>NC_055664.1:12783531-13431656 GCF_017976325.1 Chelmon rostratus | reverse complement strand
TACTGTAATCTTGTTTGCTGAGATTTCCAAGTTCCAGTTTGCGGCAAAGATGGAGAAATAAAGTGCACAGGGGAGATGAGAGACAGAGAGAGAGAGAGGGAGAAATCAAACAAACACAGGGACAAATAAATACTGCAGGTGACAGATGTGGTGACGTAGGTGTAGGTACAGTGTGTGCTTCACCAGCAGTTGTATCAGCTTGAGTTTAAAGAAACCCACTATGCACACATCACAGCTCTTGTCCCACGCCAAACACCACTTAACAGCTAATGAGTAATGAGACAGAGCCATGACAGACAGAGGTGGGTGTGCGAGAGAAACAGGGAGAAACAGGGAGGAAGGAAGTACTGTAAGTACAGTGAAAACAAAAGATAAACGGTGACTCAGGGAAACTGAAGGTGAGAAATAAAGAAAGGAGAAGCAGAAAAATGAGACAACAGAAGAGCACCGTGTTTGTGTTTGTGATTATGCATGAGTGCATGCCTGTGCTTATAAGTGTAAAAGAACAAAAATGGAGAGGAATGAAAGAGAAAGAGAAAGAGAAAGAGAAAGAGAGAGAGAAGAAAGACTGGAAGAGGAAATCCTTTGATCAGAACATGAAAACAACAGCGGCTAAGCCGAGAGAGTGAGGAATAACAAAAAGACGTCACAGACAATTACTGCGTACATGGCTCCATTCAGTATAAACACCCCTGTGTTTTGCTAAGGCGATGGGTAACACTTAAAATCCGCTGTCATCTCTTCTCATGCTTTTCATCTTCCAAACGCCAGAGCGTGAAAAACAAACACAGAGGAAGCAGACATTGTTTTCTGTTTACAGCACAGCTATCATGCCCAGTGGGGAAACAGAGAGGTCTTAATGAAACACATTAGACAGACAGGGGCAGTCGAGGCTCTTAAGGTGTGTATATGTGTGTGTGTGTGTGTGTGTGTGTGTGTACGAGTGTGTAGGTGTGGGTCAGCGTGTGGGTTAAAGACGCGGTCTGCCTTTTATCCCAGTGATGTCAGATTACCTGGAGGGAACGTGGCTATTCACTGAAACATACTGCATGGTCTAATAATATTATTCACTGTTCATTACTACCGAGGCTTGAACAAACAGGCGAGAGTGTACGGTGCTGACCTCAAATTCATATCCACGGGGAAAACAGAATAGGGGAAAAAAAACACCCCATCCTTCAGATTGATGTTCCCCGCAGCAACTTGATTACACATCTTTCTGATTGTTACTTTAATATCACTAGGCTGAACCAGACAAAACACTGCAGCATGTTGTGGGAGGATTTTACTCAACCAGCTCCAGGCTTGGTAGTCTGTAAAACCTGCAACAGGACTGTCTCACTCTGCCTCATCTTGCCTGAAGGAGCTGCAGACCCACAAAAAGGAATTTCATTAATATGACTTTCACTGCAGCTTTAGTATCAGTATGATGCCCAAACGCTGCTTCTTTTGCTTTTTTCTCACCCTAATAACTGAAACTTGTGCGCCGACTGTCAGATGTACAGCTCATGAACATCAGTGCAAAATATTGATCATTAGTTCAAAATATTTCTGACGTTATTAGTCTTTTGAAACTCACTCACGTTTTAGTACCGCAGCTGCCTCTGTTGGCCTTACCACATAATCAAAGTTCTGTTTCACAGTCTCTCCTCTTTAAAGTAAAAACCTAAATTTTAGGATAGAGATAGTCGGAGTACGCACACCCAGCTCTCAACATTGCATCGGTCTCGAGAAACACTGCAAGACATCTTCAGTGACATGTTCTAAGACGTGTTCAGACACATCCATGATGATATTATTAGGCTGAACAACTTGTGCCGACTATAGCCTTCTCGCCCTTGATAAAAGATTTGAGGACTGATCTCCAAAAGGCATAAAGTTAAAGATGAAACATTCTCTTTAGCATTTAAAACAAGATCAGAGCATTATTACGCAAAAGAAGATCTGAGCTCTCAGATAACTTTTACCGAGGTCTCTGACCTTGATGAGCTTGAAAGTGCTGTGACTTGTTCACAATCACTGTTAGGAAACGCCAGCTGATGCAAATTTAAGGGCTTTATAGATGCTCTGACTGCTCAAACCTTGTCCCAACAATCAAGTCAGACCCCCTGTTTGACTGCAAAACACCTGCGTGAAGATTTCAAGTTTTGCAGTGGCCCTCAGAGTCCCCGGACCTAAACATCATCAAAAATCTGTGGACAGGCCTCAAAAGAGCAGTGCATGCAAGACAGCTCCAGAACCTCACAGAACTGAAGGAATTTTGAATGGAAAAATCTAGTAAACAAGAACTGAAAAGAATCCCAGCTGTCTACAAAACGCCTTTACAACTGTGATACTTGCCAACGGGGGTGTTACTGATGGTGCTGACCATGCAGGGCACCCAAATATTGCCTCAGGTCCTTCTTCGTTTTTATTATTTTAAAACTGTAAAAGATGGAAATAAAAAGTGCAATCTCATTTGAAATATTAAAGAAATGTGTCATCTTTAACTTTATGCTGTTTGGAAATTTGGTCATCTTTTACTCACTTAGCTATTCACAGGAAAATAAATCTTGACTTTTGCATGCCGCTGTATTTCAGATTGCCAAAGTTTACAGGACTGAGTCACAGAAAATTGCACATGTTGGTGTAATTTTGTGTCACTTTCTTTTGACTGTACCAGACCTGTATTAAGTTAGATTTACTGCAAACAGTACATCCTGTGGTTGCTTCACATTAAAAGCATTAAATTGAAACATAGACTAGCTTTTGTAGTGAAGTGAAGAAAATACTAAAATAAATACTAAAAATAAAGTTTGTCATTAGTCTTAACCACTATCTGTGAAAGACAGAGCACCTACTGCCCTTAAAAAACCCTCTCACTTCTGCTAGTGCAATGAGATGCCAGTTTTACTCCCTGGCTGTGGCTCTTTTAATGAAAGAAGTGAGACACACTGAGAACAAGTCTGTTTTATTGTTCCACTAAATGAAATCAGATTACCTGGAGCAAACGTGCGGATGCATTGCGACATGCTGTATGGTCTAACAATATTGCTTGCTGTTAGGCCATTACTGCTGAGGTTGGAATAAAATGAGGCAACAGGGTGATTCTTCAGGAAGCACTTAGAGCACACCACATGAGCCACCATGCGCGTATGCACACACACACACACACACACACACACACACACACACACACACACACACACAGAACACTGTTCAGCGTTTGGTAGTCACTGGTGATTAAAACATTTTAAAATGTGAAAGCTGACACTGTGGCGAAGTAATGAAATGCATGTGTGCACAAACCTGCCAACAGATGTGACGGTACAGTTAGTGTCTGTTAAACTGTCTCACCTAAACGAAATAGAACGAAAGACCAACAAGACGGTAAAAATCATCTATATGATGAATGAGCCAGTTCAGCTAACAGCCTAATTTGACATTGCACTTCATGCACACTCCTCCTGCCTGGACAATTTTATTGACCTTGTTTCAAGTGAAGGGTTGCAAGCTCCTCGACCCCAGTGCTGCTGAATTACACTTAGAAATGCATCAGCATTCACAAATTGGGCTCACTAATATGGTTAAGATATACACTACATGCATTAAAAGATGTTCCACAGCAGCACACACCATTAATTTGTGGTACAGCAGCAGGGAATGAAACACAAAATGAATCAGATTTTCCCTCAACAGTTTCACCTTGCTACTCCTAAAACTGCATCCTGATGTGCTTTTTATTTTTAACTACGATAAAATACTGAAAAACTGAGTTTCTAGTCAATGAGGAATTCATGAAGCAGTTTAGCATGGAAAACCAGCACCGTCAAACCCTGAAACCAAACCATAATTAGTCCAAACCATTTTCATTTTGCATTATTTGTGCAAACATGTCCTACTTTTACAGTCAGTGCACAACAGGACAGCACAGACATTTGCTTTACCTACATATTTAACAGCAGTTAACCACCTGTATGAGTGTGTTTCTGACTTGCTGCTTGCAGGACTTCTAGAAGTTTCTCCTTTTTCCCTCGATCATCATCTATGTTTGCTTTTCTTGTCTCAGCAGCTCTTACTAAACCATAACATGAACATCTTGTTATATAAAGCCTTATGAGCTAAAACACTGTCGTTAATTTGACCCCAGATACCTGTTTTTTTCAAGCAGCTAGCTTGCTAGTGCAAATACATGCACATACACCTACTTTATGTGATAATTACTGTGAAATTTACTTGAGTGGATGAAATGTGAGCCATCTAAATGAAGACGCAGCTTTAAACCTCTTGATCTGTAAAGCTACCAGCTGTAAAGCTTGCAAGCTCAGAACTCTATGGAGGGCACAAAAAAATAAGTGAGCCGCAGTGCATCTGCATGTATTGCTTTCATTGTCACTAGTAACTAAAACTGACTTTAACTCAGGACTGAATAGGAACACATAAAGCTTTTCAATTATGCAGTTATCACTAACGAGATGAACAAAATAATGCTCCAGTAAAGGCACCTGTAAATGGGAGAAGTTTAAATTAAATCAAGCCATTGTTGCCATGGTATTAGCGCTGAACCTCATAATGTGTCTTGATGCCAGGAAAAGCATTTAGGGGCCGTCACAGTCATCCGGCGCTTTCAGTATGCCAGTGACATGAATAAACGAAGGCTTGCTGCAAAATAAATCTCCTCGCCTTGCCAGAGTTTCAGATATCTTTTCACTCTATTTCCCCCAGTGAGGCCATTAAGAAGACATACAACCATGCAAAACGTCACCAGTAAAGATGATGGTACAGTGCTGTTATTGAGCGTCTCAAATCATCTACAAGATGACTGAGCCATTTAATGAAAGGAGTGAGCAGGGAAAATGCACGGAGGAATGACGTACATGAGGAAGCTGAAAATATACAGACAGGTTGAGAGAGAGAGAGTGTAAAACATGGTGTTTGTGTGTGTGGGTGTTGTGAGTTGTAGCACAGCGTTCCAGGAATCCGTTTAATGAAAGCCCCGAACCTGGACGTGAATGTGAAGCACTGATGAACTCTCTGAAAGAGCGCGTTTGTGTATGCGTGCCTCTGTGGTCATCACTGTATTAACACCCTTTCAATTAACAACTGAATCACCACAGAAGAAGTAATTTCCCTTTTGACGGGGGAATAAAGACGTGTAAGGGTGTGTTTCCACTTGGCATCTTTAACGAGCAGGAAGATGCTAAGACACGCTGGAAACGAGCCCCTGGGAAAAAAAATGTCACTAAGAGGTGTTGAGAACACGTATGTCAAACAGCCTCGAATTGTGATTCATCAGTTTGTGGAGAGAAGCTGAAACATTTGGCGAGTGTGTTTCTTGAGCTGGATTTATAGTTCATTTCTATTGTATGGCATACATTTTTATTTATAGTGTTATTCATAGTGTCAGAGTCACCTGTTGATGCCGCAGCACTAGATGCACATATTGGATTTCAGGACGTATCGGCTTTAATCCCCCATGTTAACTTTCTTTCCATTCTTTGCTTAACTTTGCAGTGAGCAGGGCACCGGTGGACTGGTGTAGGTTACTACGACTACTAACGAGGGCTGTAGTCAACCAAAGAGTCTGGCTACTCTTCAACCCTGCCCATTAACTAGATTAACTAAAAGGGGATGCGCCTGCAGTTACATTTCAAACAAAACTATTAGGCTATTTATTAGAACGAACATACTGAAATATGACAATTCTGACATGCTCTCACACTCGAAGCATCAAGGCACCAAACGCAGAAGTTGACCCTGCATCCTAAAGCAGACAACCCGGGAGAAAAGAATTTATGCCCACCATTTTTACATGACATGCCATGTTGGTCATTGAGCCGTGCCGAGAAAACTCCTCCTGTGAGTAAAGTTCACATTCGACTATATTATCATCCGTCTTAAAACAAAAAACTTCTTTGACAGGGTGTCAGTTAGTTTGGTTCTGAGTTATTTAGTTTAGTTAGTTAGTCTCCTAGCAGTCTCCATTAGGTTGGACGAGTTCAAAGTTGTAAAAATGGGGGTGTTTCGACTTATACATCTCCTAGTCTATTAAACCATAAGATGATCAAAACAGAAACACATTTGTTGAGGAAAATATATTTGAATATTATCTTAGTTCACAAGTGATGATATTTCTAACACAATAAAGTCCCATCATCTCCATCATATATCACTCAGGTCTCACACTGCAACCTACATCCTTACCGGTAGGTGCCCGCCCTTGTTTGTACGACACACTGCCCTTCTTTGACTGTGCACGGCGGAGTTTACAGATTCAGTCCAAAGCATCCTGACTGACTCACACTGACTGCCACACAATTACACCTTATCAGCAGTGTTTTGATATGACCCAGGTCGCGGTCCTGAACCGTGTGAAGATCACAGATTTATTTTGAGAGTGGTGAGCGCCAACAGCCAGCATGAGAGCCGAGGTTACAGCGAGGTGAAGTGTACATATTTCATTAGAACATTACATTAATGCTGATACAGTAATTAATAATGTGAAGGCTGATCAGATGGGAACTTTCGTTTGTCTTGAGTGTAGATCTAACTACCATTCCTAATTCAGAGGACTAATTAATTAATTTTGTCCTTAACTTCGAATAACAATAACAAAAGAAGACTGACACCTCGAGGAGACTCTGCCTGTGACAGTTTTACTCAGTAATCAGGTGCAGCCTGCATGGAAATGCAATCTGTGGCAGTCAATAATACATAAACAGAATTGATTTGTGAATGATTCCCGATAGGCACAATCTACTGTATATCAGCTCTAGATGAAAATGAGGATATGCATCACTGCAGTAAGCAACCACCCAAACCAACACACCACACTACACTCATCATCATTATCACTACTATTGTACAGTACCGCAGATGCAGAGTAGAATAAAACAGAATTATTTATCTTTGTCTCAGTTTTGGACATGGAATGGATTAAAACAGAAGCATTATCATCACTACTATCAGTAGAATCATATTTACAGCCATGACAGCACATCACTGAGCTGGCACCACAAACCAGCCGTAACCACCTCTTTGTTACAAATCCTTTCCTCTCCATTTCGTTCTCCTCCGTCCCTAATTCACCTTATCACTTTCTGTCTATCTTCATCACGCTCTGCCTCAGTGGCGTTTTTGTCACAGCACACACACACAGTCACATTCGTATGCGCCTGTGTGCCACCTCAGTGACACACAGGTTCGCACACATGCATTTGACAAGGACAGAAATGCCACCACACACATGCACGCACGCATGCACGCACATTCACTGCAGCTTTTGGTCATGCTAATCCATGTGCATTATTTTCTGTAAGCCAGCGAATACAGATGCAGTGGTGAGCCCAGTGGAATAGTGTGCTTCTCTGGCAGTGGCACATTAAAAAGACACACACTCACACACACATCCACACAGCGAAGAGAAAGTGAGACATAAATACATACCTACACAGATGCGTATATAGCACAAAAGAGACAGACACACGGGTATGCATGTACACACAGGAGACAACAAAGAAAGATTGACAGCAGAAGAGAATATATGGATGTGTGACCCTGGGACAAGGAAATGGGTTGTATTCCGCGGTGAATAGGGAAAACAATAGGGACCAGGGATTTTTATGATCCTTTAACGCTTCCTGAATACTAGAATAGAGAGGAGCGAGCCAAGGTCAGAGGCAGAATTCCCTATTCTAATGCGGAGCGTTGCTCACCACCCGGAGCAAGAGTCAGGGATTAATTTAGAGATCCATTCACCACGCCGGAGCGGAGGCGAGAGACGGCAAAAAATGACGAAGAATAGAGGAGCAGAGGAAGAGAGAGGCAGAATCTGGGGAGATGGGGAGACAAGAGGGAGAGTGACGGAGGAGAATGAGTGATGGAATAAGTGAGAAAGCAAGTGGGCAAGAAAGTGAGACGGAAAGAGGGACAGGGAGAGAGAGAGAGAGAGGTTGGTGGTTACGCTTGTTATGTGTAGCCTGCGGAGTGAGAGCAGACGGTTCACATAGAAGAGCTTCATTTTCCAAACACTCCTCCTCTTATGGCCCAATGCCTGCAAGTCTGAGTGTGTGTGTGTGTATACACCTATAAGAGAAAGGTAGACAGAAGGAGAGACGAGCTTTTGAGAGGGAAATGGAAAGAGACAAACAGGAAATAGAGGAAGACAAACTGCAAGAGAGTTGGTAACCGAACAGAAATGCAGAGTTAAGTAAAACAGAGAAGAGAGAAAACGTATATATCTAAGTCCCATGAAATGACCAAAACCAACAACATACTAATCTGTTTCTCCAAACTGTCCGACTTCCCTCTCCTGCCCATCTCTCTGAGCCCTGAGCCCATTCACTTCAACAGAAGACATTAATCTTTAAATCTGGATCATAAATATTTTAATTTCAAACGTGCTTCTTAATTCCTTCAAACGGCGAGGTACTGTACTCTGAACTGCACTCACACATTTTTTGGGGGCTATTTTCAGCCACGGATGAGTACACATTTGGTGTATTAACGAGTACAGTGAGTATTCACGGCATCAGCGTGGCGTACGTTGGATTGAATCGGGAGAAAGTACAGTGGCCACGTTCATGACAGTGAAGGAAACAGTGCAGCGTGTTGGTGTGTGTTTAAGGATGCCCTGCTGGGACGTAAAGTACTGATATTAATGGCGTCCACAGAATGACTCCTACTGGTGATCCCTGGAAATGTCCCTTTAACAAATAGCTGGATTGTATTAACTTTGGTGCTGTTTGCAAAGTTTGTCTTGTAAGTCTTATAAATGAGTTTTGGACAAATGGAAATTGTTAGTAGGACCAATTCAATTCTTTCTGGTGCTTTAAGGGGGTGTAATAAAAAGCATAAAATATTGTTGTCTAATTTTATTTTTTCTGACAGAGATTGCAGTAATTCCCCAGTATCTGATAGTATTATGGCTGCACCGCTCAATATTCTAGATGTCTTGTGCATTATTTTACACACATTACCCCAAAATTAAGCCAGACACGTGATATCTACAGGAACCTCGAGACAAAGTTCTCTGGGTTTTAATAACGTTTGGCTGCACAGCATGAATCTGTTATGACTAAACCACCGGCAGGTCATTGGGGTTTAAGTGGATATGTAGAAAGCACAAAGAGAGAGCGAGGTTTCTGGCACCCGCTGTAACACATCTCGGCCGGTCAGGCTTCGGTGCGTTCACACACATTGTAAAACACCTGTTGGATTGTTTTGCACACTCACATCTGATTGTGCCCAGTCTCGCCCCCTCAGCACACCCCTTTACTCATTACTAATACAATTCACCCTTCTCCCCTTACATTATAAGAAAGCCACCTGATGTGCATTCAGCGTCGTCCCACTCACACGGCTGAGCAGAGCACAGAAACACATGCAGCATGTGATGATGTTTGTGGGAGGGAGGTGGCAGATGGACTGTTAATTTTCCAATCATTATGGGTTGTGTTCATTCATATGGGGGGCTGGGGGCAAGAAATTGCATTAGAAATGTTTGATTTATGATTCTATGAGACTTGCTTTGGCTGCAGTTAAATCCTATAATAATGCCTACCAGGGATATAAAGTGTCTCAACTTATTTTACTCATGCCTAACACAGCACGAATCAGACGCTAGATGATATTCAAGATCTTTCAGCACTCTTCTGAGAGTCACTTATTGCCATTTACAGTAGCCTTGTTTGACAATGGAGCAGCTTGTGTGAGCTTTCATTTACAAGCTGGAGATGCTTAAAGAAACCTGTTAAACATGGCGATAAAATATCACAAGGAGACGTACCCTATTGTTGTATTGGATTGTACTGATTTTATTTTTCCAGCTTGTAGCTAACAGCCCCAGCAGTCAATTTGTTAAAGTTTAATGAGACAAGCAGGTGAAAGATTATGGGACAATCGCTTGAAAAATTCCCTAAAATAAGATGGATGCACCATGTGAGCGTGTTAATGAGGGGACATGATGTGGTACCCTTGAGGGAAATTCAGCTTGTGAGGACCATCCGAAAAGCCGTGAACACCTTCACATTTTACAGCATGGAGATTGTATTATTGTGCTATTCCCTTTAATCAACATAACTACCACACACTGCTCAGCCCCACCACTCCAATTTTCTATTTTGTTTTGTATCAAAGTGCAAGCAAATAATCTAAACTTATTCAAAAGCTAAACGACATTGTTCAAAGTAATAACATGACTGTAGTCCCCTCTCCTGCACTGACATGAATAGATCTCAACAGGAGGCAGATGAGCAAGAGAATTACACAACGGGTATCCTTTAGAGATTGGTTCCCATCTCAAAGGGGCAAACGCTCACAAGCACCCACCTAACAGCATCAAAGGCATTTAGATTAGTATGGCATAAATCAGTGTCACTCAGCAGAAAGCAAATAACCAAACTTCTTAAATCGTGCAAATACATGCAGAGAGTCAAAGCAAAGCTCCACAAGCAAGAAGCTGGAGTAAGCAAACCCTCCAAGTGATGACATCTCACAGTCTCGGCAGAAGAAACGGTAACAATGTCAATGATTTTTTTGTTGATGACGACATATGATCTGCTCAGTTCCAGTAAATTGCAATGCTTTCCTCAAGGGTTGGGCCAGTGGCAGCCCAGCAGTCAGACTGAAGGAATGAAGTCAAACTTCTGCTTGTGCTGTATGTCTGCACGTCATGTTTGGTGCTTCTTCTTCTTCTTCTTCTCATGCTTTCATAATCTATATTCTGACCCACAACAGACAAATATCCATTGTAATAGATGCCAAAGACACATCCAAACAAAGCCATTTAATGGCTAACCCTGGCTTTACAGTTCACATTGTGTAAAATGGGCAAAACCAGAGAGTGTATCACTTAACTCTTTGAAATGTTTTACAGAACCGTGCACAATTTCATCGAGGTTTGTATGGCATGACATGTCTTGCTTTTCTGAAAAATATGTGAGTTTTTATCAGATAACATTTTTAGCATTCAAAACACACACAGAGACACCTGAAGCATGCTGAGCAGCTCCGAACTGAACTCAGAGCCCTGTTAAGGCTGACTTGCCTGTGCAAACATCACAAACACTCTCTCGCAGGCTTCCAGGTCAAGCGGGAGTGTGAAGGATTAGATCTCAACTCCAAGTGCAAGATTTGCTGTCATCCTTCAAAAGAGAGGACACGCATACCAACACAAAGGACCCACTTTCACCACCGTCTGCAACTGTTCCAAAACTACTATCATAGTTCCAATAAGCGTATGTTTATAGTTGGGATGGTGCTTAGTGGGATTAGATATAAATAACACAGAGAGGAGCAAAAGTATGATTAAAAAACATTATTGGCCATAGTTATTGGCAAAATTAACCACTGACATTGCCTTGTACTAAGAACTTTTGGATTTAGGTGCAGTTAAATGTACATCAGTGTTTAAAATCAACATTTCAAAATGGCATATCGCTGCACAACTGTTGCACAAAGAGGCAGCTTCTAAACCACATCCACCAAAGACCACTCAGCCGCTGCATTGTGCATGACAAACATAATGGAGTTGCAGTCTGATCCTTTAAAAAACTTGAGTGCTTAATTAAACCCGTCTTTATCCAACAGTGTGGTGAGGAGACAGAGACTGGAAAACAAACATGAAGAGAGCAAGAGGAAGGGAGGCGATGGAGAGAAAGAAAGGGAAAAATACTTGCTTGTGTTTGTTGCAGCCTCATTTTAAGTCACAGACATTTAAATACTTACATGCATTGGTGACGGCGAAGCTGTTGGCGGTCTCTATATTATCGACATGTGGGACCAGGTTAAAGGGAGCTTCCGTAGCATTAGGGCTGGTGTTGTGAAGGAAGATAGCTAGTCGAAACGCTGTATACTCCTGATCAGTATTCCTAATGAACAACCCACCTAGACAGAGCGACAAAAGAGGGAGGGCGAAGGACCATGATGGAGGGGAGAGGAAGTGAGTTATCGTAGGGCGGAGAGGGGTCGGATGGGAGCGTGGCGAGAGAGGGAGAGAGACAGGAAGAAGGGGAGTAATGCAGGAAGGAGAGATGGATAGGAAGGGAGGGGAGAGAAAACAAAGGAGGGGAGAGAGAGAAGAAAGCCAAGATCTTAATTAGCTTCGTAACAAAAGGCGATTTGTCTTTCAGCACATCCTTACTCACAAACACACGTAAACATGAGTAAAGACACACTTTCGCATACCCACACTGCTCATTTCATTGATGAAATCAGAGAGAGGCAGAGAGGGACAGAGGGGAGGATAAGAAAAGAGAGACAACTAGGCTGACAGGAAGGCAGTCAAAGAGGTAATGAGTTGGGGAGGACATAAAAGAAAACCAGATCAGAAAGTGTCAGCTAAATAAAGGAGTCACGCAAAAGCAGAGGGAGAGGGAGGCGAGTGCTAAGTATCAGTTGGCCCTAAAAAATGAGAGGATCCCTCCATGTGGCCCCTCTGACAAAATGAAGAATTAGAGGGGAGAGGAGAGATGATGAGAAACATTGATGCTGTCAGTACAGAGTCCAGAAGAGTAGAAACACAGTTGAGAGGCAGAGGAAGAACATGTGCGAATATGTGGGAGAGAGAGTGAGATAAGGTTCATCTTCTCTGTCTAATGTTGTCATTAACCGAACAGAACTTGTTGTTTGTGTGTAATGCTGTGGCTATCACCCATATGAATGGGTTTGTTATGCTAATTCTGTAGATTATTTCTCAAATGCTTCACAGAGTAGGTCAAACTGGACTGAAACAAACTGATGGGACTTTAGTTAAAACTGAATCCGAATTGGATTATACCAGCGGAGTGTGCAGCCTTGACATGGCATCGGGAGAGAGGGAGAGGAGGGAGGGAGGGAGAAAAAGATGACAGGGGAGGAGTCGGGAGGCAGATCATATTGAACGATGCAATTGTCACTACATGAGATCTCCCTCGTGCGTGTGTCTGTCTGTGCCTCATCGGCGCTAAAAGGTTGCATTTTCTTGCTTCTTTTCTTTCTCTGTGCTCCTCTGAATTTGAATCTATGCCCCTCAGCAGACCAGCAACCAAAGCCAGACAAAGACATCACATCTCAAGTATATGTGGGGAATGTGCAAAGCTGTATTAACGTTATAATTCATTTGGTTTAATTTACATTAAACTCGCCTGTGTGGTCTCTGTTTTGGGGCACACACGCACACACGCACACACACACACACAAACACACACACACACATTTGTACGCATGCACTTTCAACCAGATAAGGGGTCTAGATATGACCCAACATGGCACGTTATTGCAGAAATTTCACAAACATACTCATCACTCAGTCTCTCTTACACAAACACAAACGGAAAAACTGTGTCTGCTTCCACTAACATTTGTGTGCAATGCAGAGATATGCAAATGAATCCTCAAGTGAACTGGAGAGCCCTGTGAATGTTCCTGTATGTACGTCTGAGCATTCAAGGAGGACGGTCAGTGGGAGAGAAGGAAGGCGAGCATGTGTGCGTATCTGCACGGTCACATATGCTTCCTATGGTATGTATGTGCATGCATGCATGTTCACATGTATGCTTCCCTGTGGTCAAGTGCGCACAGGCCCGCTGTACCATTATATTTGCAGCTGTGTGCTCAGCATACAGTGTGTGTGCAATTTTAGGACTGCAAGTGCGTACTGTGCACGTGCACATGTGAGCTTGAAAGCCTGTGCAAGTACGCGTGTGTGCGTTTGTGCGCGCGTGTGTGCATGCCAAGCAGAAAATATTTAGCGTATTAAGTTTATTGGCAGGTGTAGTGAGACAGAGTCAAAGAGCCGAATCTCATTATAGGACCTCCCAGCTGCCCCCCACAAGGAGTGATGCAGTGCATTCATTATCACACACATGCCCGATGGAATGTGTGTGTGTGCATGTGTGTGTGTGAGAGAGAGAGAGAGACAGGAGGGATTCCATGCATGTGTTTTCTGTATGCACTGAGCAAACCAATGATGATCCAGATTTAGATAACTTTATCTGTGATCTTTAAGGCAGGGTGAAAGGCAGGCTTCTCCTGCACTGACAGGAGGGTAAGTGGGAGAGAGAGAGAGAGGGGGAGGGAGGGAGGGAGGGAGGGAGAGAGAGAGAGAGAGAGGGAGAGAGAGAGAGAGAGAATACTGCAGTGTCTAAACAGTGAAGACTAGAAGGGAACAAAGCTTGCTGAAACATTCATGAACCCAGACCAGCCTTTAAAATACACGCAAATACAGTAAAAGGACAGAGTGAAAGAGTTCGTGTGCATTTATAAACCATATGAGTCACAGCAGGGAAGACGCACCGATATCCCCTCAACGCAGAATATCTTGGATAAAAACCAACAAGGAAAGATGCACCAGAAAGAAATCTGTTTCTGTACTTTCATGTGCTCTTGCTTCATCACTCCTGCGTGAATTTCTAGAGTTTTTTTTACAGAGATTTTGTGTTTTGGAGGGTCCCGGTGCGCCCCCCTTTCCTTGGTGACTGCTGTCCGCTAAAATCCACTAATATTCAGTGTAGTGTGTCAGATCTGTGTGGCCGTGCGTAAAATCAGCAAACCTCCAACTCACCTATCTGCACTGAACTAGGGAAAGCCCCCGTCGCCAGCCCCCAAAGGGCGGAATACACCCCGAGAAAGTGCCAAGAAAAAATAATAATCCTCATTTTTCTTCCCTTCAATCCCTTCAGAAACTGTTGAGAGACATCGAGAGAGAAGGGGGAGATGCGAGAGAAAGAGAGAGGAAAAAAGGCGTCAGAAAAAAAGGGAAAAAAGAAGAAAGATGACTGAGGGTTTTTTTTTTTTTTTTTTTGTCCAGCACTATTCCTTCTCCATGGTGGGCTCGTTCGCTTCTTCCCCTGCAGTGTCCGCTCGGGAGAGAGCTGTGCGTCCGGTGCACATGTGAAGACGGGGAGAGAGAAAGAGTGGGGAAACTCGCTGGGATGATTGGCGAGCTGGGAGAACAGTCTGCATGGAGGAATTGGACATGCGCGCCCCGTCTCTCTCTCTCTCTCTCTCTCTCTCTCTCTCTCTCTCTCTCTCACACACACACACACACACACACACACACACACACACACACTTATCCCTACCCAATCTGCCGTCTTCAACTTGCTGTAACACTGAATCTCATAGCTCTAGCCTATTGATAAGGCTTGGCTGGGGTTCATGTAGGGAAAAAACGCACAAAAAAGAATCCGCATGAGTGTGCGTGCGTGTTTGCGCGCACTACTTCGTGGTCGAGCCCCCCTTGACAGCATTCATTCAGCCTAACAGGGCTCATATGTTCACCGGTCCTCCAGATCATTCGTGTTAAACATAAATGCGTGCGGTGGCGCGCAGGAAAGACAGACAGCAAGAAGGAGAGGGTCTTTCAAGGAAAAGAAATGAGGGATCGCATGTAAAGCTTGCTGATTTGTTGTGGTTTCAGTTGTTTTGGTTGGTGGGGCAGACCAAAGTGACAGTGAAACGGCGAGAGAGGGCTTCTGCCTGCGCCTAACTAATTGCATTACAAGCCCAATCCATCCTGACGCATTGGTCCACTTCCGCGGCCAAACCAGCCTCGGCGCGTCCCATCAAGGCGGCAGCATGCGGGCCAGCTGACAGAGGGAAACCTCGGGCCGCCTGCAGCTGCGGGGACGCTGATGGCGCCCAGGGGACCCGCTAACATCATCGTTGTGGGTGTTTAACGTCACGACCTCGTGAGCGCAAACATCTGGCCAGGGAAAGGGGGAGCGACCAGTAAGGAAGCGCGATCATGCAACGGTACAGGATGATAAAAGCCAGGTGTAATGTTTTGTGTAGCTTAAAATAAGAAAATAATAATAAAAAAAAAACGTCAAGGAAGAATCACAGCCTGGAGTATACTCTCTTACAGCGCATCATGTTATAGCCGTATCCCATTCAGAGTGGTTTTATGCAGCCTGCCGGTAGCAGGTCGGTAAAACTGACAGACGGTCTGGGATCGCGCAGTTACACGGTGGAGAGCACAGTCTCATTTTTCCAGATGGCAAAGCGAAAGGGATGCTTCACGGCTTGTCCCGGTGAAAGATGCGGTCCGTCCGTCTCGGAGGGGCTTTCCCGCTCGGCTGCAGAGCCTGCGAGTAAATCAAACAGCCTGAAAAATGCGAATTCAACATTTCTCACATTTGCCACCGCACGTTCCTACAGGACGATCATTTGCTTGAAATAAGAGTTGGACCCTGCCGGCTCTAGACAACACACATGGACGGCCCCCCCAACTTTAATTCAAAGTTGATTTTGTGATCCAAATTGAAGGTAATAGCCAACTAAAGTGGCTCTCTGCCACATGTGGCCCAGAGATCCGCTTCAGTGCGGAGACTTGCGGATGTCGGTGTGGTGGATGACTGGTGTAAGAGAAAATGGCACGTACAGCACCCACTGGTTTCCATGTCCGTGCAGCCAGCCCTCAGCTCCCCCATCAGACTCTGTCCATGGTGCTGAAATCAAAGTGCGCTGCAGGCAGGCAGGCAGCAGGCTGAGAGGGAGAACTGGCTCTTTCTTCACACCGTGTGCCACAGAGAGCACAGTCTGCAGGCGCTGCTGAAAACAAACACCACGCCAGGAGATGAGACTGATTAGTTACTTCTCTCTGGATGAAGGTGTGCTAATTAGGAAAAATCATCAGACTGCAGACTCTTTCACCTGGCCTCTATTTCACGTCCATGTGCTAACCACGTACAAGGAGCGCGATGTGCTGTGTAGCATGTGGTGTGTTTTCTGGTTCATACTACTTGTGTTGCAAATAAAATGAAAAGTCAAGTCAGCATCGGGTTCCATGCAAACTAAGTGAGTCTTTTTGAAATGCTGGCCTGATTTCTGCTCATGTAGTTCCAGGTACAAACATGAGCATATACTGTTGGATCAGTTTCATCTCTTTCTAATTTCTAACTTTGGCAGTGCTGGACTTTACTGCACTGTACTTTGTGCCGGCTTACCAGAGTGTGCAGGATGCAGCACAGGGAAACTCATCTAAAGTCATTTTCCCAAACTTTTCGTGGTCGACCGGGGTTAAGACATCTGTACAACGATTTGTTTGCTTGATGGCGATGGTGCCTCAGTGCGGTTTGCTTTTAGCTCACAACCACTGCAGATGTAAAATTGCACACGAAATGCCTCATTAAGGGTGTTCATTGACCCAGTTTTCTTACTTCTTTCTGAACACCCACTGAATCAGATCATGATTTGTCCTGCTGTCTCTTAGCTGTGTGTCTTCATGCCTGTTCAGTCCAGTCCTCAGGTTTTACTGTAAGTGGGCAACATACAGTAAAAGGTTGTGGCACAGTTGCACATTTTCATATCACACTTACTGAGTAAGCCTAATACGTTTCCAGCTCTGCTTGCATCATGGCACACATATTAACACACACATGCAGACACTTTGTGATGCCTCCCTGTGGGAGTGCCTCCCTCGTGCGACTTGGTGGGTGTTTAAAGGCTCTTTTAAAGGGATATCTCCCACTGAACTCCACATGACACCATTAATGATCAACCGCTGACATCAGCGGCTCGTGGAAAACATGAAAATTGTGAGCATCCAGCTTTTTATTCTTTATCATTAATCCATGTCAGTAACAATTTCATTTCATTTGGTTTGAAACAAGGCATCCAGGGTGATGCTTAAAGCCTAAAGCTAAACTGTTCAAACTGACACGCTCACCCGCATCAACAATGCTGCCCAGATGAAAAGATTCTTTCTTGTCCGAGTTTAGTGAAAAAATGTTCAGAGCACGATTTCTTATGACAATCTTGAAAGAGACGGCACCTGTGATGAAGTCACACATGCACATCAATACATACAGATGTCAGCTCCAATAACAGTATGTTTCGAAGAGAAAAATGTAGAGAATAAATGTGCTTGCTTCAAAGGAAGAAGGTCGAGATTATGATTATTACATTTTGTCCCTGGTCCTTTGTGTGTTTCCTCAACCAGGTTTGCATGAGGCTCAAGTTTCCAGAGTCCAAAGACATGAAATTTACTCTTGAATCATTTTGTCCTTGAGAGGATCTTTTTCAAAGACTTGGATTGTGAGGAATTAATGGAACGATTTAAACAGCAACAAACACACAAGCTTTTCCAGCGCCGTTGATGCACTCGGGGAAGAGAATGATTGCGTTTTGTCTGTCTCCTGCTGAACGCCCGTACCTCTAGTATTTCCCATTTTCTTCAAATGCCATTTACCGTCGCCTTGGAAAATGCAGGAAATGGATCGTGACCCTGGGACAAATTATTAATGCACTGCATTAAAAATGTTAAGGATAAACTAGTTTTATTTAACTCAGCAGACATTTGAGCAAAAACAAGTTTTTTGCAGGATTCAGTGAGGGCATGAATTCAGCGTACTCCACAGTGCTGCCAAAGACCAATAATGTCACTGCTAGTGCATGACCTATATCATCTTAGTACACAGTTTAACATGAACGCACGGAATGAGTGGTCCCAACACTAAATGTTACACACACATATTCAGCAGCACACACACCTTCCTGTTCTGCCTGTGGCGATTCAATATAGATGATGTCACAGTAGAAAAGTATTGCACCTTCTTCTATATATCACAGTACGTGTAATCTATACATCAGTATCCAATATATCTAAATCCATTCATCCATATATCTGTTGCCTCCCAGGCGTACTCTCCGACTGCTGGATTGACCAAAGTCAATTACCCAGTTCACAGTCAATATATCACTTTGGTAATAAAGACCCATCAGCACCAAGTCCTATAGGCATGTTGTAATTGATACTCTGAAGGTGATGTTAAAGAAGGAATCTTTAGCTTTCATTTCGATGTTTCTCGACACATCAGCTGAGAAATCCCATTTTGCACACCGTTTCCCTCATTTTCTGATGCAAAGGGTGTCAGATCAGCTAAAGATAATAGTCAATATGGCATAACAGCAGTACATGCTTGGATAACAAATTAACAAGTCTAATGCCAAGTCTCCACTGGCCAGAGTTCAAACGTAGCATGGCCTATCTGGCCAAATGCCAGCATCTCAGCTATCTCAACAGCATTTAAGACACTGGCGCACCTGACTGGATCATGGCTAAAACGGCAGCATTCCGTCAACAAGTCAGAAATATTGGAAAGATTCATGGTCGTTGTGGCCCAAACCCAACGACTGTTTCTTCGTAATCACAGCAGCTGTTATATCATTAGCCACATTAAAAGCATGGCTCTAGGGACGGCATGTTGGTCTGTCCATTTGATGGTCAGGCATTTTGGTCCAGACTGAAATGTCTCAACACTGTGCGTAATGCAGAAATCTGCAAATGGATCCTCAAGTGAACTGGAGAGCCCAGTGAGTGATCCTGTATGTACGTCTGAGTTGTGTTTAAGGAGGGCGGTCAGTGGGAGAGCAGGAAGGTGTGCATATGTGCGCATCTGCACGATCCATATGCTTCATACGGTATGTATGCTTTCTTTGTAAAAGTGTGCTCAGGCCTGCTGTACATTCATATTTGCAACTATAATTTTGCAGACATAATGCAGTACCCAAAAGTGAGCTCTGGAAGATTTGGGATAAAATTTCTCCTCCCATTGAGTATTTGCCTGAAAAGAGGAATATGAAGATTTCAAGATGGAATTCAAGAGAGATCACAGATTTTGTGCTTCTTTCGGAGGCATTATAAATGTGCTATCACACAATGGCACCCAATGTGACACCCTAACACTTACACTCAGCTCTGTGCAAGTCAACACACAAAAATACTAATGCCGCCTATCTGTTTCTGTCATCTCCATCTAACCCTTGCAGCTGGCCAGACTTTGTCTACATGTGTTGCATGTAGATGAAGAGCCGCTGTTTGTCGATGTTTGACCAGGACACACAGGACAAACGAACCTCTTCCGAGTCAGTGGGAGAGTTGCACAGTATATGGGTGTAGTTGTGTGTGAGAAATGAAGCAAACGCAGCAAAATGTGTGTGTCATAGTGTGTGTACACACACCTCCTCCCCCATTCTCCCTTGACCTAACTCCATCTATTTTTGCAGTCATCACGCAGAGCGAGTGGTCATTATGGAAAGACCTCCCATCGGTTGTGCTTTACACACTAATGGACCCCACACTAGTAGCCACCTTTAACATCATTCTCTTGACATAGCAACATACTGTATGGTGGCAATGTCTGTCTATCTATCTATCTACTTCTTAACAAGTCATTATAGCGTGTGTCGCGGGTGCTATGTTGTGTCTGTGCCAGCAGTCTTCCAGCCAACTTGTCCCCACTCCTGCATGAAAGGCTACAAGAATAACCCTACTCCCTTCCACTTTCCTCTTATTCATCCATCCATCCTTCTCTTCCTCTTTCTCCATCCGATGCGTGTGATGACTCATCAATCTAAATGTCCTTCCCCTCCTCCCCATCACCTCCTCCTTCCCCAACCTCCTCATACTAGCCTTCCCACAGCTCCTCTACCTTATCCTCCACCTTAGCCATGTGCCCTATGACTCATCCCCTTAACTGTGTTCCTCCAACTTTCCATCCCTCCTTTAACCCTCCTGCGTTTCTTTCAGCACATCATTAGGGTAATATCAGTATCCACCAGCTCTCTCTGTATCCTTCCTTCACCTTTATCTTTTCATCTTCTTTTTGCCCCGAAGCCTTTCTTTCCTCCAGCTCAGCCTCCTGTGCCAAGTGAAATCACTTTTTTTCCTTCTTATTTCTGCTGAAGAATACATCTGTTTTCATACTCTTTCTCGCTCATTTCTTTCTCGCTCACTCATTTTTCTCTCCACCATAACCCCAGCAGCTATCTTGTATCTTATTGGAAACAGACAAAAAGAACATTCGTAGACACAAATCAATTGATGGTGTTACACTGTGAGGTTGCAGCTGGGGACTCGTCGCATTACTCTAAGTAAGGTGAGGATCAATGCCAGTCAATGGCAGCCGGTGAACAGTGCATTTATAACATGCAGCAGCAATTGTTCAGTCCCTGTGACTAGCGGCTGATTTCTTCATAGAAAGGATGGATGGAATATTTCAGCAGTAATGAACAGAAGGCAGTGGGCATGCAACGTAGTCAGGGGTGTTGTTTTTGTCATCGTTATGCCATGCCACGCTCCACCTTTTTCGAGAACCTTTTTTTTACGTCGTCTTTCCTAGAATTAGGGTAAAATACTTTACTTCCAGAAAACAAGCACCTCTACGAAAAGTGGGCGTTGATGAATGTCAATTAAAAATTTCAGCCAGAAAAAAAGGGAAACAAAGTGTCACAACAACTCACTGCGGCTGGTTCGGCTGCACAGCAGTGCAAGGCTGAAGCAAGAGCCCACGCATCCTGTAGTTTCACAAACCTTTGAAGAGCTTTGATGGTCGTTGCAGAACACCAGCGATGATTGACTGAACTAGCGTGCTCATTACAGTTACACACTCCACTCAGGCTCTCCTGGACCCGTCAAGTTTGAGCCCTCTGTGCTGATAAACCGTGACTTGTAAATAAATGGTATTATGGTTTGATTCAGTGACAGAGCGGCAGCGTGCCGCATCAATATGACTACCCGCAAGAATTAACGTCAGGCTAAATTACAGGCAGCTGGAACTGCGAGGTAGCTACTAATTCAGCAATTAAGCCAGCACAGTTGTGCTCACCATTGCCTTGACAAGGCACAGTCTATTGTTGTCTAATATGTGCACATGCAGTACTTGTGCACATGCACTCACACATGTAAAGTGGACTCATGATGGATTGATGGATTACAAACATACAAAACAGCAAAGAAATGTTTTTGGAACAGACAAACTGATCGCAGAGCGTTTTGACGTGTATCTTGAATTATACTTTGTAATTATAAGCAGCTTCAAGAAGGAAAAAAAGAAGAATAATGATTAAATTAAAACAATCAATCGAGCAGAGGAGCAGTGCTGTGTTTTAATTGCTTATCATCTGCAGATGGAAGGCACTGAGGTTTTCACAACAAAGTGTCTGCCCGTACAAACTCGCACAGAATTAATCTGTTAGGCAATAACCTCAGAGTTTTCAGTAAAAATATGGTTTCAACACCAGGAAAGGAATACAAACACACACACTCATACCGTGCAATTCACACACACACAGACAGATTGTCCTTCACTGGTAAAGCATTTTGTTTGCGTACTGCTTTAACAATATAAGACACACAGAGTTCTGTCCCTGCCAATGATAAATATGCACAGGAGCCGCGAGGCTCTGCAGGATGCACTCGAGTGCTGATGCTGCCAAACACGCGATTGACAATTGAATAGATTGTCTGTATTTGTGGATGCACTGTGTATGCTGAGAAGTTATATCTATGTGCTAACACTGTCCAATCCATTTAAACAATGTCACTTTAGGTTAGTATACATAAAAACTGCATTCTACAGTTTTCCATGTTTCAAAATAACACTATGTCAGGAAATGAACTGTGCACATGCACTGCTCTGTTCAGCCTCATGAACAAAATGTAATGACAATATCAATTTGAACAGCTGGTTCAGTTACTGCCTTTGTTTTGTTATTAACAAAGTCGTTGTGGAGGAAACGCATTTTACCCGGAGCACCTCTCGGAAGAAGTTGCATGCACTACTTTGGCAAGTTTTGTCAACACACTGCAGACACTTTCAAAGTGAGTTTAAAATAGTTTTATTTGGTTTATAATGTCATCTTATGCACCGTGGGACTTAACAGAATCTTGCTCTACTTGAGTCTGCACGAATCAGAAGTTGTCCTCATCGCCTTGTTTTTTGATGTGTCCTTGTGGAGATAGCATGGAGCCAGCAGGCAAATGACTTAGCCGGGCTAGTTGCCAAAACCATTAAATGCCATCCCTGGGTGCCTGTCAGATAATGATTACCCTCTTGTGCGATGGTCTTGGATCTCCATACACCTTGTCTAAATGCTCTGCCCGGGTTCTGGCAAGGCAGACTAAATGCAGCCGGTTTGACAGATCATAGAAGGCTGGCAGATGGCTACAAGCAGCCTTGATAATATGGCCATATTATTATGAACGCACACACAATGCATGCTTACCTATACAAAGAAATGCAGATCTAAACGCATGCATTTGTGCACACTGCAGGTCCATCTTTCAATATTTTGTACTTTAATGCGCTTTTACTGAATGAACACACACACACACACACGCAGAATATCTCTCAGTCAGATCTCTTAGTCAGATCTGTGCCAGCTCTTTTCTCCTCTTCTCTGATCCTGCCACAGGCCAACATAAAACATCTGGGAGTTCACACTGTGTGTGTGTGTGTGTGGGTGTGTGTGTGTGTGTGTTCATAGTGAGAGTGCACTAGATTTGCAGCGAGCTGTTTGTGCGTGTGTTAGTGTGTGTTGGCTTCTCAGCAAGCCTGCCAGGCTAAGAGTCCAACATCTGTGGGTTCAGATGTTTTCTAATGATATGCTAATGGTGCTGGAGGGAGACAAGCACAGGGGCTAATGTAACGGTCACAAACCTCTGCCTCCAACTTTCTATCTCTCTTCCTCCCCACTAGTCTGCTGATCTACCAATCTCTTGCTTCTCTCTCTGTTTTTATCTGGCTCTGTCCTCTTTCCTCTTTACCTCTTAAATACTGAAAAACTCAAATGTAATCATCTGAATGATTCAGTGTTCTGACTCACAATACCAATAAGTCAATATTCAAACCACGAGCACCGCACATGTGAATGTACTGTGTGACTGCGAACTTACTTTTACAGATGTATGCCATTCAATCTGAGCTTTATTGTGTATTAATTACTTCAGCAGTCATGGAGAACACACATTCGAAGCCCAGGGTGGTCAAGGACGTTTGAATTTAGGTAGCTGTGCACACACAACCACGAGGTGAGACACAGCCACTGTGCTGCCTCTTTGTTGTATGAATTATAATTAGTGCCTGTGTGGCTTATTATCGCCTTCAGTATGTGTCTCACCTTTATAGCAACACTATCTCAAACACACTTTAAACTTTAATTCACACGGAAAACTACAATCACTTTATCTTATTGTAGGAAATAATACGAAGAGAAGCTTAATCAGACTGCAATATATTAACATGCAAACTGACATACTGGCTACAGTCACATATTCTGTCTAGCTATTACTAATAAATACATTTACACACATTTAAAATAGCTTTCTCTATCTGGATGCACAGATGAAACATAGCCTGTCAGCATATATATATATATGATTCTCAAGACCATTGCTGTTTTAAACAGAGATATGACCACGTTATTTCAATTAGATTCGCAGTTTAAATATTGAACTTCTCCACACGAGGCAGGACAATTGTGTTTTTTAAATTGGAATTTTATACGTCCTTTAGTCCTTGTGTGTTGTCGTGTGAGGTCCTGGCTCTGACATTTAAATTGATCTTTATGCAGTCCTTTATTTAAAGAGCAGATTTGAAATCCAAATCTCCCCCTCCATTCACACACACACACACACAGACATAAACACAAACAACATATCTGAAGATCTCCATGTTCCATTCATCCCACCCACCTTCTTCAATAATAACCCGAGGCTTAACCCCAATCACGGCATACAGCTGTGTGTGTGTGTGTGTGTGTGTGCAAAAGAGACAGCGAGAGAGAGAGAGAGGGAGAGAGAGAGAGAGAGAGAGAGGAAAGATTTTTCTGCAATGTGACTTGGCCTGCAGAGAATTGGATTGGAAGGGGAAGGCGGGGGTCTACATCAAGGCTTTTATGTCAGCTGAAAATGACTTGCGGTGTGTGGGAGTCTTGTGTGTGTGCGTACACATCACATGACGCGTCCTCACCACAGGGCTGTTGGTTACTTTTACAACCCAATGTCAGTGGAAGTTGGGGGGGTTGGGTTATGTCATGAGCAGCAACATAAACTGTACAAGCTTGCATGTTTGAGCAGCATTAGAAACTAACATTCAGACTCTCACCACTGACACTGTTGACCTGAACCGTGTTAAAATTCATCTCCCGGAACTGTTCTTCAGCACAATCAATCTTCATTGTTCCCAGAGGTGAACACACAGGCCTCTCTAAATGATTAGAAAACATGTTGAAAATCCCAAACAGAGCCACTTTTAATGATAATCATTATGTCATCACAAATACTCACACACAGCTCATGGAGTCTGGTCTAATACTTCATCATAATGCTGACAGGTGAAGCCCTCAGAGAATTAATTCATTGTGCATACTAATATGTGTAATCGGCCCTTCAAGCGATGTTGCCAAATATTTTAGGATTAAAAAAAAAAAGTGCTCTGTAAGCAAACGGTTGGTTTAAATGGGCCAAATGGCAGCTGAATCCTGATAACTCAGTCATGCACCCCCTCCTCTGATACTGCTGCACACAGATAAACCACGTTTGGAAAGTGTTTATGACTGCTGGGGCAAAACATCCACAGCTTTGTGAATATGACTCGGGGTCTAAGCATCTGAAGTGATAATGTCACCCAAGGGGGCGAGGGGCTGTCCGCTCACTTGTCTGAGCGAGGCAGCCATGTTTAAATAAATAAATGGAATTAGATTAATGTACTAAAATAATGATTCATTTTTTTCTTTTCTTCTTTTCATATACAGTGTTATTGTATTTTAAAAAAACCTATAAAAGTAAGTGTTACAGAGATGAATTAGCACTTGCATGTCCTACTGGATTAAAAATGAACTGCACATCTTTGCATCTTAATACTCTCGCCTCCATTACTGCAACCTCACCCTTGCAGTGGAAGTGTGTGATGATAGCGTTTTCATTTCCACACACATAACCACAAAAAGTGCTATCATTCTCCAATAACACATGGGAAAATTATTTTTAAAAAATCAATGACAATACAGGAGGAAGGAGGGCAATGGCTTGTTAACGTTGCAATTTATATATTAGACAATTCTGGCTCCTGGAATTAAGTAGATTAAGCAATTTCCAAGAAACTAATAAAGCTCCCCCATAATTTACTAAATTATCTTAGCTTTTGTCATAGATCATACAGAGGAATATTATACTACATCACATTAGACATAATGTGCAAGGGTAGCCGTTTCTGATATCTACTTTTTATAGTGACAAGTTTGTTCTTCCTTCGAGCAAATAATGGAGCATTTCCAGTATTAGAACCTGAAAAGGCAATGCTTCTGTTCAATCACATGCTGCTTTAATTATGGCATTACCAGAGAGGGCTAGGTGTAGATAACATGAGAAAATCTGCATATTTTCTCCAGGTTATAATATACAGTTAGTGTGATTAAACTTTTGCCTCAGTCCAACTCCCATTTTTGTTAATAATCAATAAAGTCTCAAATCTGGTACCTGGCAAATGACTCAATATGCATATAATAAAAAAACCTCTCCACATCTGTCATACGACCCTTTACATAAGGCAGGTGTTCCACTTCTTCAGGTTCAAATGGTCATTTCTACCTCAGCAAGACTCACTCACACACACTCACACACACACACACAAGCACAAAGCCTAACACGGCACACATAAAATGCCGGTGGCAAAGTTGCGTTGGTGATCTCATGAGTTTTTGGTAGAAAGCAGGTGCTCATGAATATTCAGAAGAAGGGAAGCCGTCCAAATGTCTGCTTTTCAACCTAATGAACATCACCCGTGTGCATGCAGGCATGTACGTGCGTGGGTGGGTGGAGGCATTTAGGCTATATAGGGTTGTGAAAATATGACGAATGTATGTGTTGTCTCGTATTAATGTCACAGCGATTCCGACGGCAGTTTAGCATCCAAACGGCATCTTCTCTGCTAGCGTCTCGTCTCTCATCAGTATGCAGGGTCGTTTTCGCCACGGGAAACACAATTTAGCAGGAATCCTACAGTTTATGCAAGAATGTAGGACGTTGTAAGTTTTCTTTGTGCGAGCAACATTGCACTTTCTCACATATCACAAGGTTACTTCCCCCTGTTATGCCTCCAAGAAACAAGGTATGAATATCCCATGATCTGAAATGACGCCGTGTTCTGCTCTTTGCTAATTTGATTTCATCTGCATGTTGTAGATGGAAGTCTCCTTGAGATCCTTTCTCTAACCAGTTATTGAAAAGATGTAGCTACTGCTCAAAACTTAGTCAAAACAAATGCAATCAGCACAACCTGTGTCCTGTGTGTTGTGTGTGAGTGTGTACAGTATGTGTGTGTGTTTGTGACTTTGAACATGCTGATGGGAATGAAGACAACCGCCGTTTTCCCTCTCTTCCGGCCCTCTTGTTTGGCTTGTTAGTGGAACACAGAAATAGAGTTGTTTCCTTAATCAACATGAATAATGGAGTGCTTGTTTGTTTTCAATGTAAACTTCAGAAAATCATGTCTGTGCTTCACGCACAGCCTAGACATTTACTGTGTGTACCTGCGAGCGAGAAGAGTGTGTGTGTGTGTGTGTGTGTGTGCCAAGTCTTGCATGGCGATACTTTATGCATAGCCGTCACAGCACAAATGAAATTGTGATTAATCATTTAATTTCAGATTTGTGTGTGATTGATGTCTGTGTGCAGATGCGTATAAATGTAGATAATGTAAACAAAATGAATGATTCTTTTATTAGGATGCTTTGAAGATGGCACACTGGCTATTTCTGGAAAAAATAACACTTGCAAGGTTTTGTGCGTGCATGTGTGTGTAGATTTAGCACTAGCAGGTCCATATATAGCGAAGGTGCGAGCATGTTCTGTCTAATCCCCTCTGAGGAAGCTAAGGTGTGTACGTGTGATTATTTGAGTTCAGGTGCTAGCAATGTATCTATTTATACTTCTCAACACACAGCAGTCAGTGCATGTGTGTGTGGGTGTGTGTGTGCATGTATTTGTGAGTTTGGTAAGTGTTGCTTGAGACACTTGAAGAGCACTTTGTCTCTTTGGGTGGGGTTTAGTGGGAAAGCTGTGTCTGTCTCTTTTCATCTCTGAGTGTTGGACTTTTCCCCTCTGTCTTAAAACCACTTTGTCACTTTACTATTTGGTATAAAAGCTTTCTGTCCGTGTCCCTTTTCATCTCTTCATTTCTGTCAGTTGTCTCAGTGTCTCTCCCTCCTTCCTCAGCTTCTTGTTCCCTCAGCCTTCCTCCGATTCTGCCTCTCTTTTGACCGCTAAAGCTGCACCTGTATACTCTAGAAGGGCCCATTATGTGCAAACCCAGATTCAAAAGGACCCCAGCTCACGTTTGTTCATGGTTTACCTGCACAGTTTCTGCACTCCGGGGATCCATTAACTCGGCCACTTAGCTCCACATGTCCATTCACACAAATTTGCATATACGAGCAAGGCTACTCAGGTTGAGCTTATTCAGCCTAAAGGGGCTGCTCCAGGTTTAAAAGGAGTAGCAGCATCAGTCATCATCCGATAAGAGTGTTTTCAGACTCACTCAAATGCTTGGGCCCAGATTAATGTTTTTGTTTTTGCACACAAGTTTCCTTTCACACTGTAGATCAATTATGCAGCATGCATCTATGGTTTACACTGTCTACATCATGTCCATGAAACATGATTTATTTACACGAAGGAAGGATGTTTTATATTGCCACAGTCTTACTGTATATCTATATTTATTTATATTATGCATATCAAATTGTAACTCATATTCATATTATGTTATTTAATCTTGTTCAAGTTTTGTTTTTAAGTGACTGTGTACAATAATTGACAGAAGTCTGAGGAGAAGCTACACAGTCTGATAAAGCATCTCTGATAAAACTAGACTTTCAGCAAGTTCAACACTGTCTGAAGTTTGTACTTTTAATAAATCCAAACTCTGCAGCAGAGATTCTTCTGTTTATTAAAAGAAAATGTGTCTGAGGACAACTCTCTGTTGGTTCGCTGGCAATCCTCCATATAATCAACAGAAAAAATGTGCTACAGAGAAAGATACCAGATGGACGAAAGAGAAAATATCTCCGAAGAAAGCCCGTGGTTAAACTCTACAAACTTGACAAACATGGTATACAACATAAACATTGGCAACAATAAATTGTTCTGTGCCAGTGGGCTGCTCCTCTTGCACTTCATACTCTCTGCCACTTTCATGTGACTCTTGATTCAAAAAGCAACATGCTATATCTGCTAAGCAAGCAGTGGGTCTTTCTTCATATGCAATGAGGTGTGTTCATTAGTCTTTTGTTGTTATTCAGTGTCTAAAATATGGACATCAAACAAAGCAAGGAAAGGAAGGAGGCTGATTTATTTCTATGGCATATCATATGGTGTGTGGACTAGCAGGAAAAAGTGAGAGGATGATGTGTACAGTATATGTAAGTGCAGAAGTGTAATCTTAGCTAATTTTACTATGCAACTTTGTAACAGTAAATATGCGTGCATGTGCTTAAGCATATTTCTTCCCAAGATAGCAGGAACAATCTTCTTCATGATGCTAAAAGTATTCATTTAGCATATTTAAATTTGATAATTATTCTGTGTAATTACTGGACTGTTTTTCTTCTCTAAGATCCTGTCTCGAATGCCCATGCATCTGAAATAATGGCATTTGTCCAGTGGGGTGTTTATAACTGAGTGTACAGCAAGTCATCTTCATTCAAATTCAGTACAAAAGCCATTATGGGAGATATATAAAGTCGCAGGATGTAAGATGCTAGCTGGATCAGCATACATAGAGAGGCACAACCAAGTGGCTGGGATAGTACACAGAAACATCTGCAACCAGTATGGAATAGAAGTACCCAAATCCCAATGGGCCATACCGCAGAAAGTGGCTGAGAACAACAGGGCCAAGATCCTGTGGGACTTCATCTTCCAGACTGACGAGCAGCTCCTGGCTAACCAACCGGACATAGTGGTGATGGACAAAGAGCAGAAGAGGGTGGTGGTAAAAGATGTGGCGATCCCAGCTGACGCCAACATCAGGAAGAAGGAACACGAGAAAATTGAGAAGTACCAAGGGTTGAAAGAGCAGCTGGAACGGATGTGGAAGGTCAAGGCTAGCGTGGTCCCTGTGGTAGTGGGGGCACTTGGGACAATAACCCCCAAACTGGGAGAGTGGCTCCAGCAGATACCAGGAACAACATCTGAAGCCTCACTCCAGAAGAGCGCATTCCTAGGAACAGCCAAGACACTGCGCAGAACCTTCAAATTCATCATGGACATTTAAACATAAAATGGTGAAATTTATAGTAAACAAGTAGATTCACAAAAATGGTATGGTATATATATATATATATATATATATATATATATATATATATATATATATATATATATACACATACTGTATATGTGCATGTTTCATTTTTAAACTTAAGAGAATTCTATCAATAAACCTTGAACCTTAGGGCTAATGTCAGAGAGCAGAAATGCAGCACCGGGTGTTTGAGGGAAAGGGACGAGAATATGAAAATAACCTTCCAGAATCATCTTGTGACTTGCCAGGAGGTCATATACCCCTGGCTCGCCATAACTGTGTTGGACTACTTCCACGAAAGCAATCCCACAGCTCTCAGACTCAGCGGCATTAGAGAAACTATGTGGGGTGCATGCAAAGAGAGCAAAAGCATGGAAATTTATTCCAGGAGAGGACAGTCCGACAATATGGAGGGTGGACGGGACAGAAAAAGGTAATCAAAACAAAAGCTTGTGTGTCAGGCCCTGGTAGTGTTTGGCAAAAGTTAAACCCTCTCCTGTGCCTGTCTAGTTTAAAATCATTCGAGGCTTGGGATGAAAGCTAACAAAGATGTGGCTGCTCAAACTGCCTGCTGTTATCTGTGCAGCTTTTGAGCACCTTGCACTCTTTACAACATCAATCAGTGAACTTTTGTGTTTTCAGTTCGGACAGTAGGATGTACACCACCGAACCGAGGGCATTATTCACAAACCATAGCTGTTTGTATTTGCAAAGCATCTTATAACAATAAAATTTATCTTGGAAGCTCCTTTAAGACCAGATGCAGGGCGCACAGTGACACTGTGCCTTTGCAAAATGTGTTTTAATAGAATTACAAATATGACAAATTTAGGATTCAAATAAAATGTCTTAATGTCCCGTCACAGTTCCCAGCTCGGTCCTCATGCATGCACAAACATGTCTACTGAGACACACACACACACACACACACACACACACACACACACACACACACACACACACACACACACACTATGCTCAATTAGTTATTTCCGGAGGTAGTGGGGAGCTAAATGCCAGCCATCCGTCAGTGGTCTACTGTGAGAAACCCGCTCTTTCTCTCTCTCTCTCTTAACCTCCTCCCATCTCTCCTCTAATCTCATTTTTTTTTCTCTTTCAGCTTTATGTCTGTCATTCCCTGTCAGGTCGTCTCTCTCGCTCTTCATTTATTCGCGCCGTCCTCCCATTTTCCTGTTCTCTAATCCATCCTCACTTTCACATCATTCTCCTTCTCTCTCACTCTCTCCCACCACCTTTTAGTTTTTATGTTACAGTAACTCCACCTCCATCCCTCTTTCTCCACCTTCCTGTCGCTCCTCTTCCACATCCCCCTCTCTCTGACTGAGCGCTGACTGTGAGCAGTAGGAGGAGCCGCTAACCTTTCATGACCTTTATCTGCAGGGCAACAAGCCTTCTCCATCTCTGTGCAGGTATTTATCCTGATAAATAAATAATGACGACTATTATTATGTATGAACAGGAAAAACATATCATTTAAAACCCTATTTAATGGCCAGCACAGGTGCAAAATCCAAGCACAGTATGACACAAGTTAAGAAGAATAAGAAAAAAATAGTGAAATAGACAAAAGCCAGTATGTGCATAACTTCACTCATTTTGCCTCCTTAGCATTTCATGCATGAAAGTATGTATTTCACACAGTTTCTGACCTTTTCAAAGAGTCCACAGGACTTAGCCCTCTCTGCTCAAGCATAGTATGATCAAATACAGTGTCCAGCAACCAGCACTGTGACCCCCAACCTGTGCCGGACAGATGCTGGCATTAATGAATTAATAAAAAACCAGAATAAATGAGTGGAGAAGCATAGCGAACGCTTGCACGCACAGCATGAGGCATCAGTGAATAGTTTCAAAAGAAATGAATCATATGAAAAGGCCCTGAAAGTCACCAGAGCTTATTCCAACCATAGTAAACACAAATGGGAGATCTTGGGCTGACAAGAGAGACAGTGCTCTCCACCACGATCGTCAAAACAGCAAATGAGGGAATATCTTTGGGGGAGCGGCGTCTTCATGTTGTTTTTTTCTTTAATCTGTCACCCATCTGTAACCACTGAAGCCTAAAATGACTTTGCCTCCATTTGCCTTGCTTTGGTGCCTCCCTCTCTGTTAGCATGCGTCTTGTGTGCCCACAGTAGGTCTCATCAGCTGTTGTGATGAGACCTGGGCTCACGTGATCGGTGTAGCGCCACAAATGCTGACACCAAACTCGCTCTACAGAAGCCAATCTGCCGCTAAACCACCCCAGAATAGTGTCCTTCTGAACATATCCATGAGGGGGTGGGAAGGAGGCCAACGTAGCAAAATCAGTTGGTGGTGTGTGACCTATTGATAGGACTTGCCCCATCAGCCTACTACAGATGGATATGATGGATGGGATGCTCTGTGTGCTCTTCATTTCCAGGCCACTCCTTTGCTACAGGGATGTGTCAGTAAGGAAATGGGCCATGTAGAGAACATTTGCTCCATGACAGCCCTCCATTCCTCAGTGCATTTCCATCCTCAGTGCTGACGTGATATCTAGACGCGAGCCATCACAAGACAAAATGTTATGTTGTCAGCACCCTCGCATCATGAGACTCGGCTCATGTGGACGGAGCCCTGTAGCCCATTGTCCCCTGTGGTTTTCCTTGAATCAGCTCAACCATCCATGCTTGGGGGTGGCTGCGTTTGCAGAGAGCTGTTTGATGCGTTGCCTCTGCCACATCCGATATGCCTCCTGTTGGCAAGGATGGAGCAGGAGCAGTTGGTGAGGAGAATGCACATAAGCGAGCGCATGGCAGGAGTGACTCAACTAATGATGCTGTCACCCTGGCCAGTCCCTTAGTTCTGGAGAGCGCTTTCTCAGATGAAAGGAGCAATAGGCTAGATGACAGTTGGGGGCAGCCACTTATGGTTTGTGCACTGAATGGATCAGTCTGGAGCTTTTAGGCTTCTTTCCCCATTGGAAGATCTAAAGTACACTTGCTCCGTCCACCATTTCTACCTAAAAATTGAAATAGGTGGACTTCTGTGTCTTATGGTGAAAAGAGGATTTCTCCACTGTTCTGATCAATTAGCTCCATATTCTTTCATTGCAATCTCTACTGGACAGAGGCTTGTTGCATTCTACTATCAGGTGTATGTGTCATTTACTTCCTCTTGTCAATTTGAGGCTGGCCAGAGCTCTGTGTTCAGTTACTTTATCTTAATATGCTTCCTGCAGGGAGTGAGGCCAAGGACAAATCCCCTCAGTGGGAGCTTCCGGTGGAGCTCAAAGCTCGCTGGAGTCCTCTTTGAGCAAATCGAGCAGAATTCATTTAAGGTCCTCTCTGTTAAGACAGCTTTTCCACTGGCTTTAACTTCAGCCAAAAGGGTGAGTAATTTTTACACCAGTCCACCATCAGTCCGCCAGCAGTTACTTGGTAGTTTTTAGGAAACCGGTTTGTTTGTTGTTGCAAACAGTGACCATGAAGAGCCACTGGAAGCAACCCCCTGCACCCCAAAATCTACATCTTGCTTGACAGGTTGCCCACTCTTGCGGTATGTAATGAACAGGCTTCTTTGTAAGTACAGTGTAAATAAGCACAATCCTCAATACTTCAGAGCCCACTACTGCATTACAGTTTCTTCATTAGCTTTTTGGCAGATCACTAAATTGCCTTCATGTGAAGCTACATAAGGTTAAACATTTTTAAAAACTTTCAACCCCTCTCTTCTCAGGCAAACCCCATGCCGCCCGCTTTTCCATAATGTGTTGAGAGGCAATTTACCCTGTGTCTTTTCACCCCATAGAAAAGTCTCCTCACACCACAGTGCAGCTGTTGGGCCTTCACCCTGACTCATCCTTTTTGCCTGAGATCATCAGGCGTTCTTTCAGGTTCCCTCCGCCTCGCCCTCGGAAGAGAAGGGAGAAACTGCATTGCATGTTTACAGGGGACAGAAGTGTTGCAGCCTCCCTGAGACCTTCCTGATCAGAGCATATTTTGGTCTGCTGTGGCACCGCACATTTTTCTGCTACACTGCAAAGGGCCCTGATCAAACCTGTGGAGTCATTCAAGGACAGTTCCTGCGCTCTCAGAAAGAGAGTTACAACCAAATCAATGAGGCTAATTATCATATGTATATTAATAGACAAATATCTGTGCAACATTGTCCTTTTAAAGGTCCTATTTAGCATGTTTGCATGTTTCAATAAGGGATTACAGAAAGGAGAAAGTGCACAGGTGAGGTGAAACTTGCATGGCATCGTTACTGTGTGTGTACCTAAAGATTGATTTTGAGCATGTGTGTGCATGTTGACATTCAGTTGATAACTACTGCGTGTAGTTGAAAAAACAGCAGTAATAATGTGTGCGCAGTTCACAGTGTGCTGCCCCTGCAAGGCATAGTCACTAAGGTGTATTTTTGTGTGCGTGTGTGTGTGTGAGACAGAGACACTAACAGCACATGTAGCCAAATTGGCAGGTGCACAAGAATGTTTAATGTTATATAATTTAGCATGGTTTCTTGTGACCTGGAAAGAAACAATGCTCATGTTACACCTCTAAAAAGAAAATGAGCCACACCACACTGCAGTGTGTGTGCCTGTGTGTATGTGTGTGTGTGTGTGTGTGTCTGGGTTGTTCTCTGCCACAAAGTAAGCCAACTCAGAGAGGGAGAAATGAGGAGCAGGGGAATGCAGTGAAGGAGATAAATGTTTTTTATTCAAAGGAGCCCAGCCTGTGGCGCCGTGCTCCTTCTCTTTTTTCCTCTCGTTTAATTAAGAAAGCAATCCCTCCTTCCCCTGAGCTTCCTCACTCTTAGTCTCACTCGTTCTGGTGGAAGCCACGTTTAATAAATGATCATGATGATAATGGGGGGTGACAGGGAGTGGTGTGTGGGTGTACATGCATGTGTGTGCATGTGTGGCTGTCAACACCGCTCTAACACATATAGCAGCCCTGCTACAGTAACACAGAATTAAGCTTTTATATGTGACACAGTGAATTAATTGTGCTACATACAGTAGAGGAGATGAAGATGTCCTTTGCAATAACAAGCAAAGCTGCAGCTAAATCATTTTCATGGGATCAACTGCATTTATTTTTTTCATTTACTTTCTGGCACTGCTTGGTGCTACCCTGCAAAATACCAGCGAAGCAGTATTTTGTCATATTTTATCATTCTGCAGAATAAGAAAAAAGCAAGCTGAGTGTATGGGATGTTCCTGTATGGTTTTATACCTGAACTGGCTTTAGTGAAAATGAATTCTAATGTTTTTGCCATTACTTTGAAAGAATTGATTCCATCAAAACACTGCAGGCTGTGTTTATACCAGCTTCTTAGTTCCCTCGAGGCTCCCTGGTTTTAGTTCACTGAGGATTCAAGAAATGCCTCATATCTTGCTGTCTGTCATTGCCATCTCACATTCAGGAGCGCCTGAGCTGGGAACCATATTAAAGCTTTAAAAATTTGCCAATGCGCCTTGTTGTCACAGAAAATGTCTTGATTTCAGTGCTGCACTCGACAAGACGATAGAAGCGTTTTCCCATCTCGCACCTCTGTTAGCAGGACGACGTCATTTTTCTGTGCCTTCCAAAGCCATTGCCAATCACTGTAGAAAAATCAACGTGTTTTATGATGTGACACTGCTATGGTTAAGAGTTGGCCGTGTTTAGGCATAACAATGACTTACAATAATAAATGCTTGGTTAAGGTTTGGGGTAATGGTCATGCTCTAAAAGAAACCAAAGCTGACTATCAGTAGGAAAAGGAAACAAATAGTGGTGCCCATTGTGCTTCTACGACTTCCTCATTGCTACTGTAAGAATTACTGCAGACACCCATGACTTTCTCACTTGAACATTTCATGCTAACTGAAAAGTAAAACTCATTGCAGAACTGAAAAAAAATCCCTCCAATGACAGTGATTGATATAAATTACACATGAGTTTATAAAACCACTGAAAGCTGAAGTCAGCTTTTCACCTGCATAACATCACTGTCACGTCGACGCAGTCTGCTTGAGCGTGGGAACTGTCACGCTTTGTGTAGGTCAGCTCGGTAATCCCCCGCCGTGAGCAGCTCTGAACACCAGAAAATGGCTGCAGATGGGAGCTGTTACATCTCGTGAAAGAAAAACATGAGCAGAGGAAACCCTCCACTTACAGTATGCTGTTATGGTGCAACATATTAATACACAGCAGGGCGTGTGCCTTAAGAATGCCTTTAGAATTAGTGTTTAAGAGCATTCAGAAGCTTGCCCGAGGTGTTTTATTCTAACATTAGCATCCGTGTGTAAAATGGACTTTATTGTGGTTTGTGTGGCTTAACAGTGCTGTAGCATAAAGGCACCGGGGTGAATGGGCAGAGTATGGCTACTCTACAACTGATCCATGCTGACATTTGTTGGGGGTGGAGTATTGGCAGCAGTGGTTTGTGACTGGGGAGGAGGGGAGCCAAGATGAAAGACGAAGAATAGGGAGGGCAAGAAGAGCAAGAAGCACAGGATGCATAGGCAAGAGAGGAGCAGAGCTGCAGAAATGAGGAGAGAACATAGCAGGAGAAATTTGAATGGGACAGTGAAGACAAAGTATGTGATGGGGGAATGAGAATAAAGATAAGATGAAAGGAAAGGGTGGCTTAAAAGGGGGAGCAAGAGAGTTGAAGACAAAAGGAGAGAACAAGACTGAATTAAGAGAACAAAACAGGGTAGAAGCTAAAGCAAGGATAATGGAGAGAAAAGTAGACCAGAGAGTTGGAAAGTAGAAAATGATAGTTGAGAGGAACGAGGAGAGGAATGGGAAAGGAAAAGATGAAAGAAGGGGTTGGCAAGGGGAAAAAAAAAGAAAGTGGAGTAAAACAGTAGAAACAGGAACAAAGCAATATGAACAAAAGCAACTTGCCAGACAAGAACAGTGATATCGATTCAGTAAATGATGTTCAATGAATCATTATTAATCATTTTTTACACCACGTGTTTTTATATGCTTATGGCACCTATGTGTTGGCACAGCCTAGATATTGATTGTCTTCACAGTTAAAACAAAGGAAAATCTTAATTGTAGACATTCATCCACCATCCTATCTCACTATTCCATCCTACGTCCAGCGTCAGCACTGAATGCTGGCATCATGTGTTCATCATGTGCAGAATCTTCCAACATGTGTGTAATTCCTAGGGGTCTTGGGCTGGAACTGGCAGGATAGATCGAGATCGAGTATCACCAGGGGATCTCATGTGATTGAAACACAAGTGTGTTTGCGGTGCATTCACATGGCACATGTGAAGTTGCTCGAATTGTAATGTAATAATAATGACATTATCCCCTGGATATGATGCGAAGTCTCTGTGCAAAACCCACTTTCTGAACAACAGGAGCAATGGGTCTTCTGAGCGCTAAAAATGCTGTCAAAACCTTCATTTATATAGACACACACACACACACACACACACACACAAATATATATATGTGTGTGTGTGTGTTTATATAAATGAAGGTGCACGTGTGTGAATATATACACACACACACACACACACACACACACGAGCCTGAATCATGATCAAAGATGTTGATTTGCACAGGACTTATTTTATCACATGACCTCTGTGTTTGGAATTTAGGATTTTTCATTTTTACAAATTACAGACATGGCAGATTCCCACAGGGTTCAGATCACAGGCAACCTCTGCAATTATTACAAATTACTTGAGGTCCCCAGGTAATACAAATCCTGTGCGAATACGCCTTAAGTGGAGGATAAAATAAGTAAACACAGAGAAGCATTGACAATGTAAATTGAACAGTCAGCGAAAAGTGGAATCAGCAGACAAGACGAGGAGAAACAGGGGGAAAAAGAAAATAATGTTGGGAGAAAAAACAGGGAAGAGAAAACTGCAAAGACAAGGACAGACAAACAGTGACTTGGGAAAAGTAAATTATTGCGGGACAAACTCAAGGCCAAAAAAAAAAAAAAAAGAAGGGCCATCCCTGCATCTCTGCGCCCCCATCTAATTAGTGTTCATTGCAGAAACATATATTCTCCCTTTAGTCGCTTATCATCTCTTTTCACAGTTGCTCCGAGGCTGCAGGACTTTTTTGTAGCATTTGCTCTTATCTGTTTTTTTTTAATTCTGCATCTCGTCATCTTTTTTGCCCTCTCTGTTCCCTTCTATTCTCCTTCTTCTGCTTTCTCCTGCCCCTTCACCCTCATATTGCAGCCAATTACTCTAATTTCAGGAGTCATGTCAGGCCTGTGACATACATATGGAAGACAAGACGTACATACAGTAAATGGAGCAAGACAGATGTGCTGCGGCACTGTGGGATAGGCTATGGAGTCCAGTCACGTAAACACGCAGGCATAAACATGCATAAATACATCAACAAATACACAGATGCGAAGCTCACTTTTATTTCTGCTGCTGTGGTCACGTGTCTTCATCTCTGTCTGCCTCTTATTCCCTCTCACACAAACAAACACTAAGGTACACAGAGTGCGGTGACAGTCAGCTGAACGGGGTCGCAACAGGGTTGTACTTTATATGGAAAATGCTCTACTGGAGACTTCAGACTGCTTGAAGCTGGTCTCAAAAGCAATATGTAGCAGCTACTCTCTGGACAAGTTGGAATAATGCAATTGTTCTTTTCAATAGTTGATAAACCAAACCTATTACATTAACTTTACACCCTCCCGGTGGACTGAATAACAAAAAAAAAGAAAAAAGCATCATCCTACTCAAAAAATCAGTCACAACAGGAGCCAACGTGATTTCTGACACTGGTTAAAAACCAAAACAATAAAAAGGCAGATGATTGTCTGTTGTGTTGTGTAATCTTGTGATGTGCAATTTGGGCCAATTAATGCGACCGTTCGAATGAGTCAGGAGACGTGATTCACATTTTTTGTGCCGGCGCACACGCAGCTGTGCAGCGCTCTTCGAGCCAGCCCTTCTGAGGATGCGACTTGCTCCATCACTCACAAAAACAAGTGAAATGAATTGAAAGATTTTTCTCAATTCACTGAAAGAGCTTCAAAGAGCCGTCTCCCCCGGAGGAGAAGCAATCACCGCAGCTAATGTCTGACTGGCATTAGGGCCAATTGTGGCCGAGAAGGAGACAACAGACAGTCTGTGAAACAGGGCTAAAATTTCACCATGATTCAATTTATTGGTGAGCGTAGGCACAGGGGGAGGGAGAGCTTCACTCTGAGCAACCGTCACCACTGAAGGCAGCCTCATTCTTGTCTTTGTGGTGATTTGAACTTGGAATCAATCAAGAGCACATATCTGCCTCTTGATGAGACTGGCTGGCTATCGTCCATGCAGACGCGCAACAGCAAAATCACGAGCAAGGCGGTTTAAGGCGCACCGGCATGACTTGAATATCAACTCACACTTAACCTTCAGATACTTAAATTCATCAATAATTCCACTAAATTATTCAAACGTCTGTCCGTCGCTCTCTCTGTCCCCGTCTCTGCCTCTCAGTCTGGTACAATGACGCCCTGTGGGCTTCCTGTGCTGACAGGAAGAGAGCTGCTTTTCACAGCCGGCCAAGACACACAGCTGAGCGGAAGACGATCCCCTCTCTGAGCCTGTCCCCACCCCCCCATCCCTTCCCCCATCGCTTTCTGGATCCCACTTTTACTCTCATTTTTCGCCCTCTGTCTTGACCATCCTCACAACTCACATCCCCCCAACTCTTGTTTCTCTCTCTGAATGAACTGGCTCACTGTCTGAGCGAGGAGGGGTGAGTATCTACTTAACAGCTCTTGTTCTGCTCATTTTCATTTGCTTCTTCCCAGTGTGAACATTAACTCTTCTCCCCTCCCTCGATCACACCCCACAGTCTCTCAGATTCTTCTTCTTTGTGTGGCCCTCTGAGGAATCCTCCCTGTGAAATTCCCTGTTACTCTTTTGTGGACCATCATTACATTTCCCAAGTGACATTTAAGCGGCTTCTCTTCCTTCAATATGTTTATCTTCCAAATCTCTTCCCTCCCCCTCCCTGCGCCTGTGCCCTCTCGGTTTTCCTACGTGCCCTATCCTTCTTCCTTTCTGCCCTCTCGCCGTCTCATCCCACACCTCTTATTTCCTCTTTCTCATCACTCGCAGTCTTGTTCTCTCATCTCATCCATCTCTTCTTCTGTCTGTCATCACTTAACATCCTATAAATCTCTGTCTAATGCCCTTTCCTCTCCGCGTGGGCCAGCGTAGCTTCATGCATTTCAAGGTGAACTTGGATTTTTTGTTTGAATTCAAAGATGCATCTGTAGAACGTGACATTGGTTCATTACAACAGAGGAAATGACTCCCACAAACACAGATTAAAGCAAATAATCTAAATTAGGAGGTAAAGTAATTAATTCATTTTGAGTAATATGTCTCAAGGATTTTAGAAAGTTGTTCAATTCATTTTATAATAAAAATAATATTTTGCCAGCAGGATCAAATTGTTTACAGGGTTTTCAACCTTCGTTTCTTTTAACACATTTGTTTCTTCCTTTACTGAGATGGTATAACAGCGATAAAGCTTGTCCATGGATAGATTTGAGTTAACAATTAACTACACTCTTCCTCAGCACCGAGGAGCTGTATAGCAGAGCGTACAGCAATTTAGGACAGCAAATGAGGAAACTCCAACAATCCACCGACCAATGGTGTCACATCACCACTCAGTCAGGGACAGACTGGGTTTATGGGCTGGCACCGCGTTGCTGCTTTGGTCCAGCCTAAAATGTGATTGTCCATTACAGGTAGCAAAGTTTGCTGATGACTTTTAGGACAGTCGGTTTTGAGAAGGTGCAAACCCACCCCTACACATTGCTACTCCTCTAAACCTCTTAAAAAAACAGAGGTTTAGAGGAGTAGCATTTGCCTCTGTCGGCAGATGAGTTTGCCTTTCTGTTTGTTATCTGGTGTCTCACGTTCAACAAACAGGGAACAGTGGAAAGCAGCGTTGAGACCAGTGAAAACAGTATGGTTGCTGCTTTTTAATATCTTTCATGAGATGATGATTAGATGGAAACCAAGTGTAATGAGTTGACAGTTCTGTGTGATCAGGCAATATTTACGCTCCAGTGTCCAGAACGTCAATGCAAGGTGAAGAAATCACAATTACAAAATGAACATCATGCTACATTGAGGACGACTTGAAACTAGCAATTACGACCATAAACTCAGGAAACTGTTTATGAATTAATTAATCAAGTGAGAAGTAGTGTAATTTTCTCATCCAATCAGACTTCTTTTTGCAACCAGTGGACTTGCCCCCTGCTGGCCATTAGAAACAATGCAGGTTTAAGGCACTTGTGCATTGGCTTCACTTTTCAGACGCGGAAGCTCCGTCCACTATTTATGCAGTCTTTGGTTTCAAATGAGTTTGCCCTCCAGCAGCCAAACCTCGAATGATGAGTGTTACTTTCCTCACAGGTCATTTCTCTGTCCGTCTACCATACAAGAGTCAATAGACCTAGCTGAGATGGCTCAGCGTGACAGTGCTGAGGTCCTCGCTTTTGATCGACTGCTCTCACTTCACTCTCACAACTGCTTGCTTGACACTGTAACTTATAAAAAAAAACAAAAAACAAAAGCATGAAAAAAGCTCGATCTGTTGCAGAAGCAGTGCGAAGCCTGAATAAAGGTGCTCCCTGCCGAGGCAGGTGTGGCAGCTTTCTGTCACTCTGAAGGTGTGCAGCGAGTTTGTGTCTGTTGTGCGACACGTCTATGAGCTCAAAGCTTGTTTGTGGCAACGGTGGTGAGCCGCTCTGCACTCTGCCTCCTGCTCGTTCACCCTTTTCCTGCTCCCCCGCTCACTTTCAGGCTTCAGGTGAGTCCATTAGTGTATCTGTTTTTTGGCTCTCTAACCCATTGATTCTCCCCCACTTTCCCTCTGGTTAGTGAAGGAGCGTGTCACAGCTCGTGCGAGTCAGCCCTCAGGTTGCGCAACGTGGAGCAGACAGCAGGGAGCACTGATAGGTTGTCTTCTTTTCAAGTGTCTAAAAGTGAGTTCAGCGACGAGTGCTGATGTCAGCAGCGGCGAGCGCGGTTGAAGCTGGTTGGACATCTCTTTTCGCTGATTGTTGTTTCAACTGGAAAAGTGGCCAATTGCAGTGTTACCAATTTGACAGTGAATTTTCTCCTCCAGCAGTCTCGTGGAAAATGAGGGAGACACGCACGGCCACAGATCCTTGAGAGCCTCTGAAAGGTTAGGATTTGCTCACTTTTCTCCATTTTATAGAATTGTCACCGTTGGAATAACTCAGAGTTGGTAAAACAAACATAAAAAAATACCCTGACAACTTTTTATCTCAATCAGCTTCTTATGACCCTGAATTTTCTGCTACATGAGAGATTTTTTTTCAGTTCTGTTTATGTCTCAGTATTGCTCCATTTGAAGTTTAGAAATATCAGCGTTTTTGAGTGGTAAACCTTTCATCATTAATAATTGCAGATGATATTTAATCTTAATTTCACCCTTGATTGTTGCTTATTTAGTCAGAAACTTTAATGTCACAGCGAAAGATTTGAAAAATTTAAGACATCACTTCCACTTGTGGTGGCTTGTGATGGGAATTTATATTTATTTGTACCTCCTTTGACCTGCATGACTAACAATTACTTGAAAAAAACAATCAAATCAGTTCTTTGCTCAAATAACCTTTCGCTGCTAGCTAGCCTCACTGATATTCATCGTTTTGCAGCATCTCTCTTCATACCCATTTCAAAGCCAACAGCTCCAACTAGACACCTCACACATGAACGTCCTTTTGAACCGACCACATCCACAAATACACCCTGACAGCCTCAACCTCGTCCTGTGTCTCCCTTATTCCTCCCAGGGCCCATCAAAGCCAGTCCTTTCTCCTGAACTCTGTGATGAAATGCTTGTGCCAGTGCTATGCACAGAGTCACTGCGAAATGTGTGAGTTCAAGCCTGTTGGATTCCATTCACCACGCTGAATACACATGCCGGAAATGTTTTCTGAAACAATCTCTCATACTTCTTTTACACAGCATGTCTCACACATTCCTAGATTTTTTGGGGGGATGTGAAGTACCTTGAAGGATTTGCTCACTCATTCACACTCTCAGGCTTAGTCAAATTTTATTGGCCAGATTCCCCACGAGGACAAGCTGTTCCGTCATAGTCAAATCAATTCTGCACGTGCCAAACAGCACCACCTACAGGCAAAGACGTACAGTTGAACACAGTTCCTGTTTCCATAAACTGGTTTGGAGCAAAGAAACTAGGATATTGCAGAGCATAGTTGGCAGTATAAGCAACGTTACGCATGGCTACAATAAACAGAGCAGAAGAAGAAGAATGTTGAAAATTGGAAACATCATGATTCACTTTAGCCAGAAAAATGGAGAGCGGTCTGCAGGAATTAGCTTTGTTTCGGCAAATGTTCTTTCAGCGAGTATTGCCCATGTTTTTACGTATCTGCTGTTGGTACTAACAGCCACGTTTCCATGCGTTATGGGAATATCTGGGAAGACGACGACAGTGGAAACAGCTTCTTCTTTTTCTTCTTTGGGTTTGGTAGCGAAAACGCCTCTCACTACGTCAGAACTTATTCAGCAAAGGTGTTTAAATTGAGGCAGTTTTGTCAAATTTTGCTGTTTCAATCAATCTTTTTGAATGCAATATTTCAAAATGTGCAAGTATTAATCCAGTTTTTATGTGCTTGTCCATCAGATAAGGTTAATGTTTGCAGAGAGGACAGCAGATAGATAGTTTTGGTTTTTCAGTAATATGTTATTTTCCTTTATTGTCTTCCCACCCAACAATCAGCAGAAATTATGCTCCACTCAACACAACTCTCTTTCAGGTTTCAAACGCAAACTAGAAAACATCAAACACAGATGTTCAAGAAGCATTAACGAAAAAGAAAAGGCAGAAATGCGTGAGTAAGGTATCAAGCACTGACACCAAACCTTCAGCGAAAAATAACATAGAATAAGTGTAAAATGGTGTCATCTAGGTGAGTATCTGCACATAATAACAACTGAAAATATGGTTCTTGTTTCAGAGTGTCTGAGCTTACTGTTATGGAGGCTTTACCACAATTTTCATCTCAGCCACAGACACCAGCAGTTCTTTTTTTCTTTAGTATTTGATAAAAAGTCTGCTGGATTCTACTGATGCAAAATGTAATTGGGATTTGAATTGTTACCTTTAGTGGGAATAGCACATTAGGTGTCCATGCACTTGATAACTTGGGACTTGCAGCTGTATAATGTCTGTAAGCAAATTTAGCAATGAAACGTCCAGTCGTACTACAGTATGTGTAATACCTTACATGTCCTGTGTCTGTTTCTTGTTGACTGTCTCCCGTCAACACAGCACGGGTTGTTTTTGATGGCTGAAATGGGAGATAAGGGGAAAACATGTTTGTTTGTTTTTTTCCCCACTTGGCCCCTATTGTGCATCCTTCTGACAGCGAGACACTGAAAGCTATTACTATCTCACAAAATATTGTTTGGAGTGACAGATGTTACCACGGATACATGTACATAAAAAAAGTACAGATATGAAAAAGCATAAAAAAACATGAGCAGGGGCTGGGGGACGTGTCACCTATTAGGACCAAGTGTGAATGGGAGGCGCAGAAATTATAGTGATTGAGTGGACAAGTGTGTGGGATGACAGGGCCACAATGGAAGTGAGAGACGGGGACAGAGGAGACAGGAGATATTAAGAGGAAGGGAAGGAGTGAGCCAGTGGGAGAGGAGGAGATGGGAGAGGCAGAGGATGAGGATGAGGGACAGTGGCAGGGAATGATGGGACGGGGAGGGATTGAGGCTCAGATTTGGGGAACGATAAGGGCAGAAGGAGTGTGAGCTGAGGGGGGGAGATAAAGGGAGAAAGAGAGAGGAAGAGGAGTGAGTGAGCGTAAATAGGCAGCGGAAAAGATGAAAGAAGATGAAGGGAGGTCACGCGTGTTTTTCTTCATTCAGACAGAAGTGTCTCTGAGTGAGTCTCTTGAGGCTTACACACATACAGTATGTACACATAAACACACACACATACACACACACATGCACTGAATGTTTCATGGCTTCCATTTGCAAGATTACATCTTTCAATTAAGACAGAGATGGTTGTCTCTAGGTCCCTGTGTGCGTGTGTGTGCGTGTGTGTGTGTGTGTGTGTGTGTGTGTGTGTGGTGCTAAAGATGAAATTCTCGAAGAACATCCATTTACCCCATGCCTCTCTAACAACAATTTACACAATGCTTGCAAGTAAAACAGTAAAAATGCAAACAAAATGTTTTCAGATGATCAATAGGCAGCTAATAGCAGATTACGTAAATAAGAATAACAAAATACGGTTCATACTACAATCCCAGGAGTGTTGACCTCCATGCTTGTAAAAAGTTATTGCCCTGACGTAGAAACCAGCATTATAAAGCAGATAACAATAATGGTGAGATGTGGAAACCTCGTATATGGCTGCACAGTGGATATAATGGTCAGTGCACTGTGTGGCCAAGTTGTTAAATGGATAGTCATTGGTAGGGTCTGTTAGTGGAGCCAAGTCAGGGGATCACCAGCATCAGCTGACTGAATGAATGTGCAAAATGAGAGAATGAGCCAACGATCTCTCAGGTGATGTCAGTGTCAGAGAGCTGCAGTTATCAAACTAACAAGTGCGAAGAGAAGCATTTATTTTTATGTGTCTTTTTCTAACTGATGGAAAGGGGAGCTAGCTATTTATAGAGACTGCAGAGAAAAATTTTAAAACTTGTTTGAGGAGGTTATAATTGTAGGACGCAGGGCAGTAACCAAGAGAAGAAAAAAAAAGAGATCATGACTGCAAATAGGCCAAACACAACTCTGCTGCCCTATTGTGTTGTTGCAGCTAACTGTTAGATTGTTACACTGTTTTCTATATTTTCCTCCAACGCCAAACTCAGCTTCAAAGGCTGCCAAGAATAAAATGCTGTACTTCTTTTATTTTAGTTGGCCTAAAGGCAATCGAAGTTAATAAGTCTAAAAGTGCTGGAAATCGCCTGTTAAATACCCAACGAGTAAAAGTTTTAATTATAGGATTTTAACTTCCTCCAGGTCCCCAAAACACCCCAATTCCAAAATTAATGTCACGACCTCAATATCCTCAACGTTAGCTACGGCCCTGGCTGGAAGACAGAGGATGATGGTAAGAAAAAAAAGAACAAAACAAAGAAACTGTCCAAAGTGAATAATTTTAATGTTATTCAACATATCATGTCACTTGCAGGATTTCATATGCAGAGTGTATCTGCTCATTGTGCTGTGGTGGGTTTTATTTTGCTGCCATGTTTGAGTTTCACTGACAGGACACCTTGTGCATGTGAAGTTTTAATCCATCAAAGAAAACAGAGTGGGTTTCATTTCGTCTGCAGCTCTCTTGTTCCTCTCTGGAAATAACCTTGATGACTGCCAGCGAGTTTACAGACCAAGCAGAGGAATAATGCTTACTAACAGGAGCTGATAGCTGCAAACTGGATTTGCTAGCTGAAGTGAATTGGGAATGTTACTTAAAACAAATGATGCTGGCGTTTTCCTTGAAAACTACTGTTAATTTGTGTCACGCAGATAAATGTGATTTTTATTATGACCTTGTCTTAATACCAGCAGCATTTTACCACTGTGTGTTTGTATCACTTCAACATGTCATTTCAACATCAGTGTTTCTCTGCTTGCTAAACGTTTAGCAGTGCTGACATTTACATAGATTATATAGAATTTAAATGTCACTTCTGACATGTAGCTCCATAATGTTTTCTACTCTGTGTACTCTTATTAAATCATTGAGATAGTGATGTTACACAGCCATAAATGAATATATGAATTACAGATATACTGATATAGCAATTGCACCTTACAGATACACCTTGGTACCCGAACACTGAGAGGCAGGCAGCTTTAAACTTTGAATTTGTAATTGAAAAAATGTCTAATTTTTTTCAAGTATCTCAACAACTCAAATAACTGAGAATGAGAAAAATATACTGTAAACCTGCATCAGATGCCCTTTAACATCGGATACATTCATTTATCTGATCCAACAAAAGGCATGCAGCAATCTCTCAGGTGCAAGCAAAATACCTGTGGGTCCACACTTTGAATATACAAAACCAAAAAAGCCAGCAATTCAAATAAGGCACAGTTTCAGGCCTGATAGTGGCTCAGGTAAAGATATGATGAAGAAAACTCTCACACTCTCCCTCCCTCAACCAACCAAAAAGTGTTCAAGTCCCTTAGTTGCCTCATGACGGACCAATCAAAAGCAGAATGTAGCCAAAGCAGCCTTCCACTGTGACATGTTCTGTTCATATAAACAAATTAAGCTGCATTAACAGTAATACGTCAATTACAGAACACTCACTGTAACTAGTCACAGCCCTTTATGACTACATTTACATTTTAATATCTGCAAACGTAGAATAAATAGAAAATGCAAATGGGATAAAAATAAGTCAATGGGTTTGACTGATACTAATCACTCTCATATGAACAGTAATAAACAGTGAGCCCTTTGAGCAGGCAACAGACAAACAATGAGTACCTTGACAGTAACGACCAACTTCTTCTCACTCTGCGAACTGACGACTGGATGCTTCTGACTGTGCAACGTTTGCAGTGCTTTCACACTAAAAGCGTATTACCTACACAGACACTACAGCTTTAGCTTATTATCATATTTGGTAGGACATGCTAGCAGTAAAAGGTTTTAGTACAGTCACAGCAGAGAGCCGCTTTATTTTGGACTGTGATGCGTGCTGCAGGGGACTGTAACATAAGATCAGGACAGAAAGCTAAAGAGCTTCCTGCAGCAGATAGTCCAGCTGATCGTGTGCTGCAACAGTAGAGATTTTGAGGCTTACTTGGAAACGTCAGTTACTATAACCGTAGTCCTGGGTCATCTGGCTTACTTTCGTATTTTGCTGAATCTAGTCGGAATCAAATGGAATTTCACGTTGTTTGCTTAAATGTGAAGAAGGGATTTGATTATTTGAGTAAATGCTGCTGCAGAGCTCAGCAGGGCTTAGGAGAAACACAATGGCATACAAAGTTCAACTGGAGGTTCCTTGACATAACGTAGGAATGGCCTTTGCTATGTGAAAAGGCAAACAAAACTGACTTTAAAATATTAATGAGACTAATTATGAATAACAATATTTAAAAACTGGAATTACCGCCTCATGGTTATATGCCTCTGCCAACCAGTTACGTCACCAGTTGAGCTCACAGTGACATTCATTGGTGACAGACATTGGCAGAAATTCCCAGAACTCAATGATGATTAGATTTTGGTGGTCAAAGGTCACTGTGACCACACAAAACACATTTTTGGCCATAACTCAATAATTCATACACTAATAATGACAAAATTTCACACAAATGTCTCATAGGATAACACGATGAAATGATTGACATTTTACATCCAACAGGTCAAAGGTCATCTTCACTGTGACATCATCATGTTCTGCAAAAACACTTTTCTGGCCATTATTCAACACCATAACTCAGGAACTGAAGGGGAGATTGTGACCATATTTCACATTTGGTCAGATACTGGATTGGTGACACTAATCTTGGCCGTCCACCTTGAAACTGTGCTGATTGTAGAGATCGTCTCTGCTGTTGGGTTGAAGGTGTGTGTGATGCTTCCATGTTTTACAATTTATAGCTTCTCTGCAGCAGCGTCCATATTTGAATCACTGCAGTCATCACAAGCTCATTGGTTCTGCTGATCTTGAGCTTCAGGTGACTGTTGTTGCACCATGTGATGAAGCTCTCTATCAGTTCTCTGTACTCCTCTGGAAAAATAGTCTCTACATGAGGACAACATGCTTCTCTCTGGGAACTATTCCTTCAACGCCTTCACTACATATGAGTCTAGACAGACATGTTTATAAATGATAACTTGACTGGTTGGTGGAGGCGTACAACCATGAGGCGGTAATTCTAGTTTTATTAATGTATCATCATCATCATCATAACCTCAGTTCCTGTCTATAAGCAATTTTCCAAAAGTAACTTAGAATCATAGATGTTCCTTTCATTGATTTTGTTACATTCATTTTGAAATTGCAAATTTCCATAAAAGAAAATCTTTCCAGAATACCGACTTGCCAATACTGCACACGACTCATTTAGAGATTTGAATTAAAAAGCGTTATAGGGAATGCATCTACAATCATCCTGTGACATTGATCCTCCTGTACTGTTTCTCTCTGTCAAATGGCTGTAGGGTGATTTTAAAAAGCTCCTTTTATTCAATCAATATGAAACATTTTGTTTTAACACAAAAAAAAAAGAAAAACGCATTGTTGTCTGACCATGTGTTCATTAAGTGTAATCATTTGGGACTTGCCCTTCTGCTCGCTCTATCCTCACTATCAATAAATTATTATCCTGAAGTGGGTGGGACCCCTGACGTCTACTGAAAGGCTGAGACTGTAGATGGAAATAACACCTCTTGTGTTATGTGCTCTTTGTGCTCTTCATAATAAATGACACCGGTGAGCTCAAAAACATAACACAGACTATGAGGACATGTTATCTGCGACCATCGCACACCTCAGCTGCACATATTGTATGTGCTTGTGCCGGTGCGTGCACACATCCCGCGAGCACAAGGACGGCCCTGCCAGATGCCAACGAAACCTGTCACAGCCCTGTATGCAGGGGTGCAGAGGAGCAAGGGGTCCAGACTCCAGACGGGTTGACAAAACAAAAGTGATACCGATCCCCAAAAACAGGCAGGCAGCAACAACGGAGGAAGCAGGAAAAGGAATATTGAAGAACAAAGGTGAGACACATAAAAAGCGAACTAACAACAAACCAGACCAGTACGAGGAACTCAGGCGCCAGAGAATACTAAGAAACAACAAGAGCAGATGACCTGACAACTGAGAGAGGGACAAGAAATGGATTAAATACACAAGAGGCTAATTAGCTAATGGAACACAGGGGATACAGAAAACACACAAAGACAAGAAGTAAAGCCCAACACATGGAGAGAGTGACCCTCAAAATAAAACAGGTAACGGACGAAGCAAACCCCAGAACCACAGCAGAAACCACTGTCGGCGTATCACAGTAACATGCCAGCATGGCAGAGCGTCGGTGGATAATTGCTCAAGTCAGACAGCTTAACATTTACAGCAACAAACACCTATTATCAGCTGTCAGCGTCTTATCCAAATATCCAATTACAGGTTGTCGTGTTATACTGTATGTGCAACTAAATGACGTGCGATTGCTCCCACACACGCATGCTTGTGGTTGATACATATCGCCTTCTGACACAGAAACACGTCCTGATCCGTGCTGGGGAAAACGCGTTCCGAAAGTGACGTGTCACAGGAACATATGACTTTATTGCAGCAACATAGCATTATAGAGAGTTAGCAACAAGATTACAGTAATATTGTCATGATTACTATATCGCATGATGCGTTACCGCTGGCAGCTCTTAGCGATGTCAGCCCTTTAATGGTGTTTAACACAGGAGGCATTAACTCAAAAACACTGTCATTAAACACAGCTGAGGACGAGAAATGTAACTCACTAACCAGCACAAACATGACATTTAGCAACAGAAACCACCGTGTTATGAACACACACATTACAAACGCTATTGTGCGAACACGACAGCATTTGTACTTCGGAATATAAAACAGGAAACTTGACAAAGTACTCAGTCCAGCACAGCATGACAGGAAATGTGGGCCGTTGTTTTAACTCCAGCTATCAGCAAACTTATAATATAAAAGAGGTGTGTTTGTTTGTGTGTGTGTCTGGCTCTGTCCAGACAGCAGCACACTCTGCTCAGTCTAGGTTGCAAGATGTAGATAAATATATTTATTCAGTCCTTTTGGGCATCAACCTCGTGTTTACACGTGTACTGTCGGTATAATAGAATAGAAGCGTAAACAAGCGCTTCAGGTCGCGGTTACGCCTGTGGGACACGGCTGAAACACGAGCCGGCACGGAGCCGGTGCAGACGGAGCTGCATAGATTAAAATGCTGTGTGAGACGTAGCAGGGAAAACGTGTTTGTTAAACCTCGTCAGCAAAATCCCTGTCAAAACCGATCATAAGGTAGATAACACTGACCTAGAGACCAGGCTATGCTAAGGCTATAGCAGCAATAGGGATATTATTACAAAACATAATATATCACGCGAGTTGCACCTCTGCAGTTTTGGTGAAAGTGAAAAATTACTTTTTCAAAGTGTTTGTGCTTAAATGACAGAATCGGTTGTTTTCCAATGAGGCGTGCCGGAGCTCCTCGCTGTTTGCTTCAGCGTGGGCACCAAAACTGCTTGGTGAGGTTTAGGAAGACATCATGATTTGGGTTAAAATAAGTGTTTTCATGTGTGAGTAGAGTTATGTTACCTACGTGACCACTAACAGATACGAATGATAGGAACAGCTGTCTACTGGGTAAGGGGTCCTGTGTTTGATTGACACCCTGCCTCTTTCTCTCTCTACTCTTTTTACACTGCGTCACCTGACTCCTCCTTTGCTCACATCATAATCACCGAGGCCACTAGATGTGGCCTCCTAACAGTAAACATAAATGGAATAACTTGCTTACACAGATGACCTACTGACCTTGTGGGCCTTGATTTATTCAGCCATCACAGAAAACACTCCACACTGGGATAAATGGTGTATAAGTGTTGTTAAAGTTGCTAAAATCTTGTCTCATTTGACACTTTCCCTCCCTTTAATGTCAGACCGAGTGCATCGCGCATTTGCAGGATACAAAACAGACACATTTTTTTAAATCATTAAATCTTTAGTTGATCAGATAACCATGTGTTTCATCGATTACTGGCAAGATTCAGAGCATTATGCATCATTAACTGTGGTGACAGTTTCGCTGTGTTTAAGTGAAGACATTTTCTTTTCTCATAAATAAAGTTTTATAATAAAGTTTTTATTTCCTCTGCGGAGGGACAGATGATATCGCAGTGGTGTCATTAAAGCCTCAATCTGATTGCTGCACTGTGCCCCCATCCCCTGAAATGGTTGCTTCAGCTTTGTTTGTGTTCTGTATTCAGTGGGGCGCAGCTTTCACAGTAGCTGAGGCAGGCGGCGAGGAGTGAGTGTCTGCAAGCCCCAGACGTTGAAAACAAACCAAACAGTTTGTGCATGCCAGTTAGCATTGGCCGTCAAAAAGTGTTGATTGCACGGGAAGCCCCTCTCAGATGAAAAATTCATTAATTTGGTTTCTACAATGAAGATATTACATAATGATGTGTCCTGACATCCTCTCATGAGACAAAAAGACCTTCTGTTGTTCTACGGAACAAATGTGTTGCTGTAATTCCTCGCTCAGCCAAGAACCCTGCTCTTAACAGTGGTTGCAGGATGAGGAGCTTAACCCATTATTTGCCAAATAAATGCTTTCATCATCACATAGAGCTACTAAGCATGCTAAAACACACTGGTGGAGTCAGGGGTGTGGAGAAGGCAATTCCTTAGTGCACCGATATTCAAAGGAAACATGCCCTCTTGGATGCCCCTATAGCAGATAAAACTTGATAAAGTGCACTCTCGGGTGCCCTTCCAGTGAAGAAAACATGATTAAGTGCCCTTAAAATGAAGAAAACATGATGTAGTGCCATATAGACTCTTCTACATGCTAGAAAAGGGTTTGCAACCATTTCACCATAAATACCCGACATTTCTGCACAGTGGTGCCTCCTTCTGATGCTTTTCCACGTTTTGTCTGTGCCCCTTTTTCATAGCAAGCCTGAATCTATGGCTCTGTTGCCACTGTGGCATTTTTCCGGCCTCTCATGTGGAGCTGGCTCCCATCGCCATAGGTGGTCCGGTCATGTCATCCATAATAAATGACCCCAGGTTTACTTCCCTTAACCTGCGTGACTGCCACTCTATTTATATCTGAACTCATCATTCACACACGCACAAACACAATGAATAATTTTGACTTGAGTCTGAGGAACAAAAGGAGATGCTAAGAGTCTCTCGAACTGACCACAGACGGGTATTATAAGCCCTTGGATAATCATAGACATACACTTTGATTGTCAGCACAATAACAATCCTCCTCCATGCTCTCCTTTAGCTATTAGTGAGATTTTAAATAAACACTGGAAAAAAGAATCAAACATGAGGAAAATGCCCCATATTTCTTGTTCCTTGGCTCTCTCAAGATAAGAACTAGCAAAACTAGACCAAACAGCAAACACCAGAGCCTAAAGTCTGTAAAAAGACTGCACTGATTAGTCTGTGTGTGTGTATGTGTGTGTGTGTGTGTGTGTATTGGTGTGGGTATATTGTTATCTAAGACTAAGCTAATAATCTATTTTCCCCCTCTTCCACAAAGTCTCCTCTTCATTAGTGAACTGGATAAAAAGAAAACAAATTGTTCAAAGTTCAACAAACAACGAAGCCTGTAAAGTTTTTCACTGGTAGCACTCTGACTCTTACTAACCTCATCTAAAGTTAGAGAGAATGGGAAAAAAATAATCAACTCACTAGCATGCACACGAAAATCAATCATCATATAATTTACAGCAATGTCTTCAGGTCTAATATTTATCCTTATAATTCATTCATATGATATGCACACATTTTCCATCAGGTCAAATGCATTCAAATGCAAGGACGCCGGCACCAAAGCAGCGTCTGTAAGCAAAATCCTTGGACTGGACGTGCTGTACATGGGGAAACATACTGACTGTATAGAATTTAGCCGAAAATGTCCCCTTATGGCAACGATAGCATGATTGACATTTTATGGTCATATTGGGACAGCTTAAGGTATTGGTTAAATATTGAAAAATGTAATGTTGACATAAGACAGGTGTTGATGTTTTTTATATTTAACCAAACCCAGTCTTAGCTCTGTTAAAGTCTTACGCTATGAACATAAGCTTACAGGAAGCTTTCTAGACTGGAAAAAAGTTTCCAGGCAGCAATTACATTTCCTCCTGCGCATTTTCATATTTAGTGACGTATTCTTTTTTTAGGTTTTGTTGAGGCAGATTTACACAAATCTGCATGTAGATACATGTGTTCCTCTGTTGCTATGTGTGTCTGCATGTGCTGTATGTGCATGAGGCATGCAGGGTAATGTGTTAAAACATTTATTTCCCTTTCTCTCTCGTTTCCTTGGAAAACAACCCCACCCCACACTCACACACACATTCATGACCTTACACACATTAGCACTGACATACACACACTCGTGCACAGGTCCAACCTTCATGACAGTTATGAGCATAGTACATTGTGTTTACAGCTGTAAGGAATGGACTGATTCATTATTTATGAAGAAAGGGGTTTATTATGTTGTGTTTTTGTTTTTAACACAACTGCTTAACTGGGCTTAAAAGAGCATTCAGAGGACAAAACGCCTTAAAGGATGACTTGCTTACTATCTGTGTATGTGTGTTTGTGTGAGTGTTGCAATGTGTAGTATATCTATATTTTAAATATATTTAAAAATCACAAATTCATGTAGTCTTCAGTAGTTAAACACAAGACTGTAGTCCATGGAGGGTTGGATGTAGCCCCCAGTGGTAGGCAACGGTTCTCAGCCTGGTTCAAAGCAGAAAACACGACAGGAAGACAAACTGCTGCTGCAGTAGGTGAGGATGAGCTGTACGGCCTCATTGGCAATGGAGGTCAAAGGGAATTAATCACACCATCATTAATAAACATGGTCATATTGAGGCTGCAGTTCATGTTCCTGTTGAATTATACTACATTATACAGAGAGGTGCTTTTAATATTTATCATATTATATCTGATATAAAATGGGTGAACAAAATATTGGAAAACTTTAATTGAAACAATAACCGTCATGAGCTCTGGATACAGCGTACCAGGTTGATCCCCAGTAGTTTGAATGAAAGTTCCTCACTAGGTGCACATGCTGCTGTTCAGGCTTTCTTATGTGACCACATGGCATATTTGACTGACATGCAGGTATACAGATGGTCAATCATGCAGCTTATTATGGTTTTTAATTATTTTAATGTAGCTATGGGCTCAAATGTCTCAGTAAAATGTCTTAATTGTTTTACAGAAATGTCTTTTGCTCTGGTGCATCAGGTATTAGAGACAGAATCCAGTCCAGAAGCCATTACCACCCACTAGCCACAACCAGTGAGCTAAGATTTCTGTATAACAGTCTGAGGAACAATTAAATATTCTACCTTTCACAAATATTTATTGCACAGCTGTTCTGTTGGATAACATTCATATTACTTGGTCCAATTTCTTTTTTATCTTCAATTTACTGAATGCAGAATAGAGCAGTATTCCTGATTTAGTTTCCTTGAAGCAAATAGATGGTTTTCAATGCCCCACTCATGTGACTTACACAGCCTTGGTAATTAAAAGCAATCAAGTTGCCACAAAACTGCCACGAACCTGATTCTCTGCTTCCCTGCCTTTAGATTCCTCTCCAAGGTTGTTGCATCGTTGTCTTTTCGTCGTTTTTATCACTTCGTTTTCACTTTTCCTGATACATACAGGTTTGCACCATCATTCAATACACTCTTTGCAGCAGGGTTAAATGCAAAATGGAATACAAACAATACTGAAAACGCTATTAAGAGTCTGGTTGTCCTGTGTGGGTTTAGAAATACATCGAGTCTGTCGTGAGAACGTCTCTCAAAGTATAGACGGATCCTGTCCTACTAAACATAGATTTTGTTGTATGTCCCGAACACGCTCACACTAATGCATTAACCATGTTCTTTGTATTCAAAGGTAATTCCTGCATATTTAATCCTTAAAATAGCAGACAGATAAAAGCATTTTCTCTGAAAATCCATCTTCAGTGGTGAACTCCTGAGCGCATTTGTATGTTAGAGAATAAAGTGTGTGTGAGTGTTAAATAATGAGCGAATGTGTGTGTGTGTGTGTGTGTGTGTGTCAAATGGCCATAAAAAAACTGCTCACCGATGGTATGGCAGCAGGGAGTGATCATCTAACACAATTTCCTAGGTTTTTAAAAATATGTCAAGTCTATACATTTATATTAGTTTTTCTGAGCAAGTCAGCTGAGTGCCAACAAGGCTGCACGTGTTTATTTACAGTTGGAGATCTCTTTAGTGGAAACTTTTTCTTAAAATTCCTGCAACGCTTGAAGATTTCATTAGCAAAACCAAATGGCATTCTTAAACTGAACAGGCCGACACCAGTTTGACTGACATTCCCTTAAGTGCACAAAAAACATGATTTAAGTAAATAAATAAAAACAGAGGATCTGCTTTTGCAAATGAAACCTTTACTTGTAGGATAAAGTACAACTTTATTGTCAGACCAACAGGTTTAGACTTGTGGCATTCATCAGGGCCATCAGAAAACACTTTAAAAAGAACATTTAACTAGGGTGAAGGTATCATCAAAGGCCATATACAAGAGCTGCTATCTATATACTATATATATATCCTCACACACTAATACACGCACACACGGTTTGCCTGTTTGGCGGAGTCGTTGAAACCAATGTAATGAGACCTTACAGGCTGTAATGTAGAATTATACTCAAGTCAGCCATCGCCAAATCAGACGAACTTAGCCTTTCCTTTCATGCATGCAGCCCCACTTTATCCATTCTCTGTCAAAACAAGGCTCAAAGGGCGGCTCCATACGCTTTCATTAGACAACTGTGTGCACGCACACACACACACACACAAACATTTTACTGCTGCAGGGAGCTTGATTATAGCCATTACCAATGTGACAGCAGTGTCACAGTTAATGATATCTGTGTTATATACGGAGGCAAGCTTTGTGGTGAGTTATTAATACTAAGATGCCTCTTCTTTTATGGCTTTATCAATAAAGGCTGTTCCGCCAGTCGATACAGACGCTTCACGCCAATGACTATTCATCCACAACGCAAATCGACCCGGCATGATATGTGTGTATTTATGTCAGTGTAACTATGTGAGTGTGCGGGTGTGTGTATGCAACACCCCACAACATGCCCATTCCTCTTTTTAAAGTTCCACCAAGCCAGCTCCCACTTTCTAATAGCGTGTCAGTAAAAGACTGATCTGTTCCACTCGCTGCCATGTGTGCCGGGAGAGACGTAGCGCGGAGCTGGCACTGACATGGATGTGTAAATGACTACTGAGCATTGCATCCAACTATGTGTTATACAATCTGTCCATCTTAAGCATTGGTTCTGCAGACTGACTTTCTGGTTCCAGAAAGTCATTATTATCACATACTGTGATAATAATGACTAAGATAATAATAATTAAGACTGCATAGCATCTAAGAAACGCCGCAGACTGAGACAACTGTTTGCAGTAAATATCTGCCGCAAGGTGCTGAAAGGAAGCGAGTATAAAGACGGGGGAGGGAGCAATCACAGCAAGCCACGAACAAATGTGAGAGCAGATGTATGAGAGCCAAATAGGTGAGAGGGGAACAGAGCCAAGGTGACTGAATATGAGAAGACAGGGCTAAAGTGGATCAATTTCCAAATTTCCTTCTAAAAAGGGGCACATAACCTTTAAGAAAACAAGGCCAGTAGAAGGTAACAAACGAAGGAGGGATCATCGCATAACACAAACTGAGAAGGAAAAGGAAGAAGCAAAGAAAGAACATGGATTAGATGGGCTAAACCACTGAATCACGAGAGATTCATTCTCACCTGTCTGTCAGCCACTGGCATTGGATTCAATACAAGAGAAATCACCTCTTTCTGTCACAGTACCAGAGTGTGAAAACCCCCACCCAAACAACTTCAGATCAATGCTACAACCAAATGACATTACTTAGTCCTCTTGTCTTTCTTGCACACAGGGAGTTGACCACCCTTGCCCATTTTGTCTGGTTTGGCCATAGCTGCCACTTATTTTCCACACATATTGCTTCTATTTATCATCTGCCCAAAGACCACAAGTGCACCAATTTCGTCAAAAAGACATATTAATGCCGTTTCCCTGCACTCTGTGCACCATGGGCCCTGCTCTGGACCTCAGCTCCTGACCACAAGTCAGTGGCTTCTCTGTTATCACATCAATCAAAATATTTCATTAAACATTTTATCGCCCTATGAGCAGTACTAAACGTGTCCACCTTGAAGCACTTCTGACAAATCCTCTTCTTTTACAACCCTGTGAAAGGAGATCGTAGGCGTGTATACAATTGCAATTTCAATTAGTTCATTATTGTTTTGGTTGTTAAGACAGCTGCCATTGAGGTCCTTACATAAGACGTGAGTTAAACCATCTCTTCCTGCTTTTCGCTCTCTTTGCACATAATGCTGCGGGAACAGTTTGGCAAGTTTCAATCACAAGGATTTTTTTCTGGTTCTGTAGGAGTGCAATATTGGATAAGATAAGACAGTTTCCTGACTTTCCTCAGTACTTATTGTGTACAGCATGTGTTTGTCTACGTATTTCTATCTGCATGCAGGATTCTTCATGTTCTCCCTCCCTGCAGCTTATGCCGATATAAATATCTCAGCTAATTAATAACTGCGAAGACCTCAGAATCTCATATGGGATTTCCACTGGGCTCATTCACTCTCATTCAATTTTCACCTCCCAGCGCAGGGGGAGAGACAAAGCAGAGGAGGCACAGGAGGGGGAAGTTAGAGGAAGGGAGAAACTAAGAGGAGTTGGTAGAAGACAGCGAGGCAAGAGAGCGAATTCAGAATGCTTGTTACTCTGCAGAAACCACAAAAAAAACACAAAAATGTGATTGTAAGACACTGTGGCAGGGCTGAGTTTAATTTATAGGCAGCTGCATTGCAGACTGTAACACTCCCAACACTTGTAAAGGGGGCTGTTTATGTCCCCCTACCACTGAAAAACAGTACAAGTGGAAATGTGCAGTGAAAGGTACTACCCCCACTTCAGCTCCTCAGAGTGATCACTGCCTGAGATGGAGACGCAGATAGAGGGAAGATAGCAGCTGTTAAGCTGACTTCAGCTGAGGCTTCAAACAGACTGCAGAACTATTTAAAAAAAAAGGTGGAACACACTGAAAAGAGGAAGACTTCAATTACTGCGGCTTTCTGGAGGAGATCAGTGCATGAGGAGAGACGGCGGAGCGACTGTGTCTGTGCCTGTTTGTGCGTCCTCTGTTTCTACATGTTGCTCGTGTGCATTCGTGTTTAGACGTCCAGGTGTTTAGGTGCACACTGCAGCATCTTTACGCGAGCAGATTGCTCTTAAGCAGTGTGGCACTGCACACACACACACACACGCACACACACGCACACACACGCACACACACGCACACACACACACGTTTCCATCTCTTTTGATGACATAGACTTAGATTTATTTCCTGGAGACTTACCCGAACCATAACCCAAGCTTACATTCTAAAACTGAATGATTAATGTGACTGTGTTAAGAGATTCAGTTCCCACAATATGAGTAATACGTGCCCACAAACACACACACACACACGCACACACACACACACACACACACGCACACACACACACAACCTAAAATTTAATGATTTACATTATGAGGACTTGCGTTTTGTCCCCATAATGAAGGCAAGTGCCCACAATGTGACTGTGGAATTGACATAAATGTCCCCACAACATGAGTGATACATGGCCGCACGCAAGCACGCACACACACTCACATGCATGCTCTTTCATCAACCTTGTCGTATTGTAGGACAGTTGAACAGCCTTACTGTAATGCAGCACTTAAAAGTTAGTTATACGCCATTAATCCAAAATGATGTCAAAGGCTCATCCCAGACGCTGCAGTTTTTATGGGTAGTTAAAGTGTAATATGCAGACTACTTTAAGCTGACTATCACTGACTAATTAAACCATGATGTAAATGTGAAAGCTGATATGCAACGCCCCGATGCAGAGGAGGCGATGCTTCAGCTTTGTCTGACCTGTCTGTGTAATGATAATGTGTTTACTGTCCATGTTGGTCACCACACAGCGACTTGGTCGGCACAGTGCAGCGGGGTAATGACCAATAATCCGATTTTTCTGAGTTCATGCAAAGCGGGCGATTAGAGAAAACTAGCTTGGACATCTGATTGGGCCGATCAAGTGGGCACACTCCCACACAGATGTTTAACTGAATTAAAAGAACAAATGAATAAATGCATTAGTAGAGCAGATGCTTGGGCAGACTCCTGAAGACCCACATGTAGAACCTCATGTACATCCTCATTACCGACTCTGACTCCTCAGCTACACCAACTGCTTGGCCTTTTTTTTTTTTTTTTTTTGCAAAAAGGGTCTATTAGGCTCAGATTAATCACACCAGTCACACCGCGGGCACGGAATGAAATTAAAATTGTATTTTTCGTGGTGCCGTGGAAGCCGGCAGAAAACACCTTGCTGTTGTTGGAGCCAGCGGCCTCAGCCTGCCTGGTGTTCGTGGAGGAGAATCAGGTAGTTTATTATGCTACACTACAGATTGTTCCACAACTCAAATGTGTTGTCAGCCTCAAGGCGCGTACACCCCAGACATTTTAATGTGCCACAACTGTAGAATGTAGATTACATCAAAGTGCCTTTGTTTTTTGTTTCTTGCCACCACTTCTGCTAATAATGGCTACAGCAGTAAATACATGTGTTGCATCTGGTCAATCATCAGAGCAGCGTACAGATAGAGCGAGAGAGAAGAATCTGTCGCTGCAGTTTCCATCACTAACCTTAACTTCTCTACTTTTCTCTCCATTTGGAAGGTAATTCTTTACTTAGCTATGAATCATCTCAAAGGTATATTTTTTTTCCTGCAGGCTTTAAAGATTTAACTTCTCAAAAGATTTGATTTGTTCCATTTTTCACTCCCAGGATGAGACGGATACAGTACCTTTCACTTTATTCTCCAACCACCTTGAACCTCAGCATTCTCTATTAACCTCCTCGTTCCGTGGCTCATCTTTCATTCATCTCTCCCTTTCTTACCTCCTTCACACCTCCCACTAGTCTGTAATCCTTCCCTTTGATTTTGGCAATGCCACTTCCTCTTCTTTTTGGCCACAACCTCATGTCCCCATGAATCCTTTGGTCTCATCTGCAACTTGTGGTTTGAGCGAGGATAATCGTGAGCTTTCGCTTGATGTCACAGCTCCCGGCTGCAGCCGTTTTTGCCGATCGTTGCCTTGTAAGCGCAGAATTTAATTAAGCTAACATTACTGTGCAAATTACCATACAGGCATCAGTGGCATTATTTTCAGAATAGATTGAATTCCTTTTCACGTCATCTTCTCTTCTGGCCTATAACCCTCGTCTTTGTAACCTGATCCTCTGTTTAACACGCCACCGCTGTGTCACTCTGTCATCATTTTAGCTTTAATCCCCATGCCTGTGCCATCAGTTCTTTCATGTTGAAAATCACCTGGTGACTTTATGAGAGAGACAATTTCCCTGAACTCATTCTGTTATTAAAGCAGTCAACACCAAGGCCAGAGAGACTAAAACAAAATGCTGCAAACACTCTTATTCCTGTAATATTCATTGATGACGGTGAAAGGACGAATAAAAACAAGAGCACCAGATTAATTAATCCTTTGACTTCACCTGCTCTTACAATTAACACGCTTTCAGTGCAACTTCATTTGCAACCCAAAACAACATGATGAAAAACCTCCCCAAGCGCAGCCATGTCAGTGCAACTGTCAGCTGTTTGCACCCCCCCATGCACCTCTGACACAGTCGAGGGGCTGGGCGTTGGCATCAACATTAGCAAGCGCGACCAGCAAATGACTCTTCATCACTCTCGTCTTTTTTTCGCTCATGTTATTGTTTTGATCTTCACACTCAATGGCTTTGTCACCCACTCTTTTTCTCTGTGTCCCATTCCATCTCGTCTCACTGCAAATGAAAATTTCAGCTGTTCCCCTTTTTTTTTTTTTTTCGCCTCTGGCATTGTTGTCTCCATAGTACATCTTCCCCCACTCACTCTTTGTTCATTTTGCTAATGTCTTTGTCTGTGCAAATAATAACATTTGCAGAAATCGGGAAAACTACCTTTTTTCAGTTATAACCGAGCATTTCTGCCTTTTACATTACAAATAATTGGTTTTAATTGTTTTTGCGTTTTTACGCATCATGATGTTTTATCAGGCCATCTCCCTCATGCTTCCTCGTTAAATGTCAGTCACTCTGTCCTCCTCAGAATACTCTGTCCTGTCCCTTCTTTAGCTCTTTTTATTGCAGCATCTCTTTTAAAACCTCCTTTTGTGTCGCTCTATCATTCTCCCCCGCTTAGATGCTAACCCTGAGGGGCTCCCGGACTGCAGCACGAGGGCCACATAGCAGCGTGAAAGACACACATTTATGCACACTGTAACACACAAGCATGCATGCATGCATGTCTGCGTGCGCCTGCAACACATTTACACACACAAGAGAAAAGTGGAAAGCCTTAGAGTAAAGGAAACAGACACATGCAGCGTAATACTAGAATGCACTTAGTAGAGCACAACCTTCTCGATCACTGAACAATTCTTCAGCTCGCAGGGCTGCAGCATTTATAACAGCATGCTCTGCGTTACCAGTTTATTGGGGGCACTTATAGCTTAATCTAATGTGATCCACTAGAACAGCCCTGCAATAAATCCTATTACAGTTCAGTGTAAAATGTGAAACTGTCCTCCCAAGAAGAATGACAGCATCAGTCATTTCAGCAAGTGCCCCAAAACAACATATGCTTCTGTTCAAGTGGCACAGCCCTCAAGCAGCTGTAATTATGTAGCGCACGAAGGAGGAAGGTGAAGAAAATCACTGGGTCAAAACCACCAAATAAAAGGGGTTGTTTTGATCCAGTGACCCACCAGGAATCTATCAAAATAAACGGATACTGGGTCAAAACCAAGCATTGGCAGTGGGTAAAGTTAATCCAATACTGCGTTGGTGCTACATTGATCCACTCTGGGTCAGTTCTTAACCCTGCGATTTTCAGTGTGTTTCATAGCGTGACAAAGTCCACAAAGGGTCGTCAACTGGGGGCACAGATGTTTGTTTCCTGTTTCCAAAGTCTTTTTCTTCGAACAAAAACCACAAATTCTCTCTCACCTTGTTGTTTTTGTGCGTAAATTTAACCGAAACTGAACCACAGGGTTGTCACATCAACAGTTTCATTTTTCAACAGTGATTTGATGAGCGGATTTGCAAAGCACAGACAAATGATCAGAAAAGGCCTTTATGTGGCGTTCAAGTGGGCGTGGACTAACGGCGTTGTTTCATTTGGAGGACGTTAGGCTCTCGTTGAGACTGTGGAAGAGACTTGTGGCATGTGGCCTGTAGTTGAACATGTTGCATTTTCTAATAGTTCACTTTTTACAGACTTCCAGTTTGTTCCATGACCTTCCCACTTTCTTCTTTCTCAAAAATCTTCCCCCTCATTTACAGTCTCCCTCCTCTTCCCCAGCGTCACTTTCGATCTTTCGCTCTCTCATACTCGATTTCTCTCTTGCACTAATTGCCTCCCTCTGCGTCAGCCTCTCCCTTGCCACTCAGCCGCCTTTCTCTCTCTCTCTCTCTCACTCAGACGATGCTAACAGAGAGCTAACATGTGTGTGCCATCACATGCTGTATGTGTCACATTCTGTGTTTTCATGTGCGTGCATCTACTGTATCTTCTCACACTCGTATCTGCTCAGTTTCTTACACACCCCTCACTCTTATCGGCGTTTGGGAATATCTTTATCATCAGCTTTCTTTCGTTCCATTCCATGGATGCCTCCTTCTTACACTTGCGGCTCAAAGTACCCTTTGCAGAACCACATTTCTTTTCTGTGCACGTTGCTTAAACCATCAAATAGGTCAGTGGTGGTGATCATTTACCTAAACAGCAACCACCACCGCAAAGCTTTTCCCTTTCGTATCTCTGATACACACCACATTCAGCCAACTGTATATGCAAACTAGCTACACACAATGCACTCAATTGCAGCAACATTCAGGCAGTCAAAAGGCCTTTTCAGTATGTCAGGTTCAAACTCACATCCTCAGAACTCGGCAGGCCAGGCTTCCAAGATCTGTACATAGATCACAGTACACAGATCTGCAGCAATACTGTATTTACAGTTTTACCCTCTGACAAACTATACGGCAGCAAAAAAAGTATGTTCATCATTCAGATAAATCAAGCACATATTTGAAATTGAAATGGTCAATTTCTTGTTTGAAATTATAACTGTGATGCAGCTGGTTTATGCAAAAAGAATGCTGGGATACTGGTCTACTCCGAGCCCACTCACGTTAACTCCGAATGTTTTACAGAGGAGCAATAGAAACATCACAACCTGGCATGGTTTTTACATGGCCCAGGACAGGAGGGCTCTGCAGCGGGTGATTACAACCACCGAGAACATTATTGGAACCCGTCTAGTGAGCATCAGTGCCGTCGGTGAGGTGAGGAGCCTACACAGAGCCCAGAGGATACCAAAAGACAATACCCACCCCAGCCACAGCCTATTCACCCTGCTGCCGTCTGGCAAATGATGCAAAAGCACCAGCAGACTACAGAGCAGCTTCTTTCCTCAGGCCTCAACTCATCCTCTGAACACCACCATGAATAATAGTTTTCCTTGTTCGGCATCCACAATCAGTGATACAGAACAGCACAGAACCAGAGAAGGCCTCAAAACAAAGTTATAACAAATGAGCTTTCCTTCAACTTCATCAAACTTCCTTGAAACTCCAAACCTGACTAATGTTCCTCTTTTCTTTTTTATTAATTCCAGCATGCAATGAAAAGGTCACAAAAACATCTCAGATCAAATGAACGTTCAACAACACGAACTGCAGTCTCTGCTGTACAAAAGGAATTGCATTGAATTGTATTCTACCGTACCGTCCTGCAATATCCCTCCTCTGTTGGTTTTGTTGCTCTGAGTTCCCGGCCGTGTAAGTTCTCTTCCAGTGTGATCCATGTGATTACAGTTTCCATGAATGTTATTATTCTTGCCTTTTATTATTTCATATCAAAGAGCAGGTGAGGTATCTGTGTCTCTCATCTTATTTGTTTCACTTCTTTCCTCTGCCACAGAGGAAGACCTCAGAGGGAATCCACATTTCAGCCATTTTCCTCTTCTCCTCTCTCTTCTCATTTCTCCTCTCTTGTACTATTCCCTCGTCTCAGAGCTGAGGAACCACAATGCTTGTTATTAACTTTCTCATACCATTTATCTCCCTTTCACCGCCACAATTACCTCCACCCGCTTTCTGTCTTCTGCTCCTGGCTCCCCGTCTCTCGCCTCCTCTCCTCCTCGCACACCATTTGTCTGTTTCAGGCTCATCAGTATTCTCCCTCTCCTGCAGACAGCTGGTAAGTTCAGCACCCCCCAACCCACCTTCATGGCACCCTATCCCAATACATCATTCCATCTCCTGTTTGTTACTGCAGCATGATACCTGCTGCACCTGTGTGATCTTCATGACAACACCGCAATGACAGAAAGCATTTGACCACAGAACATGAAGGCATTATCATTAAAGTCCTATAAACAAGAGCTCGTGTTTGGCTTGTTTTTTTACTCTGACGTGGACGTGAGCGATGCTGACTGCAACCTCTCCTCGGATGAAAGCCACGAGGACAGTGAGGAAGAACGTTGGCATTCTAAGCCTCGACCGGATCCCGCTGAGGATGTTTGTGATGACTTAGTGAATTATTTTACGTCATCTCTGCAGAGGCGCAGCACATCATATCGCTGTCCACAGCTAAAACTTCTGCCATAAAGCTGCTTGTATGGAGGCAAGTTAAAAGTTCTCCGTCGGGGCTGCAGATTGCACAGCTGTGTCATGTCATTCATACTGAAGCCGGCAAAGTCAACTCATTACCCCTGAGCTAAAGTTAGTGTAATTACATTTTTTCATTCTTTCCAATTTACCTCCTCAGTCTTTGCTCCCTTCTGTTATTGGTACATTGGTGCAGTAATGCTCAGAGTAGTCCTCTGGCTGATGATCATTTTATGTGTCCTCATCATATCAGGCTCCCGTAGCGTGATACAGTGTGCGATACAAAATAAGGCTGTAATACTCACTGGAGCCAACTAAATCAGACTCATGGAGGAGAGTGACAGGCCATTTTCTCTGACAGCGGGGAGGAGCTCTATTAACAGTGAGTTAACACCTACTTCATCAATACTCGTTGTGTCGGCCACCAGCTGACCTCATGAAGTTTCTGAATGGTTTCATTACCTGTGTGCAGCCAACACCTGTTTTGTTTTTTGTTTTTTGTTTTTTTTTTAACAATATCTCAGCACATCTGAAAGTAGGCTTTTGAAAAGTGTATGCTCACAGTTGATTTAAACACAAAACAAAAAAAAGATTAATGATGATTGATGCTGAGTTTGCAATTAATATAAGCATATCTAACACTTTGGGATGATTTTTTAAATGTAATGTTTAAATGTTAAAATGTATAAAAATGTCAATGTACATCAAACTACTTTAAAAGTGGCTCAGATAAGATAAGATAAAAACTGCATTAATCCCATGTCGGTGAAATTAGGATGTTACAGGCAGCAAGCAATAGAAATAAAAAATACAAAATAAAAAGTTGACTATATATGTATATTTTACACAAAGGGACTGTAAAAAAAAAAGATATATAGCTATAGGAAGCTATAAGGATAGGCACAGTGAGATTTCACTGATTGAGATTTCACCTACATGCTTCTCAAGAGTCTGATTCTCCAGTGATTCCTTTATAGATTGGTTGTTGGTCAATTCTTATACCTAAAACACCTAAAATTTAGATAATGGAAGAATGAGAACTTAAAAAGTTCCAATTTGGGGCAATAAATGACAATAAATCATTCAGGTTCAAGAGCAACAAAGCCTGAGTCTATTCAGTGTTATCTGCTGCATGATGGATGAAATGGAAAGGAAAAAGAAATTCACCCTCCGCCGCAGAGACTTGAGTTTAATTCCTGGCAGCAGCGCCTCCAGGTTGGAAACACATTACTCTCCAAACTGGCAGTATTTGTAGGTTGGAAGCCAGTGAGGGATCAGCTTTCTTCTCTTTGCTTTTTAAGTCCTGTTATATGTAGAGGTGTAATGAGATATCGCGGCACAATAGTTTGTGATACAAAAACAACAATATAAATCGTGGGGGACTGCAGCATCAATAAAAGCCTTCTCGGCTATGTGAGCAGTGCAGCAGAAGCAAGGCGCCTTGGAGGAGTCAGAGTATTGTGTTCTCTCTCTTGCCAAAACACCAAGCAAGCTGAATTTAGTTTCAAAGTGAAGTTAATCCTTAGCTTGTTGTGTTGATTGCCGTTTGCCACAAACAGCTAACAGACTAGCGCCAAACTGCTGTGAAAACAAGCAGATTTCAAAACTGGAGCAAAATTTCTTGCATTTTCTTCCAGACTCCTTTAGAAAATTTGCCATGCAACCAGGAATAGTACAAGTTTTCACACTGAAACATTTTCAGCTTGATTCAATTCCTGGTGCTAGAGCTGAATCTGCGTCGGCCTCTTGCACTGAAAATGGGACTGACTAGTAATATTCAACTATGCTTGGGAAAATTGGGGTTTGTAAGAACATTAAGATTCATTCAAGTTCATACATTTGTTCAGAATGACAATTTTAGATTGTAGTTTAGGAGGGCTTTTTTTTTGCACTATGCAGCAAAGTCTATATATATATAGTTAATTTAAACACAAGATACTTGTGCTCAAAAAGAGGATTCATTCTCAGTGAAGAACCTTGGAGCTCTAATCTGCCTCTATACATGCCAAAGAGCAGTGATTCCTAACACGTCTCTGGGGGTCATCAGGTGGAAACCTCCCTTCAACAGTGTTTCGCCTACTTAGTCCCACTACCCCTCCAGGAGGCTAGGCGGTGAACTCCGGCATCCCAGAGTCATCCCCCCTAGTGTCAGTTCACACTGTTCCTACACAATCCAAACAGCACTGCCACGTTCAACTGACTCAGAGATGCTCCAGGTAGTGGCCAGTACCGATGCTACCATTTAGCTAATGCTAATGCTAATGCTAACCGCTAAGAAGAACAGAAGAAGACAATACAGCTAGATTCACCTATACTGTTAATGTTAACTGCTAGCTGCCAATACTAACTGCTAAGATACTATCATACTACCACCACTTGAGCTATTGTTAGCTGCTACAATGCTACCACAGGCCTAGATGCCACATGTAACTGCCGATTGCCGCACTACCATCATCTACACCTGCCTCTAACCAACTGCACCAATAAAAGCGGGGTGGGAATACAAACCCTGGTTCGGGTAGGGGGTAGAAAATAAAGAGGTAGAGTCAAAGATGAAAGTAGGGATTGGATACAGACCCTTGTTCGGGTAGGGGGTAGAAAATTTAGAGGGTGCTGAAGGTGGAGGCCTAAGCCACAGACCAGATTTAACATATATATATATATATATAGTCCAAAACAAACATGTTGGATTCGAAAACACTTTGCTCTCCTCTGTCACACTGGATTTCAAATAAAACAGATTTCTAAATAAATAACTTCCAGAAGTCTAAAATTGACGAAGAGATGTTGCATCTGGCTTTAAAGTTCTAGCTGACCCTTCGCTGAGCCCGGCACTTCTTGGTTACTGTCTGCTACGCCTGTCAAGCTTTTCATTCTTGCCCTGCACATATGGGACACATCACGAATCTCTTATTTGTACCTTGTTCCTCGCTTGGACTCGAAGTCGTTTCGTGGTCCGTCACTTTGCAGCCCATCCTGAAGCTCTTATTTCTGCTCTGAGGAGCAAGGAGGGAGAAACACTTTTTACATCATTTATCCTCATTTCCACTCAGTCGCATGTGCGGCTGATGAGCATCGGGTTTGATGCGGTTACATAATTTCAATTTTCCCTGAAACATTTAGCCTAATGAAAGATCTCCAGTGTTGAAAAGACACAGTAATCATATTCTGGGTTATCAAATAATGAATTCACAGTCAGAGTATCAATAGATACAGATGCAAACGATGATTCATAGATATAAACGCATTCTGCCAGTAGAAATGGTTGCTGTGCGTCTAAGCAGGACACAAAACACAGTACAGATACAGAACGCAGGTTGCTGTTCGTGTGCAGGTAGCAGAGACAAAACACTGCTGCTCTTGAAATGATAACTGTGTGCCTTTATTAGTATTAGCACAGTAGAACATGTGTGTTGACACAAATTCATTAAAAGTCTCTGCCACTGTTAGCAGACTTACAGCTGAGCCAGCTGTGGTCAGCTGCCGGCATACTCAGAAACTGATGTCACTTCACCTGACGAAAGGAAAGGAAAGGACGCCTCATTTCTCTAAAAACAGATTTCCTGGTTTCTTCTGTCCTCGCATCCTTTACACAAGGAAAAGATGCAAGCGAGGGAAACATGGACGCAATAAGAGACTGTTGTTGTTGTTGCCACAGATTTTATGGTGGTAAAGGTGACAGATTTTAATTTTTGAAACACTCGGTCTTCAATTCCTCACAGAAGTAAACACAAACATAAGTGTAACTACTTCTGCTGCAAGTTAATGTTAATGCTTATGTGACACATGGTAAAATGACCCAAAACAAACTTTTGTTAGCGTCTCATGCACACAAAGCTAGCGGGTTTAGCAAAGGGTAGATTGCTGTTCCACTTAATTTCATGATTAACTTTGCATTTTGGGAAAAACAAATGTTGCACTGCAGCACACAAAAAGTCACAAAGAGTCCCTGCTGAAAACCAAGCAGCTGCGAACCTGAAGTGCCCGTGTGAGTGCGTTCACTCCACAGAGTGTATCTGTTGTGTTTGCACATTCCTGCGACTGCTCTCTCCCACATCCCAAGGAACTTCCTGGAGTTCCCTGTTTCCTGATCACCTGTTATCATCCTCCATCACATGATCACACACAGGAATACACACACGCGTGCCCACAGTGTGGTACACATCACACACACACACACACTCTGATGCAGAACTATGATCTATTACAAAAGGAACCCATCCCTTTCCTGATAAAGGTGTGTGTACATGTGTGTAGATGTGTGTTCATATTACAGCCAGGAGGTCAGAGTCTGTCCTCAATGACCACAAGCCAGAAAAAAAAACAATGAAAGAGAGAATTATGACAGCAAAAACACGAGTGCAGAGAGTCTAACAAAGGAAAGAAAAGTAGGCACTTAACAAATGTTATGTGTAATGTAATGTAATTAAATTGAATTAGAGATTAGATTCAGATCACCACAGTGAGCTGAATAGTGGCAAAACTGTTATTAGTTAGTAGACTAGCAGGATACTTTTGCTTTTTTCAGTTTACTATTCAAATGTTTAAGCCTGCCTGTGTTATCATCTATTATGTTTTATCCTAGTTTTGATTCTGGCAGTCACATACAGCTTATCCCACATCTATGTCAAGTATTCTTTTGTTATTACTTATTCCTTTTTTAAAGAAGTTGGTTATTGGTAGCTGAAGATATAAAAAATGGAAAATTTGAAGACAATACATGAATAATGAAACACATGAGAGGAAAGATGAGAAATAGGAAAAAAAGTTGTGTATAGTAGAGGTCAGGAATAACAAAAGGAAAAGCTTGAGTATGAGAGGAACTAATCAGGAAACAGTAAAGTGTTAGAGTGTTAGAAATAACACCAAACATTTCAGAAACAGTGAAACATGCTTCACAGGCAGCATGTCCCAGGTCAGCTCTCCCGGTGCCACAACCAGGCATCTGACGGAGGTGAGCAAGGGAGGGGTGAGCCTAAGGTGAAAGGGGAGGCGGAGGAGCAGAGAGGAGCAAAGGATGGAGAAGAAGAGCTGTGGAGGAAAGAGAAGATGGTCGGACTTGAAGTGAGATGTGTTCATGTAGTATTCAAAGGTGATAAAAGACCTGTTTCCTGACAGCAAGCTCTGCTTAAAGTTTAATGGCACAGCACTGATCCCCCACCAGCACTGCCTAAGTTTTAACGGCTGAGAAAAGCCCTGTGTGTAGGTATGTCAGTGTGTGTGTGTGTTGTTTGTGTCTTTTCCTACCTCAGCATGTTCGTTCTCTCTTGAGCATTTATGCATTTACCGTTCTCTTTCCACAGTTTTGTAGGTGTGTGTGTGTTGTGTGCGCATGTGTGTTTCCTGCTATTGTACTGTACTTCAGCTTCCACCCAGCACTAATTTGTCTGCATGTGTGTGAGCCAGAGGAACCTGCGAACCTTAAGTGGCGACAGTTTCCGTGACGGGGTCGTGACTTTTTGTCATGGGGCAGTGCAGGCTTTGTGATAAATGTCCAGGGGGTCTTGTTTTCAAACAATATTGTCCTTTGATTTCTGCATTTTATTAGCATAATAATGATGGATGATTTTCCAGTCCTTGCCTGAATGAAGCAGCTAATGCAATGCTTTATCTAACTTAAAAAAGATGGTACAAAAAGAAAAAGGTTTTACTTCCTGTTCCAGCTCATGTTCGAATTTTCCATTGGTGTTCAAAAAAAACAATTTAAATCAAATGCAGTGTGTGTGCTTCTTCCAGTTGTGTGCCATGGATGTGTGTTTCTTGTTTTTCATAAACAAAACGGTAAAGCAACTGGACTGGATGGCGTCCCTCCTCAAGTTGTCAGATATTCTCTTAATGCCAACACCAAAGCAAATCGTAGTCGCCAAAGTCAGTGGAAAGATGTAAACTGAGGTGCAGACAGTGAAATCAAACCCATTAGCAGAGAGGAGGAGTGGAGGAGAAATGCAAATGTTGGATTTTGGTTTGGAAATCAGCCCATCTCACCTGTCAGACACAATCCTGACTGCATTGCAAAAATGATACCCAAAGATGCTCTACTGTGATTGGTTATGCATGGTGTACTCCGTTGATATGGCGTGGCAGGGTCAGCTAATGCTGCTTTTTACTGCCAATGTTACCTTGTGGCCATCTGTGGTACTACAATAAAAAACACCCTACATAGACTGGCGCTACAAAATACAAAATACCCTTTAAAAAAATGGCTGAAAAAGCAAACACCACATGTGTTCTTTTTTTTTTGAAGAAAAAAAAAACGTCTGTGTGTTTGTGCATGTGTGAATCATCTCAGTATATAATGTAGGGTAAGATCTTTACAGGAAAAAAGACAAGGACCAGCACTGCCGGCAGATTTCCCCATGGACCGAGGAATGTTTCCTTCTACATAAGCTGCAACATTTGGGGTATAGTTCCTTGCAGAGGATTGATGAAAAATGTATTCAAGAGTTGGGCCTCAATCTAAAACTCTTGCTCGAGGACGCTTCAGTTGAGAGAGGCTTTCAAACAGCAGCCTGCTGCCCCTTCTTTTTAGGAATGGTGAAATCTCTGCTGGACATTTCAAATATGGATGTCACATACAAGCACAGCCACAAAATATGAGAGCAGGAGGAGAGCTTCCTAATGGAAAAAAACAGGTTGTTATTTTGATACAAGCGTATTTGGCCCCCATCTCCTCTACTAATGCATCTAATATGTCATAATGAATCTCTTGGAGGTAGAGGCAGACAGATAGAAGGAGCGGTACGAGGCACAGATAAGACACAAACCAAATGTGGCAGATGGGGAAAAATGTCCAAGGTGACAGGAGAAATGCTGTTCAGGGTAAAATGAAACATTCCTCCTATCCAGCAAAGCTAAATATAGACTCATTAAAAATCTAAAGAGCCCATCGAGGGGGAGGGTGTAGATGGGAAAAGAGTTTGTTAGAAACACAGAGAGAGGGAGATTAGAGGGAGCGATGGACAGGTAAAAGAGATTTAAGAGGGGGGAGATGTGATGAGAGACAGAGTGTGGTGTTAGATACAATGAAAAGTGGAGGGATGTGCAGAGAATGAGCAGTGGGGCGTTTCAGTTTCGTACCACACAGGAGCGAAGAGTGTGTCACACTTTCGTTTCATAGCAGCCACCAGCTTGCCTGCTCCTCTGCTTTATTCTCCCCGCTCATCCAGTATTCAACAGCCTGCTCCTATTCGGCCAGCAGAAATAGAAAAAATGCCTCATTGTCATGTTTCACTTCCAGTCCTTCTCTAATTGAAAAGTGAGGTGGATGAGAAGAGGGGCGCAGCGGCAAAACTGCCAGGGAGGAACAGAGCGAGATGAAGGAGATAGAGACCTAACCATAAATTTAAAAGTCATCATAAACATCTTAACTATCTTTAAACATGTTATTTTGAAAATAATATAAAAGGTCTACAAAATGTAAGATTAGAAAATTCAACACACACCCTCAAAGATAAAGTTGTGTTCAGACAGAAAGCAAATCTTTTGCCCTGTGACATTTGCACACACTTCACCGCATTGTGCAAAGTGAGTCGATTTGATCAAAAAAGCCAGCGCAGCCACTGCACACATGCTAGCTGTAATCTAGATAACAATGCATGCATGGGTGTGTGCCTGTGTGTGCTCAGCCTCTCACTGATCTCAGATCTGCCCCGGGATAAGCATCGATTTTGCACTGAAGCTGAAGCTCCTTTTCTTTTCTCTTCGCTGTCTGTGTGACCACACAGATGGCTATTCACAAATGGTAACCCCTCGACTACCTGATCTCATTTTTGGTATGCTTTTACTGGCCATTAGGTTTAGGAACTGGGTTTTGAAACAGCAGTAACATTGGACCACTGCTGTCCATCTACTAATGGTACTAACAACAATAGACGTTTTAACTTTGAATGTTTATTAGCTTTATCTTGTTATTTTTAGTCTAAGAGAAGTCAGAAGTCATTGATGTTTGTGTGAAATTACAAATCTTTGTCTAAAACACGTCAGATTTGTTGCTTGAGTCCGAGTTGTGTGTTTGCCACGCAACACACCCACATCTCTCAGTTTAGAGACTGGACCTGAAGGAGTTCTATAATACACAATGGGTGGAGATGGACTCCATGAGGAAAATGTCCCCATACTGGCTGAGTTTTCTGCTGGGACATGTAAGTAACAGGAATCAAGAGAATGTCGAGTGTGTGAAGGTTTGTATGGTGTAATGAGGTCTGAGAGGTGTAGCCAGGTGCAAGTCAATGTACATTCCCTGATGAAATAGATGGAAGTACATGAGCACGAAAACGACGGCCGGCACCAAATGAGATACGAGGAGAGGAAAGAGAAACAGACAGAAACAGAGAGATTGGTCTTGAGAGGAATGGGAGCAGAAGACCAGAGAGAGCCTTTGAGGAGAGAGCAGCTGTTCAGTGGAACAGCCACAGGGCAAATTTCAGAATGCATGACAAGGGGAACCTCCGAGGCCTGGGTACATATACTGACACACACACACACACACACACACACACACGCACACGCACACACACAGAATGAGTGATGATCTATACCATGATGTATGCACGCACATGCACGCACACATGTACGTCTGTACGTCTGTGTCTTTCACATCTGAATGTTTCAGTTGTGAGAAGAAGCCAGTCAAGCCGCCTGCGCCCAGACTATTAATTATGTAATTCAGTGATACATAAATAGAGAAAAGTGGCATTTTGAGTGATACTGCAGGCACACAAAGAGTTGACAGACTCTATGGAAGGCGATGAGATCACATCTGAACAGCAATCTGCTGGAGAAATATGGAATAATTTAAGTTGAGTTGTTGACATTTCCTTTACAAATGCAGGCTAAGCAACAGCCTCCAAAGATAATGGTGGCTTTGCTCCATATGCTCATATTACTCAACCTTTTTATCTCAAATGCATGAAGCCTACAAAAGAACAAAATCATGTCAATCAAATGACTGTTTACGGATTGATTAAGGCTCCAGCACACGCATGACACACCCACACAGGTGCTTTTAGTTGTATTAATAATAACACTAAATGTGTGTGACTTTACAGACCATGACTGATTTGATCTCCTCTCGCTCTACTGTTTCTTTTTCTATGTCTGTTAAGGTGGATTTGGTGTTCTGGAGTTTGGTGATTTTATCCATTTCCAGCATTGATGCACCAAATAAACCTAATTTTGATCTTAATTTGTCAAAATAAGTGTAAACACTGTTGCGGTGTCCTTGTTCTTTTCTAGTTGTTTTTAATGCATATTTTGAGAAAAGTGTCGTAAATCAGTCCTGATCCGTCCAATCTAAAACAAGCATCTCTTTATGACCTAATTGCACTGGTTTCATTCATTCTTTCCCCCATCCCTCTTTCAGTCACTCCATCTCCTCTTACCTTCTGTCCCTCTCTGTCTCAAGGGTCTGAAAGGGCAATTACGTTGTTTTTCTGCTGCTCTAGTTTTGCTGGCTGGGGGGCAACACTTTAAACACTAATTAACACACTCACACACACACACACACAGATACACAAGAGCAAAGGTAGCCGTGGTTCCTATCTGATTTCTTTTACTGTGCACACACAAGTGTGTTGCTACGAAACAAGCATGTACCTGCCCAAATACATAGGCCTTCTCATTAATGAAAAGGATAATAAAGCCCTAGAAATCACACCGCAATGTTCAGTCACACACACATAGTGCTTTCAAAAAAGCATGAACACAAAGAGATGTTTGAAATACCATTGCCTCCAATGTAATGAAATACAGTTCTACCAGAATTATTATTGGCTTAAAACTGCATACACACACTCACACACACGCACACGCACACTATCTGAATAATGCACATGCATATAACAACGTACACAAAATTAATGTGCATGCTTCGCTATCTTGCACACAGGAGAGGTTCTGTAGGCAATCAAGTTAACTACAGCTTAATGTGAACGCTGTTGGGCTTGAATAATGAGTGGCAGGCCTATCAGCATGGACTGTGTTATTTCTAACGCAGCAGCTAATTAGCATTAGCCATATCAGCAGCATGGAGCTCTGCCACTAGCAATTCAACACAGGTGGTGAGAAAGCAGAGCAATGTCACACCTGTGTATATTTGTGTGTGTGTGCGTGGGTTTGACTGGCAGGTACAGTATGGATCCACTGGGGTGTCTCGTTATGACGACTGGTGCAGACAAACATGCAGTATACGGTAGATGAACATGTGCACATGAGTGCAAGACAGAGGCCTTCAGAGACTTTTACAGCTAAAAGCAAAGCCTGCAGACACGCAACACCAGATCACTCCCTGTCTCTCACAAAGACACACACAAACCGACACACAGAGATTCACAGGATTCAACAAGGGGAGAGTCGGTCCACAGGCTCTGCCCATAGCTGTGAATTTCCTCCGTAGGTCCTAACAGTTGTGTAACTGCATGAGAATGTGCGTGATGCCTCAGTCTGACGAAGCTGAGAAGAAAGCCTTGACTGTTTTCTTGTTCTAAACGTTACCTGACCTTCCTGAGGAATTGAAGGCAAGAGGACTGACATTCTCAGAGAGCATGGCATTTTACAAACACTGCATTCTTGCTTCATAAGAAAGAGAACAGATAGCTTACAGTATGTGTGTGTGTGTTTATGTGTGCGCGCGCACGTGTGTGTGTGTACGTGTTAGTGAGTATTTTTGGTATCATTAGCATTTGCATTTAAATAGCAATGAACTATGTGTGCATCTTTGCAAACTTTGTTTGAAACTGCATGACAGATTTGAAGGTTAACAACTTGAAAGTATAAAATAGGAATGCTTGTGTGTGTTGGAGTGTGTGTGTGTGTGTGTGTGTGTGTGTGTGTGTGTGTGTGTGTGTGTGTTGAGAGAGAGACAGACTGACTGATGCTGAAGGTAAGTGGTTGATAAAGGCAGCATTGTAGCCGATTGAGAGATAGAGATACACAGACAGGGAGAGCGTTTGTCTCGACTTTGAGTGAATTGTAGCTTAATGAGCTTCTTCGGCTAACCTTCCTCTGATGCTGCTCCAAAATCTGTTCACATGGCAACACTGAATATACTGAACATACACTGGATGTACGCAGCAAGAGTAACGCAATGAAGCAGGCTGACCAGTTGCAGCCCAGTGAAAGCTTTGATTGCAATTTCAGAATTTCTTATGTCAAAAAGATGAAAATGAAGATGAAAATAAAATTGAAATCACTGCATAAAGGCGGCATGTGTAAATATGCCAACACATACATAAACGATAATTGTATTGTATCTGTACAACACGCAGATAAACCAATGGGTGGTGTCAAGGAGAAGGAAATCAACATTAAGCTTCTCATACAGAGATGGTGCTGTGGCACAGAGGTCATGGATGCATTTATGACAGATGTTATTTAAAGGTTGTACAACAGAAGCTTGACAGCTCTCTCCATCACTGAGTCATTCAATTGAAACCTTTCTTCTCCACCTGACTGGATGAATGCACCACTTGCTGGGCTCCGACCAGCCTTTGCTTATGATTTTCTAAAAAATTGAAAAACATGGCAGCTCTTACGGGAATTTAAAAAAAAAAAGAAAGTGAATGTCCCTGTAAGTCTGGCTAATCTGCAGAATTAATTGGAACTACTTGCTTTGGAAGACACAGACACTGATAATATTACTAGACAATTATCCGCCATTGTCAGTGTCATCTCTCACTGTATCTCCATTGGATCAACAGTCTCATAAACTTAATTTACAAAATGTGTTCTGGCTTTTTCAGGCTACCACTCTCCAGAGTCTAAAAGACTTGTCCACTTGTATGTGCACGCACACGTCTCTCAAACATCTTGACATGAACAGACTTCGCAAAATCATTGGCAGCTTATTTTGACAGCGGAATTATAGAATTATACTACCTAAGAGCACGCTCATTAAAGGGACACTGAATGTGAATGAGTACAACAGTGCACATACACTCAGAAATACACAGGGTGGCCTGCTCCTCAATGATACGCTGTGCCTGGCTTCCAGGCTGTAAGAAAATGCAAGGAGAGTACAACCCTGGAGAGAATTACTTCAGTATGGACAGAAGCAGCGTAGCTGGAATTAGTATCTGGGTCTGCTAGTGTGTTTGTGGGCTTGTGTGTGCATACAGGGTTGATCCACCCCTGCTCTAGTAATAGCTTCCCTTTTATTGGCTTCAGAGGGCATATCAGCAGGCAGACACCCAGGCGTAAGCATACACTAACATACATTCATACATGGGCACTGACAGAAGAGCGGCAACACCTATAAGCCAAAAGCCAGACAGACGCTTTCTCTCCAATTCAAATGAATGCATCACTAACCTACTGTGTGGGACCACTTAATTAGCTGCAAATGAACACAGAGAGAGAGAGAGAAAGGAGAGGGGGAGGGGAGAGAGGTGAATTTAATATGTCGCTGCAGAGAAGGACGGATATTATGTCCAGTCAACACTCACGAACACGAAAATGGCAACGCTCTTGTAACAAATTACCCTTCACCGAGAAGTTAACTTGGCATGTGAATTAATTGCACCATTTTCTCCATCAGAGAATGAAGCAATCATGTTTTCTTCCCTGATTTCACCGGAGTGAGGATTAAGAATCATGTTAAGTATAAATCAAGTGGAGGAAAATGAATCACGGCCAGCCGAGACACATTGAGTGGTATTACTGGCACCACTAGGTCATCATTTAATGAGGAAAGTACAAAAGCGATGCGTCTTCTATATTGTTAAAATGCCAGCCACTCACTCAGCGTGAATCACATTCTCTGTTATGATAAATAGTTGCACTGATTTAGCATTCGGAGGTGTGCGGGGGTGTTTTCAGGGAACAGAAGGAAAGGTTAGCACACGAGAAGCCGACTGAAATGAGAAAAGTGAAACTCCGGTAAACTTGAGTGAAAGTAAGTGTTAGAAACAACTGGTTAGTCAAGATAAGGAGGGGAGGTCAAACAACGATGAACTGAGAGCATTCACACACTCCGCTGGCTCGCTGCCCTGCACCACTTTGCACAACACTTTCTACCTTCAAAAAGAAGTTTGCAACAGTCTCACATGCTGGAAAGTTACAGCATGATGCGCGTCACGATCAAGTCTGGCTTTGTTGTCCTACTGCGGAAACAACAGCTGCTGATGTTGCGTACCACAGTAGCTGCCTGCTGGGCAGGAAACAAGAAGCGACAAATTCATGTTTATTCACTCCAGCGTTCGGAGGAATAACAGACCACAAATAACGTGCATGGACTGAATGTTTGTACATGTGCACTGAATTCATATACACACAGAACGCACTTAATATGCTCAAGGCATTCTAATTTGGCCCATGCAAACACTGAGACACGTGCACTCCGCTGGCAAACTAGAAGTTAAAGAGTTTGATGACCAACTCAGGATGTTAAAAGGCTCACACGCTCTCTCTCTCTATCACACACACACACACACACACACACCTCCCAGGAGACCTATGTTTGCACTCTGTCAGGTGCTGGGAAGAAGGAACACATGTTTCATCTAATCTAAATAAGGTTTTATCGCTGATCTTCAGTTAGATTAGAAAGTTAGATTGGATGGATGGTGAACTTTCAGCTACGACAATCTTTGGTACAAGTTGGATTAAATGTATTGTGAGGTTTGCTAACTACACAGTGGGAACGTGGATGAAACCAACCATACCTGCTTGACTAAAAATATATCTGTAAGTCGCTGTAGGGCACTATAAATTTTTTCAAATTCTCAAACCAAACTCTGAATATCACGAGCTATACATTCACACTACAAGACACAATCTGTTCCAACTTAATCTCGGCATTAGCTGTCGGTTTTATTTAAATGTGGAGGTTGTAACAGCTGTGATGGGCCTTGTTCCTCCCACAGACCAATTAAAGACCACTTTCCATGAGCCATAATTCCTTCTTTTCGCTCCTGTCTTTCTACCTGATCAAGTAGGATTACTTTAAGCCTCCACTTGAAGATGATACTGTAATGGGAATAACTGTTGTTGTTATTCCTCTTGTCAATCTCCGATATTGCTGCTCTCTAAACGCTGCTTAAACTAGATCATTTAGACTTTGCTATAAATCATCTAAAGCCCCCGAATGACTCAACAGACGTGTTGAGAGAGCTCTTATGGGCCCAACCTGCTGCTATAGAAATAGCTACAACCCGTTGCTCATTGTGATGCATCTGCATTTGCATTAATTATTCAGGTGACATTATACAGGGAAACAGATATATCTGTACCTAAAACCAGTTTAAATCATCTCACTGACACCCACACTAATACGGCTGCTTACAACAACATCAAAGAAACAACAACAGCAGGGCAGTTCAAATATTAATTACATGACATCACTCTAGCCAGCAATGTCTCCACACAAGAGTGGTCACAAAGCACATTCCCTTCGGCCACTGTTTGACAAAGTGTGAGTGTGGGGGTGTATTAATATTTCAAAACAGTACAATCACATTTCGAGTGCGCTGATTTATTTCTGTTAGGTGTCAAGGATATGTGCATAAATGTGTTTGTTCACATAAAACAAACACGAAACCATGAAATGACATTTCTGAGTAAATAACATTACATTTATGTTTCTGTGTGTGTGTGTGCATGTGTGTGTGTGTGTCTGTGTCTGTCTGTGTGTGTGTGTGTGTGTGTGTGTGTGTGTGTGTGTGCGTGTGTGTGTGTGTGTGTGTGTGTGTGTGTGCACACCATTAGCAAGGTAGAGAGTGGCCTTCCTAATCTGCTTTCTCCTAATTAAAAGCCTGTGACTAAATGGACCAGCACTGGAGCTGTCTGCCGGGGAAATTAAAAAACAAGGGATGATTAGAGGACAGAAGAAAGAGGGTGGTGGCAGAGCACAGAGGGATGGAGGGACGGAGGATGAAAGGCATTGAGGATGTAGTGGAACAATGGGGGAGAGGGAGAAAGAGGTAAAGGATGGTGAGAGGTAGAGGGTGAAAGGGAGAGGGAGGCAGATAAGACGAGGCATAAGGGGACAAAAGGTAAGAAGAGGGGCCAGAGATGGATAGATGGATAGAGGAGGGACGAAGGAATGGAGGGAAAGGGTAGAGATGAAACGAGGTGAGCGATCATCAGTCATAGGAGATGTATCACTCACCCAATAACAATGATCAATTCTCATCAAAAATGTTTCAAATACAGCCATTAAAGGGTTAACTAATGTAGGCGTGACCAACCTGGGGCAGATGAAGTAGTTGGTTCGATTGGCTCAGAGAGGCTGTTCACAAATAAGCCAGGATCTGATTGGACTAAACCCCTTGCAAGCTTATCTGAGCTGGATATACTGTCTGACTGCAGTAACGATGTTGGCTGCACACTGCTCGTTGTGGTCATACATTAAGATACACAGTCATGTTTCTTTCTGCCTCTGCCTCTTGCTGCAGGTCTGCTGCTTTAGTGCCCCACACCGCACAGTGTTAAAGTCACGCATGACCACTATGACTTCTCCAACTACACATAGCGCCCCCAGCTGCATACCTGCTGTAGCTAAGTCCACTGGTAGTCGGCAATGATGCACAGTGTCGATAGTCGACTATTCTGTGAAAACCCCAACCATGTTCATCATCTGTTTAGCATGTCAGCATGCTAGCATTTGCTAATTAGCACTGAAGTCAAAGCACAGCTGGGGCTGAGGGGAATGCCATTAGTTTTGCAAGTACTTGGCCATGAATCAAATTACTGGACAATCTGAAAATTAGTTAACCAAAGTCAGTCAGTATAAACACACAGAATCTCTACAGTGAACTGACTGCAGTGGAAGAATGTGAGGGCCACCAACGTCATTAGAGTTTATCCTCTGGAAGCCATGAATGTTTGCACCATATTCCATTCAATCCTTCCAACAGTTGTTGAGATATTTCAGTGTGGACAGACCAATCTTGCCATCTTGCTTGGCTAAAAGACATCAAAAGCATCATATATCAATAGCAGAGACTTGAATGATAAACACATATGATCAAAAGTTTGGTTTTAAGCTGAGGAAAGACTGTGGGATCAAAAGAAAGTCAAATACTGCTGAATGAAAGACTTTCTATCTTACATTTTCATATGCGTCCATGCACAATACAGTTACAACATGACGGATAATTGGAAAAAATACTTGAATTCTGATTGGATCAAAGACACAAAATATGTTGGCCTCTGGAGTTTCTTCAGGGCACTTTCACCCTTCAGCAAATAAATCTGAATTCTGAAGGATGCCGTCTTGTGTCCTATAATATGCCTGGCATCCATAAAAACAGGGATCGAGAGGATAAGGAAAAGGGGGGAGGGAAAGAAAGAGAAAGGGGTGATTGGAGAGAGCTAGAGATGAAAAGACAGAAGAGATAAAGAGAGAGAAACTGTGCACGCAAGACAAGAGTGTTTGATCATCCCAGCTGAATCAGCAGTGTACTTTGGCTGAATGTAGATACACTTGATGCTCATACTCTCAGTTTGCAATTGATTTATATGTATCACTCCCTCCGTCTCTCTCTCTGTCTCAGACATCACTTTTCTTTTTTCCATCCCTCATTCTGTCTCTGCATACCCATCAGTCTCACTCTCTGTCTCCAGCACTAACACATCTTCCCTCCATACAAAGAAAAAACACCGAGATATGATTACTTATTCCCCTCAGTAGGAAAATTTGACAAAAAGTTCTTTACCCAGAGGCCTTGACTGTAAGAATAAGAAAATATCCTGTAAAATATAATACACAGTAAGCGAACGTAAGCGGCTGCTTTCATTCACGGCGCCTGAAGGTGCAGCGAGTGAAACAGCAGTAACAGGCTGACATCAGTGTTTGGACTGGCAAGCGATACATCTCTCTTAGCTGAGTGTGACTTCTTGCAAGACGGATTTCACCATCCTTATTTACAGTGCGTATTTATTTTGTGCCAATCATATCGCGCTACAAGCCGGAGGGGAATGAATAATTAGCTGGTAAATAATTGGAATATGAACACGAGCAGTTGTTGCCCGGTTTGCTTGTCTCGGGGGTGGGACACCACGAAACAATATCAATCTTTCCCGGCAACCGTTTGGGCTTGGGCCAAGGAAAAAAAAAAACTCATTCATACTGTATTACTCACAATGTTGAGTAAATTACATTGTGCCTCTCAGAGTGTTTCCCTCCCTTCCTTTTGTTGCTTTCCTGCTATCAGGATATGGCTGCATCTTGAGGGGAAAAAAAAGAAAACGAGGGACATCAACTTGACATGATAGCATGTTCGTCCTATTGTCCTTAGCAGAAATGTAAGATTTTCTCTCCGATCAACGTCAATCACTCTTCAAAGACAACATTTTTGGTTTGCATGGTATTCTCAGGGTGGCACAGCAGAGCACAACACATCACACAGCATTAACCATCAACTTATTTCTGAAAGCATACCACATGGTTGCATTTGTGTAATCAGTTTGAAGGGCGGTGACGACTGGGTGCTGTGAGCACTGACTGAAACTGTTACAATCAAGACAATTTCACACTCTGAGAGAAGCAAGAACGGCCATAATCAGAATGTGAAACACCTTGTGGTGATGGTGAACCCCGGAAAGTTCAGTATCGATGCCCCAAAGAGAGCCCAGTGTCAGGTGCTGCTCCTTTCACAGCTGACTGTCTCGGGGGTTTTGAGTTCCCTTCGAAGTCTGCATTCACCTGCAGTTTTAGGCTCTCGTCGCCCTCGAGGTTGTTGAAGTATGCCTGCACCTTTACTGTGCATAATCACCAGCGCTGCAGTGCTGAAGTTATTTCATCAATGCGGGTGCCTAAATGTGAGGGAAGAAGACCCTTGAGAGGAGGATCATCGGCTAACAGCTAACAAACGGACTCCACGCTTAAAGCCCACCTGTTTCAGCAGAGCAGCTCAGCGGTCAACAGAGGCTCCCTGTTGTGGATACACAAGCAGTGAGTTTATGAATGTGAAGTAGGGCTGCGTCGGAGAACACTCTCCCTGGATAAATAAAGTTCTGAGAAATGTTAAACTAAATGCAAAATAGGTCACTGACCTGTTTCCACTGAGCCCCAAAAGAAGCAAAGAAGGATTTAAGAATTATTTTTCAGAATAATTAGAGTGCAAGAGGGGACGGTGCAGAGTAGTCACTTTTCTTATCCATATTTTAATGTTCTTATAATTATTATGTACTGTAAAAACCTTGTTTTTTTTAATGACGTTTTCTTTTTTCACTTTATGTATTTCTTTAAACTTTATTAACATCATCCTAGATGGTAAAAGGACAATGAATTGAATGAGCTATTGTTGGTTGGTCAATCAATCCCACAAGAGTTTCTGTGTCGTTGTGGGACATAAAGTGTTTGTGGCCACATAAACTGTGCGCTTCAACTGCTCCTGCTGAAATGATGTTTCAGAAATATTGCAGTCGACTGAGGCTGCACTGCTTACTGTAAAACTGATTTAAAAGGTGGAGGGAATGTAGCGCTGCTGTCAGCGGCAGGTGATTAACATCTTATTATGCACCTTCAATCTCTCTCATAAATTTGGTTCTACACAATACGATAAAACCCGATAAAGACAATATAAGTCGATGCATTTCTTACTGAAATGTGTTTCATTTGAGACTTTTGATTCACTTTTTCGTCTGGTTGGAGGTGTGCGCCGAAATGAAAAATAGGCTAAGACAGAGATGTGAGTAGCTTGTGAAGAACAAGTGAAGAACGAATCAGGAACAACTTGACAATTAGTGAATCAATAATGAGTAGTTCTTAATTTGAGGACTATAAAGTAGGTAAGGATGAGTTACTGGTAGACACCGTTTTAATGAATCATTAGGTAATTATTAGTTCACATGTATCTCTGAATCAGAATAATGACTACTGTCTTCATAAGCTGCTCCTTGTTTAACTCTGAATCAACCACTGACTGGCACAAATTAGTGACGACTCACTCATAACTAATTACTTAATGATTACTCACCTTTTTTGTGGCCCCCAAATAGGCACATCATGATTCATTAACATCGTATCTCCCAGTCTGTTCTCTAACAGCTCACCATTATCCACTGTACAGTCATCGAGTTGTTCAGGAACATCTCGTTCATAATTCCTTAATTATCACTTCTATCATGATTCGTCCCTCGGTGGCCACTCTCATTTTTACCTACAGTAGCGTAACTCCCTCTCACCGCAGATGATGGCAGCTCAGTCTTCACTTCCTAGAACATATTTTAAATTGTTTGAGAATGCAATAAAGATAGAAAAGGTTTTACAGCCGGCAGCACATTTCCATGAACAGCGACGTGGTTACACTGAATGGAGCGGATGCTCTTCTGGCTCGGCTGGATTTTTGGAAATGTACTGTACACATCACAGAGTCTCACAGTGCAACCTCGTCCTGACTCCTCAGATGCATTTACAGTCAACAAAACTGTGCACAGCTTCATAAAGAATGAGAGAGCTAGAAAAAAAGAAGTGGAGAAGAAGTCCTTGTCTAAATGCATGTCCTTGTCCTGTGTGTGTTTGTGTGTTTGCATGTGTTAGTGTGTGCGCGCACACACACATCAGGCTACCCTGTCACGTAACATGCTAAATATCTCTGCAGACCACCGCCAGTGAAGCATGGGGATTAATGGGCCATTGGAGGCTACTTGACGTTTCTGATGCCTATTTCTTCTGCAGGGAATGAAAAACACAACCATGGATGGCCACACACACACACACACACACACAACCACACCCACACACACGCAGACAGCCAAACAATGCAGGAATCTTTAAAAATACACTCAAATAATAAGCTGCCAAATATGTTGCATGGAGACAGAGCACGTGTAAATAAAAGTTGACTGGCAGCTTTAACGTTGAACTGATTATTCAAACCTGTCAGCCACTTTGTCTTAATGGCTTATTAGACACACACACACACACGTACAGTCCAATTTATCAATATACTGTACAAGTAGACTATCAGTTATAATGTCAATATCAGACACCCCTTTTATTCAGCTAAGTTATAAGCAGTGTGAGCACTTTAAAAATCATGATGATGCACTGGCCAAGTTAAAACACACAAGTTAAACTCCAGGGTCAAGCAGTGCGTACACGGACCTCCGTCAGCTTACTTCTGCCTGGCCTGCAAAATTACTGGCCATTCATCGTTGCCTTGACTCAAATATAACTAGAGTTCAACCTCCAGCTCCTTCAAACACAAAAAATACATGTCATTTAAATAATGTGTCCTTCGACTGAGGTAGTTTGAACATCGGAGCATCTATCAAAAGCAGGAAGAGGAGCCACTTCATCTATGCTGCATCCTGGAAAAGCAGAGCCTCTCTTATAGTAAAGGCTGCATTGCATTTTCATCATTTGCGGTTACAACTTTGGGTTTTCAGCATGCTAAAAGAACATTTTCAGGGCCATAGCCTCTGGTGCCGCATGAATCAGTGCAAATGGCAACACAAAACTCCATAAAGAGGAAATATGCAATAAAACCCATAATGGAAAAGGCTGATGTCCACATGTCAGAACGTGATAGTGGTATTTGCTTTTACTTAATAAGCCATTGTGCTGCTATTAAAACATCTTCTGTGTGTTTTCCACCATCGCTGCCGTAATGATTCCGGATACTGTTATGATCCAACATATGCATCCCAATTGTGGCAGAACTTGGCAGAGCTACCGTCCAAACACTTCAGGCTGATGTCTTTAGACACAGAAACACTGTGTTCTCACTGAAGCATCTGCCTCAACACCCCTCACTAAGATGTCGCACTTGGCTGCTAACGCTGAATACACCTCTAAATTCTTTATAACAATATGCAAAAATCATGTGTGTGTGTTTTTTCTCCCCAGTCATTATCTCATCTAAGGGAGCTTAGAAACTCAATTAGGAATATTTCTTCATTCTCTCTGCTATCTTTGTTCATTCATGTTGTCACCAAAATTCTCATATATTTTCCTGCTTCCCTGTATAGAAAATCAAAGAGGTTGCCTGCTTCAAGCCTAAAACTAGCAGTCCGCTGTCTTCCTCACACTGACACCATTCACTCATCAGCAGGCTTTTAATGAACCCGCTTCGCTGCACCTGCGAGTGCTGTCTGCCAGTCCTGCTGCCAACATCCAACCTCCACCTTGTCCACCACCACCTGATCCCCACAGACTCTGAGTAATGATGACCATGCTGCGGGAGCATGCTGCTGAATAATTTGGGATTTTCAAAATGAACTGCAATTTGATTTGGTGGCTCACATTTGTTGGTGTGCTGTTTTGGTTTTACCGGAACCTCCGACCTCCAAAGCACGAGCCAGCTGTTCATCAGCAACGTTTTTTATGAAATGAGCTACCAAACGTGCTCACTGTTTTGACCGACACTCATGCTCATCCATTTCTTGGTTGGCCTTTGAGTATGGATGTGACTGGCTCATGATGGTTCCCTTGTTTTTGTATTCAGTGCTGACAGTGAGCGCTCCAGCATGATAAAATGCCATTACAGTAAAGTTAATTCAGCACAGATTACAAAATAATTGCATTTGATCAAAGCAGATTTTCAGATTTTTATTTCTTTTCTCTGACTTTTTAGTTATAAATGACAGCAGAATGAACTATGAAGCATCCATTACTTTCTCATGCAGGCAAATCACATGACAATTATGTAGATGGTATAATAGATTTAGGCTTGTAAAACAAATACAAACCCAAGACAGCATTTATGTTTAATAATTGGAAATATTACTTTATTAATGCAACCTAAATGGCATCTAGATCCTGGTGAGCAGGATGTGTCTGTGTTTTATTCTGGTATTTAATGCTTAGGCACTAAGTAAGTGTTTTATATGCTTGTAATGACCGTAAAGGATTTAATTTCACATTTTATGACTCTTCTGTGTGCTTGATAATAAGGAGCTAAGGCAATTAAGTCTTATCAGCTCTGTCAGGGGGGCGTTGTATACGCTCAGTATTTTGTTTGTTGGTGGAAGTGGTGTGTTAATCCATGTTTTTTTTTACTAAATGTGCTGCTTTGTGTGTGTGTGAGAGAGACAGTGTGAGTGCATGCATACACTGCTGTGCTATAGGTTGACTGTGCTTCTATTTTACTTACAGTACGTGTGTGTGTGTGTGTGTTCCTGTAAGTGTTTCTATGTTCATTATGTGTGAGCATGAGTGTCAGTGTCCTCATGCATTGAGAGGCTGTTTTCAGTACATATGTTCATTAAGCTACCTGCAGTACACGGCCTATTACATGCTCACGTTCTGTATATTCATGTTGATGGTGCAGGTCCTGTGTGCACATGGGCCTAATTCAGAGGTGTCTGCATGTACATACTTGCATGTCTGTGTGTATGTCTGCTTTAAAATGCCTACTAGTTGACTTTAGAGAGTATGTGCATGTGTGTGTTAGTAAGAGAACTGTGTCAGTGGAGCGTAGAGAATCAGAGGACAGATAAGCTTGTCATACTAATCCTCCCCTCGCCTTGTATATCATGCCAGCTTAATACACCAACCTACTGATAATCTGCTGCAAAACACACACGTGCACAAACACACACATACAGAAACAGAAATGTAACTGCAGCCACAAAAGCCAACAAAAACAAATCATGCAATTACACAAATACTGTAACATTTGTACCTTTCATCGTAACTTAAGTCTGGCATTAGAAAATAATACAACGTAGCTACTGTAATGGCAACAGTTCCAACAGATGATGCTCCAAATTAAGGCAAAAGAACAAACAACGAGGTATTGTGTCGGTGACCTTCGCACACACATTCGTCCATTGAAAACTTTGTTTTATGAGAGGTTCTGAATACCCCAAGGTTGCTATCACAAGAGATTCAGCTGCACAAAACAAAAACTAAAATATTTCCATAAAAAAACTCCTCATCCTCATTGTAGATTCCCGAAAATACAGAGTTTTTATTTGTTTGTACTTATATTGAGTAAAAGAAGTGCTCTAAGGTACATCTACCAGCACATGTTCTGCATGTACCAGAACATACTAGATCAGGATTGACATGGAAGTGGTGTGTTAAACCATAGAACACCTGGATAAATGTAAAAACATCACTAATTCGAGCAAACTGAGGACGGTGGTGGGGAGAGAAGAACATAAGTTGGTTGAAGTGACTGTGCACCGGGCATTAAATCAAGCTTACCGCAATCTCCCTTCTCCATAAAGGTCAACTGAAGAGGTGCTGAGTGGACTATCACTTTAATTCTGTTTACTCTGTTAAAGAGATATTCCAAAAATAAAACTTTGAAGAGCCTAAATGCTGTGATGCATATTAGATTTGCTGAACTGGTTTTATCACAGGTCTTGATTGCAAAAGTTAACTTGTATTCAGTAAAAAAGCTTCATTTTCAAAAGGTCATCGATAAATATGGCTCTTTTATTTTTTAAAATAGTGTTGATTCAGACGTGAATGTAATGTGTGACTAGCGTGTGTATGCGTCACACACAGATGGTCACAGGGTCGCATCCCTCTGACTACAGGATGCCATAACTCAACTGGGAGTTACAGAAACTCTAATTACTGAAAACTGGGAGTGGAGCACAGCTGAACAGAGCATGTCAGAACTCACACACACACACACACACCCACATCCTCCAGTGATGTGCACTCACCTCTCTCCCCTTCTATACACTCGCACAATACAAGTGCAGCACATGAAACCAGTGTTTCAAGAACTTCATGCCCCATTGCTCATCTTGTAACACACACACACACACACACACACACACACTTGCATGTTAATACACACACAGATGTTGAGCTCATTAAGAGATTCCCAGAGGGTAGCCAAGAAAGGCAGTTTACTGTGAGAACCTGGAGGAGTCTGCCACTCTGACCTGAACAGACACATTGACGACTTTCAGGAAATTAAACAACAGCTGAAGTTAATATGTTGCTTTACTTTGACGACCTAAATCGATATAGAGTTAAATAAACGATGGGTTGAGATTGATAATTTAGAGATGTCCCTATAGTGTCTATTAGAACATTTCTTTCCTTATCTATTGCTGTTACTAGGCATCTACATAGCCGTCTAAACATGTTTGGAATTTTTTGCCGAAAAACACCAAAGACTTTAAGAGAAATTAACTTATATCTGCAATGGGGGCAGATATGTGTGAGTTTAAGGCGGTGCTTGCCCCAAACATTATCATTTCAGAATCAGTAACCCCCTCACGTTTCAAAGTGGCTGTTAAATGTCTAACAAGTAGGAAATAAGTGTCGCAACGACCATAGAAATAACTCAAACCACTTCTTCTGTATGTCTGTGTGCTCTATACGGTCTAAACACTGTTTCAACACCATATGGATACATGCTTGGACTGCGTCTGCCTGACTCCACATGCACAAGCTGCACTTACGGTTAAATTGCTTTATTATGCTCAAAATTCATTAGGAGATGAGATCTCCCACCATTTTATTTTTTCTTTATCTAATGCCTGTTCATTTTAGAACGCAGCTTAACATTTTATTGGCTGCTTGTTCGACTTAATGAGTAGAGGCTACTACAGTTTTTATGTCATTACTCCCAAGCTTTTGGTCAGTCAGTACTCACACATACAGCAACACACACACACACGTCCGCACTAAAACACCGGTCACGTCTCCCTCGGTAAAAAGCTAATCCCCCTTCATCTGACATTAAGCCAAAAGAGGGAGGGATGAAGACGTAAGCAGGGGATGAGGCAGGGAGGACAAAGGAGGAAATAAAAAGAGGAGAAAAGAGAACAATGCTCTTCGCACATCTCACCTCTGACTTGTGATGTCTGGGCTATTAGTGTTGGAGCACGTCTGATGTCAAGTGCCTGCAGAGACGCTGGCATTTTCAGACAAGATGTTTCTACATTTTAAAAGCAAGATAACACTTTCTCAAACTTGTTCATTTAGAAAAAAATAAAGACAATTTCCTGCACTTACACTGTATGTGTGAGTCATTTCTTACCACAGCTGCAGAATTTGTGCAAACTTACATGCACATGTAAGCCCGCACAGGCATACATGGATACAAGCATCTACGGACAGGTGATGGAGAACCATGTGAACATACAGAGCGGAAACACACTCTTCTGTGTGTATGTTACATTATTGTCTTAAAAATTATATGAGACACATACTCTGAGACAGAGACATTATTGCATGTGTGGCATACAGTAAACAGTATCATGTGATCATGTGACGACTGACTGGATACGCCATCTGTCTCTCTACATCAAGCCCATACTTTGAGTTCCTTCCCTTCTCTGTCCTCTTTCCTCAACAAGAACACTTTGCCCTCATTTTGATTCCGGTTTCTGTTTTTCATTCCTAAATGAGACAACAGTTTTCTATCTCTCAGCTCCTTCTTGTTCTTTCCATCTTTTTGCCAAAGTCTTCATATCATGATGGATCAGACGCTGGCCCCAGAAACACCACCTGAAGAAGTCTGCTGTTCATATTATGAATATGGCTTTTATCAGACCACATGCACACTCACACACACACTCACACAGCGAGAGCACACACGCACACATTCATGGATATATTATCAGGACCACACCAATTCTGGGAAACCAGCCCAGTTGGACTAAAACCAAAAACTCTATAATAACAGTGTGTGTGTGAGAGGGTGTATGTGTGTGCATGGAATGGAGAGAGAAGTGGATAGCACCTATGGCTCTGAAATGAGCCTTGTTTGGCTAAAGTCTTTGGTAACACTTCACAGAAAGTAAGGTACTTTGTGCATAAAAACCGTAATGGATTATGAGAAATATACAACACTACCAGTATCTTTATCCATGCCTTCATGCAAGAGCATTGCACTAACGGGACAATTCAGCCAAATTAAAAAGAAAAATCTGTTATTTGTAGTTGTATGTCGTGATGCTAATGTTGGCTTTGTTACTCCAGGTCTCTTAAGAAACAGAGAGACAGAAGAAGAAATCGAAAGAAATACAGTTCAAGAAATCCACATTAAAGTCAAATGGTTTGCGCAGCGTTTACACTAAATAGCTATTCTTTCATTTTGTTTTACAAAGATGATATTTTTTACATACAAAGACAATGATCCTGCACACCAGCCGTGCTTTGGTTGCATAGTCAAAGTTAAAAACCGTTGAAAATATTTTTTTAGAAGACACGGCATAGATCACCTGTCACCTCCCACCACGGAAAACCAGTGAGCCTCAGTGGATGCAGGAAAACTAATCCGTATAATCTGCCTTTTACAGGATCAAGATCTTCAGGGAAAACCAGTTGGGAAATCTGTTACAGGGCGAAGCACGAACTCAGAAAACTGGAGTCACAACCAACTATAAACTCCTACTGTTCATGGCCTTTAAAGTGCTGTTCATTATGTAATAATGATTGATTCATACAGAATTATGTTCAGATAGTCAGACTGAATACTTGCTTCAGTAATAAAGTGTCCACACACCAGACACGGTGCTGCGCAGAGCTCTGCTCAAGGGCACTTCGGCAATTACGACAGGTTATCAGTGACGGGGATTAAACCAGCACCTTTTAATTTAGTGCTTGACGTATCTGCCTCGAAGCGAGCTTGTCACCCCCACATACACACACACACACACACAAACATTATAGACATTGAGGTTACTTCACAGTATGTCTGTGTGCTGTGAGGTCGCTTTAGGGAAGACAAGACTAATGCCAGATCAAGCAGACACATGCTGCGGACACACACACACACACACACACACACACACACACACAGAAAGGAAGAAAGAAAGAGTGGAAAATACAGTAAGAGAAAGATTATATATAAGATATATCTGATACTGACACTGCACTGTAATAGTTTAATAACTTGATAGTCAAGCAGTATTACCGAGCATCCTGCTGTTAAAAGGAGTATTTACAGTATTTTCTCATGGTTGGTGTCTATTAATAATCTGATTTTCTTTCTCCGTGTGTAAAATTATGGCCAGTGTTGATCTCCAGATATTGCTGTGTTTCTATTTTTACAGTCACAGCAGATTACAGCTTCAGCGGGGTAAAAGATTCAAATGTATCTGAGTGTCAGGGGGTAAAACTGTGTGTGTGTGTGTGCGTGTGCGTGTGCGTGTGTGTGCGCATTCGTGTGGATCATGAGCATGCATGGCGTATGATACAATCGTGCCTGCCGGCGATCCTTATGTGTACTTACAGATTCACTCCCCGGGTGCACACGCCTTTGAAGCTCAGCAGGGCAGTCTAATAGCTTTTTAAATTTAATTAATTTCCTCTCTCTATTAATAACCTATATCATTCCCTAAGTGGTTCTGAGTTTTTAAGGTGCTGCATTACTCATTAGCCAATTGCTATGGTAATGGGAAGGGCTTTGCGCTGAGTCAGCAGAAACCTGAAGTTGCCAAGTTCATCCCGTAAAGTCTAAATAACTGTGAAAATGACGCGGTGGCGCGCGTGGATGTGGCCGACAAGGAATGAGAGTGAGGGGGAGAGTTTGTTGAGTGAGAAAAAGAGAAAGTGAAAGAGGGGTGGTGAGGAGTGAAGCTAGCCTGCATGGGAAGTCTGGTCAGAAACACATTTATAAACCTAGTGGAAGTGTTGATGGCACGGCTTTGTTTTGCTGCAAAATAAAGCGTGTAACACCTCAACATTTTACAATGCTGGATAAATCACTCTGAAACCTACTTACTAAAATTACCTCAAACGTAACGCTGGCCTGAAACGGGCTGCCCTTGGCTTGTACGGAGCTGCCTATTAAATGATTCCTGGCAATCCATTTCTAGGCTTTACTTATTAGAATCCCCAACAAGTGCAATCATGTCATCTGTGATGTGTTAGGCAGTGACAGCCTATTTTCAAATGGCTTATGATCTGTGGAAAAAAACACCACAGAGGGACCAGAAAGAGGGAGGGTGTCGTTTACAGTTATTCTTAATTATTATCGTAATCATTAAGGCATTTCATTCCATTAAAAAAAAAAAAAAACGAGTGACAGAGCCTGTGCCATGCTTATGTTCTCCTACAACACTGAATTTTACACATGAGGCCCACAATAAATGGTAATGGCCTCCCTTCTGTCGCCAGAATCCAAGTGAGCTCATGTCAGCTGTTTCCTTAGCGCTCTGCCCACCACTCAAGAGCGAACTCAGGAGACTTCCCCCCTCTTGAGCTGCTTTCCTCTCCTGTGCCTGGCTGCGGTGACCCTCCCTGTGCTCTCCTCAGAGTCTTTCCAACAAATGTTCCCTTTTTTTTCTTTTTTTTTTTGGTGCATTTCCTCAGTCCGCTTTGAAGAAAGAAGGTTTGCCAACACTCTAACTTAAAGTAGTAGTAACATAAGACAGATGGACAGATAGATAGATTAAAAGAAATTGGGATAAGTTAAAGTGAATGTAATGATCTGAGATGTTTATCCCCCACTAAAGTCCATTTTAGGTGTATTTTTCCTCTCTCGCTCTCTGACCTACCACACACACACACACACACACACACACACACACACACACTCCCCGTGAGCGCGCACCGCTCAGTTGGCAAAGTTTGACGCGCAGACTTTCGCGGCGCTGACGCGTAAGACAGAAACTAGTGAACTATGCGGGATATTTCTCTGTGACCGGCCAGAATTTATTCACTCCGCGGCGATAAGAAGTTCGGCGCCTCTCGGCTCACGTCTGACCGTGAACGGAGCTATATCAGCCTCCACCTGCGCCTCGGAGTTTCGGAGTTTTGCTCTCGGCGTCTGAGGGCGCGTAACTTTCGGGGGAAGACAAACACTCGGATTTGGGGGCTGTTTGGCACCAGACGCGACATCGTGTGCGCCAGGCGTCAGGCGTAGGAGACTCATTTGGCAGGTTGGACTCTGAAAGCTTGAAGTTGCTCAATGGAAAGTTAGTTTGAACGACTTCTTGGTCGCGGCGTGTTTTAAGCGAATCATATTTCCCTGAGCCACTGCAAGGTGAAGAGGACATCTGCTAAGTTCTGTTGAAGCGTGCGTTGTGGAGTTTCCCGAATCACCATGAGCGCAGCGGTGGTTTTCCAGATGTGGATGCTTTTGTTGCTGGGGACTGTGAGCGGGGTCGGGCGGGCTCAGGTCTCCACCGCCAAAGTGATGAGGGGCAACAACAGGAGAGACGGTGAGTGTCTTTATCACTTAATTCTGCTGCTGTTGTGCTTGTTGCTTGTGTGTTGCGTCTCTTTCATCTCTATAAGTGGTGTTATTACTGAAGACTTTTCCATTATAAAGTTTAGAAAAGTGCATATATGCATCACTGTATATTTATACTGATATGACAGGAACACTAACTCATTGAGATATTTAAATGACAAATAGGAAATATGCTTCTTGCAATGACTGGCCTGAACAGACATCACTTTACTGACATTGTGTGGGTGGAGACAGTGGTGAAAAAGCAGGAAAGTTAAATGATGCAAAGTAGGTGCAAAGCTGTGGAGAAGAGAAACAGCATTATTATTATTATTATTATTATTACTACTACTATTGAGGAGCATGCATGTATGGGACTTTGCTGCGGTGCATCTCTCCTTCACAAGTCTTCAGATTCCGTCTTGCCTATCTAACTTCCTGCAGGTGCGCCATGCTTACTTTTCACTTGGCCCTGAGGCTAAAGTCACGGTGCTACAGTGCCTTCGATTACACACACACTCGCGCGCACACACACAGCTGCAGGGTTGCTTTTGGCAGGGAAACATGAAAATACCACTGTATTAGGTTCTAACCTGGACGACTGCCCCCGAGGCCTGTTTCACCTCGCACTCCTCCTGTGTGTACTAATAACAGAAGAATAACATGGACACACTAAGTAGTCTACATTTCAGTGACCTTTGCTCCCCACCAAATACCTCTGTATCTTGGCGAGGTTCAGATTATTGCTTTGTTCCTGCACGGAACCGCTCACGACGGATCATTATATGAACCGAGTCTGCCGTGCATGTGCCTAGCAAAGAGTCCAAACAGGCTTTGAGAAGTCACTGTCTAAGTTTTGTTGTTTAAACTTGAATGTGTGGCATCCACACACGTTTGACTGATGGATCGCAGCTTGTCAGAAGCAAAACAGTTGCTGGGTCTGGTCCAGTCACAAGTGTGTGTCTAAACGGCGTGAGACAGAGCAGGGAGACAGGAGTGAAGACAAAGGGACGGCTTGTTGTAAAATAAAAACTGATACTGTACGACGACGACAGCTGCACCAATGCTGTTTGGTCTAGATTCAAAACGGCAGCGGGATAAAAAGTCTCTGTTCTCTCGCTGGATGAGAGAAGAAAAAAAGAAGATCATAAGAAGCCAGCACTAAAGCTCCAACGTGCATTTCTGATTCTTTATAAATGGCTGTTTTTATTTGTTTTTAATCAGACCAACATGTTAGCTCAACAGAAAATCTCCTCTTGACTTATTATGTCATGTCATCAAGTCACCAAGACTACAGTGAAACATGCATTTGAAGCCATTATATGTTGCATTCCTCATTAAAATGACTAAAAACAACTCAACCTATGTTATATATTTTGTAAGTTGTGTACTTACATTATCCAGCTTTCAATATTGTTCAAACCCAGAGAAATCCTGAACTTTTATTCAACAGTGCGTTTCATTTGGTCATCTGTCAATGGACGGGGGGGGGGGGGGGCATCAGGACATCAGGTTTCCCCAGAAAAGCTGAAAGAAATTTGTTCCCCTCAATATTCAGACTCCAGAGCGCCCTGGATGTGTATCATTCGCAGAAAACCTTGTGTATCTCGTCCACCAGCAGCGAGCACGGTGTCAGAGCTTTGGGTCCGTCCTGGAGGTCCTACGGGCCACCGCCGCTGCAGCCCTACATTTTTTGGGCCTGGCCCCACATATTTCTGCTCCTCCACAGCACAAGTGACACACTGTGCATTCATCTCTTATCGGCTCTTGTTCACTCATTTTCACAAACTTTTAATGGAGTTGTGTTTTTGCTTGTTTTCCTCCTACAGTTAAACACTCAACTTTAGCAACATATGTCAATGTTTACAATGCAACAATTCTTGTTCATTTTCTACATATTATCAGACTCTCATTAAAATACACTTTGCTTCAACCTCTCCATTAAAAAGAAAAAGACTTCTTTGTGTTGGAGCAGGAGTACCTCTCAGTATCCGTTTCAAACCCACACTAGGCCTTGAATAAACACTTTTTCTATATAAACACATACTTAAAGGTCCACTAAGTAGGATTTAGGGCGATCTACTGGCAGAAATGGAATATAATATTCATAAGTATGTTTTCATTAGTGTACAATCACCTGAAAATAAGAATTGTTGTGTTTTTGTTACCTTAGAATGAGTTTTCTTTATTTACAGAGGGAGCAGGTACACCTCCGTAGGGTCTGCCATGTTTCTACAGTAGCCCAAAATGGACAAACCAAACACTAGCTGCAGAGAGGGCCTTTCATGTTTGTCACATCCTTAGCGGCCACTACAGCGGAGGGTGAGGTGAGGGGTCTTCAGTTGGTTGCAATGTGTAACCTGACCTCTACATGACACTAAATCCTACGCACTCGTCCTTTAGGGTTGTTGTGTGGTTTGGTTTGACTGAAATCAAAAGAAAAACTCGCCTCAGTGTTGCACATATCCCTGAGCTGTCTACACTTGCCATCTGTCAAACTCATCCAGAATTTGGGAACTCCCTGTAATAATGATGTCAGCAAATGATTGGTTTGGAGGAAAAGATGGCTGTTACCATTTAGGAGTCAGTTGTTCTCCAAGTTTCCACCCTCAGATGGGACCAGAAAACATGCTTCATCTTCATAATAACTTCAAGCGGGAGATAGAGTAGCGTTGCACAGTTTCAAAGGGTCAGCATATCAATCACACCTCCACCAGCAGCTACTATAAGAGCAGAGAGTAATCGTTCTATCACAGGAGCTTTAAAGATGAGGTGGCGTAACTTTTTTTGAACACTCACTCAGGGACAGGGCTCGCTGAAGTCGTCTTTATGTTTGGTTAATATCAAATCAGACTGACTCCATCAAAGTGAATTCTTTGATCTATTGATGATCTTTTGTTACACAATGACTGTGAGTCGCTGTGATGCTGCCGCTGAGACAGACGGGTTGTTAGATGCTGCACAGCTCTTTAATCCACTGCACGTAGTCTTACAAGACTCCAAAGTGCCCACACGTTATCTTTACGTGTGAGTGTGTGTGTGTGTGTTTGTGTGTGTCAGCGTGTTTATACACTTACAGTCGGCTTATGTGGAATATGAGAGCTTAGTTCCGTTATTTGATTGACTGGGGCTGATTAGCTGTGTTTCCATGTGCAGGAGCGAACCTCAAGCTGATAGGGGCTCTGCAGCTTTCACTCATCCATTTACCATTGTGTGTGTACCTTTGTGTATTTGAATGTGTGTGTGTGTGTGTGTGTGTGAGTGCTCTGACAGAATGTCTTAGCTCACTTCAAGGAATTCCCCCCAAGGTTTTTTCTCCTGTGTTTGTTCAGCCTTTTGCTCGTTCTTTTCGCCTGCCATTGAAGTGTGTCTGTGTGGGCATTTAAGAGGCTGGAGGGGGTGAGACTGGGGGTGAGACAGGGGGAGGACAGAGTGTATTTGTAGAAAAAAAATACACATGTAAACACACAGAACAAAGTACACACTCTTTAGTCTTTCTGCCCTGAATAACCTCTCATTTCTGCTGAAAACAGCAGATGTCGTATATAGGATCGACACATCATAGTGTGTGTGTGTGTGTGTGTGTGTGTGTGTGTGTGTGTGTGTGTATGCAGGCACAGATACAACCCAAGCATACAGCCGTCAGATACTGACACAGTCACCCTGACACAAACACAGTGTGAGAGTACACTACCATCCCACTCACTACTAAAACAACACAAACGATCACACACGTTTGACCGTGTGCCTCATAAGAACAGTACCATTAGTCTTAAATACAGAGCGTCAACTCATCTCAGTACTTCTTAGTTTTTGCTTTAAAATTGAGTCTTTCTAAGCGATGCTCTGTGTCGTGATGCGAGAAAATGTTTGCCACTGGCTGGGAAATTGTGACTGCCCCCTGCTGGAGTTTAAGAGCGCGACTGGATCAGAGGTGCAACAGTTGATCGATTAGGTGTCAGCTACTGAATTCATCACCAACCTTTCTGAAAAGCAATTCATCAGTTTGAGCAAAATTCTCTAATTTCTTTACTCCCCCTCAGGACAGTAAACTTGAGATCTTTGGGTTGTGGACAAAAAAAAACATTTGAGGACATTATCTGGGCTTTGGGAAACACTGACGGACGTTTTTCACGTTTTTCATGTTCTGATTTTTTTTATAGACCAGCTAATCAATTAATCAAGAAAATGATTAATAAACAATGAAAATAGTTGTTAGTTGCAGCCCTAGATTGGCTTGCATCGATGTCCGAGCTACTCTTTGAAGCATAGTCAGAGAAATTCTGTCCTCAAATATTCAGAATCCAATAGAAATTCACATATCATGAAAAGTCAGAAGAAATCAACAACGATTCATGATGGTACAATTCATGAATTTGTAATTTTCCACGTTTTGTAATACTTCAAACGTTCAGCATTTGTCATTAGATGGCCTATTTATTCATTCACTTCTTATAGGCAAGTGGAGATGCATGTATCCAATGCTGTCATCAGCCCTACTTGAATAGCTAAAACATGTATCACCGAGTCAAATTCCTATGTCAGCGTACATTTAACTGCTCTGATTCTGACATTCTGTCCACACTCCCTTTTTATCCTCGTGTATTAACATTTTTTCCCTTAATGTTCAGTTCCACGACACACCTGGGTTACTACGAATGTGCAAAATCACTGTTGCACAAACACATCAAAACGCACTGAGGTGTTGCGTAACATCACGCGCGAGGCGATGTGTGAAATACTTTGAAGATTTAAGTGCGCTGTTATCTTTTTTAACCCTGTTGACTTTCAGATTAACTTAAGTTATGCAACTATTATTTACACACACACACGCACACTCATGCACAGCTGCGATGCTGCTTGTAGAGACCAACCTTGCAAACATACAGTGTTTGCATCATGCAGTCACTACGCTCACTGTGCTAAACAGAGAATATATGGAACTTCTATTCAGTGTTAGAACTACATAATCTTTTCTGAAGGCTCCTGGCATGTCCCTCTGATTCCTCCGCTTCTTTCTTCCAATAGTTCTTCTCTTATCTGTCGCCTTCCTCTCTCCATGCGGTCTTATCAGTCTGTGCCTCGCCACATATCACTCCATCTCTCCAGATCCTCCACTTTCAATCTCTCCCTTTCTCATTTCTGTCTTTATCTTCCCATCCGCCTCCCAGCCCCCTCCCATCTGTCTCAGCTCTTTTTTAATCAAAAGCTATTTCAACCTGTTGGCTCTGCGAGCAAATATAATGTGGCAAACAGTGTCACAAGAGATGCGTGCCGACACCTTCACACAAACTAAAGCCACCTGCACAGGGAAAATACATTTAGTCCACCTTTGTAAGCCAACAGATGTTTTAACATCCATTGTTGATGCACTGAAAAGATCTACATTCATGCTTTAAAAAGGGGGCACAGAGTCAGAGGCATTAACAAAAAGAAGCAAGTTACACAGTTTTCACCCATATGCACCCATATGAGTGGCTGCGCTCACAAATGTGTGTGTGTGCTCTCATTCTCTTCAGCGAGGCGTTGGTGATATCAGTGAGTGTGATGTCATGGTCCTTGACTGTGTCTGAGAATTCAAAGTGACCTTGCCTCTGAACACACACACACACAAGTGCACGCACACACACACACACACACACACAAAGAATATGCAGCCTTTTAAAACATGCCTGAGCATCCAAACATAAAATATGCAGTAAAAGAGAAAAATGTGCTTTTATCTACTGCAGTGGGGGTGAGAGAAGTGGATTTGACAAAACAATCTCACCTCAAGGAGCTTTTGATTATTATCACACAGTCTTCCTCAGCAGGTGTTCTTTACCCAGTTGAAGCTGTTAAATTTTTCTTTTTTCTGAGCACTTTGAGGACTTCTTCTCGTCATGCTGACTTAAACGTTGAGACACAAAGTTGATTCTCAACCTTGGAAACTAATCTTAATCCAAGTTAATTTGAAAAATAAAATAAATCTGAAGTCTAAAAAACTGACCTATCTGAATTCTTCCTCTGTGCTTTGAGGTGCAGGGAAACATAGATTTGCTTGCGGCGGATGATCAACCTGCTTGAGTCAGTGGGTTCAATGGGTTCCAAATGTCTGTGTGTCACTGTATTAAACACAAGGGCGACAGCAGGGAGGAGAGTCACTGAGGTTATTGGAAATCATGAGTCACACTCAGGACACCCAACATGAAATTACTCCCCACCCGTCCACCCAGGCTGACACACACACACACACACACACACGCTAACACAATTACAGGATCTCCCTTGCAAGGGGATCCCCCAATAAACACACATGCACACACACACACACATTTCTTTTGAGCATTTCATTTGAGCCAAAGTTACCCCACCCCTAAACATTTGGCAGACAGTCTTTCCTCCCCTGCACAGAGAAAATAGGGTGGTGACCACTCTGACAGTGTGACAGGAGAGGAGTGTGTGTGTGTGTGTGTGTGCGGTGTGTGTGTGTGTGTGCGGGTGTGTGTGTGTGTGTGTGTGTGTGTGTGTGTGTGTGTGTGTGCAATAGCATTAGAGAGGCAAAGAGTGAGATGATGCCTTGGAAATTGAGTGGAGATAGGTGCAGGCTCGTATATGTGGCTATGCTCCCATTTTAGGAGGAAAGGGGGACAGGAGAGAAGGGAAAGTTTAGAAGGGAGCTTAGAAGAGTTAGAGGGCACAGAGGAGGAGGAGAGGGAAAAGGTGTGTAGAGAGAGATATGCCAAGTTAAAAGACCTGTCCCTCCACTTTTCTGCCCCGTCAGCTTGGAGAGAGAGATAGTAAGACCGACGGCAAGCCAAATGGACAGAGTATAAAGGAGGAGACGGCAGGAAGCGGGACTGATAGAGGAGTGCAGGGGGGAAAGATAAGGTATTTTTGGAGTATATTGAGTACAGTGCCAAACATCAGTAGATTATCTGTTCTCAGTATCTGATCAAAACTTGAAGTGTACAGAAAAAGGTAAAACAAGCAGGCACGACCATGACTCTGTCATGAAGGCTGCAGACAAATCCAGCTTCACAGATTGAGGGGGGGGCCACATTCGTGCACACTCACTGAAGCAGAAACATAATTAAGCTTCTTCACCTCATGCCCCAAATGTGATTGTTTAAAGAGGAATAAATTCCTCAAGATTATCCAAACATACAGCCTCCTCTAATACAGGAAAACATTGATTTCTTGTCCAGGTAACAGCCATCATCACTTGTTATCACCTATTAAGATTAAGCCAATTATAATGAGTTGTAGATAAGGGGAAGCAAAGACCTGACGTGGACTTCCAAAAAGGGTAATGCCTCTAAAGTTTTGTGCTGCAGTTGCAATGTGAAGGATTTAAGAGTAAAACTACCGCAACATCTACAGAGGCAACAAAATGTAGCACAGCTAAATCCAGTGTTTGCAACTCGGCAGACATGAGGATCGATCTGGACGTGTGCTTTTTGTTTATTCTGACCTGAAACTGTTGATATGTGGTGTTGTTTTATGTGCCATATGAGTGAACTGTGTGTAGCTTTGATGTCATTTGCAGCAGATCAGGCCATAACGCACATCTGCCTGCTCTTAACCACACACCTCAGTCAGCCTCCCCAGTGGCTCATTGATATTGAGCAAATGATGTTAGCTGACGTTAGCAAACTCAGAGCAGTAGTTCCACATTCACACTTATTTGCCTTCTTGCTGAGAGGTAGATAAGAACTTACCTACCTTTTAAAAACACAGACTTCCAGTTTTATGTGAGGTCACGTGCACCTGCATGGTATTTTGTTACCTGCCTACAGAGACAGGCCAGCTGTATCCTGCTCTTTACAGCCTTCATGCTATGCTAAGCTAAGCTAAGCATCTGCTGGCTGTATCTTAATATGGACAAATATGAGCAATATTTATCTTCTCACCTAACTCGGAAAAATATATATATATATTGCTGTATAAACTGAGTGAATTTATCCACTTTGTGATTACTGACAGCTCTTTCAGTGACTTATTAATGCAAAGTTCTGGTGATGTCCTCAGGCTTACTTATCTCCAGTGATGTGCACTGTCTCCTTTTGGTTATACTAACTCAATTTATAAGCCAATAATGCTCCTGCTCTGAAACTGAGCCGAGCTGAGGACACAGTATACTGTTGAGGAGAATTAGAGAGCCAGCCTGAAAAGAAAGAGAGAGGGAGACAGATGTTTAGTCCTTGTCGGTCTTGTAGCTGAGCCATCTGACTGGCGCAGTGGATGCAGATAACAGATGAGCAGGAAACTGAGACGGAGAGAGAGAGAGGGGTGGCGGAGGGGGGGGAGGGTTAGTGGAAAGAGAGGATGGGAGGGATGCGGGGGGGGGGCAACAGAGAAAGAGAGCGATTAGGTCAATGGATGAAAGAGGAAAGATGAAATGAGGAACACGCAGAGAATAAAGAAGGAAGAGGCACAGAAATTAACGAGCAGAGCTGGAAAACGTGGGAGAATAAACAAGTGGAAAGTTCTAACTGAAGGGGAGATGAGGGTAATGGAGAGAGGAAGAACAGAAGGAGGGGAGGAGAAAGGTGGCATAGCCTGCCCGTAAGGCTGGGTGACATGGCAAAAAAAAAAAAAAAAACTGATCTCAATAATGTTTCCCATTTTGATCAATATCAATATTTATCACTGTGTATAATTTGATAAAGTATCCTAATATCCTTCATTAGTTAAACTTCAGATTCAAGTTTACTATCATACAAATAGAATAACATAATGCAAACATTTAACTGTGCAAACATGCTTTATCTGCCTTAAAAACTGTAGACTGACCGACTGCATTTATTTCTGCTGTGGCTGTTTGATCTGTCCATGCTGAGCAAAAAATATACAATGTTTACTATCGTTATCAACGTGAATTTTATCACGATCCCGTATCAAGATCTTTCATCTCCCTGCCAACGTGTGAGTATCACAGAAATAGCTGACAAGCAGATGAAAGAAAGCGAGCGAGAGAGACAGAGAGGAGGGAGATAAAATGAGGCAAACAGAGAGAGAGAGTGACGGATATGAAAAGAGACGGAGTAGAGGTGTGAAAAGAAGGATAGAGAGTGCGTCTCAGAAGAGAGATGGGAGTGGGAGAGGGTGTGCTGAATAAGCAGCGAAAGGGGAAAAAACAAGAGACTGAGGGATAAGAAGAGCACAGAAGGAGAGGACGTTTGGAAAGAGGGAGGGAGTTTGGGAACATGCGGGGAGGCACGCCCGATAGCGACAGAAACACTGATGAATAAGAGTGAGGGATAGTAAGAGGAGCAAAAAACTGAGCGCGCTCTGTCTCGGTCCTCGACAAACAAAGCTGATGTGACTCAACAGTAAAACTGCTGAGCCAGTTGTGTGAGTTCGGTGGAGATACGGAGACAGGCGGAGAGAAGGATGGTGTTTGTACGTGTGTTTGGTGATGGATGGTGGTGCAGAAGCTGTGTGGTCCTCCGACCTACAGCAAAGATGGAACCCCACTTAAACAGCTTAAATGAAGCGTACTGAGCAAAGTCATTTACTTTTTGACGTTTGCTTAAAATATGAAAAGCTAAAGGTTTTCCAAAAACTACTCAGCTGTACAGGAGACTTTCAGCTCGACAGAGGGTTGTGATGTATCCTGCAGTTTAGTTTACAAATGCAGTTTAACTCAGACCCCTTACAAACAGACTGAAAGGGACAAATCTCAAACATTCATTTTAAAGGCATTAGCAGTGTCATACAGAAAGGTGTTGGGCCTCCATTCACTGCCAGAGCAGTATCCTGCAAAATACATCACACTTACTATTACAGTGTGTGCAACAATGGCTCTAGTTGCAGCTGGTGTGTTAATCACACTGATATCCCCTCAGGCGAGGCGCTGCAGGCTCTCTTAGGGGATTGTGAGGGGAATTAAAAGGTTCTCTAGTGCAGCTATCCGGCAGTTATCGGGGGCTGGTTTCAGTGGTTTGGAGGTCCCAGGCAATGATGCTTAACCCAATCATAGCTAGTTAACAAAAATCTGGAGGCAGCTCTTTTCAGTTCAAGTTACTACTGAACCGAAGGACAGACAAATGAGAACGAGAACTGAAGAACAGTCGTGAACAGCCAGTCAGTTCGAGGAGGAGGTCGGCACCGGGCTCGGTGCAGGTGGTTGATGCCTGTAACATCTACTTATCCACTCATGTGCAGAGAGTTTTATCTGACTGTCCATGTGAGCAGTAGAGGTCTAGTCTACTGTAGTGGGTGTACTCCGATGTGATTTCGTTCACTAGAGCTCGATGAGGCTTCGGTTACCACAACTGATTACATGACATCACAAAAGAAATTAAAGATGGCATAAATAGGAAGAAGCAAGACAGGGAAGGACTGTCAGTAGTTCCCAAGAACTTCAACAACTCCTTACAAATGCAAGGGAGCAACACCAGAAAACGATGGAGCAGGGCTTTCAATTTTCAAGCACCAAAAAACTTTGAAGTGAAATCAGTCTCTAATATGAACCCTGAAAAGAGCCAAATTTTCACCTTGGATGAGCAACAAAAATCAAATGAACTGACTTTTACTTGAGGCCTGATACACAGAGCGTGTCTCAGAGTACAACAACATGGTGCAGCCCTTGCCAGGAATGTTTCGAGACGTTTGTAGAGTCTCTGCTCGAGAAGGAAGCTGAGCCAGTGTTAGATGCATGTCCATTTGCCTGTTAGCATGAGCGCAGCACTGAAGAAGCTCAGCATTTTGCACTCTGTCTCTTCTGTTATTTTTTTGCTGATAGGACGCAGGTGAAGGTCAATGTACACTAATGGCTGCAGGGAAGTACACCCCAAAAATTTTCTCTAAAATTTCCAGATTATTCTGTGATTTTGAGCCCACAAGGACGTGGACCCTTCTGTGTACGACAGTGAGACAGACATCTTTATCAAGTGTGACAGCACCCAGGTGGGTGCTACACATTGGTGATGTTGGAGGTGAGTTTTCCCGCTTCACTGAAGTGCTTTGAGTATCATAATAAAGCACTACATCAATATAATCCATTATTTCTGTTATTATTATTTTTATTACCTCATTCTAAATGCTACCAAAACACAGAAGATCGTCCCGGTCCCAAGGCAAGTGACAGACCGTGAGCCAGTGGTCATTAAAAGCCAGACAATCATTCATGTGTCCTCGTACAAATACTCAGGCATCCACATAGACGGGCGTCTTTGCTGGATACCACACACTGATAACCTGTGCGACAGACTGCAGCAGAGACTACGGCGACTGAGGCTGTGTGCAGTGAGCAGCCAGCTCGTGTTGACGTTCTACCGGCCAATCCTAGAGAACATCATCGGACCTGAAATTGCAGCATGGTTTGGCAACAGTGCAGCTGAAAAGCAGGCTCACCATCCTGCGCAAAACAGCACTGAGGGTGATAGGGACGAAAGGATCCAAGCTCATACAGAGCCTTTGTGAGAGGGCAGTCATGGAACAAACAACAGAAACCATCGCAGACTCTCAACATCCCCTCGTCTATTTGAGTATACACCTATTCAAGTCGGTCCCTGACAGCCCTTGTATGCATATAAAAGCAAACGATGGATGTAACAACAGGCTGATTTGCAAACACAATTTAACATCCTCAGTCTGACAGACAATGTGTTGTATCAATTTTCCAGCCTATACACAGTAACGGATTGATGGGAGCTTTGACCCACCAGCGCAGGTTTCTCCCCTGTAATGTGGTTTTCGGAGGCTTCAGCCTGTTATATGTGTTTGTTTGTGTTCCGCCCTCTAAAATCTCTTGTTCCAAAACCCTAAAATCTATTCAGCATGAGCCTACTCAACACAATGAGAGCTGCTGCTTTAAAATTGCTCACGTCCACAAAGTCTTTGGGGACGAGTAAAATAACAGAGTAGCTGGGCTCTGCCTGCGGCATAGAAATGGAGTCAAGCAGCGCTGAATCTATTAATCAATTAGTTGATCGTTTATGCTATTTATGAAGCAAAATGGCAGACATTTGCTGGCTCCGGCCCCTCAGATGTGAGCCTTTGATCCTTTTCTCTGTGTTATGTCATGTAAACATGATATCTTTTTTTAGGTGTCTTTTAGTCACTCAAAACAAGCAGGCTGACAGAATCCCTTCGGGCTCTGAGAACTGGAGAAGGCAGGTAGAACAATTGTTGATGATGGAAATAATCATGAAGCTGGGGAGGAAGCTGAGGCAGACAAGTGCACTGCTACACTTACATGACACAACCAACTTACTGCAACATAAACCCAATGGGCCCTTTGCAATAAGGCACCATAGGCTGAGCCCACCTAAAAACTCTAACTAACTGCCTCCTCCACTCAGTGCTGCAGCTGTTCCTGTGGTAGTTTATAAGCCCAGCCTAAAACAGCTAGTGCACAGTTGAGAAATCAAGTCACTGAGTGTGTGTGAAGGACTATTTGCGGGTCCCGAACGAAACCTCTGAAACAGTACAGCAGGTGCAAGCTGCAAGTTTAGGATGTTTTCTCAAGAAAAAGACACCGACGAATCAAATGTTTCAAATGTTTTCAGCACCTGCCGCAAGTTTAAAGGACGAGGCGCAGAGCCTGAAAAAATATTAAGCTGCCAGTGGGTTTCTGCTACCTGGGCTAAGTGAGGGTGAGAACATGACAAATGTCAGAAGTGACACTGCAGAAAGATGAGAGCAGGCGCTTCATTCACCCCAGGAGATTCATCCCCGCTGAAGGAAAGAGATAAACACTCTGTGTATTTATGTTGTGTGTTTCATGTGTGTGTGTGTGTGTGTGTGAGAGAGAGAGGGAGAAATCCTCTAGTGCACTGTGAGAGCTATGTCTTTGTTACTCTGACAATGGTGCTCTGACACAAATGAAAAAGATTCTTTTTTTCCCTCCTCTGTCAAACACTTTTATCTTTCCTTCTCCGACTGTCAGCGTTTCTCCCCACATTTCCCTCACTCTCTCTCTGATTCTCCATTTGTGTACCTCAGCATTTCTCTCTCCCTCTCCCTCTGTCTCGTCTTGTCTTCATTAGCTTCCCCTCTCCTGTTTTCATTTCATCATTTACTCTCTGAATTTGGTATCTGAGCAGCCGAGAGCGAGGAAGGGAGAGCCGCGAGTGCGGAGAATACAAATACAGAGGAGACGGAGGGAGACGTGGGGATGGGGGACACGGATAGGAGCACAGAAGAAAGGGGAGACGGCATTGTTAGCCGGATATCAGAGGGGGAAAATGAGAAAGAAGCCAGAAAGAAAAGTTAGCAGGCAGGAAAAAGGAGCAGAGGAGAAAGAGAACAGAAGACGAGAAGGGGAAAGAAATGGCAGGAGGATGGCGTTATGTGCTACTGTGGAGCCTGCAGCAGGATAAGTGATCCCAGTGGTGGATAGAAGGTCAGATACACACCGACAGGCAGACCACTGCTTAACCCTGCACTCTGACCACACACACTCGAGCACGCGCCTCCTGACACACACACACACACACACACACACACACAAACACACAGTATGCACGGACACAAACGCACACTTGCACACGGCTGATGTGAGGCAGACAGACTGAGAGCAGGATGGCTGTCAAAACATCAGCATCTGCTCAGCATCACACACAACGCTCAGAGCAAACACACACACACACACACATGCATCGAGCAAACAGCGTCCAAGCGGCCCTTAGAGGGATCGAGACTGATATTTGATAAACTTGTACTAGCACAGCTGGGGCCTAGCTAAAAAACACACATACACACACGAACGCACACACACAGCCCAGCCCATAAAGGTAACTGAATTTGTGTGCTGTTATTTCATTGGATGTGTATTATATTGCGACTGCATATACTGTAAATGGCCTTAGATGTGCGTTTTATTCCATGCACATAATTAAGTAAAAATCAATGTGTGTGTGTGTGTGTGAACGCAGGGCTAATTGATTGTCCTCGTCAGCCCTGCTGTTCAGACTGCAGTAGCTGTCAGCAGGAGCCGACTGCTACTCTAACAAGCCTTACAAACACACACACACACTTTCATACTCTCTCACAAGCTTGCATGCGCACACACACACGCACACACACACATTATCACATTAGCCCTTAACGCAGAAACAGACACAGACTCTCTTGAAATGTACACACGCACAGAGGTCGTTCAAGAAATCCATAAACTTCATGTGGTGTGATTGTGCCTGAGCTGGTATTCTTGACATTTGCTAGTCTGAATGACAGATGTAATATCTGAAGAATCCCCCGACATTCCTCCATATGTGACAAGTGTAACAAAGGCCCGGCCCTTAATCCAACCTTAAGCCAAACAGAAAATCACTCTCCATTTGATTTGCAGGAACAGTGATCCCTGGTTTGGGTCACTCCAGTTTCACATTCCTGATGGTGCAGTTAGTGTCCTGAAGAGAGGGACTACGTGGAAGATAATGCAGACGCCACGCAACACTGCATCAAGCCACACATGCTTGGCACACACACACACACACACACACACACACACACACACACACACACACACACACACACACACACACACACACACACACACACACACACACACACACACACACACACACACGCGCACACACACACACACAGGGGTGATATTGCTGATGAGGTGTTGGTAAATACACTCCATCACAGTGTAGGAGGTTGCACAGGGACAAGCCCCTCTCATCCCTCATCCTTTCCTGCTCTCTATCCTGCCCCACCCTCAAACCCTCCCCGCAATCTGTCGTTACAACTTCAGCTGGCTTCCCACACCCACCTGCTTTCATGGATTTCAGCCTTATCTATCACTCCCCTTCTTCTCCTCTTTTCTGCATGTCGCCTTTCTCTTATTTCTTTTCTTCTCATTTTTTGAAAATTTTATCCGGGAATTTGTTTTTTCTGTCAGATGTTGTCCTTTGACTCGTCCTCCTTACTTTCCAAACACTTAAGCTGTCTTCGTATATGTTGGCTGCCCTGCTGCATTTTTGTTCATTATCCCTATGAATGCATTTTATTATGCGTATGTCAGCATCTGCAACCAGCACAGATGTGAATATTTGGATTAAAACATGCACCGAAAACATGCAAAAAGATTGTACGAGAAGGAAATACATCACATACTTTGTAAAATGTAATCCCTCCATTAATATTGGACTATTTTTTTGCTTTTTAAACACGAGTCTACAGCACCCAGTTGGTGTGCCATAATCCTTTGTTACAAAGGCAAATGTGTCGACTATGAAACTTGCTTTAATCTGCATTGATTATACATTTCATCCCCATCTTTTGCCCTGAGAGCTCAATGCCATTTTTGCACAGATGGGCTTCCCACTATCTTTATGTGCCGCAGGCGCCCTCTCCCTCTCTTTCCGTCTTCCTCCCTGCATCTGTACATGTGCGTGTGCCTGCGTTCCTCACTTTAAGTTCCTCCATGTGCGCGTGTGTCCATAAATATGTATATTTCGGCGTCCAAGTGCCCGTGTATCTGCATGTGTGTGTGCCGCCTCCGCATTTCAGTGTTACGGCTCAGCCACCGCGTCTCCGCTGACCTGTCCTCAGCGCTGACTCAGCAAGTGTTGGTCCCCCTCTGCATTATTCAGCAAGCTTAGCCAAGGTGTTAAACAGGAGCACATCACTGCAGAGGATGGGAGCATGCTAAGTGGACTGGCACAAGACAAGGAGAATGTAGATGTTAGCTTAGTGCGATACAGAGATTAGCTTGTAGAAACAAGACCAAAGCTGTGTCCCATTTCCATTCACAACAAATTTCAGCTCGGACATGAGGACGTGGTGTGTTCACACTGGCAAAGGCGTTAGCATGCGTTCTAAATTTGACTGATGTGTGAGCGTCGGATGAGGTGATGAACACTCCTCCCACAATGCAACACATGAAGAAGAAGTGTAGAAAATTGTCACAGTTGGAAAACATTAATTAAAGATGGCAGAAAGTGGCAGCATGCTTTAGAAAACATGTCCATAATGTGAGGTTGAATTAATTGGTGGCTTAAATATGCAAACCCCTGGCATGGGCCTTTAATTAAAGTTTAGAAAAGTGTGAAAATTGTTTGTGTGCGCAGGTTGAAAGAGGCATGTCATCTATGAAATCCAGCAAAAATAGCTGTTTTACGCTACTGGCTTCCACCACAGACGATAACAGCACAATTAAAGTCATTTCACCTATTCTCAAGTTGTTTACAACACACAACATCCTCGAGAAGCGCTCGAGTAAATTACATATCAGTGTTCCGAAAAAACTGAGCGTCATCCTTTGCACTTTTCAAACATCGATTTTCCACCCTAGTTGGCTGAGTGCAGCTCGCCCCTCTTCTTCGTGCACATTAGGCTAATTTGTCCCCATCAACAGGTGTTGAGTCATAGATGCCTGAGAGACACTAGCGGATGCTAATGCTAATCAAAGGCCCGAAAGGACCATTGAGACTCTCTGGTGAAGATCTAAGAACGAGCTAGAAAGCTCCAGTACCAAAGAAAATCTAAATGCATTGTTAGTCACGGCTTTCAACTGATATCTCTCCTCTTTGTTTTTGCCTTTGAAAGACACGACAAAAGAGAAATAAGGATGAATTTGCACAACTCGGCGCACATCACAGCAGGGCGACTGACACCCTTACACAGACATGCACGTACCTTCACAGACGCACACAAAGCCGTTATTATCTTTGTTTATGTATGAGCGTGACTCAGACATGCTCTTTGTTGTAGGCTATAGTGTTTGTTGTGTCGAGGTATCGCTGGGCTTTGTGGACATTTCTTGTCGTTTTCACAGTACAGTAACTGCGGCAACGTCTCCCCGTCTATCTTTCCACTGCCACTTCTCCCTCTTTCTCCATCTGTTCTGTCTTTACATTTATTTTCTGCCCGTTTGCTCTTCGTCTCTGTTTTCTTTCTCCACCTCACTCAATCACTGTCTCCTCCCGTTTCTCTCTCATCCATCCCGCTGACCTTCATCTCTGCTCTGTCTCATTCTTGATTCTCAACCTTTCCTCACCTTCATTTTGTCCTTCTCTGTGGTTTTCGCCTGTCTTCTCGCCCTCTTACTCGTCCACTCTGAGTTGCGTGAAGTCTTTTTGAAGAGACCGAGTGAGCTCAGCCAACAGTGTTTGGGTTTGTGGCTGTTTGTCTAACCTCTGTCCGTGTCACAGGACACGTCTTTGTGTCGGCTTCAAAGGAACATACACACTCTCTCTCACACACACACACACACACGCACGCACGCACACACACAGCAGTAGTGGAAAGCATCCAACTACATTTACTCAAGAAATGTGCTTAAGTACAGTTTTGAGCTACTTCACTTGAGTATTTCCATTCTGCTTCGTACTTCTACTCCGCTGCATTTATTGCATAACTTTAGTTACTACTCACTCTTTTACTTTTTGTGCTTTAAGTGTATTTTAACGCTACTTTTACGAAGTTAAATAAAATTTCTACACTGTGATATCACGACTTTTACTTTATATGATACGCTCAATCAAAAACACTTCCATGGTGCACACACCGTTTCTCTTGCATCCTCTCACATGCAGACACTCAACAATAATACGTTCTGCATGTTTACGGCGCTAAACAGCATGAGACAGAGTGTGTGCATATCGCCCTGTGCATACTCCACTCCTGGTTTTATTTGCGTGTTCAAAGTCAAATTTGTATGCTTAAAGGTTTGTGGTTGATTTCAGTCAAGAGTGTGAGTCATCAATATCTATCTATAGCTGTCACTGAGAAACAATGGAAAGAAACATGATAATGTTGCCAGGGAACCAAGATATTTCCAAGTAGATGTTTCTTAACTTTAACATTACGCCGTTAGATTAGTTAGATGAGTGGACGCTGACAGAAAAAGTACTTTTTAAAGTAGAACTGATATTGAAGTGAATCTAAATTTTGATGATGCTGCAGCTTTTGCTGCATGTTCGTGGAGACAGCTTGTTCGATTCAAGCCTCTGGGTGGGCGTTGACTGACAGCTGGAGACCTGCCATCAACGTTCGTGGTGCACGACCGACTGGAGCACATCACAGCACCGTACAGGTTATGACTGCTAGATTTGGCAACAATAGTAATTTTAAACATTCTGTCTCTTTACAACATAATCGTTATGTTGCCTAACATGCTATCATTAGCATTCCCACAGGACGGCACTTTTTGGTCATTTTATAACAACACCTGCTGAATCATCGGCAGCTCCAGCACAGCTCAGCGTCGTGTTCGTCCCACATTATACAAAGGAGGAGGGGTCTGGCTGACGTTAGCTACCTCAGACTAATCCCAGTCTTGTTAAACTCACAATCAAGGGTAGTCCCGTACCTCACCACTCCACATTACTGGTGATTCAAATCATGAAACGTCACAGAGTAACATACAGATTACGACATCGTCCCCTAGCTGCTGTGAGTGTCTGTGAGAATCAAAGTGATGTTACGAACAATTTTTAGCGTCTGCCCACGCAGTTAATGCACCAATCAATTTATCAGTGCAGACATTGTCAGTTAGAATAAAAAAAAACCGATCACATGGAGAACGTAGGGGTGCGACCACGGGAGGAAAACACCACAGATATAAGCTACTGAGGCCTTTTTAGCACACTGACTTTTCATTTCAAAGACATAACTGGAACGGGTTTATGTTTTTATCACTATATTTCTTATGTTTTATGCTTCTTGAACACATTTTCAAAATAAGTCAGATGGAAATTCATTTCATTTTATCCCTTTCTGGCCACAGCTCTGTGACCATGGAGCTCTTGCAGCAGCTCTGTTGTGTCCGACTGAAGGGACATAATGCATGTAGTGAGTTCTTTTCTATAATTACATATATAGGCCTGCTGTCCTCTATAATTCATGGATATGCACACCCCAGCTGCCTCGGCATGTATGCAGCTCTCAGATGAATGGCTGTGTGGCCGGTCTAATGCACTGGACACTCCCACATTCTTTAAAAATGTATTCTCCTTCTTGATCATCATTTTGTATGGCTGGAGAATATCTTAAAGGTGCTGTCTATCCTTTCTATGTTCTGCCGTCCTCTCCATGCCTTTGCTCCACTGCAGCCTCCCAATTGCCCACACTTTAACAGAGTGAAAGACAAACAAACATGCAGTCTCTTTGCATAAAAGAAAGTGATGGAAGTACATTTGTTAAAGTAGCAAAGGTGGGGCTGCACCAATAATGATAATCTGGAAGAAAAGAGTAAGATATCAGACAGTAGAAGAGGAAGAGAGACGATATACTGATGTTATGATGTTTTTTTACTATTTTTCAGTTTATTAGTATGTCACGCCTCAGGGAACAAGTCATATTTTGGGCATGCCTCAGGGACAAAGGTTTGACTTGGTCCCTGAGGCATGAAATATTTTAAAATGTGAGAACGTTTATCAAGTGTCCATTTGGGTTAGAAGAATTAGAGCTGCGGCGTTTCTGCCGTGGTCGAAAAAGAGAGGGAAACAGAGGTCGAGAAGATGCTGCAGGATGGAGAGAGCAGAGGAAGTGGAGAAGAGAGAGGAGGAGGAGAAATGCGGGTGGAGAGCCGATGCTGACCAAAGCTGACACCCATCGGCATGCAGCGTTCACCTCCAGGGTGTGTGTGTGTGTTTGTCTTTTTCATGCCTCTGTGCTTGTGTGGGCGTCGCTGAGAAACAAGGGAGAATATTTAAAGCTGATTTGTCATGAGAGAGCGGCAAAACAGTGGAGCCAGCACAGGCTTTGATAAGCAGCACAGGGATGCGCGCACACATACACACACACACACACACACACACACACACACACACACACACACACACACACACATGCACGTACAAACAAACACACACACACACACAGGCCTTGAGCTAACATTTAGCCTGATGGAAAAGTCTTTGGTTATTTCTCATGGGTGGAAATACTCTGAGGGTGCGAGTACAGCTTCCTGCATCAACAACCCATACGCACAAGCATACATGCACGGACACACACAAACACAGACCCATATATGGTGACGAACAGATGTGCACCTACACGCCCACTGTACAGACATAAACAACCAATGACAGAAACACACACACACACACACGCATTTTTACACAAACACATGCACGAGGACACACATGCTCACACAGTGTTTACAAGCAGTTTTTGCTGCTAATGGGCAATGATTTATGCTCTGCTGCCAAACAGATGAATAAACAAGTCAGTAGATAACTGGCCATGACAGCAAATGAATCTGTAATAATAATAATAATCATAATAATACAGAGGAAAATTGCTTTTTAAGATACTTTGTCAGTCAAATGTTTCTGTAGATTATAGGTAGAGCCTCTTTCCAAAGGTTCCTCCATCCCAAGTCCTCACTAGAATTCAACCTGTATTTACGAGACCCATCATACTGGGCAGGGAATCAGGGAAGTTACTGCCCCCAAACAAGAAATACCCCCTTGTGCATAGATTGAACGGCCAGATATGAGAGTCTAAACCCTCCGCCACAAATAAGCTTATTTCCCAAAATGTAGAACTATTCCTTTAACAGTGATGCCAAGGCAAGATCCATTATGCATTTTTTTTATTTTTAGTTCTGAAATTGTTTCATAATCTCAAAGCACATCAAATCTCAATCCATAACAGTTTAAAACACCTACTTTTTTTTCTACAGAAAATGGGAATGCCACCAGGAATGAGAACAGCAACATCGCGTTTCTCTGGGGAGTTTTTCACAGCTGAAAGTGAATGTATTATGTGTGTCCTGTTAGCTAGTGTTGGGGCTTATGAGAATTCGTTTTGAGAAGATGAAAGTCAGACAGGATGTGTTAGACAGGGGTGGCAGATGTAGGAAATGGGGTTGTCTTGTTATAGGTAATGTCCCGTGGGAATGTGTGAGTGAGAATGTATTGTACGCAAACTGTCACTCAAGAAAAATAGAGTTTGGTTTGCACAGAAAAGAGACTTGGATCAGTGTTTGCACACTTGTCACTTCGCCAAAATCAACTTTTAATTAAGACAGAAATGTAAGTGTAATATCTCATCTTCATCAGCTCATTTCTTGGGACTTCAGTAATTTCCACACAGAGCTATTTTGTGGTCTCTGATGCACGCTGGTTGCTGGGTGATCAGAGTGTGATTGGCACTTGGATCAGAAATAGATCTCAGAGGCATGAAGAACATCACACCCTGGCACTGGAGGTGGGAGAGCCAAGTTTAATTAGTGAGAATTTACCCACATGCATCCTGGCAGACATGCAGCCATGCAAATACACACATTCAATCAAGAACTTTTGCCTGGAACCTGACACATCCACTAAAACACACTCATAGATCCCACGCACACATTACACCCAGTCATTGTCACGGTTATTTAAGCGTCAGATCAGGAGACTGAAAGCTTAATTGCCAGTGTCAGACATCGCCACGTGTGTGTGCGTGAGAGTTTAGATCTAGGGGTGTGAGTCAGACTGTCAGTGATATTATCAGCACTTCTGACATCGTCTTATTTCCTGAGACTGCAGAACTTTAACTTTCTGTGAAGTTCAAAAGAAGAACACAGCTCCTGTGAAACATTAGATAGCCTTATATGCTAAGTTGTTATGTTGCAAAGGCTTGTAAAAAATAGCACTGATGAAACATGGAGAACAGAATTAGCTGCGGTACATTTGAAGACTGACATATTTATCCAAGAGATATCTGGGACTGTTTATTCTTCCCCTGGATTTCAGGCTAGTACTACTCGCTCGAGCAGCTGCATCATTGCACTCCTGAAAAAATCATTCCCACCTGCAGCAAGGTTTGCTACTGAAAGACACATGTGCGCAGCAATATAAGATTTTTTTTAACAAAATAAATGCATAATAAAACACCACTTAGCTTTGATTTTTCTGGGTTTGACATTGTTGGAAACATCTGGCATGCAAGTAGACAACTCAACACAATATATTTAAATAATTCTGGTGTTTTTTAAAGACATTTCAGTGAGGAAGGGTCTCAAATTGTGCCTTTAATGCCGATAACATTTTGTGAGTAAGTGACAGCACGAGGGGTCATAAAGAGAGTACTGTACACCAGCAAGTTGGACAGGACTACCAGACAGTATCTAAGTCCAATGTGGTGTAGTCTAGAGCTACACAAAAAAACAACAATGTGTCGCTGTCACAGTATTCACCAGACTGCGCTACACGTCCCATTAAGTCCCCAGTGTATGTGTTGGGTTCCTGTGCTCTGCTCAGCCCTTATTCCATTTCAGGCTTTTACTCACAATCAGATCCTCACACTCAGACGCAGATGAATGTAGCTGCCAGTTTGCAGCACTGTCAATCTTCTGGACTGGATACTTAACAGCAACCTCCTTTCTTGTCATCATATCCTATTTGCATGAATTTGCAGCGGTGTCATTGACATCGCTGAATGATTTATAGTCAGGTCAATGGTGTGACTGAGAAGCTGCACCCAAAAGAGCCAAGTGCTGCTTGAGCAAATTTACAGATTTCTTTCATTTGAGCACGTTCATTCGTCTTAATGATCTCTGTCTCTAACACACTCTCCTCTCTGTTTCTGACACACACACCTGTGCACATGGATGGACATAGGTGTGTTGCAGTGTATGCACACACACACACACTGTACACACAGTGCATGTAGTAGTTTTGCACAATGGACACCCGTTTTCTGGAAACAGTGAAGAAAATGATGACCTCCTGTATGTTCAGCCAATCAGCAACCAAACCTAGAGCATTTTGGAAATATTTAACCCACATAGCCACAAAACTTCTCCAGAAGAAAGAAATCAAAGCAAATCAGACAGAGACAAACTAACAAAAATCTGTCTGTTGTTGCTTTGCTGCCGTTACACTTCCCATGTTGAGACAGGCAAACTGATGAATATTACCAAGACAGTTACAGAACGTGGTATATTCTCTTCTTACGGGTCGGGTCAGGAGAAGACACAGAGCAGCAGACTTGTGTTTCTTTGTCAAATAGTCTTCTGAAAGACGAGTGAATCCAGATTGTCCGTTCAAACAATCTCTAAACCTCTTGGCTGTGCTAATACTGGCGTCCTCTCACTGCTAATTTCCTCTGTTTCCTGGAGAAGGTTGAAGACAGCTTTGCAGAAGCCACTTCTGTTTACATGACAGCAAGAATCTTTGCATTGCTGAAGAAAACTAGGCAGTGGTTCATGATATCAAAAACGCCTCCACACAGACATCCAGGACTAGAGCTAATTATGATAGAATAAAAGGATGCAAACACTTCAACAAAGCTCCACAAAGTGCTTTTTCTTTCACGTGCAGACATACAAATGTCAGTGGAGGACACACACATGCAGTGTTGGCTTGATACAAATGAAGTTTCCCCATGAACATACAAAAATACTGATAGACACAAGAGCTCACACACACACACAAACACACACACACACACACACACACACACACACACACTCACACACAAGTCAACACACACGAACACACACACACAAAGAGCTCTGTTCCCCAGTGACCTTAGTGGGTGAAAGTTCTTGACACATAAGCACTTTTATGACTGAATGGATCTACACAGCCAGGCTTCTGATCAGCAGAGTGGAAGAATTCCATTACAAACAAACTCTGCCCCAACACACACACAAACAACACACCCACCCACCCACACACACACACTCACACTCACAAATGCACATGCACACACATTGACAGACTCTCATAAGCATAAATTATGGCGGCCCTGAGAGTTGGGCGCACTGCAACTTAAGAAAACGCATGCAAATAGTCAAAAAACACGAGCAAATTAAGAAAAACATCTTTACCAATTTGACAGCACATGCGCAACATTGAGAAAAAATGCTGCAGAGTGAGCGAACGCAATCAAATCCAGAAACACTCTGCAATTGGAAAAAACACAAGCAAATACAGAAAACAGTACCAAATATATCACTTATCCCCCACCTAAAATACCGTCCTTTCATCCTTTCCTCAGAGATTTAAGAACTATTCACAGTTGGCCTCATGTAACTAATCAAACAACCACAATGACCGAAGTGGTATCGACCCCGCTGAGGTTAAATATCTGGGACTCCCACCAGTCAGTTAGAGCTGAAGAGGCCCCTTGGATGAGAGGTGTAATGTTTTTAAGTTTCTACAACCGAGACCAGTTGCCCTCGATTCAACCGTCTTTGGGGAACCAAATACAGAAATGTTGCAAGTAGCACGGATGACAACGAACACTGTTTTCAGGAGCCAAAAAAAAAAGACATGGCTGGGATGTGCTTGTCGTCCTGCGAAAACAACTTACATTGTAGCTCATTACCCAAAACCATTTATGGTCAGCCGATTTCAATAACATCATGAGTCGCAAACCATGGCAACAGCAATGCACAAATGCATACACACACACTTAGGTACAGTGTTAATTGCTGAAGTCACAATTGGCAGAGGGTGTGACTCCTGAGGAGCGCCGAATGACAGATGAGACAGAATTACTGACTGAGGCAAATAAGGGCAATATAAAGAGGCGGAGAGGGGGGAAGATAGGATAGGACAAGAGGAGGAAAGACGGAAAGCTTGCAGTGAAGAGGTGGAGGAGAAGGCCAGAGCTTCATCATCATCTCCCAGGGGTGCAGGCTGTGGCGTCTTGATTATGCATTCAGCTCTCCCTCTCGCAAAAACCACGCAGCCGTCAGAAAATACAGCCCTGTCAGCCTACTTCAGCACACAGAATGACCTTAGAGAGAGTGTGTGTGTGTGTGTGTGTGTGTGTGTGTGCTCAAGAAATTTTTTAATTTTCAGGAAGTCAGCAATAAAACAACAGAGACAATTAATGAGTTTTGTTGCGCAAATATGAAAATTAGATTTAGTTGAGTTGATTAATCAGGATTAGACATTCAATGGGTGTGATTATTATGTTCATCAGTACTGATTAGCAATTATTATACTTTAAACATGACTTCCGAAAGCACCATTATAGTTTACAGTACTCAGTAAAGCAACACAGCTAATAAACAGATGGTAGTTACCATATTCTTTCTCTTTTTGCAGATATGTTAGGTAGGTGGCTGTTATCATACTGTGAAGAGCTCATTTTAGGGGGAGGTTTCTTTTTTGCATGTGTTTGTGGTGAGCTAGTAAAGTAGACTGAGCATACAGACAGTGTAACTGCAGAATCTGTGCTGTTTTGGCACAGCCGTGGCAGCGATGACCTTCACTGTACAGAGAGACACACTTTACACATACTTCTACGTATACGTACAGTTCATGCTATGCACACTTCAGTCCCTGTGTTGAAAAGTCTGTATTTTACTGCAACAGTTTGTGACCCAGGCCGACAGCAGTGATGTCAGTGTCCATCTATTGTTTTCAAGAAATGTTCTAAAACAGGGTGTGATTCTTGGTCACTAGAGAATTACTCCTAATGGTTTTGGCGGATACTTATTTCCCTTTAACCATCATTCTGGTCCGTGGCCAGCTTTCCTCTCGCATTCGCTGTCAATATCAATGACTGTCACAGAATGCATCTGCATATTTCTGCAGACCCCTTGACCTTTTCTTTAGAACCACTGTCAGGCCAAATTTTCCACTTGCACACAAGAAATATCAGAATCTAATGGGTGTGAAAAGTTCAGACTTAACACTTTGAAACAAGGGCAAAGCACGTCCACGAACGTCCACAACAAACACAGCTTTCTACAGATCTACAACCAAGCACTCTTTAAAATGACTCTGGCCCCCACATATCAGGACAGAGGCGAGCCTTTCTCAGCTATCCTGCACTTCAGATCACACTACAAATGCTGAACAAAGCTGGAAAGAACCTGGTTCAAGGAATAATTCAGAACAGGAAAAATGCTTTGTCACCCCATTAACAAAATAAATTAATAAATACATATTTGCAATACACTACAGCCAGGTTAGCTGCCCCCCCCTGTTGCCAGTCTCCAAATGAAGCTAACTGGCTGCTGGCTGTAGGTTCATATTGAAGGGACACATATGAGAGTGTTATCATCTTCTAATTTAATACTTGGCAAGAAAGTGAATCATCATATTTCCAAAACTCTGTTAAGTATGTCTTTGCATATTAGGCTGAGAGCTTTATAAGAGCTGGATTAGTGTGTCATGTCATTGTTAGGCTCAGACGTCACATTTGTATTGTTTGTCAGTCTTTGTTTTTGTGCTTCTGTGTGTCTCTGTGAACAAGCTGCTCTGCTGCTGTTTATTTACAACTGGACTAACTAACTGATCAGTTGTAACCACTAACAGATAGCAATCGCCTCACCACAGACCTTTACCGCAAAGAGGAAAACGTCACAGTCACGCCAGTGGGTGGAGCCATCCACAGCCCGCGCTACCCCAACGCTTACCCCCGTAATCTGCTGTTGTCATGGAAACTGCTGTCACCGCCAGGGAGCCGCATACACCTGGAGTTTGACGGACACTTCGGCCTGGAGGAGGCCGAGAATGGAGTGTGCAGGTAAAACAATGAGATTCAGAGAGATAATGAAAAACAGATGGAGAGGGGGGTACAATACCTGAGCGGGGCGAAGCAGGACAGAGGTGCAGAGCACAAAGAGGAGGAAGCAGTGATGAATTACAAGTGGCTGTAAAGGAGAAAAGTCAGATGAAAGTAACAGTGATTAAAGAAGCAGAGTGTGAGAGGGGGAATGACAGAGAGGGCTGACTGGAGTGACAAAGAAGAGAGGGAAAGTTTATGGAGCAAAGGTCTCAAGTTGAAAGGACGTACAACAGCAGCAGTAAAGAAAGTGAAAATGATTTGTTAATGTGTTCGCATTATCACACCAACAATAAACTGTCACAGAAAGGATGTGAGAGGGAAAAAAGGATCAGGGGGTGGAATCACTATGAGAAAGACGGATTGTTGAAGTTTACTTTCTTGGCAAGAAGTGTAAGAAGTTTGTCCTTGAGGGTTGGGGGGGAGAAAACAGACTTTTTAATCCCCATTTGCAACTCAGCCGTCTTTGTAAGCACTTTGCTGAAAAGACAATGGGGAGCAGCGATGGGGGGGGGAAGGTAGGAAGAGAGAGAAAGTGGCTTTGCCCAGTTTGTTAAATCTGTTTTGTCACATTGACTGTGTGTGTGTGTGTGTTTGTGTGTATTTGTGTGCATTTGACTGAAGGACTCTCTGATTGGCCGGGGCGTTTATTGTAGGAATGTTATCAAAGTTTCCAAGAAACTCCAAGAAAATTCTCGTTGACACATGATTTGGCAGTGTGTTGATTCTGAGAAATGTGTCTCATCGCCGTCTCATCATTAACCGTCTTAAAACCCTAAAATTGACCTAAACTTTTCTTAAGAGTATCAGAAGAAGCTAAATGTAGAGAATGTCTTTAGAGGACAATTAGTATATCACGAATGGTGTCTTTTTCTTCTTCTTTTTTTTTTTGATAACACTGTACTCACCAAAGCAGTCACTAAGTAAGACATGATTTAGGTAATGAATTTGAAATACGGTAACAATTTAACCAAATTATCTAAACTACCAAAGGCGTACAAGTTTAATACCAAACCTCTTGTTTTTATGATAAGATACGATACGCTTTTTAGCTTTGTGTCTATATTCCCTGATGCCAGCAATAACAGTAACTTCGTGAGTGAAATGTTGTTACCAGGAAGGATGAAAACTACAAAAATAAGTCCAAAGTTTATTTCTGCTTTTGCTAAATTTTCTTCCAGTTGTGAGGACAGACACACATCACAGTCAAAGTCCCGACCTTTTCCTTTTTATCCCACATCCTTCCCTTTTTCCCCGCCACCCATTCATCTACCTCTCCATCTCTCTCGCTCCAGGTATGACTTTGTTGAAGTGGAGGACCAATCAGAGACCAGCACTATAATTTGGGGCCGCTGGTGCGGGCAGAAAGCACCGCCTAGTCTCAACTCCAAAACCAACACGCTCAGAGTCACCTTCAAGTCTGATGACTACTTTGTAGCAAAGCCGGGATTCAAAATCTACTACTCGCTGCTGGTGAGGTGTACAATTTCACTCACACAACACACACACACACACACACACACACACACACACACACACGCACACAGCTGAGGATGAATCATGACTTGTTATTTAGGACACAGCTTAAGGTTTTTAGTATTTTTTGTCACGTCGGGTTCAGCTGGAGAACCACAGCAATGCTCCAGGTAAAATGCTCCTTTCACTCTTTTTCCTCCACTTGGCAATGAAAGAGAGAGATGGGATGATGCGGGGAGATTAAAGGAAAGAAGGGAGGTAGGATCTAGTAACACTGTCGGTAAAATGCCAAAATGTATTAGCCAACTGTTCTCTTCTCACACGTCCACTCGACAGTAGAGGAGAGATGGAGGAATAGGGGGAGGAGGGCAGGAGGGATGATGGGAAAGGGTTCTCTCAAAGGCTGTCAAAGGAACGGATAAGGAGATTAGCTTTGTCATTCTGTCAGGATGAGGAAAGAAGAAAGAGATGGACTCTGATTTGAAGATGTTCTCCCACCCTATGATCAGAGGGGAGAGGGGAAGAGAAAGAGCAGCGATAGAGAGGCGTTTAAAGATGTTCCCCGGTTTTCGTTTTTATGAGTGCAGAGGAGAGAGAGGGGAAGAGACACGGCATCACAGAGAGGGTTTAACTGGTGGCACTGCTTATTATCCGGCAGAAAAAAAGGGGAAAAAAGTGGTATGAGCGCAGATGGAGTAAAGGGCGAGAGCGGGAGGGAGAGAGATACTGTATTTGCAGATTATCCTTCACTTTCCGCAGTCATTTTGATATTACTCTGCCTCTCACGACAGTTTGGACTGAAAGCTCCACACATCACCAGCAAAAGCTCTTTTCATCACCCAATAATATAAGTAGTACTGAGATTAGTTTTTACTTAAAGAACAAGACTGTTATTACTGTGTTTGTTTCTTTTTGTCAACAAATCTCATGAAAACCACAAACAGCTAATAATGTGTTAGTTCTAATTTCCCCACCTTGTCTGCAGCACTCAGTCCAAAGCTATTAGAAGTATTACCAGCAGGAAGACTAACAGTACTCATAATCCAGGATGACCACCATCAGAGTGATGCATTGATATATAAGCAGCATTTTGAAGTTGTAGCTGGTTGAGTTGAAGGTAATTTACATACATTTACATTTAAAATACAGGTAGAGGTACAAGGTATTGGTGCGGACAGTAGATTTAGAAGCACGTTTTTACATGTGATGTTCTGTGTAAAAGTATTGGAAGTCACACAGAACATCAAATAAGAGCTGAAAATCAACCGAGTCCCTTCAGATTTTTTCCAGCTGATGTCCGGACACCAGGATTTAAGTGCCGCCTGTATGAAATAATAAAATCAAGACTATGGCAGAAATGCGATAAACAAATCCATGTGTCCTAGGTTGCTATAGCAGCACGCAGACATGACACACAGTTTAAAGGAAACAGACGAACCTCACAGCCATAAACTGCACGTTTGAGCCACATGAGCCCTTTATGATCTCAACCAGGAATATTAGAGAGCAACTTCACCTCCTTCAACTCAACATAATGGCAACAAAGTAAAAGTACCTCAAAATATGACTGCCTTATCTCTCTCCCTCAGACTCTCACTGCCTCCCTCTGTCTCCCCTCCCTCCTCACCCTTTGTTATTTCGCACCTCTGTACATTTAAAACAGAATCCAGCTCTTGGGCCTTATCTATTTGATCCATTTTACCCATTTTTCAAAGAGCTCCTGTGTTTGAGTGTGTGTTTTTGTCTTTCCATCTTTCACACACACACACACACACACACACACACACACACACACACACACACACACACACACACACACACACACACACACACACACACACACCAAACAGAGCTTGCCTTCAGCTAGACTGGAGCCTTGTGTGGCTTAATTTAGCAGGTCTAATTTGTTCTCTCCAGACCTGTCGAACAGATAAGAGGGAGGAGGAGAGGAGGCAGAGAGAGGAAAGGAGGCAGACAGAGAATGAGGAGAAGCAGCACTGGAAGGGGAGAACAGGTGTCTGAGATGGTATCAGCATGTCAGCTAATGACTAAAACAACCTGAGCTGAGAGAGGCAGAGTGAGGGAGAGGGACAGTGAGGCATCTGTGAGGTAGCGAGATATGGAGTGGACCGAGGTTGACGTGCACCGGTCATCTGGGTTCCTCATGACCGAAACATGAGCCGTGACCGAAGTCGAGCCAGGTCCCCATACCTTCATGAGGTCTCGATGGGGTGTCATTCCGTAGCCACGTGTTTTTTGGTCCATAGGTCTAACACCCAAGTAGATGTGGACTCGCTGTCACCACTGATCATGTGTGTTTCATAATGGCCAGCAGAGAAAAATGTGTTCTTTGAGGCGAGAAGGACAGCGTGAACTGTGACATGCAGGAAAAATGCTGTGCACTGCTGCTCTGTAATGGTCGCATGTTAATTAGAGGAGCTGCGGTGCTTGTGTTTTCTCACTTCATGCATCTTGGAGGGATTGGATAGCTATTTGGTCTAAAAAACAAAAACAAGTGAAAACTGCTTGACGAGGCATGAGAAACGATGGAAATCTACCACCATGGTAGGTGGTTTGAGACATACTCTATACAGATATTGAAAAGGTGTAAATGTTGTTCTCTGTGTCTCATTATGCTGATGGAGACACATACATAATAATATGTGGTTAGTACAAACAAAAGTGTATTAAAAACTCACCTGGATTTCATTTATGGATGAGAAACTGGAAAATAACAAGGATAAATGGGGTCTAATCAGGTGGAGCACATTTCAGAGTGGGTCTCATTATCCTTGGGACTATTTTGGATCAGGTCTCTTTGTCTGAGTGTGTGTAGTTTCCCACAGTTCGGGAGATAAATTGACCTTTATGTCCGATATAAGAATACAACTTGCTCCCCCTTCAAAGAAACAAAAGCCCACCATCTCCAGGCAACACTGCAGTCAAACAGAGGCCTTACTCATTATTCATGTCAGTGTTTTCCCCCCAAATCTTGACTCTTTGATCCTTTTCAAATCATGTTTTCAGAGGGTGTGCTTTATCATCTGCAGCGCAGGCTGTGAAGTAATGAGTGCTTTTGATTGTGAAGATAAACATTTTAGGAGCTATTTAGTTATAAAGGCTCAAAGAAATGTTCTATGAGTGCACAAATCAGCCTTATTATATTTACTGCGAACAGAAGCAGCTCTAAGTTTATCTTTGTGAGACTTCAGAACCTTATAGACCTCTGTTTGTGTTTGCTTGTTTCCAACATTGATTTTACCGTCTGACATCATACAAGTCTAGTAATGTATCTTGGAGGGTATTCTTGGGAAGTGTTGCTAAGCCAGGTGCAGTGGGACGGGACTATTGATCAAGGAAATATGAGCCAAGTTAGTTCCCAGAATCCCATTTTGAGTCATCCGACATGTTGGCTCTCCATACACACTTGACTCATGGATATTCTGTGACAAACAGCACCATTTCTTTTCACAGTGACTAAAAAGTATCATGCTATCATCAACATTTGCTGAATTATTGTCTGTAGTAGTGTGTTGTTAATGTTGAGGCCGCGGCACAAACTTCTTTGTCTTTCCAGCAGTGGCAAAGTCTTCCTAAGTACCCAGCAAACAGCAAGCAAACTTCTGTCGCTGCTGCTGGAATCGCAGTAAAAACATAGATTTCCACTAATTTAATGATCCAGCCAAAGTGTAGGCATCAATGTACTGTAAAAGCAAATTTGAGTAATTACAGTTAGTCTCCACTTCAGTACTGTTTTAGTCTGACTCATCGGATTAGACTGTGGGTGTAAGCCTGCCATTGAAAGCCTATTTCAGGCGGCATTCTCCTTCCCTTCTGCTATCTGTGTGTTCGCCTTTTCAAAATCCCCGTCGCTGCAGGAAACAAAAAGGTAGCAACTTACAGCACGCTGAAAATGACAAGTTGCCCTCATCCGGTCGCTTATGGTACAAATTTAAACAACCAAGCAGCTGTTACCTTTTTCGGGGGGAGATTTGGCCATTTTATTACTAAGACTCGCCTACCCAAATGCAAATGTTCCACCAAAACAAGTTCTTCCCCGACACTATTTTGCAAGAGCACCGTCGCTGCATCCTGGGCTGCCCAACACGATTGCGATTGGCTTAAAAAAATAAAAACGAGCACCCAGAGACAGTGTCAAAACTGATATATTTCCATATATATATGGTATACTGCAGATTAAGACCAGAAGGTCACAGTAAACCGCAAGAACAGTCAGAAAAAGCCACTGAGCTACATGAGAAGGATACTGGCGGCCACTTGAAAATTAGCTTAGACTCAGGCGCCCTTCACACGTTGCATTAAACTACATTTTGGGGGATTGGATTGCAATCAGATAGCGTTTGAGGTGTAAATGGACCCCAGGCGCATTGCGGACGGATTTTGATCTGATTGGCCAAACCACCTCCATTGTGACCACACTGGACACAAGTGTAAATGCGATTGATTTTTCAGTCCATATACCAGAACTACGTGGGCGGAAATACATAATGTGGCCTGTGACTGTTCCAAATTCCAGACGGCTTCTTCCCCCGCTTTGAAAAGCAATCGAAAGTCTGCACAATAGCGCAGCTTCACGGATGGATGCCATCTTTCTTTTTTTTTCTTTTTTTCTTTTTTTTTTTTCAACCCACGCAAACGAGAGGAGGGTGTAAGAAGGAAGAAAAACAAGACAAGCTGGACAGAGCGACTGGATCTCAATAGGCTCTTGCTGTGGACACTGGAGATGCATATTATGTTACTCTAATCAGATTAACTCATATCTAGATACAATCTGGATACAAGATGCCCATTAATGCAAGGTGCAAAGGAGGTGTCAGGTGAGACAGTAGCTGGTGCAATTTCTCCACAAACCTAAGCGAGATAACCGGTCATGTGTAGTGAATATCGATGGGGAAACGCTCTTGCCTTCCTCGCCGTCTACCACACACTTAATCCTCAGCCGCTCCAGTGTCCAGCTGTACAAAATGGAGGTTGAAAAGGGCAGCTCCCTGACGTCCCCTCCACTAGACTGCTACTGTAAATAAGAACTTGATCCCTCAGCGCTGGAGAATGTGACGCGACTGCCTGAGATGTTACTTTTAGCTTCTATAGCAAATATTGTCTCATAAATCGTACAAGAAAATATAGTCAAAAACAATCCACCTTGAAAATGAGACCTTGAAGAACTCTTGAAAAGAAGGATCTTGGTCCAGTTGCTGGTGCGGTTTATTTGTGGCGGCTCGGCAAAGCAGTCCAACCACAGGCCTGATTTTTTGCGTGAATGCAAAACATACACTGCTAGTAAATCCATCCGCCTACCACGACCTGTCAAGTAAGTGATTTGCGTATGCTCCGTAATACTTATGTAAGACTCTGTGGCAGCGATGGTACAGCATCACATATTCACATCAGCACGAGTGCAGAGATTACACAGGAGACAGATGCAGGATGACTGATGAAAACTGATCAATGAAGTCACCCGTCAGCTTTATGTAATCAGTCCGTGTGAACATCAAACCCACCAGAACTAAAAGGCAACGATTTATCATGGTTTTTGCCCTGAATAAGCCAACCAAACTACAGTGACTGTAGATTGGGTCAGTGTTAAAGCATAAACCTGCATTTGGGTTTGATCTGCTTTCTTTTTTTCACAGAGAACACGTTTTGTAAGAGTGAAAATATCAGATGAGTCTGTGGGAGGGTAGAAGTTTAGTGCTGGAGCTGTCAGGTGACTACAGTCTAAATGCTAAGAGGTTTTCAGTCCTCGCTGTTCCCTGATCTCTGCCCCTCCAGCTTTTTTTTCAACCGTATTAAGAGGTCCAGATGTGCCTTAAATGAAGCATTTAACCTTAAAAGGAAATGAGACTAGGAATCTGTAAACATGCATTTACTTGCACATACACACACACACTTACAGGAAACCTCCTGACCTCATTCACAGCTGGTTTGGGTGTGTGTTTATGTGTGTGAGTACATTTATCCAAAGGCCACATACAAGAATCTGTTAAACAAAAACCTTTGCTTACTGACAGGCTTTGATGTCAACTCTATTACATTAGCAGACGCACACATGCACACACGCACGCACACGCACGCTGAGACAAAGTGAGGGCAATGTGTCTTTGAAGTGTGTTCGAGACAGATTAACTGTTCCATATTGACCGGAGATGGTATTTGAGACTCCTCAAGGAGAGTGATTCGATAGCCGGTGAGATTTTTATGTGTGGTGATGAGGGTGAGGTCAGAGACTGTGTGTGTGTATGACTCACACTGTGGGGACATATATGTGTTTACACAGTTTCACTGTGGGGACTCGCCTTCATTATGGGGACAAAGTGTGAAGGTTTGGGTTAAGGTTAAGGTAGCGGTTATGGTTAGGGTGAGTCTCCAGGAAATTAATGTAAGGCTATGTAATGTTTCCAAACTCTGTGTGTGTGTGTGTGTGTGTGTGTGTGTGTGTGTGTGTAAAAGAAGGAGAGAAAGACATAGAATGTGTGCATGTGTGCCAAATGTCACAGTTTGATGAGTGTTTCACCTAAACGTGCTTTGACCAGAGGGTCGTGCTGCGACAGGCTTCATTGGAAATTCTTTCCGGAGTTTCCTGACATACTGACGGTCCATCAGTTAGACAGGCAGACACCTGAATGTCTTGGACGACCTTGGATTACATGCAAAGCTCCACCCCGTCTTCAACAAGCTGCGTTTAAAGGAAACTATTTGAAAAGTGGAACAGTAAGGGGGAGCGCAGTGATGGATGTAATGTTCTTTTCCGAACCGCTTACAGGTGGATTTACTGTAAACTCAACCATCACTTACTGTAACTGTGAGCCACTGTGGAAATATGTCTGAGAACCTAAAGAGAAGAAAATAAAACTGGTGGCAAAACAATCCACACCAGTGATCATTTTTGGGTCAGCTGGCTATCTGACCGAACAGAAACGCATACAGTTTCTATGCATTTGGTGTAGGTGGTGCTGCAAATCACATGGACCATGCGTCACAACTCCCTGACACAAGAACACGATTCCTTTAGTTGTACCTCATGTGCTCAGCGGCCTGGGGAACCATTTGCATCAGTTTTAGTTTACTTGATTGCCTCAATCATAATCAAGCTGCTTATTTCACTCACTGAAAAGCTTCTCATCGGCACCCTTTCAAGCATAAACCAACTTCATAAGCCACACAAAATATCTTTTCCTTCATCAGCCTTCCTTTTCTTCTCTTCAGTCAGGTTTCTCGTCCATTGTCGGCTCAATTGATCAATTGCTGATTATTTATTTCTGCTGTTCACTCCTGCAGTATGACTCTCCTCTCCCTGCATCCAACACCAACTGGGAGGCTGTCACTATGCCCATGTCGGTGAGTCATGCACACACATACACACTATGTGAATTGTTAAAATCCAAGAATTAAAATGAAATAGGCATGCTTGACCTCAGCGATAATGAGAGAAACAGAAACAGAACTCACATATTAACCACTGAGCGGAAGAAATAAATGCAAATGGAATAGTTTTGCTCAACGTAAAAAGAAATCTGCAGATAGGAACATGATGACAGTCATCACATTTCAAACTTGCATCAATGTTTTAAAAAACTTTTTATTCCCTCGTTCCATTTCAACACATACACACCTGCCTGCCGTCCAATGCTATCACCTCACAGATAAGTGTCTCCGTAAGCCAGGATGGCTACACTAATAAGGATGACATATGAACCATTTGCATAGGTTAATACACACCCACACACTGAACACATTCATGCATGTATGTACTACATTTATTATGCATGCAGCTTGAGATGTAAAATGGCATGCTTACTTAGACTAAGTACATCAATGTAATTTGTGTGCGTCTGTGTGGACGAGCAGTGGGACTCGGGGACATATGTGACCATAATGATTAGCGTGTCGGGCTGCGTGACAACTTTTTGATTATAAGTGCGTGTGGGAGTGTATTTTTGTGTGTCTATGTTTGAATAAGTAACTGCCAGTACATATCGAGCAGATAGGGTGTCCATGTACATTCATTGGCCTCTTCCACTTCATATTCAAATGGCGCCCTGAAACCTAAGCCCCGTCCCTTTGGTGCGTTTTTTCCGAGTGATTTGTGGTTGTTTTACATTAAGTTCATGCCAGTAACTGTTTCACACTACTGAGCCAACAAGAAGTGTGATACACTCATTACAAAGATGAGCCCCTCACTGATAAGTTGATTACTACAAATTGAAAACATTTTTCAGTTTATAGTGAAAGGAGATCCAGATTATATCAGGAAAAGTAATCTAACGCTTTTAACTTCAGCGTTCAGTTGAGCCGTCATGCCGTATTTCTTTCTACATAAGCCAGAGCGATAGTAGTGACGCTGAAAATGTCATTTTTAATTTATACTCATTAAGCGACTATATTGAAGCTCTTACATTATACGTGAACAGATGTTAAGTCTCAGAAGTGTACTTCAGGTCTCATGTTGGCTTTAATGAATGTGAGTCTCCCTCCATAAGCTGACGTCTTCTTATCACCTACTCTTGACCTTTGACCCGAATGGAAGTCAGTGCTGATATAGCAGCTGAAGTCACAGGCAGTAATGGTCCCACAAGCTATAGAATTTGATTGCAATTGCCTCCTAGCTCGATAGATAGCCTGCAGCAGGCAGGAGGGCCCATATAGGAATCATCTGTGATATATGTTGCTACTTTTGCCACCCCATGCTGCCAATATTCACTGTAGTGGAATCACATTACACAAAGGGCGAATGTATATGGTGGTATTCAGAAGTTGCAAAAAAAAGGCATTAACTGTTTATTTAAGTGGGAAACTATTACTGATTTAGTAGGATTTATTATGTTGTTGAATTTGCACAATAATATCGCAGCATTACTAGCAGACTCGAGCTTGATCTCACACCCAGGTTTGCTTCTAGACTGCTGTCACTGGGACACAAGCATACGGTGAAACACTGTCTACAGTGTTTCCATCACAGTGTTCTATGATAACTTACACTAAATGTCAGACTCCTCTCATATTTACATGTTGTGTGATTGCGTAGATGGGGAGTGCATGAGTGTCGATCACACTCCTCAATACATAAATGTATAACAACAGTGCATTACTGCAGTTGAAATGCATCACAGATGTTGAGCCACGCTGTGAAGGACACTGACTGACATCAGGTCAAGACGCCTCCTTGAAAATATGTTTTCCATTTCACTAAAAGCTCTGTCTGAAATGTTTAGGTATCATTCGGAAGAATCTGAGTCAGGATGACCAACAGTGACTTTATGTTCATTGTTCCTCGCTTCTCTATCGCTGTGTTGAGGTTATCTGTTGATGTCTCCAAATCTTCCCGTGAATCCTTGGATTTCTTTTCAGTGCTTGCACAGAAACAGAGCTGACCTTCCCACCACAGCACACGCTACAGTACAGCGTGAACAACACAAAATGCAGTTTGTAAGGAACCAAGAACATTGTCAAGGATTTCCCCAAGTTCACAAAAGCTTCCTCAGCTGTAGTTGTGCCCGACCAATCTCTGCAGATAGCTATTTATTCCACATGTCAGAAAAAATATTCGGCACCACTACCAGACATTGCAAACATCACTTGCCCAGGGTTGTGTTATAAATTCTCTGCTGCATAATATTGTGGAAGAAAAAATAAAGGTTTTAGCACATAGGCTACTGATGATTGCTAAAGTTAGAATAGGCTTAAATTAATAAGAATTAATAATTTTCTTTCATTTTTGGCCTTTGCTCTTTACAGGACAGCGGTGGAAGCCAGATCCAAGCAGCAGTCACAGAGGTTCCTTTCTCATTGGAGGATTTGGACCGGACCATCGCCGCCTTTGACACTGTAGAGCAGCTTCTCAGATCCCTGAGCCCAGACACCTGGAGACAGGACCTGGACAGCATCTACACTCAAACACATATACATTATAGATCCAGGGCCTATCATCTGGCAACCAGGCACAATAAAGGTAAGATCTCCAAGCTTTACAAGCCGTACATGAACAACAACCACACACATCTGTTATTGTCTCACACTCTTTCAGGACTGCGCAACACTCGATCCAGACATATATACATACATACATATAAGAGGAATGTGCTGACCGACTACAAGAGAATTCTATAATACAGGACTGAAACTATGAAGACCATAAAAACTCTATGAGTATACATGATTGGTTGGATGCAATCAAACTATGAATCAGTCAAAAAGTGAAGAAAGCTCCAGTTATGTCACACCTCACACTCATGTATGTTTAAATCTATAATTTTGTCATCCTGATTGTCCTCACTGTGGTTTTACTCCACTTTTGCTCTGTTTTTTCAATTTCTTTTTACCCATTAAAGGTTTTCTTGAGGGGAATTTTTTCTCATCCAAATCGACAGTCTAAGGTTGGAGGGGGTTATGTGCTTTGCAGATTGTAAAGCTCCTGGAGGTGAATGTAAGATTTTTGACATTGGGCTATTTAAATAAAACTGACTTGACTGGACACAGAGAGATTTGAGTACATGAATATATAAAATAATGCTAAAAAGGGTTTTTAAATTGGATGGAAGAACTCAAATTATCCAGAGATACAAAATATTTTGTATATTACAGGGAGAAAAATAACGTCTTTCAATATTTTTCTTGGTACTCTATAGGGATCATTTGGATCAAGTGGATTCTCTATGTTTTTGTACATCGAAATATGTTTTTTCCTTTGCATGTATAAAGAGAAGTTTAACAGAAACAGTCACTATTCATATGCATCAAATACAAGCATGACTTGGGAATAGATCTTAGATTATAAGATGAGCGACATGTTGAGTCAGTAAAGTTGATGCAGGAAGAGGAGAGCGGCAATGTTGTCGTCCCATGTTTTTGTGCTGCAGACGGTGATCCTCATCAACTCTGCTGCGCTCACTGTATTTAGCTGCAGCCTGTTGCAGTCCTTGGTCGCTAGTGATAGAGGGGAGGGGAGAGCGTGCTGCTTTGTGCTGACCAAGAAAGACCCACCCAGCAGGGGGCCCATTCTCACTAATCGGGCCGTTTGTAAAACACAGTGTTACAGCACTGAGGTGGACAACGTCTACGTCTCGGCAATATGAAGATAATTATTAGTGAGGGCTGTAATGCCACAATGCTGCCTTTTGATCAAATATAAAACAAGTGACAACCAGCGAAAACATGCCAATGATGTGTAGCATTTGCGTTGTATAGCGGCTGAGTGTGTCTCTACTTATACATTTCCATATATTCCCCTGTGCTCAACATAGAAATGAATGAAAAAGATTATAAGAGCATTCTGAATTCATGAATTTGCGAGTGAAAATACTTTTGGCACTTGAAGTAGATGTGTGGAGAAAGGAAAACACATTTGCCCTCTTTGTCTTTTTCTGTAAATATAAAAGATCATGAAAAATGAAACCGCCTCCTGCTCTTATTGTGATGCAACCGCATACTGTAGCCTGACTAAGTTGTTGCATCATCAAATGAGCAATTTGCCCACTAGTGGGTCTAAAAGTGAGTCAGTGACAGATTTAAGGTGACACAGGACCAGCGGTTCAAGGCAATTCTTTACTGTGAAGTCAGTGCCAACGACCCGGAGTCACTGAGGTAATAGATTTTGATGAAATTTTGGCACGCAGATGCCTATTACACACACGTCACACAACCGCGGGAGCGCGTTCAGGGGTGTGTGCTAGTGTACAGAAGTGTTGGAGCTTGCGGCAGACCTGAGTGCTTCCGACCTCGTCTCTCTCACCTGCACCCTCTCTGCCTCGACCCGAGGGCTCTCCTGTTCCTTAGTAAATATTTGTGCTTGACAGCAAATCTATCTCTATTTATCAGTACATGTGTGTGCTCGGCTGCCATGAGAGGGCTCTGCTTATCGGGGGAGTTTGTGCATGTTGCACCACAGAAAGGTGCATAGGTGCTGCAGCTCATTGATATACTGTACCAGCGTAGCTCTCTCTAATTGGAAATTCAACCTGTGCAGCAGAGCAGAAATGTGCCGCAGTCAGCAGCTTAGCTTTGTTTTCATTAAGACGCACACTCACACCCACCTTTGTGAAGAAGGACAGAAAGTCTGATCCTAATATTAATTGGGACACTTTCAAGTCTGAGTCACTCACATGAATGCTGACTCGCACATAAAGTTAACATAAAAAATATGATAATACTCATACAAACAAATCCTTGCACACAAATTTAGAGCAGAATATGTTCTATAGTTGTCACCACATGCACACATATGACGCTTATTTCAAGTTGGCGACCACGTGAGTGGCATAGTCACTCCCGCAGTTTTGCTTGCTGTGTCTTTTTTCTCCTCCACACTCCCTGACAGGGTTCCACACCGCTGCTTATCTGAGATTTCACTTATTCCCCCCAAAAAGACACAAACTCAGCCCTGCAAGTGTACACGTACACACACACACACACTACACACTCATACATGACCTGTGCCTTCGTCTTCACTCATACAGTACAGTACAGTAGGCATGTAATGAACCCCCACGCACACATACACATATACCTGCTGTCTCCGCCGTCTGGTGTTAAAAGGCAGCATTGAGCTGCGTCAGAGCTGCTACAGCCGCGGGCGACTTGACGTGCTTTTGCAGCAGCTCCTTTACACCGAGCCTCGCATCAGCTTGGGAGGCGTAAACAAACATTACAAATGTTAGCGAGACCTGTCACGACTGTCGACATCCTCACAATTCTGTCATCAACTAAGAAACCTTCGCTTGTTGAAAATCTGCGATTTCGCTCTTCAGTAAAGTCACAGAAAAACAGAAATGATCGCTTCTCCTTCATCTGCGCTTTTCACAAAAGGAGACGCAGGAAGGAAAGGTTTAAAAATGTGTTGGTGTGGCAGAATGCCGGGTCTGTACTGTAGTCCTAGATGCTGAGATGAATTCTTGATGAATTAAGTTAGTTAAGCTACTTGTTATTGTGTCTGTGGTCAAATGAAACAGGACATTTTGCCCTTTTATCATTGCAAGTAGAATTCTTTCATGGCAAATGTGCAAAACAAAACTCGACTGCAAATTATGATTGCAACAATTTACTCATTTACTTTGTCCTGCAGAAAAACATGGATTGTAGTTCTATTCAACATCTCTTATTCATATTCCATAAAGCCTGTGAGGGTGTTGCTGAGATACATGTATGTACACTGTTTTCTTTGATTGATGGTGCCTTTGATGTTGCAGAATAGTAGCTGGAGCTATAATGATCAGGTTACAGCAATACTAAAAAATTGCTGTGTTTAAGTACCATTAAACAATGGTTTGCATGCAGTTCTTAAGCATTAGAAATAAACTGAGTAGATTAAGTCAAGCTTTAGCAAATGATCAGCATTTTGGGTTTCTTGCAGACTGGCGTAGACTGATTATTCAACGTTATGTCGCCAAACATTCGAGATACACATAAAAATTCCCTGTTTCCCTTTTCATTTAAACATGACACGGACACATTGTTCGCATCAGTTGTCCTCATTTAGCCTGTTAATACCCACACAAACGCAGACATAATCCACTTTTCATTTAGCCTGGTAGTTCAGCAGATGTGCATGCAGCAACTGTCTCGAAGACAGAACGCAGGGATTTTTTTAGAGGCGCTTGCAAGTACATACGTCTCGTCGCACACAGATGCATGCTCGTACAAACGTGCATACAGCAGCTTTCATTTCCTCTAATCTTATTAAGAAAGAACCGTCTGTAAATATGTACTATGTAACGACAAGACCATCAGTACATGCAACAATAGAGCACCTTCTATCTCCATTGCTTTCTCTCTATATTGCCAAAGTAAATGATGTCTTCACTGTTCACACACGCTTTATGGCATGAATAGACACCCCCGCAGCAAAGATTTCTTTTTTCTGAACAATTGCTTATTGATTATCAATGTCATTAGGCCTCCCTGACCCCACAGCACTTCCCTTTGGTTTCTCTCATTCACACATAATATTGCACGTCCAGCAAATTTGACATCGTTATTCCAATTTGGAGGACATGCGATTTCTAAGTACTTTCTATTGCATGACTTGTCTTTATTGTTGCAGCAAAGCCAACCAAGTCAATCTCACCTAGCTACACTGTTGTTGTTCGCTGCAGGTATTGATCTTGACAAGTCCTTTATTCTTGTATTGGGTCGTAAAAGCTCATTGTACTACATTGTACTGACCTGAGAAAATGTCATTAATCTACACTGCAAATGGACTCGTTTAGAGAATATTTCAACTGTATCAAGAAAGGATTATCCCATTTCACCCAGGCCGTGCTTTCTAATGGACTCTGTGTGCTTTATGGGTTTGTTGGGAAAACAACCAACCCAACCTGGTACTGGCTGTAGAAATGGCCCTCATAACCAATCTACTTTCGTTCAGTCTCATAACGATGGAAGGTCTCCACACAGTTTTTCTCTGTTGTCTTTGTATCTGGGAGCAGAGCACTTGCGTAGGGTCAGCAGCTGTGAGGCACTCATTCTGATGGTACCTGAATGGGGATCAGAACCATGATATGCAAAAGAAAACCAACTGGCGCTGCTGCCCTGTTTTTTGGGGGAGTCTGGCTCTTTGGGGATCTTGGGTGAAAATGCATTAAGTAGTAATTCTTTGGCAGGCTTCAGACTGGTGAAGGTACAATTGCTCCACTCTGTGGAATAGACCATCCAGTGTGCATCCGCTCCATCCACCATCACTGCCTAAAGGGCAAGGTTTATAGGAACTACTTTGTTTGATAGCTGTATTCTACCGTAAAGGGAAATGCATCAGTGGTTTCTTCTTGTCATGTTGCTTTTGCTGAGGAGTTGTTCAGTCACCCTCTCCTAAAGTGGTTTCTGCAGGTAGTCAAGCACCAGACTGTAGTCCAGTGGGTGCCCCCCATGGTGCTCAAGGCTGTCTCCTCTGAACCTTAGGGCACCATTAAACTTACACCCTTAAACCTTTTACACCCATTTTTGCTGGCGTAGTAAATGAATCAAACCAGAGTGCACAACCATTTTGGAAAAAAAAGAGAAGATAACAGTTCATGTTGACTGATGGATCTTGCCTCACAATCCTCAAATTTAGACGTTTTCTTAAATATCCAAACTAATCCAGTTTACTGTGGCGTACTTAATGTGGCATATGTCTGCTTTGGTTCTGTGTAATAATGTCAGTCAAGCTGTTGTGAGTGAGGCCTTGCCTTCCCATCCCCAGTGCAGAGGGGTCTACAGGGCTCCTCGTAGGGCAAATCTACAGAGAGCCTATTTACAGAATGAAAAGGCTTCTGAAATACCTGTTTTCCATCCATGCTGTGAAAGAACAACTGCAGTGTGCTAAACAATGATGTGTGTTTCCACATAAATGTGGCCTCATTGTTGGAATTTGTACACAAGTCACAATTTAATAATAACATTGTGTTTTTCTGGGTTTCCCATGTCAGAGACAGAGAGGCATTTTATCGTCAGAGCGGGAACCAGTAGCTCCAGGCAGCTATTATGGGGGACAGACAAGGGCACAAACATCGCAAAGCTTCTATGGAGCTTGACAGGGCTCCATTTTCTCTCAGAAGTAGCGTTAAAATGCATAACCTTTTCTGTTTTTCTATTTCTACCAACAGATGAAACTGCACTGCACAAGTGAAATTAACTAATTCCAGGGAGATTCTGTAGCGTTCCTTTAAAGAGAAAAGGTTTTAAAACTACTGTTTGTTTTATTCCAGTGTAGAGTTTTGAGAGTCATGTGTAGCCAGTACTAAAGGTCATGGTTCAATGGCCCAGTGTGATCACCACCCACGGTATGGACTGTATGGTGATTATCCTGCTGATGACCTCAGTGAAGCGGTCAATCTGCCACTGATTGTTGCTCTTCTTTCTTTTCCACTCACCCTCTCATCTTTTTTTTTTTATATATTCTGTCTGATCCTTTCCAACCAGCTATGGTGACTCCGGATTGCCTGCAGAATATCAGCAACATAACAAGCTCCCACTGTATTCCTCAGAGGACACATCAATGGTCTCCTTCACTCATTTGTCCCCCATGCTAACATCATAATACTAGAAAATCCATACAAATGCTGATGATTGTTATGGTTCTCTCCATTACACCTTGCCTTACAAACATTCAACAGCCTCCAATAAATGCACACCTGCTCCAGTTGGGCCTCGGGCTCTCCTTGTGCTGAGCAACAATGTGCAGTTATGTCATTCACTCTCTGATGCCAGTGCTTATGAAACATGTGGCGCTTCTGATTTTCCCCTCTGGACCAGGGCTTTAATCCCTTATTGCTTCTCCTGTGGCCGTTTGATTCCCCTGGAATCAGTCTTGAACCACTGCAGCAGACCAATGAACAAAGGTCCTATGTGCACAAACAAGATCATTTTCTCCAGAGTGATGACATGAAGAAAGGCTGCAGTCAATACATTCAATCTCCAATCAATTAATGGGCCCTGCATCCTCTTGGGCCTGTTTTCTCTCTCTCTCACCTTTATGTCTCTCTTTCGTCCACTCCATCTGTTCCACTACAGTCAATTGTTGTTGCAATTGTACTCATATCTAATAGGTGCTCTCTTTCAACCATTTTCATTCAATCAATATTGAGCATATTTTTAGTGTGAATTGCAGCCACTTTGCCTTATTTGCCTGCCTCCCCCTGTTCCAGTCTTCCCTCCAACACGACGCCCGTTTCTATTAATGATTTTATGAAGCAACAGAATAGCAATCATAAATCTTAAACAGCTCTCAGTCTCTCTCACCCTTCCTTACTTAAATAGCTGTTTGTATTCTTATAGGCCACTGCTATGATCAAAAAACATTTGCTTGTTATTGCTTGGCACCGTTACACAGTAGTAACTTCGCCGATAACCAGTTGATGAGAAACTGACGTCTTTATGTGTATTGAAATAAAGAAAGAAAAGTTGCCATAACAACTCAAATGAAGAAAGAAAAAAGGTCAAATTTCAACGTTCAACAACGTCAAATAAAGGGAAAAACATATCACACTACAGGCCAAACACCAAGTGACCATGCGAAGGAGCCTCTGGGAAGTCCAAAAACACCACAGCAAAGCAGAAACGTGAGCATAACGAAAACTAATGAGACATTTTCATTTTCTTCCCTCGCTGTCCAGTTGATCTGAACCGTCTCTATGACGATGTCAAGCGGTACAGCTGCACTCCTCGCAACTACTCCGTAAACCTGCGCGAGGAGCTGAGGGCCACCAACGCCGTCTTCTTCCCTCGATGCCTGCTGGTCAAACGCTGTGGAGGCAACTGTGGCTGCGGCACCGATAACTGGAACAACGGCTGCACCTGTCAGGCCTCCAAGACCACGCTCAAGTTGCACGAGGTGGGTCCTCTAACCTGGACCTGTCAAAGCATCACTCTGTGATCTTTAAGTTTGGTCATTTGTTCTTCGTTTTTCAACCTCTTTTTTCAAGTAACACACATACACAGACTGCCATAATGTGTTTATCTTATAGTAAGTTCACGTTTTATACGTTTTCCTTAATGATATATATATATAGGTAGCCTTGAACACAATAATAATCATACATTATATATATATATATGATTATTATTGTGTTCAAGGCTGTTTTCAGCTTCCATCATGAGAGGGGAAAATGAACTAAAACACTTGTCTATAGACTCATCTGACATGAGAAGAATCTTCTTTACAACTTAAGTGTTCAGTATATTCTGTTTTACACTTATTAAATTATTTTTTTTCCATTGTGCAGAATAGATAAAAGATTTAGTGCTTTTAAGAAGGTGGGAAAAAAAGATGTGCATTCAATATGTCTGCACATGGTTGTGCGTCCTGTGTCCTTCCCATTAATGTGACAGCGTTCAGTTCAGACTTGAGCCGCGCTGGCAGTGTTACAGAAAAGCGACGCGGGTGCTTATGCAAAGATGTGACTGACGTGCAACATTTCCAGTACGTTTTCGGCGCCTACCTGAAAGGGGCTTAAAAGATGATGTGTGAGTGAGTGAGCGAGGAGGAGGAGGGAGATGGCGTGTGCAGAGGCAGGCGCCGCATCAACAATGAAGCAGCAATGCACCAGCAGCCTCACACTTTCTCCCCGCGTCTCTCCTCCGTTTGTTTCTAATGTATGTCAGCCCCGTCTTTCTCGACCCAATCTCTCCATATCTCTCTCAGTGCAGTGTTCACATTCTATCACTCTGTCTCTGTGGGCTTCCATCATCCTTTCATTCTTCCCAATTCCCATTTTCAATTTATCCCTTTGCAGTGCACCATTCTTGTTTTTTAAGCCTGTCATTCATTCTTTTCTCCCTCTTCCCTCCATCCCTTTGTGTCTTTGTTCTTGTATAGCTTCATTATTGAAACTTGGTCCGCAGGGCTGCCTCTCTGTTAAGAAATCATACAATGGAAATTTAGACAAAAGTGGGATTTGGGTTGTAATTGTGCACTGTGCATGTGAGTGTGTGTAAGTCACTGTGTACGAGAGCATGAAAACGGTGTGCTCGTGTCTGTGTGTGCTGCACGACGGCTGTCACTGAATATTCTGAATTCAAATATACAATCACGTTCGATTCAGACATCCGATTGTGAAAATTCATATTCGAATGTAGAAAAGAAAGCAGCGCTGCATGACCGACAGGAGTCAGAGACTGTTTTCATGGTCCAGTAATTAAAAAAAAAAAAAAACAGGAACATCTGTTTAAATCCAACATTTATCTTTTATCTGTTTACACTTAAATTGTGGGGACTTGCCTTCCTTATGGGGACAAAATGCAAATCCCCATAATGTAAATCATTCAATTTTAGGGTGAAGATGGTGGTTAAGGTTATGGTAAGTCTCCTGGAAATGAATGTAGGTCTATGTAATGTCCCCAAAAGTGATGGAAACCTAACATGTGTGTGTGTGTTCCAGTCTCCCCTCAGGCAGTCTTACACCTGTAACTTCGTCCTTCACTGACTGAACTTCTAAAGAAACACATTATTACTCACTCTATTGTTTCAGTGCTGGGAAGTCCTGACATAAATCATGGGCAGCCTTGCTTTCACTGAGCTCTGGAGAACAAATTCACCGCATCGCTTGTGGAACAATTTGTACTTCCACTCTGTTTTCACATTAAAGGTGGCATCTGCGAACAATTTGGCCATCTGCAACACTGTCAGTTTTAGTGAGACACTGTCTAAATCTAACTACAACATCAATTCCATGGTCGTTCTTTATATACTCTCGATGGAAACAGGGCTTCGTGACCTCTTTTGTGATGCTGCATTTGTAAACTATGGTCAAGCTTTAGCTTAAAACAGCAAAAGCAATGTTACCAGCACACTGTACACATCAGTCTGTGCATAGCTGTGATCTGTGTGTACAGGGGATTGATAAATCCCTTAAGTTGCTTCACGTTGATGGTTGCTCAAAATGAAACAGGAATTCCAGTGTGGTCAGTTATGATTAAGAAGAGGAAGGCTGGGCGCAGTTTCCTTACAGCTGCCAGAGTTTCGCAGTACACCGCTGCATTCTTAGAGGTGTTGCCTTTGCCTGCTAATCTGCTTGACATGCTTCATTTGCTTCAATGTCAAGTTTTTTGCAGTATGTGCGGTTACAGGGGGCAGTGTTTCTTTTCTCCGCTGGTCTCCTGCAGTTATGTCATGAGTGATGCTCTTAAAAACAGACTTCATCATTTTCCTCTACATTTCTTATATCTCCCCTGCTTTCATATTCAACTTGGACTTTTTGGCATCAACAACTTTTTCTCTGACTCCTTCAGGTGCTGAAGTACGCCCCGGAGGTCACTCTGCACCAGCGCCATCGGAGGACGCGGGTGCGCTGGGTCATAGACGAGATCTTCCTCACGCACCATGAAACGTGTGAGTGCGCGTGTCCCTCCCAGCCCCCTCGCTGAGACGCTCGGACTGGCACGTGCACCTGGAACTGTTGGACCAGTTCATTTTTTTTTTTTTTTAGCAGTTTTGCAACAGACATCATATCATAACGGCAACGCAGACACACACTCCGCAAAGAAGGCGACAGTTTGACTGGCGAACCGCAGCTTGCATCACGCACAGTGACATTTGTTCTTGCAAGTACACCACCTCCCCTCGCTCTGAACACAGGCCAAACTTGTGCATGCATAAATGTTTCCAGCCAACACTAAATCCTACCTGCTTAGACCTCAGTTAAACATCACTTTGGCACCGTTAAGTGTTAAAAATGATAGCGCGCCTCAGGAGGTATTCACTTTTCACATTCAAAGTTTTTTCCTCCAAAATCGAAATACTGGAAACCATTTAGAATACAAAAAAATAAAATAAAAATACCAATACCAAGCACGCACACTGAATTACATTAACATTTTCAAGTTCAATGGATGACACCTTGACTGAATTGAAACTGACTTCCGCCGCTGTGTGAACATTTTTTTTATTCCCACTCCATATGCATGTACTTGCCTCCCTTCCTTGTTATAATACGACATTTCTAGAAACTTCAGGCACCTCTCATGTCGGGACCATGCTGAGATGAGTGAGCGTGAGACAGACGGTGGGAGGGAGAAGGGTTGGAGGAAGTGTAAACCAAAATAACACTTTATCTTGATGTGAAATTAGGCTAACTGCAACCCTCCAGATCCGAATTGGGCACTAACACACGCACACACGCATTTAGCCAGGGCCTCCACACCTTCCTAAGGATAAAAAACTGTGGTTATTTATACTGAATTCTTCACTGCTCTATTTTTCAGAGCAGCCCTCCTTTGTTTCGCACACATTCCTGCCTGCATATACTCAGCTTCCTTTTGTCTGTCCTTCCAACCAGACGCTTCCCGTTGCTTTTCTCTCTCTCACTTGACACCCTCTCTTTCTCTCTCTCCCTCTCTCTCTAATGCATACGCACACTCTCTCTCTCCCTCCATCACTCACTCTCTAACACATCAAAGGAGATGTCAGATGAGGCTGCCACGCTTTGCCCAGTTTTCTGAGCATTCCTGGCATTCCAGCTGCTAACCGGAATTCTGCTTACACGGATAAAACCGTGACCCTTCGACCCTGAACACATAAGAGGAAAGAGGCAGAGACACTCAGGAAGAGAGACAGAGAGTTTTGTTTTTCGTTTTTTTTTTAGGAAAGGCGACTTGACAGAAAAAGGACAATCAAGCAAGACGCCTATTTGTAGATTACTGGCGCTCCTGGATGAGAGCTGAGAGAGGAGCCACTTTCCAGATGCAGTACATAAAAGGCTGCAGCTACTTCAGTGGGTTCAATCAGCATGTTCATGCATTCAGCTGCCTTTTTTTTTTGTCACACTGCTTTTTTCCCCCCATGAAGATGCTCATAAGTATCACAATCTGACCCACAGCTTTGAGCGTCAGCAGCAGCACCACAGTGAAAAAGAGATCTGTGGGAATTAGAGTGATGTTTTTGGTCTCTGCTGAAAATACAACTGATACTGGAGTGTGTGTCTCTCTCTGGGTGTGTGTGTGTGTGCCAGTCTGCCTGTAACAGCTCAGGAAGAGGTCCTTTTGTTTAAGGGGTGGAGGGTTACCAACAGTCTGTGAGAGCTGGCAGCAGATACAAGCAAGTGAATGGTCGGCATGTGACTGTGCGTGCAAGTGTGTGCGTGCATGCGTGCGTAGGTAGCCGCTGCACCAAAGCCACGCAGCGAGAGTTCGGGCTAACTGCTTATCATTTCCAGACACATGACCCAGCAGTGAGAAATAAAAGGCACTGTCATCTGTCATCTCTCCATCATCTCCTCCCATGTGTCCCGCCATCACACTCTATGATTCGCTTACAGGCTGGATTTACACAGAGAAAATGGGATTTTACACACTACTTTTGTTCTAAAGAGAGACAACAAAGAATAACTGGACACTGAGACGATTCCTCGGTCACAGTGAAACCCAATCAGCTGTGTGCCGGCAGCGCTTTCATGTCCATGTGTGTACTGTAAGTCAAGGGGGTGTTTTGGCAGGCGTGGGATACAAAGCGCTCCTAAATATTCCAAAGCTGTGTCAGGTTGTGTGGTAGTGACATTCCAAGTAATTTATCTCACACACACACACACACACACACACACAAAGTTTTTGGCCGTAGTTCATCTTAGAAAGCAGCTTCACTTTGCTGTAAAGCTTTTTTCTTCTGTTCTCTTGCTTTCATTCCTGTGTGTCGCATTGTGAAACAAACACGAAGCCCGTACAGAGCCGCTGATTTGTTCAAATTTCACAGAGGATGGTTAGCAGGTAAATTAGCCCGTTATGTCTTCAGTAGCTAACGAGCCAGATGGCGATTAGGTAACGTGTCATTTTCCAAGATGCTTGGCTCCAAAATGTTTACTGTACCAACGAGTATGTTAGAGCTTTTATGAAATCTGCTGCCAGCAGGAGATATATTGTAAGAGTGTGTGTGTGTGTGTGTGTGTGTGTGTGTGTGTGTGTGTGTGTGTGTGTGTGTGTGTGCATCCTGCATCTGCCAGTTTTCTGGCGTTATCAGCACATTCCATTGTTCCGTGCACCAAAGTTACATTCCGCTCTCTCCTCATAACCCGTTCCACTCTTTTGCAACAGAACCACATGTATTTAAGCGTCAGACACTTAAACCTGTGATTGTTTGGAGTTTTCATGTTTTTTTCACGTCAACTAAGAGCGTCAAAACCACCACATTAGACCTTCGGGGACATTTCAGATTATGATGCTTTCAATAAGAGTTTCAGCTTCCCTCTTGAGGACTGTGGGGATTGCACTGTCATATTTGTTACTGGGAGAAACATTGTTGATAGTTTTAGCAAAAAGCAAAAAGTCAACCTGCTTTGCTGTATTCAGAAAAATATTCATGACAAAACTGTATGCTTTACTTAAATAATTTATTGTGTTTTTCTCTTTTGTTTTATGAAAAATATCAGCTGGTTGTCTTGATAAATAAAGTGTTTCTAGCATTACTGACTCCAGTGCTTTGACTTTTATCAGATATTTGACTGTGCAGTGTTTTTATGTGATACTGCGTGAATCAACTGGGAGAAACTGGGAGAGAAGCAACAAAGTCTGAACACAAGAACAAAGGGAGGAAGAAGAGGAGAAAGAATATGCTGTTAGATATAGGCTAGCACACAACACATGGAGCACACAGGTCACCACGGAAACCACAGATTTTAAGACCTATGTATCTTCAGCCACATTTCCATCAATGTGCTTTCAGCAGCATTTTGAAGCACGGCATTAAAAAACAGCAAAATCTGAAAAACCTTCCTCAAATTCACTCAGTTTTTACAAAGACCTGTGGTGTTTGTTTGCTTGTTTTTGTTTTTGTTTTTTTTTTTGGAGTTAATGTGGCTAATGGGCGATGGAAACATTTTCTGAATAAGGTCTGACGTAGCAAACGTTGAACTGTAGATGGTCAAGGCAACTGGTTTTGTTTCTTCTTCTTCTTATTTGCTTCTGCAATTTCCCAGCTTGGGATAAATAAAGTATATCTATCTATCTTTGAGGTTTATTGGCTCTTGGCTGCTGGTTTTGTTTCCAGCCATATGTAACATATTCTATGTCGCTAACTTGGTAAATGGTAAATGCTCTGGAACATGTCGTGAGAGATGTCACACAAGACGTGTCAGGACAAAAAAACTCTGACACGTCTTCTCATCAGGATGTCATGGGGCGTTCCAGATGCTGCACGACAGGTCGTTTAGCATGTCACACTACACCGCAACAGACGCCTGAATATTGTTCACGACTGGCCACTACACTTGCAATCGGTCGGCTACAACAAAATCATCTCAAAATTGGGCTAGTTTCATGTAGTCTGATCCCGGCATTAGTCTACTTTATAGTCATGCTAGCAGCTATGTGAGACTGTGCAGGACAGCAGTGATTTTAGCTAAACGCTAATGTCTGCATGCTGTAACATGTTCAGCACCTTAGTTCAGCATGTTAGCATGCTAACATTCGCGCAAAACACAAAGTACTGCTGAGGCTGATGGGAATGTCATTTTGCAGGAACCTGGTTATGCACATCCATTAATTATCAGCAAGTTCAATACATCGAGACATTCAGGAAAGCTTGAGTTTTCCTCCATTTACAAGTCAGAAACTGGTAATTACTGCCACTCCCATGTGACATGGAGACAGATCATGACCAAAATTTAAAGAAAAGGGGTCATTAATTCAACTGAAAATATTACGATCCATGCCTTTTCATTCAAGTCCTTTTCTATATCTCTCGAGGCTGTTTCCTGTCGCAGTGGTTGCTGTGGCAACCCCTCCTGCGCTGTTATCATTACACAGCAGTCTCCCCTCCTACCGCCAACCAGTCACATGCCACAGGCCACCAACCAGCCAGTCATTTGTCCATCCATCCATCCATCCATCCATCCATCCATCCATCCATCCATCCATCCATTCAGTCCACTGATGTGTTTATGAGTTATTCTCAGAGAAAGAGGTTCAATGAAGCAAAGTAGCCTTCTCTCAGTCCCCAGGGAGATGACAAAGACTGAGTAAGAAACATACAGCAAGGAAAACAAGAGTCAGCAGAATTAAGATCATGGTTAAAAAAAAAGTGAGGCAGATCAATCAGGGCAGAGACAGAGAGAGAGAGAGAGAAGGTCAAAGAGCGAGAGAGACAGGCAGAGAGAGGGTTTGAACCCATCATTCCTACAAGGCTGTTTTTGTGTCTGTCAGCAGCTTCTTATCTTTTCCTTGAGGGAAAACACACATACACAAAATGTCAACTCGCTTTGTCTTACAGACGAGGCTGCCGTGTTTTCCTTTTTTCCATTAACATGCATGGATCTAAATGACACTGCAGTACAGAACCGTCCCTGAGGCCTTCTAATTCTTTACCAGATCATGAGTGTCTTCTGTGGTTCCTCGTGCCAGTATCACACTTTCCCTTTGATCCAGTCATGTTTCACACGCATTCCTCATTTATTTTCATCTCATTGACTTGACTCTCATCCTGTCTGCCCCATGATGCCTTCTTTGTATTTCTTATCAGGACAAATCACCACCCTGCTGTTACCCAGGAAACCAGGAAATGAAACCACAAAAGACGGAGGGAAACATCTGAGGGCCGCTATACAAACCTACGATTCGATATCTCTCGCCTGTTTCTATCTTGTTATATACCATTTATCTTTTCCCACATTTCCCTCGCTCTGACGGTGTTACTTTAAGTGCTTATCTGGAAGCAATGTTAAAGAGACTGCCCATACGTGACGATAAGATTGAAAATCTCACCCGACTGGGTGGCCTCTAACGTGCATAATACCTTCCAGCACTCACTGTGCTTCTCAAACCATTTCCATCTCTCCTCTGGTCGGTGTTTGTGGGTAAGGCTTTTACAGTTTACTCTGTTGTGACCCGCTGTGCTGCAGAGGAGCTTGAGCGACAGGGGAGGCCATTTTTGGGGGAATCTGAAGACTCACTTGTTAGGCTACCTCAGTGGTGCTGACAGTATGAAGCTGAACAAGTTAAGACGCCACTTTGAGCCTTCACATCCCCAACACAATGAGTCGCCTGTTGGTTTCTTCAGGAAAAAAAAAAAAAACTACTCACCTGCCATGCACAACACAGTGGCTTCAGTAAAGCAGCACCTCTGCCTTCAAACGCTCAACTCGACTCCTGCAAAAGTAGCCTACAGAGCTGCTAAGTGTAAAAAGATGCACACCATCACTGAGGAATTCATTCTTTCTTCTGTGTTTCATATGGTTTCAACTATGATTGATGAAACAGCCAGCAAACTAAAGGCTCTCCCTCCGTCAAACAACACTATTTATTCAAGACATGTCTAGATAGATAAGACTTTATTAATCTCACAGTGGAGAAATTTACTAAAGATAAAGAGGAGCAGTTTAACGACAAGGCATGAGACAACCGTTTTTCACTGCAGATGGATGAAGCGACTGACAGTAACAGTGACGGTTTATTGATACCATACTTCTGATTTAATGACGCTGACGATTTGAGAGAGGACTTGCATTTCTGCAAACATGTAGCTAGGAGAGCTGCAACAGACAAACTGTTCAAAATCACTGATACTTACTGGAATGAGGCTGATCCGAAATGGGAGCACTGTGTGGGGAATAAAGGGGAGCAAAGACTTATTTGAGAGCCTGAAATCATTCAGTGTGATCAACAAGCTGGCAAAGGTCCAGATGACTGAGTCTGGTAAAATGTTTAGTCCAAAACACAATAATACACCACAGAAAGCTGCTTTATAATTTCAAATTAGCCGGCAGACGGACCAATCTTACACATCCATTATAACTCCAAGCATGTACGCATATGCAACATGTTGGTCTCAAGTTTGTTGACTGACACCTCACTTGACCAGTTAATATCTTCCATTTCATCTCTACAGCTGACAATACCCAACATGAATCCATGTTCAAAAGAAATGCTTCCTTCCCTTCTTTTGTGTAAAGAGCCAATCACAACAGCTTTGTATAGCCAGTGCATTTCTGAAATGAAGATATGCTGCTTCAGTGGTTAATTTACAGCAAGAGCAAGGGATTCAGTCCTAATAGGGATATTACACAGGGTTTGAAATAAATCATATCAGTAATCAGTAAATGGCCTTAATATAAAGATAGCCTACATATAAATATAGATATTTATAAAAAATATATATATAATAAAAAGCCATTTTTGGAGAATGGCTAGACATGCCATTAGAAAAACATGCAAACATGTAGAACTGTGATCAATTTTATTGAATTTGGCATAATGTGTTCTCCAGCTAATGAGGCCAAGATATCATCTGCAGGCCTCTTTCTGCAAAAAATAATGAGGCTGATATCAAAATCTTCTACTTCAGTGTGTTTAACCTCCTACTTCTCAATGCCACTTACAGTGAGTCTGACAGCTTGGGATAAAACTACAGCGTGGTACCTTTCAAAAGAGACCAAAACCATACATGTACTCCAAATGATTCAAGAAAAGCTTTCATTTGAATCTGGGGATGCCTTGGACAGGCGTCTAGGCTAATTTGAGTGGTAAGAGGTTTTTAAAAAAAGTTTAGTCTCAAGCCCAAACTGAGATAACATCATCAAAGTTATCTTTTCCATCCAGATATTATACAGCTGTATTTTACAGACTGAGCAGTGCTTCTCATGAAGAGTAGGCAGACTTTTATATGTTAAACATGGTGAAAGGCCCCTTTAAGGGTACCAGATTGTACCCTTCATTTATGGGTAGTTTTGGCATATGGTCTGGAGGACAACACATTTTAAGGAGAATGTTTCTTTGTAGCACCCTCTTGCCGTTTTAAAGCGGCAAGGGATGGAAGGAAATTAAATTTCAATGGGAAAATGCGTTTTGTAATTTGGGTGACCTGACCCTGTAACTACAGCTTAGCTCACCACCAATAGTTCAGTTTAACTATTGGTGATAAAGGTCAGAAAAAGGAAATCTCAAGAGAAATCTATTTAAATTCTCCTTGGTTTCAGGCCACCCACAGTCTCTGCAGCTGTTGTAATATGAATTTCTATCATGCAACATTATCAAATTGTTAAAAAGTTTGTGCTCATATCGGCTGCGGTTGAACTATCAGCATGCTGACATCCATCAAGTTAAAGCTGCTTTATTTTTGTAGCGAAAAACCAGAGAGAGAAAAGAGTAATGCACAAAGCATGATCTAATATAGGGTGGAGGCGCATCACGGTGAATCAGACCAGACAATGTTTGGGATGGACAGGGTTGGATGAATTAACTGAAAGACAAACACAATGAGAAGGAGGTTATACTTGACAGGGGAAGACAGTGCTGGACGGGGAGAGCTGGAGCAGAAGAATGAAGGGAAGTGATGGAGAGCAGCAGACACAAACAGGCCAGCCTTAAGACAGGAAGACAGTTTTAGAGAGACAGACAGGAGTTGAAAAGGTGACACACAGACAGATGATGAGGAGGTGGAGGAGAGCTGATGAAGTCATTGAGGTGTGTAGGAAAGAATGGTGAGAATATGACCCATAACTGAGACAGGATGTAGCGGGACAGCGCCGTCCCGCATCACACGCAGCAGAAATTAATCGAAGGGGCACCGTCAATCTGTCCTTTCATTTAAAAACAAAAGGCCTTGTCTCTTCTCGTCTGGTCAGTGTCTAACAGCGGAGAAAAAACGTGCTTCGCCATGACAGTTGATTAATGTATTCACACAGCTGTTTTAATGCGATTGCTGGTTGGTTTTAGGGTTTGTTTCGCTGCAGTACTTGAAACGCCGCAGATCGCCTTGCCTCCAAGGATGAGAGCTGCGTGGAGTTTTTCTAAAAATGTGTGGGTGAAGATCTGACTTCATCTTTCAGCCTCACTTCTTTTTTTTTTCTTCCCTTTGGCTGATTCTTCTCCGGTTTTCTACTCACTTTTGTAAAATTCACTCTAACGCACACACACACACACACACACACACACACACACACACCATAATTCCTCTGTCCTTCCTGACCTCCAGTCCCATCCGTCCTCCTTGTCCCTTGCTCCCATCTTCCCCCTCTTTCACACTACATTATAGAACAGCTTTCATTTAGGTATGAATATTAGATATTTCTTTTGAATAATGGAGAGAGACCGTATATGAGGAATCTGCCGACATAAGGAGAAAAAGGACAGTCGTACTTGTGGGTCTTCACTTGCACATTTAAAATAGTCCAATAAAAATGACATTCTCAGATCCAAACTGTCCCATTAAATAAATGATAAACTTAAAGTGCAAGTCAAGAAGGGAGGTGTGTGTCTTTCTGTGTGTGGCTACTGCACGCTCCATATTATGATTCTAGGAGCAAGTGCAGTTCATTGTGAAGTACTGCAGAGACAGGCTACTGTTTATTCCAGCTGGCATATTACAACTGCTTTTAAAAGAGGGATGGGATGCCCTTGAATTCATGAAACACCGTCAAAAAGGTTTTTGAAAGTTTCACACATGACTTCCAAAAAGATGGAGACTTAGTTCCTGAAAAGTATGAGTAAATTACAATTATAGCAATATCATACTGGAAGAGAACAGGGCAAAGGATCAGAGAGAGAGAAGACGGAGAGGGGTACAGGAAGAAACAAATAACACAAGCCCTGAGGCACCGGAGTCACTTTAATTTGATGGAAGTGATTCACTGCTGTGTCTGAGTTTATGTGTGTGTGTGTGTGTGTGTGTGTGTGTGTGTGTGTGTGTGCAGGCATTAGCTGTAAAAAGAGTTTGTTCTGGCAGCACAGGAACCTCATGGTGTACTTTATTCTTGCAGACTATTCAATTACCTGAATTACCTGGTGCACATGCTTAAAGAGCTTACCCACACACACACACCTGAAACAAACAAAACCTGCATAAATAAACACTTTCACATACGGCCATACAGACATGCACACGTACAAAACAGCAAACCCTGCATAAAGAAAACTGCAAACATCAACAAGACAGAGGAAAACACAGATTTGAGCCGCATTTAAATGAGATTAAGGGCTTTGCCTCCCAAGTGACATATTCTAGTCGGGTTTGCTTTATGGAAATGCCGGATCTTCTGTGGCGACACACACGTGCACACACACAGACACACACACTGAATGGCAGTTTAGTGGATGTTGAGTCACAGCTATGCGTGAAAATTCAGACATGATTTCTGTGTATTTCATGTGGCTTGATTCCATGTACACCAACAGGAAATTCAAATTGCTCACCAGACTAACCTTGCTTGTTTTTTCCCATACAATAAAGCACCCTTTACACTAACCTACATCAAAATAAAATAACATGGCAAACCCAATGTGCTTTACATTAAATCATACGCAAGAAGTGACATGTAGAAAGGGATATGCTAAACAAAACAGACATGTCTCAGTCTCTTCAAAATAACTCAATGTATACTCTTTTGTTTCCTCCGGGGTCTTGACCTTTACCAAATAATAGACAATTTTGACATGATTGTGACTTATTTGTAGAATCTTTTTCAAATACACCCAAAATAGTCTTGAACCATGACACCATGAGTCCAACTAGCTGCAGCCAGCCTGTAAAATGTTAGTGTGGGATCATGCATGTCTCCTAATAAATGCAGAAATGTAATATTTCAAGTTTGGTTGCAATCTATATACACATCAACAGGTCCAAAGAAACTGAATATAATTGAAAATGGCTAAAAAGGTATTTTTACCATTGGAATTAACAGATCTGGAGAACACCTGCAGAACAAACAGTCATCTAATAACTAGATGAATTTTGGTCTTGTTAAACGCATAAAAAATATCATACAGAAGAGACTAATGGTTACCTGTGTATCAGAACTGAGCAATGCTATTTTACAAGGTTATATCAGATCATCATGTCGTAAACTGTGGGGAACATGAAGGGAACAGAAATTCTAAATTTGCACCCATGTCCTTCGTGCTGTGAGGGAGTGATGCTAAAACAATCACCTGCTTTCGCCCAGCTTCGGTTGCTGGCAGCAGTGCGTCTGGCTCAGCCTGTGCAACAAACAGAGTTGGCAGAGCTTACAGGTGGCAACACTGCCAATCATGCCCCGGTCACTGCATGGTTCCTACAGGTTGGTCAGGATGTGTGTTCAGCAGGGATGGTGCAATCTGCAGGAGACAGCATGAAACCCTCAAGCTGAATGTCCTCACAGTGTATCCAAGGAGGCAACTGGTGGTTTGGTGGTCTGGGACAAGACACGGGCTGGCAGGGACACGGACTGCAGACACAATTTGGAATTGGCACTGCATGCTGTTCTGTCTTTCTGCATTGCTCTTCATGCTTGTATCAAAAGCTATTGAATTTTTGTTATCATGTACCATTTTAGGCCAGCATCATAAGCCTAAAGCCTGTCCCTGAACTATGAATGGATAATAGCCACAGCTCTTAAACATTCACAGTGGTGATTCTTTTATGTGCAACACCCCTTGTAAATATACTATAATAAAAACAATAATAATTTAAAACAGCTTTCCTTCTCCTTCCTACATATACAGATGATAGATTCAACATGTTACCCTGCTCACTTTTTTCTTGCTTACCCAGCTCCTCTCTCTCAGCCTCCCCACGGCTCACCCACATCTCAGAATAATAAAACAACAAAACAACACAAAAAAACAGCTGATCTCTCCCTTTCCCCGTGTCATTCCAAAAAAAAAAAGAAAAAAAAGAATAGGAAATAAAACAACACACATACAAGACATGCACTCAACCCGTCTACCTCTCAAAATAGATGGAGGGAACGCAGTGAGTCCAAAAACAACATGAAAGAAGGAAATAGCAGCTTCTGGGAAAACAACATCACACAGTGACAGATTTCACCTAGTGACCGCTCCAAGCAGGAAAGTGTGTGGTCTGCGGTTTGTGTCTGTGAATTATAAATTATTTTGTGTCTTGTTTGTGTGCATGTGAGAGAAACCTGTCTGGGAGATCTGGGGTTGGTCAGACCCAAAAAAAGGTGCAAAAAAACAGGAAACACATGGTAGTGAGAGCTACAAAGTGCATCTGGCACACACATGCACACACATGCACACACATACACAAAGCCTCTGTAATAGATGTTTTCTGGGGATGTTTCGTGGGTTTGTTGTTTTCCTTATCACATTACTGGAATGCAGATACTGTCAAATGGCTCACTGGAATAGACTCTGTATATTTACTTTGTGCAGATAAGTTCAAATCATAACATTTACTTTAACAGTAGCAACAGTATCTCAGATTAAAGCTCGAACAAGCTAAAAATAAGACATATTGCACCCAATCAGTTCCATAACAAGAAAATGTAAAAATGTGGCCCCTGCAAGGAACAGTCACAGTGATGTCTACAACAAATAAGCAAGATAAAAGATTCCAGTCTGAAAATCGTATGACCAGAAATATGGGAGACAACAAAGTGAGACGTTGACTAATCATTCCAGTAAATTCCTGAAGTCAGGAAATTATCACGTCGGTTGTGTCAACTACTGTCGAGACGTTAATTTCTGAACGAGACACAGACTACATCCATGTTAGCGATGCTGTACAGCATGCTAACATGCTCCCAAAGACAATATTAATATGCTGTGTTTAGTGTGCTAGCATGCTAACATTTGCTAATTAATAAGCACAAAGCACAGCTGGGGCTGATGGGAGCGTCCTTAGTTTTGCAGGTATTTGGTGTGTGAGACATTTCACTCAAAGCCACAAATCTAAACCTAATGGAAGCACCTAGAGAAGTCAGGAGAGATTCAAAGTCAGAGGAACCATTCAGCCTTTGGGGGCTATGAATGTCTGTACGTTTTGTGTCAATTCGTTCAATTTTTGTTGAGATATTTCAGTCTGGTTCAAAGCGAGTGGTGTACTGACTAAACACGCCATCAACAAAACACAAAAAGCACAACGAAATACGACAGGTCAGTGCATCCTTGACAGGAAGTAAAGCCTGCTGGATACTTCTGTCACGCTTTTACCAAATGCATGGAAGCATTTACCAGCATACTCACTGCCATTCAATTCCTTAATGTTGAGTGGAGTCTACACCAGATGAAAACTTATCTACAGGTTCTTCTAGCACGCAAAAATGTGTACTGTAGTACGTAAAGACAAAATATGTGGAACCAAACTAATCAAATGACACTGCTGATAAACTGCACGTGACAACGTATTAGGGGAAGAACAGACAAAAGTGTGGGACCTAACCTTCGGTCATAAAGCTACTAGTCTGCCTGTGAGAGCGTGCTACTCTGATGAGATGTTATTGTTGCTGTAAATTAATGAGCGTCTAACAAGTGCCTGACATCGGACAGTCAAATAAATCCCGACAGCTCTCCAACGGAAACATCAGTCATGAGACAGACAGTTATAATAAAACTCTACTAACAGGATCACTGATATCTTTGTAGTACGATAAAATATTTCATTTAGAAGAAATCCGCTTTGTGGTAAGTGTTGGCGAGGAAACGAGAAAAACAGCTTTTAGCTGTACCTTTGAATCCAAAGGCATCTGCTCAGAAATATCTGTTTACCCACTGGCTGTTATGCTGCCTCCAAGTACTATACAACTCATGAGACCCAAAGACGGTGGGACTTCTCAAATAAAACCTCTAAGCCACTAAATAAACAATAAAATAAAAACTCTACCTAAACCACAGCTGGGGAGGGATGTCTGTGGTCTTTGCACAAGCGCTCACACACCATCACACTTTATCCTTGGTTACTTTAGAAACCTTGGCATTCCAAGGTTGCTTCCCTGAATTGCTTGATAAACACACAGCCACTTATGTTACGGGAATGTGAACCACACTAAACACCCTGTTTAGCTTGATCTTCCCACTGTTGGTATTTAAGCAGCTGCTATGCAAGGAAAAATGTATAGGAGCTTGCTTGCAAAGGCTCAATAACAAAGGTAATTTGAAGTTTCAATGTAAAGGTAAAATGTTAGGTTGTTTCACATTTTAGAGAGCTGTAACAATAAGACCAGTAATAAAAATACTATGTGAAAGTACTGCAAAGAGATAGGATTCAATATGACTGCAATAAATTATATGGAATGGAATTCTACATTTCCAATCCATCTGCACAGTTAGGCTGCCATTGCTGGACCGTGCAGCAAAAAGATTCAACTTTGCCCTACTTGGCAGTCACGTTATTCTGTCTCTCTCAGCAGTCCATCCTAGCTGAGCTCTTACTACTGAGCTATAGTTGACTATTTATTTAATTTTAAAAAAAGTTACAAGCGTCCAAAGGTTTGTTTAACACATTCCAGCGACATGTCTAATGCTAAATCTGTGACAGTGAGGCCTTCGTCAGGGACATATCTCAGAACGTTATTGAGAAAATATCCACTAAGATGGATAAGAAATTTGAGGAACTCTCAACCACACTGAACAGTATCACAACACGGCTCATCACGAGTCCAACACAAAGCGCATCACTGAAGCTGAGAGGGGTGTGTTATCAGCAGAGAATAACTTGGAGGTCTTGGGGTTTAAAGTGTGTGTCCTGACGAGGAGGAGCACTGATACGGAGGGACGTAGCTGCAGAGGCAATATTTTGTGTTAGGATTATTCTCATTGGGAGTTCGTTGGTAGTGCATCATCTGGGGATGGCTGGTTTGTTGTTTTTGTTTATGCCATCGTACATTCTAAGTCTCACAGTGTTACCTATTTATCTATCTGCTCTTGGTACACACACTGAGGCTTTCCGCTGTGCTGAAAAGCTTTCACTGCTAGATCACAAACTTCTTTTTTCCCCATTATGAGTGATCTCAAAATAGTCTCCCTTAAAGGGGATTTAATAACACAACAGAAACGATCCCTTGCTTTTCTGAGAAAGGAGAGAACGCAAATAGCTGCTCCGGTCATACAGAGACCGGACAGCCCGTAGTAGAGGGTCCCAGACTCCATACTCCCGAACACCTCCCACAGAATGCCACGAGGGAAACGGGTAGTGAGGGTCTGTTGGGAACGTCTGGCGGAACCCTCTGTCAGAGGGGTCTTCAACTTGCACCTCCGGGAGAGCTTTGACCAGATCCCGAGGGAGGTTGGAGACCATGTTCTCCACCTCCATTGCTGACGCAGCTGTTCGGAGCTGTGGCCGTAAGGTCTCTGGTGCCTGTTGTGGCGACTATCCCCAAACCCGGTGGTGGACAGCGGAAGTAAGGGATGCTGTCAAGCTGAAGACGGAGTCCTGTCGAGCGTGGCTGGTTCGTGGGACTCCTGAGGCAGCTGACGGGTACTGGCAGGGCAAGCGTGCTGCGGCCTGGGCGATTGTGGAAGCAAAAACTCAGGTATGGGAAAGGTTCGGGGAAAGAATACTTTGAGGATCTCCTCAATCTCATTGCCATGCCTTCTGTAGAGGAAGCAGGGGCTGGGGACCCAGAGGTTGGCTCATCCATCAGACATTTTCAAGTATGCAAGTATCCTGAAATATCAATGCCAGCAACTCTTTCCTGAGTTCAGTTCCTTCTCAGACTATAACAGTAACCTTGGCAAATTAGAGGCCATATTGTAGTGGGCATACAGAACAATTCACATGGCATGGCAAGAGTTTGGGGCACTTGTCATTGGGGATGTTTACCATGTGCACCAACAGTCACAGTTCAGTATCCCTTGTGGTAAAACTTGGCCAGATCCACCAATTTAACTCCTCCAGACCCAGTCATGTACAATGATGTAGGGAGGTTCCTTATTGACAGAAAAGATATCACCCAATTTCTTTCCATTTCCTATACGTTGCTGTACTCTCTCAGACCAGGTGATATCACAAGCATTGCATAGAAATGAGAGAGAGATCTTGACACTGAGTATATTAAGGATGATCGGCAGAAGATATTTAAGTGTGTAGGTCACCCTTTTCATGTAACAGACGCTTAACAAGAAGGATGGTCAGGCCTCACCTCATATTTTAAGTGTCACACAGAGATTGGAACTTAAATCAGTACTTTTGGCAATGTAAATTGATTAAAAGGTTTTAGGGTACAGTTTCTCATTAATTGAGTGGCATCTTTCGGGTAAGGGTTAAGAAAGACTTGGGCCTTTTCATTGTTGCCCTTCCTGACTCTAACCCACTTACGATTCAAATTATGAGACAAATTACTGAGACACATTAGATTATCAGGGTCCTCTCTCATGAAAAAATCAGTGCAGTTCTAAAGGGCAATGAGAGGTCCTTTACTGAAAAGTGGTCTCACCAAATAATGGATCTGTATGCAGGACAATGTGGAGGAAAGCTTTTGTGTGTAATTTCACAGTTGGGGAGAGCAGTCAGCTGGGAGGCCTCGCTGTGGGGAATGGATAGATGGCACTTTTATTTTTCACTGTTTTGATTTTTATTTTCTTCATTTCTGTGTTATTGATTTGTATGATGACAAAATGCACGACTTACGTTTCTGTTGAAAAACAATAAAAGTCTATTTTAAAAAAAGCCTTGCTCAACTTTTGTTTCGGTACAACGCAACCTCCTGCAAGGCTTCGTTAGCCAATTACATCCATACAAGTGCAACACTTGTAATGTGAACATTATATCTTACAAAAGATAAAATAGATGGTGCTATGATAACTTCACAGAGTTGTAAAAAAAAACTATTGCAAACTTTTTAGGGTCTAATAAGCCTTTAAACACATAAATCTGTTACTCTAGTTGAACTTCCTGGGCTGTAGAAATATAGGAATATAGTTTATATAGCAAGTAAAGTCTGCAGAAGCACTCGCCCAAACACACCATCCCTCCAGAAAATCAGAAGCATCTTCAAGGCCAAACAAATCAGACATGACTTCACCCACTGAGTAAACAACCAACATGAACTGCTAACCTCTGAGCAACATTCCCCTCTGCAAAACACACTAGTCATACAGATTATGCTTCACCATCAGCATCTTTTCCTCTTTTCTTTTTGACAAGGTCTCAAAAATGTAATCACTTCATTCTGGTGTCGGCAGAATCCATCATGAATACACAACGTAAAAGACAGGCGAGGACAGAGGAATCCTCTCATGCTGTTTGTGAATTAGTGCTCTGCTCCGTCATCATGACAAAGATGTTTCCGGCGCTACTCCTGCAAACAGGCCATTAGCTATTGTTTTTATTGGAACAAAGTCATACTGAAGGACTGGATAACTTTGGGAATGCTCTTTGAAGCCAAGGACAGAAGTGAAGTGACAGAGAGAAAAATTTAGTTATTAATCTTCTCCGGTTCAGCTGTTCAGTCAAAAAGACACACTTCACAGAAAAGCCATTCGACGTTCAAAATAGAGTGCGGAAAAGCTTGATTACCTTTCGTTATGTAATCATCACTTGAGGGCAGTTTCCTGAATCGGTCTGGAAAACACACCTCAGTGCAATCACAGGCGTTCTGAGAGGCCTGCACTAACTGCAGCACGAGTGTGATCTTTCTGTGTCTTCGCTGGTTTTTATTGCAATTACCCGAGTGTGTGTTATTTTGAGACTGTGATAATCAGCCTGTAATCACACAGCAGCAGGAAGACGTTCGGTTTATCTGTCTGTGTGTGTGTGTGTGTGTGTGTGTGTGTGTGTGAGTGCGGACACCCAAAGGCCAGTTAGCTGCAGTCTGAAAGGAAGTCTGCTCTCTGACACCTCAGTATGACTGCCATAACTCATCTTTACACTCAGATACATACCCACACAATAGATACTGCATGTAGTTACAGATGTGCGCACTCACAGATGGACACACAATGGCAAACAGACACACACACACACACACACACCACACAGACACACACAATGTCACTAAATAAAGTCCAGATGGGCTGCCCTGGATGCCCCTCAGCTACTTCATTTATACTGAGTGTCTGTGAGCATCTGACCTGTTTTTGATGATGTTGGTGGAAACTTCCAGACCATTATTCATGTCTGTGCAAAATCCTGACTCAGGGATACACATTTTTTTTTTTTTTTATTAGAGCAACGCAACGTGCTGGAGGGGGAGAAAAAAGGTGTCGTTGGCTCTTGGCTCCTTATTTGTTGCTTCTTATCTACATTTTGTTTTTCCGACATAATAAATAGCCACATTCAGGTATGCAAAGCTTGCACAACATATGACAGGTGCTGGGAGTCAATCATATGGACCAAGAAACCAAGATGTCGACACAGCTGTTGATTCTCAGTCACGTTGGCAGTACTAGCAACCACTTTACGTTACAAGACGGACATTTGATTAAACATTAAAATGCAACTTCATGGTGCTTTAAGACGTTCCAACGGTAAATATATCATGATTGCTGTATAATGTATGCAACCCTTGGGCAGTACTGACAAGAAGCATCATCGCTGCATATTTTATGAAAATGGAAATGATGGTGAAGCAGATGAAAAATATAAGTTACAGCATCCCCGTCACACCAGTCAGTGTAATATTTCACACAAGGACACAGTGTCAGAATGCGTCCTACAGTGCGTATAAACCTCTGTCTAAATCAAGCCGCGGGGTCGCAGACCGTGCATCACAGTTCTTTCAATCAGGATATTGATGGATATATGTGTAAGACTGGTTATATTTACTCACCATTCACAACTTTCTCTCAGCACAGTTCACAAGGGACTTGACAGGCATCCCCAGTAATCAATACCCTCCTTGGCTTTGATTGCAGGTTAGAATTGACTTACGCTGTTGATGCACTATGGCTGTCAGCAACTTTTCCAAAATCGAATTGATATTCAAATTGTAAAAGAAAAGAACTAACACAAACAGAAATGTAAACAGTAAACTTTACGGATAAATAGGCCTTGACTGATTTTGCCTTGTCGTCTCAGGAGAAGCACAGGTGCTGCTCATAACATTAACGATGGCTCTGTTCCATTTAGCAATGCAGGTGCGTCAGCATGGACAGTAGCAGGACCCCTAGCATTAGCACTCCTACGAGGAATGTGACCGTCATTATTGTTATCACATATGTTCTTCTCCTGCTATAACAAATCAAACTGTGTGCCGTGCAGAAGCCCTATCTTAAAGGTCATGGGACTTCATCTTTACTACAGCAGAAACTGTTCCCAGGGGACACTAAAAAGTGATGCACACTGCTGGGACATGCTTGTTGTTGCCATTGTTTGTAAAGCTATTGAAGTTAGCCATCTGTAACTGGTGTTGGAAAATTATCTAAAATGTAGTTTGTTTGTTTTTTGGTGGGACAACAAGTGTGTCCCAACCCCGTCCAGACGTGTGCATCACTCTTTAGTGTCCCCTAGAAACAGTTTGTGTTACTTGCTTTCTCACTTTGCAGCATTTCTTTCTAAATGCTGTGCATGTGTTGTTAAATTGGTCAAGATGTTAGTCTATTTGCATGTGTGTGTGTTTTTTTATTTTTGAAGCTGCAGAGCATTGAGCTCTCAGCAGTTTGTCGAACATCTGAGGCACAGCCAGGCTGAGTGTAACCAGGGAAGCATGCCAGCCTCGGCAAGGAGGGACCACAAAAATGACAAGTGCATTTTATTTCTAGCTATTCCAGATTTCTAACGCAAACTTCCTTTACATATCTGTTTCACTACTTGTTGCTTCCTCCTCATTTTTCCTCCGGTCGATGGCACACCTCCACTTCGCGCCAAACATTTTGCGTCATCCTAAATTTCAGACGGGGGCCTCCTACTGTAATTGCACCGATGTAAGCAAGATGGAAGAGGCAGGAGTCTGACTTGTGTGGGTAGGAGTGTTAAAAGCATTTTGGAGCCATTAACACCATTTTCAGTCCCTACACAGCCTTTTAAAAGCAGCACAGTCTGACACTGTGTCTGTTTCAGTGCTGGGTGCTTTGACTGTGTATCTGTCTCTAATAGAAAGAGTGAAATCATGTTGGATGAAGATGAGTCAACCTCGCACTCCTCCCTGGAAGAAGTTGTCATTTTGCTCATTCGATCCCTCTGCCTTCATCTTTCCGCCTCCTCCTCCTCTCAATCGTCCTCTCTCTCTAAAGCAAACACATTCTCCCTATTTTTCTCTCACGCATTAGAGGAGCTCTCGCTCTCAGATTCACATTATCTTACATCCATTTATTGTCTTTTTTATTTTTTTTGCCCATCACTCTCCTCTTTGTCGTATTTCAAACACGTTCACTCCATTTGATTCCTTCCTTGCACTTAGTATGTCTTTACCCTTTTACTCCATCATACTACCTTTTTCTTCTTTCATCTCACACTCTCGCTTCTTTTTTCTATCTTCATCCGTAAGGTTTTATTTTCCCTTTGTGCTTTTCAGGCAGTGAAGAGCGAGAATAAAATCTCTGGTTCCCCTTGTAGTGGATACGACATGGTGTAAATTCATTTGTCTTAGTCTGCTTCTCTCCACCTCTGATGCTATATCTTGTCTGTTACTTTCCTCATATTAATGATACTTGACTCTTCCTCTCCATCCCCTCTTTTATTCACAGTAGGTTTGTTAAATTCTGCCCCAGCGTCTTACCTTTCTCTCTTTTCACACAATGAGCGTCCCATATTTTCTTCTCTCCATCATTACCTAAGCCTCTTTCACTGCTTTTCTAATTTTACCTTTTCCTAGATTTCCCTTTCTGTGTCCCATCTTGGAGGCCCAAACCTTAGCTGCAACATTTATTCTCCACACTTTATTTCATGCCATAGATAAACTATAATATTACACAATAACAGAAGAGGAATATCTAGAACAGGAACACAACAGGAATTAGGAATGAATCAGGAATGACCTGATGACTAATGTAGCGTTAATGAGCTGTTCCTGAATAACTGTGATTCAATGACTATATAGCAGATAATGCTGCATTACCAGAGAACAAAGTGGGAGATATCATATATATATATATATATATATATATATATACACACATCATTAGGAAGTATATAGGATTAGTTCATATCTGTGAATTGACATACTGAGTCACTCATTCAAACAGCTTCACTCTGCGCTTCCTTGGGTCCTGAGAGATACACCTGCCGTGACATCGCTGCGTTCCATAGCAGTCCAAGAAAGTCTGCATCATTTGAGGACAAAAGCTCACACGGATGCCCTACTATGGCCTCAGCAAAGTCAAAACATACTCAGCGTCGATGGATGAGCCCGTGGATGGGCATTTCCTGCAAAAACACCATTCAACTTAATAGCGGATGTGAGGTCATCAAGTGGCTGCTAGATATTTGGGACCTGGCTATTTCCTGGGATAAAGAAAATCATTACATTAATTTAAATATTACATCGCTGGTGCTTCTTATGTTTGAGCTAGTGAAACAAAACAGCAATCTTGCTCCAACGTACCATCTCTGATCTCTCTTTTTTCATCTGTGCACCATAGCGAGTGAGCAGTACCCAGCATGCCGTTCGGCAAGTTAATAGGCGTCCCCTCTCAGTAGTGTGTACTTCTGGCTGTAATAGCGCACTACTAATAAACATGTCCTGTAGATTTCAAGAGTCGATGAACGGTTGTCAAGAGAGACAGACTGCTTCCATTTCAGTGAGATGGACTGAGCACACACGCGAGGATTTAAAATGCTTATTGAAACAGGTCAAATTTAGTCTGCACTTGATTAAATGAATGAAACTGGCAGTAAGTGCCGAGGATGCTGTGACCTTATACAACCCTAAAATCACCACCTGTCTCCACTCACATCTCTCCACACACTCCCCATTTGTTCAGCTGTTTTGTCAGACTGCGTCTGTCTGACTGCTTGGCTGAGTTCATCTTTACTAATGAAGCATGTTACTGACAGAAACGCTGAGCTAATCCCGCCCTGGCTACAGCGCTTAGTAGAATTACACACACATAAATGAACAGACGGACTATGCAACAGGCTGATAAGCATTCTGTAGACACACACTGTTGCCTGGACACATGGAGTCATGAGCTCTGGACTGAATTTGGAGAAAGTGTGTGTCCAATTGGGAAATTTGGGGGGAGTGTGTCTTGTCATATTTCCTGTTCTGAGGAAAAATAAAAATAAGTTAATATATTCCATCAAGGCTGTCCATCTTTCCAAGACGCGCTCCAAGATTCAAATGCAAAGTATTTGGAAATATTCAAAGATTTCCGAGGCACTCTGAGCTACTCTGGGACAAGTCTCCATAAAACTCCACAGCTCTGCTGATGCAATGCTGATGATATACACGAAAGTCAAAGATAACATAGCACATAACACATCTCCCATAGACAAACACATCGGAGCATACACACAGAGGAAGACTGATGTGAGTATGCTGACAAACCCGCATATAATCATTTTCTATATTCTCAAATGCTTGCATGCACAGGGACACACTTCTGTTTGCCTATTGTGATGAATGATGATTTTTGTGACACACAAGCACGCACGCACGCACGCACACACAACCATAAGCACTATTTGCTTAACCCTAAGCTTAACCTTAACCTAACCTTAACCCAAGTCTTCATCCTTAAATTTAATGATTTACACTATGGGGACTTATCATGGCATTTTGTCATACAATGTGACTGTGTCTCCACAACATGAGTAATGCGCGCGCACACACGCACACACACACACAAAGACACAAATGGGTTGTTAAAATCCATAAAAGTCCTCTGCACAGCAATATAAGTGCAGGAATGCAGACGAATAAAAACTGAAGAAGGGGTTTGTTGAAAAGAGCCCTTTCATTTTTGACACAAAAAGATTGCATTCAGACATAATCTGTGAGTGCAGCTGTGAGCACACTGTCAAACAACATTTACAAATAACAGTTTAACCGCTGGTCAAATCTAAAAGGAAGCTCACGTCTTCAGCGCACTCCTGGGACTACTGTCTGTCTCGTGGTTACTGGTCTAGATGTGCAGAGTGCAGTTTAAGAGCAGATGGAAACATGGGGGGAGTATCTGTCTGTAGGTACGCTTGCCTTTAATCACAGCCAATCAAACAACTTATTTTGCCTCCCTTTCAAAGTAATGCACTCTACATTTGGAGACAGCCCAGAGCAGATCAGCTCCTCTCGAGAGGAGACTGATGTCCTACTGCAGTGTGGGATGAGCAGAATCATCACATCTTACAGTAAATAAGCGTCTGAGAGCAGCTCATGTTGAAATAGTTTTCGAGGAAATAACACATTCGGTGCCGCTGTGGTCCTGTGAGAAAGTCGCCTGATGTAAGAAATAGTCCAAGGATATTAGGAACCAGCTGCAGATCATAAAGATTTAGCCACAGGAGGGGTGCATCAACCAACCACTGCCTCATATTTAGAAAGAAAATTGTGTGTGTCATGCTGCAAACAGATAGTTTGATATAGAATAAGATAATTGTGCACTGCAACTATATGAAATAAAATGGTGGATTTTCTTCTTCTTAAGATTTTGTGGGAATAAAATGGCCAATATCAGCCCTGATCAGCTCTGAGTGGGCATACATGAACTGCTGCTTACTGCAGGACTTAATAATGGGATGGTCCTTTAAAAAGTGCTCAATATAATCCAGATACATCTCACTTATGTAATAACATTAACAGCCAAACGGGTTTAGACTTGTGTGTCGCACAGGTTGCCAACATATATGAAGAAAACATTAAGGACACATGTGGAATAAGCATTTTTAAATGATAAGGTTTAGTATAATTACATTGAATAATTCAAGTGATTTATGTGAAATAAATCACTTGATAGATCTTTCTTTATGGAAAAAACATCTATCATAGGTCAAGACATTGCTGAATTTGGTGGAATGATAAAAAAAGGAATTGGTCCAAAAGAGCCGGCTCTTACTGCTGAGCTGAGCCAAATGATCTGGCTCACTAAAAAGAGCTGGAATTCCCATCGCTACCGACTGTGCCTCTCCTCCTGCGTAAGTGCAGCCAAGGTCATGATGAATCATCAAAAAACAAAATGGATACAGGTGAGAAAAAAAAGAGAAAAATGATGAAAATGCTGTTTTTCTGGTGCAAACCCCCCACCATGCAGCACGCACTGTCAGACGGATCCTCTTTAAACTCGCAATTTCTTACAAAGCCTTGCACTTTTACCACAAATCAACAACATGATTGAGCTGGCTATAGACCCACTGGAATGAACCCTTTCTGGCTGGAGAAATGACAGAATAAACTGCCAAATCCAGGATGGATCTTCACCTTCATATGTGTATTTTACGCCGTAAAGCCTCTGGTGCTGCAGAGGCCAGTTGTAACGTAAGCTCAGCGATGACACACCCTGCTGTCAGATCCAGCGGTCCCCTTCCTTGTAAAATTCTGCGGAGATTCATCTGCCTAAAGAAACGCTGCACATTTATCAGCTTTAAATCTGACAGTGTGAATGATAAGCTGTTTTATTTTTCACAGCCTGAGGTGCGCTGAGGTGAGATTGGATGCTAAACTGTAATAGCAAGGTGAGCATGACACACATGCTCTGACACACACACACACACACACACAAACAGACTGGATCGCTTTTCATACAACAGTGAGACACAAAACACGCCAAAACCTTTATGCTGTCTGTGCATGCGTATCGTCCTCAATATACAGTGCATGTGTGTGTGTGTGACTGTGTGTGTGGGTGATCCATGGTTTGTCTAAGGGCCGGTAGACAGGGCCGTGGTCATAAATCCGCCCAGCCGTAACCACGGTGATTTGCAGGTTCAGAGAAACCATAAACATCGGCACTGAGCGGCCCGCTGCCCTCAGAGGAGGCTGAATTAAGTGGTGAGTGTGTAGCTGTGTGTGTGTGTGTGTGTGTGTTTGTGCGTTTCCCTGCTTGAATTTGTGTGTGTGAGTTTGCTGAAGGGCATCGCTCGCTGGAGATGAGAGCCGAGTTCGGCGATTGGCCGCGGGGTCTGAGGGGTCATTAATCCACGGTGCTCCATTGGCTGTGACGGCAGAGGGGAGGGGTTAGTGCAGCTGGTCAGTTAGCTGCTGTCAGATTTCTAATCTGGAGCATTCTTCAATATTAGATGGAGTGCGCAGAGGATCACTGGGGCCCAACTGGAGTCGCTAATACACTAGATCTCTCTGTCCTGTCCCTTTTAGGTTCTCACTGTTTTTTATGAGGCAGCACATTCTCATGATTATTTATTTTTCAGGGTTTAGAGGCAATAACGTCTGCAGAAAAGTGACTTTAACCTTGTTTTTTTGTCTCTTCCTAGTTTCCTGGTGACACTTGCCACAGTCAGCATGACAGCAACAATAAACTAGTGTGAACCAGCAAGTCCGGCGGTACCTTAAAGGCGTCTGAAATGATCTTATGTAGCATGAGAGAATAAATGTATTGTATGCTGTGTTGAGGGAATTCCATTTTTTTGTTTTGCTTGTTTTTTTTTTCCATGCACATTCACGCTGGAAAACAAATAGGGTACTAAACAAATTATATTTGGAGCTGCAGACAGAGAAGTGAGATGCAAAATAGTAAGAGAATAATGAAAATGACAACAAGAAAATATATAAAACAATACCAACGTTAGGAATGTGAGAAAAAAAGTAATAAAATTGCATAATGGTATATTTGTACGAGTTATTTTAAAAGGTTGCGTGAGTGGTGTGCCAAATAAAAAATATGTTAGGCATATGCATGAACATGAGGAGGAGAGCGGGGCTGTTGGTAGGGCCAAGCATTTGTTCCACTTAAATTATATTTTTTATCTTCCTTCTCTCTCATCTCATCTCCTCCTTTTAATCATTTTTATTTTCCCCCCTCCTCCATCTTTCCCTCCCAACCCATTCCTCTTTTATAGGACGACGGATGGACAGTCCAATCTCCTGCAAGATTGTTTTTTGTTCCAGTAGGATCGCACAGTCGCTGCAGGGTGTCCGTTTACAGCTGCTGCATTCTTGTTGCAATGAAAGAATATAATTCAGCTTGTATTGCAGCCAACATCTGCAGGACAGTGTGCAGTAGGACTAAGTCAATAAGAAAGCATGTGGAGAAAAGAGAAGGCGCATAATAGCTTCTTGTTTGGTTGGACCACGAAAAGTCTACCCACTGTAGCAGCGTACACACACTGTGTCAGTGGAATTTGAAATCTGATTGATTCGGACCGAAGGCCTCATGTAAAATCAATCCAGAGAACAGCTTTTGGATGGTGCGTGTGGCCTGTGATGGCGACATCGATCCAGCACGGGGAAAAACACTTCAGATAGCTCGCTAAACCTTCGATATCTGGGATAAAAGTCTCTGTCGCCTTCAAATGGATTTCTAAACGGCACCAGATTATAGAAAGAGCATCCGACTGAGTATAGAGAAACAGTTCCTCTCAAAAAGCATTCAGCAGATGTGCCTCTAAAACTCTACAATGAGGCTATTCAAAATAAAACCTTACGGGCTCAATTCTGCTTTGAAACCACCAGCTGAAACAGTGTGTTAGGTTCCTGTAGAACATATCAAACACACATTAGTACAGATAAATGTGGCTAGAGGCTGCTTTTTCTGCTCAAAAGATGAACAGAATTCAGTGTGTGATTTGAATCCTACATCCATCTGCATTTGTTCTGTTGGAACGAGTGGGTACAAAATGATACCCTGGTGCTCAGCGATCTTTGCAGCGGCCCGGGCCATCTGTTGAGCATCTGTACGGAATGAAAATGCTTTTGCAAAGACAGCAATTCTGGAGGTACTGACAACTACAAAAACTGCTGAAGCCGACTTTAACAAGGGTGCTGGGCAAAGTGCAGAAACCTCCAACCAAATATTTTCAAGCTGCTGCACAAGGCGCCGACGGAGCCAAGGTTTTGTTCTCTCCCGTTAGAGAAGTTGAACGCCTGTGCTCTCTGTGCGATCTGAGTTTCTCCTTTTCAGAGGAGAAGCCTGGGAACGTCCTTCACAAAGCTCGATGATGAGAAGAATCACAACAGACAATCTGAGAGATTTTGAACTGGGATCACTGCATACTTTCAACCTGAGCATCTAAAGCGCTCAGAGAATGTTAGACTTGCCTCCTAGCAGTGCCAGTGAAAGGTCCCTGTGTGCTGACAGAATACAAAAACCCACTCCTGCCCCGCCTGTTTTATTGGGGCGACCTCTTCACCCTAATGGATGCAATGCTCTCACAAACAACAACCCCGAACTGCAGCCAAGCTGAGTCACTGCAAGCTGTATTATTGTTTGCACTGAACAAAACAACAGCGTGCAAGAGGCTGTTCATGGGATTTGCTCAAAGAATAAAAAGCAGTCATTGAAATGTCACCATCCAGCGTGTAAAAACATACTTTTACGTGTATTTTTACTTAAGGTGTGTGTACAACCAAGTGCATGCACGAGGTTCTTACTACATCTTGCCCTGTAATGTTACAGGCAGTTATATTTTATAATCACAACCCAAAGCTTGTTCCTGCAGACTATAATGTCAATTATAATATCACACTATGGTGCAGGGTAGTTTTTAGTGTTTATTAGGAAATATCATATTATAGGTTACAATTGCTGTTCAAAAAGGAGAAAAAAAGGCTTTTTTGTCTCAACCGTTGTAAGCAGCAGGAGTCTTAAATTCTGTCTGAGGCGCCAAGAAGTCCTGAAGGAATCCTGTCTAACATCTAGCCATAATACAATAATCCCCTTAGTCTGCAGGGAGATCATGGATTACAGTAGGAAATATACAGAGAGAGACAGTGACGCAAGAAGAGATCGTTGGAGACGCAAAGACGCAGAAAACGAAACAAGATAAGTGAGAAGTTGTAAAGACAGCAGGGGAGGAGAGGACAGAGGGTGAGAAAAGGAGGCAGAGGAACGAGGTGGAAGAGAACAAAGAAGAGCAACAGTCAAATAACACAAGAGGAGAGAAGAGAGACGAGACGAAGAGAGAAAGAGAGCAGGAAATTCCCCTGAAGTGTGTCTGTGTCTCCGGAGAGGATCACAGATCAGAGAGACGAGTGACCTTGTGGTCATCTGCCAGCCCCTCTGACTCTGCTGGAGGCAGGATACCTCTCCAGGGAGAGCGCACTAACACACACACACACACACACACACACACACAGTACAGTATACTGAGGAGAACATATGTGTGTTCCCACATTTCCACTCACACCTATAAACAGAAGAAAGGCGAACTGTAAGACAGCTCGCAGCACAGCACAAAAGCTGTTTTCACCCACTGAATGGCGTCTGTAAAGTCTTTCACTGTGCACCAGTCAACCTTTCTATTTTCAACTTTCCCATACTCTCAAGTTTTTACACCCTCTCTGTATTTCATATGTGACACTCACGTTAGGGACCCACCATCACTGCAACCGACAAACTGCTCTCTCACCAGTGGAACTGTGCCTTCATCCTTTCAAACAGGGGTTATCAGGCCATTCCTCAAAGCCCCTGATTCGATCAGCAACGACAGACCAATCACAAATCTGCCATTCTTTTCAAAACTCCTTCAAAAAAGCAGAGACTCGGCAACTCGTAGATCACCTTTCATCCAGTAACCCGCCACCAATCCCGTTTCAGATAACTCCACGGCACAGAAACTGCTTTGACAAAAGTGGTGAATGATAAATTACTTGCTTCAGACTCAGCTTGCTTCAGTGCAGTTTTCGAAACGCTTGATCAACACATCCTACTAGACAGTCTAGAGAGTGATACAGGTCTCAATGACGCTGCTCTCTCCTGGTTTAGATCATATTCATGGGACAGATCTCACTTAGTTTTACACAACAACCGTCAGACCACCCTATGGTGTGCCACAGGGATCTGTGCTTGGCCCTATTCTTCCCTCTATTTACATGTTGCCCCTTGGTACGTTCATAGCAGATAGTGCTCAGCTTTCCGTCTTCAATAAGCCTGACACCTGCCATCAGCTGGTGAAGCTGGAGGAATTGATGTCAGAAATCAAACGGCTGTCGTCAGACTTCCTCCTTTAACATGCTGAGAAAACTGAAATGCTAACTTGACTTTGACATAATCCAGTAAGTATACAGTACTGTAGTGCAATCAACTCCAACGATTGTTCCTAGCATTTAAAGGACTGCTTCACTCAAATTGCAATAATAATAATAATAATAATAAATAAGTTCTTGGCTCAAAGGCCAATTTCTGGAAATGTTACAGAGCTTTGGGCCACATCTCCAGGCTAACAGCTCTGATGCATGACGGGCTATCATAGGAGGCAGCTATAATACTGTAAAGATTTTTTTCCTGCCCCGATTACACTGTATTTATTCTCAGGGCGGGAGGCCAGTGCGATCGAAAGTGTGATCATTGGGACCTTCCATCTTCTCAATGCGCGTGAAATGCTGTGCAATTAATTTAATGTTCACTGGGGATCATATATTTTTATTAGCAGGTGCAGGACGTTTTCATGCTGGCTGAAGCAGCGGCTGACCACTTGTACAGCGTCTTATCAAAATCTATATTCTCCTCCTGCACGACAGAGCTGTGTTAAGGAAAGGTCCATTACAGGATGAAGGTATCTCAGATATCATGCAGGTGATGGTGGCAGTGCTACAACGTGCCTTCTCTGAGATGGAAGGATCAACTCCCTGCTTGGAAGTTCTGAAACAAATATCACATCACTTTGATGAGACAAAATGAATCTGCTGAGGTATATAAATATTCGGTTATATATGCTAGAAATCTGCCTGCTTTGTCGACATTTAAATATGTAAGAAAAAATCAAAATTATGAATGAAAGGTTTTGTAAAAGTAATTCAAACTTCTTTATAAGAAAGAACAACAACAAATCCTGAGACATAATGGGGAAAAAAACTATGTACAGTACATTAACAGCTTGCCACACACAGCAGACAACACAGCAATTTCCAACAAATATGTAGGACGAGTAGATACACTTCAGGTGTATGAAGTGTCTGTATTTCTTTGTAAAAGATTTTCTACTAATCAGCAGTTTTAAATGAGAGGCTGGCAATATGTTAAACTTTCTTCAGTGTCATTAAATCCCATGAAAAGACCAAAACCAGCCTGTCTTTGGCTCTCTGCCCCAAACCCGTTTGTTCCTACTGAACAAATAAATCTTTAAAAATGGGCCATAACTACAGAAAGTGTAGTTTTACTTTTTAAAAAGTGTTGATTATTTTCCTAAAACGGCTGTCCACTGTAGTGTTTGGCTACAGGAGCACACGGTGCATGTGTTGCAGACTGCTCTCAGTCATGGACTTGGTGAGAACCCTGCAGGAGGACTGTCTCATGGGACTGACTCAGAACAACTTGACACCAGAAAAGACCGACAAAGAATAAAAGGGGCAACAAGCATTGTTAAACTGCAGAATAAAGCATCATGCAGCAGATGCATCAAGAATGTAAACTCCACAGCACCTGCAGCCTCGAAGCACACACACCCAGACCCGATCACACGCACGGTACCTGTGTAGGCGACGCGCTGCTGAGTCAGCGCTCACCTGTTCGCTGCGCAGCCGCCGGGTCTCCCACAGTCTGCTCCAGGTTCAGCTTCTCTTCTCGTTCATTCTCACAGGAAATACAGCCATACCACGTTTCCAACGAGGATCCGTGCAGTCCCATCAGGGATCAGCAGAACCAGCAGAAAGGCCCCACACAGCTGACTGAAGGTGGGGAATCCTCAGTAATCCACCGCTGGAGGATCCACCATGAGGATATTAGCGTGTATGCTACACGCAAGCCTGACCCAGCATGCACCTGTTGTTCGCCCGGCATCATGGGTGTGTTTGATTTGTGTCCCTCAGCGTGCTCACCAGGTGGCGCATTGGTTAATTTTCTTCTGCCAGGTACTATAATGCTCATTTTCACCTGATGACCTCATCCATAATATTATTGCATTATTGGGCAACTGGGAAGCTTGAAATATGAAGTGCATACTTGAGATTAAAGACAGGTCTACTCAGGAAAAATTTGTGGTTTTGGGTAAATGTAAGCCCTCACCTCAACCCCTCATTATTGTAGGTTTTGGTCTTTTCATGTTTCAATTTGTTGACAAGAAAAAAATGATCACCATCATTTATTGTAAATATAGTCACAAAAGTACATGGATACATTTTCAGAAATAGAAGTGTTCAACAAATATCTCAGTTGATTGCTGGTTGATCCCGTTCGTCCTCCTTTGCCATCCTGCTGGTGATGTTCCCATCTCGCTCCGCACTTCCTCCACTCTGCTTCCCTGTAGTGTCCTTTCAGCACTTGCCCCTCCTCCTCCTCCCAAGTATCCTGTGGACGGTGTTAGCTTTTCCTCTCACTTCCCACCCCGGAAAACCCTCTGCTCAGGTGGGACATGCAGTGAGATATTTTGTAATCCAGTGTGTTTATTGGGGAAACAGCACAGTGAAATGTGGGAATGACACAGTGAAGCTGATGGAAGCAGTAGGAGATACTAGAGGTGGTTTTACCAGGTGCCCCCGAGACCAGGCTCCAGTCTTTGACTGAAAACAGCATCAAGACCTCCTCAAAAGCCTGACACAACACACTTGGTGTATGGTGAAAAACAGGAATCAAATGTTTGTGCCAGTGCTAGTAAGCACAGCATTAATGGAGCTAACGGTTATATTACTGCTTGGCTGAATGAATTTACCAAGTGTGACGTCACGTTGCAGCTGGCTGTGACTCGTCTGAGGTTTCTGTGGTTCTCTCACTGAAATGTGGCAAAAGTCTGATGCAGCAGCGATGAACATTTTAAATTCGGAAACCCAAATGATCCTCGGCCAGGAATCCAAAACATTTTACCACTCTTGCTTTATGGGGACCCACCAGATGTTGGCCCAGTTAGCATGCTGAGTAAACTGGAAAAAATACCAGGGTCGGATGCATTAGACGAACTGAGTAAGGACAGACTAAATGAACAAACCTGACTCCATTATGAGATGGAATGATTACATATCTACAGGAAAACAAATGAAGCGTTCTTGTTCTCTTCTGTTTATATCCTCGTGTTTCTTAGTATTTATTTGGACTGTTACAGACGTGTGTGTTAGAAAGATTACCAGACAAAATGAAAATGTTTATGTCTCACATAGGCAAGCTTTACATAAGCATTGTATTGTATTGTTGGTTAAACAACATAGGACAGCCCCAAACACTGTGGATGCTGGAAGAATGAATGGAGGAGGTTGTGGAAGAATTGAAGGAGGGTCACAAAAGTGAAACGAAAACAGTGTAGCAGGAGAATTGAGAGAAGAGAATGACTATAGACAGAAAAACAAAGTTTTGGTGAAGTGCAGTGAGGGAGCAAGCATTAAAATGACTCTTGTCATGTATGTGGCTCCATTTCAACGTGGGTCCCATGGCTGTTCAGATTTTAACACAAAGTTCAGACAAATCTTACCATAAAAAGTTTTTTTGTCACTTGTAGGAATGGAATGGCTCTGACTCACATTGTGTGGGTTTGTGATCAAAAAGCCAAACATCTCACTTAGGCAGCGAGTGAACACCACCAGAGTTTTAGCACAATAGTGTCTCAAACCTGGCATGCTAATGTGTGATAAAGACAAACTCTGCAAACACATTACCTTGCAAACAAGCCCTCGGCAAAGCATTTCCTGTTTGCTGCGTTGCTGTTGTTAATTCCCCACCTCTGCCTGCAGGATCAGGAGTCATCAGAACTTACAGAAGACTTGTGTGACAACGCTTGCTGCTTTGAATCCAGTTTCTACAATGTAGAAATTTTGACAAGCCTTTTGGTCGATGGCTAAAACAACTCAGGAAATTCAGGCTTTAGAATTGGCTTTGACGTATTGCGGCAACATTTAACCAATAAGCCAAGTGTGCTTGTTCACAAACATGTGCGAAGAGTGACGGTGGAAAGGATGAAGAACAAAGCCTGTTGCTGAAGTATCTATAAACACTGGTAGTATCCTTGAATATATATTATCTCTTTGCTCCCACTCTTTCACACTCTGCCCTCCTGTTCATTTTTCCATAACTCACTCACTACTTGTCCTGACCCTCTCCATCCATCTCGTTCCCTTTGACCCTCCCGAGCTTCGTCCCCTCTGCTGCCCTCATTTTCCTGTTTCTCTACAATTTTCTCAAACAGGTTTTATTTTATAGCCTCTTTTCTGGCTCCCCCTCTCTCTGCCTCCATCCCTCTGTCTGTCTTTCACTCTCTGACCCAGAGGGCCGTGTTTCGCCGAAATCCAATCCTCTCTCTTTTTTAAACCCGCTGTTCCATTTCACTCCCATTTTGTCACACTGCAGTGCACACACAATACCCGCTCCTCCCTCATTCCAACCCCTTTCTCCGTCTCCACAAACACGAGCGCATTCAAAGGAGAGCGCACACGCAGACACGCTCACGGATGTTCGCACAACTGCATAAACGCGAACGAATAAGAGGAGGATACGGGGGGAAAACACTTAATTAAGCCATCAATCAAATTTGATGCTCTTGGTTGGATTCATACACACAAACATACGCACGTCACACACTGTGGTGTAGTTCTGTGGTCATCCATCACAGCTTCACTGACTCTCCTCAACCTCAACTCACAACCAATCACACAGAGGTTAGGGACTGAGTGCTTGCGAATGTGTGTGTGTGTGTGTGAGAGAGAGAGAGAGAGACTTTGCTCTGGGAGCAGACACTGAGGGGTTTCATGCCTGTTTCAGCAGATTTCAGTGAGAGGCAGAGTGAACTGTGATCTGTATTGTTTACTACCGAACAATTGTGACTACTGATAATGTGTGTGAGGGTCAGCGCAGCCCACACCTACACGCACACGCACGCACACGCATGCACCCATACATGCACATCTCTGTGTTGTGTTTTGTAAGACAGAGTTTCTCAGCAACCACCACACTAGAACATGTTAGTGATGACTACTACTAAACATTACAGCAACAATAACATTTATTTCATCTTTGTTTTGAATAAATAAGGTCCCAAAATACACTCAGGCAACAAAATAATGAGAAACAAAGATTTGCACAAAATACAACATGAAATTTGGATGATTTGACACTATTTTCTGAGATGTATAAGATGAGTGTAGTGTAGTAGTGTTTTATGAGACTGACAGTAGGAGAAGCTTGTTACACGTCCAGAGGATATTATGTGGATAAAAAGATGTTACTGCTGCTCCATTTTGCTGTCTGGTCCATTAAAGGAAAAGGTTTTTCATTCATGCATTAGTGTTGTTGTTAAACCAAAACTCAGACCACTGCAAAGTCAAAGCTGTTTTCTTCTCCTCTGGTGCTTTCCTTTGTATCATATTATGCAAATGAACGACATGAACTACTATTTCACTTTTTGGTCTCCAAGCTAAGATGCTTAATTAGACAATGACGGTGTCAGTGTCAGAGCCTGACATTTTTGGAGATTTAATCATTTGTCCTGTTATGTGTTGCCCCAGTCAAATCCGCCTTTCACAGCAACATAGTCTCCACCTAAGGCTTACGATGCTCAGTAAAAGCCCTTGCCGTGCTTGCCCTCGCCGAGCTGACGTCCTTTTACTGCTGTTTGAGAAAGAGGGCGGCTCCGGTCTGCAGCCACTGGTTGGGGTTCGCTCCACAGGGCAGACAGATGTGCGTGACAACCTTCACCCTCTCCGAGCTTGTGTACAGAGGCAGCCAGATACTCTCCTCTGATGCAGTGGAGTCAGCAGCTAGCGAGTTCTAGGATGAAACGCAGAACACACACATTAATGATGTATGGACAATTACTGTATATTTAAGTAGCTTACATGTATTAGGAGGACAAAGTAGATTATAGTTTTTACTGAGGTACAATCAAAAACTGCGGTAAAACGATACACAAGTGCTTCGACCTGAATACAAAGCACTGTTAGTTTCATGACTATAGCAGAAAATATAAATCTAACAGAGGCACAAGTATGGTTCTTTGGGCTGAAATCTATCAGTCCATGTTTCACGAACATAAATTCTTTTGGCGAAAGCGACAATATGGTGCTATTTTAAACACAAATACATACCTGTGGAACCCAGGCCATGCAGCAGGGCGGGACAGCTGACACACTGGGAGAGTCGTGCTGGTTCTCACAAAGATGAACACCGTCAAAACTGCAACCCTCCAACTGGAGACCTCCAACCTGGAAGAAGAGTGACAGAGACGGTGTGAGAGGCAGACAAAAAGACAAAAAAACCCCACGGTGATTGTAAACTGAGGAGAAGGGGAAAGAGACGTAGAGACGAGAGCTCGTTAGCAGCAGCAGATTAAACAGAACGACGGGACGACGGAGCCAAAACGTGTGGTGAGATATAAAGAGATGAAAGGGAAGGGAAATAGGACAGAGTGAATGTAAATGAAGACACAGATTGCTCTTGCCAGATTAACTAGCATGTTATGCACACTGTACATGAGAGTGAGTGTTTACATGAGTCAATTCAGTCCAGTGACTCAGGGATTTTCCACAGTAGGCCAGACAATAAAGGGAACTCTGGCGTCAAGTCAAACATACACAGACAACTACTAAATCACCATAATCTGGGCAAGAAAAAGCAAGAGACCCATCCAGAAAAGGCTACAGTGTGTGTGTGTGTGTGTGTGTGTGTGTGTGTGTGTGTGTGTGTGTGTGTGTGTGTAAGAGAGCTCATTGCTTCACAACAATTATCCCCTTTCTCTTTCTCTTTCTCTGTCAGATGTCTGAATATTTCCCTTCCCTCCCTGCAGCTGCAGCCTCTTTTTAAGCACCCCCACCCTTCCCCTCTCTCTTTGTATATTTCAACTAAGTGCAAGTCAAGTCGGGCCAATTTTCTATTGGCAAGACAGAAAAGAAACAAATGCCTAAAAGTATCTGAATTACAGACAGTACAATTATATCACCCTTAAATGAGAACATGAAAGAGAAAGAGAGAAGAATGTTTTTTTACAGTATGTGAGCTCCAACTCCTTTAGCTGTTTGAATTTGTGCCCATCAAATGCATCAGGAAAGCACAGGAGACTGGAGGTGACTCAACGGCAGGATGGATATGCAGCAAACTCTTTCTAACTTTCTTTTGCCTTTCAGGTCCTGCCTTCTTATCTGCATCTGTATTCCATTCTTGCAGTCTTTTACTCCATTATTTTCCAATTATCGCTCAGCCAGAGTCTGCCTCGTTCGTAGCGCCAGTATTCTGCAGCTGGATGGGAGCAGTGTGTGTCTGCTGTCTGCGTGCATGATCTGAGTTAATGTGTGCTTGTTGTAATTCCTACCTTGACTTGGAGCTTGGCCTGCGCAATGGGACTCCTCCACGATGAGACAAACACCAAACTATCCATGGAACAACCCATGGACCTAAAACCACAAAAAGACGTTGTTAACTTTGGCATTCATACTGCCTCGGTCTCACAGAAACCCACAAGCATTCAGTGTTACCTGGCAGTTTCCTGTCTCAAAGCGTTGAGGAAGGTGTCAGGATGGAAGAGCTCAGCTAGATCTAGGGTGTCTGATAGAAGAGCTTGTCTGCCTGCACGCTCCACCCAACCCTGGATACACACACACATAGACAAACATACACAGAGACACACACACAGACAGACACACAGACTAATGAACCAAAAACCCAGCAAATAACAAATAAACACTCGGAGATAGCACGTAACTCAGGCATAAAATCAGCTTCACACAGAAGTCAGGCAAAACATTTAGTGGATCAATGGATGATAATGAGAATACAGTTTTCCTCAGTTCAAGTGGTGAAATTTGATACAAATAGAGCGGGCTCTGAATACTTAAAATATTTGCTCTAAATATTCCCTGTCTCACCATGAAAAGCCTGGTTACAAAGAATACAAATAGTAAATGTTTGTATTGTGTTCGGCTTTTCAGTTAGTTTTCAGCTTTCTCACAGCACATCGATTTTTGAGTGGAATGATCATAATTTCTGTTCGAGTCAGTGTGTATTTGTTAATGAGAGATAAATAGGGTTACAAAGGGAGAGGGCGAAACATAAAGTCAATAAAAATGTGTGGCCGATACAGTATTTAATGTCCCCTTGTCCTTTTATCACCACATAAACGAACTGATAACACTGAACCCCAATTACCTGTTAATGGGAATACAATGAGTGCATGCACCCACACACACACACACACACACACACACACACACAGGAAAAGGCATAACATATAGATTTCCATGTGAGGATATGTGTAAATACTGTATTTTTAAAGCGAATTTCCACTGTAGGAACTGTCTCCAGGGTGTAGGAACCATTGGTGCGTTTCCACCGGAGGGAGCAGGCTCTAAATCAAGTTCCAGGGACATTATTTAACCTCCGAAAGAGTCCCTGCTCGGGGGGGGTAATACTTTGTGGGAACTTTGGGGGTGGGGCTTGCAGCGCTGAACATTTCCTTGCTCACAGCATTTTATTTCACTCACCATTGTTAAAAATCTGCAATCACAAATCAGTTTGTTTTTTTGTTCATTGTGCTGCAGCACATCAACATGGAGTAATGCTGGGATCAGACTACACATTTTTTTGTCTTTGATGATGGTCACCGTGTCAGATCTAATGATCACAGCGCAATAAACTCGTGCTGCATCTTGGTTGGGTGACTGGTATGACCCCAACCAATCACAGCACGTCTTATTTCACGATCACAACCACGAGTTCAGGTGTCATCGGGGAGGCGGGTGAAGCAACGGTCAATCAAACTGACAGGGGGTGTGATGCTGGCGGTCTTGTGTACCAAAAAAAAGAAAGAAAGAAAGAAAAAAGCCCAACTTCAGCCCATTCTTCATTATTTATAGATATATTGGGTAGCAACCAGATAACAATTACAACAGGTACAACATTTCCAGAGCTATTTATTCTACAGAAGCAGGCTTGACTGTGGTCATCGCATCAAACAGGCTTCTTTAACATCTGATCTGGAATTAGCAATGATGAGCATGTTCCCGCAGTAAGGACTGGGGATGATGTTATGACAGCTCAGCCGCGACTCACTGGGCTGATGAAGTGCCTGCTTCCTCCTCCTCCTCTTCGCCATGGTTACCTCTCTGCGCACCTGATTGGCAAACGCTCAGGAACATGTCGCGAGAGATGTCACACTAGACGTGTCAAGACAAAATTCTGACATGCTATCCTTTTCGTCTGGGTCGTTTAGCATGTCACACTACACGGGTATAAACGCCTGATTGTTGTTCACGATCGGCCACGATGCTGGTAATTTGTCGGCCACGACAAAATGATCTCAAAATCTTGAAAAAAATTTGTGTAGTCTGATCCAGGCATTATAGAATAAAGCATAAGACAGATGGATCATCAATGACGTCCAGGACCCGTTGTTGTATAGTTACAGATGCATGAAGACAGCCGTCGTGTTAGCTGACCAATTTTTCTTAACTTCACAGGTCTTTAGACTGTGAAGGAAACACAGACAACAGCTCTTTGGAAAGTAGTTCCTAGATCTAAAAGTTCCGGGTACATTGAGGTGGAAACAAACCTTTAGGCATACGCTGGCACATGCATTCAAAGACAGTGATGTGTGTGTGTGTGTGTGTGTGTGTGTGTGTGTGTGTGTGTGTGTGTAAGTAGATACTAAAAGATAACAAACGTTGTATCCAGACATACTGTAAATACACAGTGTGGATCTGTATGACGGGAAATACACCCCCCTAAAGCCTTATCCAATGCTGTTGATCCAGTCTGCCTTATTCAGCATCATCTGCTTTGATCAGGTAAGCAGCCTCCTTCTGTGTCACCGCAAAAACTAGTTAATCTTGTCAAAGGCACAACTCAGGACTTAACCTTAAAGGATATCTCACAAGACAGTCTGAGTTTGTATGTTTTTCCATTCTTCTCGGGTGAATGTTGCAGAGTGGCAGCAACTGATTTCACTGTCCTGTTTACATTTACAGCAAAGTTTATCAGGCTATAAGCCTGTATGGCTGCAGTGGCCATGGCTTAAACCTTGAGAGATGACCTAAGATTGAAGCCTTGATCTATTCTGGGCCCTGTTTTGCATTTCTTTTTTTTCACAGGTAGGCAGTTTTCTCTAAATCACCATAGAAACAAGTGGATTTGGAGGTCAGGTGAGGAAAATTGCTGACAAATAGAGGCAGAAAGAGCAAACATCTGATCCAATCTCTATTATAAATGGATTTCTTTTTAACACAGCATCAGTCTGCACTGGCTTTCGAGATAAATTAGGATGAGCATTATGAGAGAGAAAAAATATGCAGAAATGCAAGCTCATGCCCACATTCACACAGGCACATACTTGCAGGCAGATGCACACAAACATGCACACATAGCCGGTGTGTGTTGGTATGCATAGTAGCTGTGCACGTGTGTGTGTCTGTGTGTGTGTGTGTGAGCATTTGGGTGTTTTCAAGGTCATCCTGCGCGTCTGGGGTGCACTGCTATGCTGTTAGTTTTTTATTCTTCAGCAGCTCCACTCAGCAGCAGCTCTGACCGTCTCCGCCTTTATTAGACTGATTAGCTAACAGGACACAGACACACTGCTAACAGAGATATCACTCAGTACTGATGGACAGAAAAAGACAGTTAAGGACAGTGCAGCCTGCAGACAGGCACACATGAAGACAGATGGAGTGCAGAAAGAGGCAGGCAGACAGGGAGACACACACACAAACAGATGGGTAGGCAGGCAGGCAGGCCGGCCGGCCAGCAGACAGACAGACAGACACAGGCAGTGAGACTCGCCCACACGACTCAAACGCATGAAATTCACAGAGAAATAAAGAATTCCTGAGCATGCATATGTGTATGTGTGTATTCTAGTCAGCCAGAGCATATTGAGGTAGGCGTACAGTCAGACACATTCGAGAGGAGACAGAGAGGAGTTTCAGCCAGAACCTTTATTTCCTGGCACCATCCTAGGGCAAACACTTCCCAGAACCTCATGCTTTGAAATAATAATCCGCTTTTATTTATGAAGTGCTTTTGAAAACAACATTAGAATTTTTTTTCTGGCATGGTTTTAGTCAACACATTGCCGAGATCAGTCATAAATAATTTTATTCTGAGTCATAACCTAAAAGTACTTATGACTGGTCCTTGGACCAAAGCTCAGCCAAAGGACTCTTGTCATGTGGGGAAACAACAGAAAAAGGTCTGGGGCAATTACAGGATTTCTGAGGTGCAAGGTCTCACTTTTTAAATCGTTTGAAACTAAAGAACTCCAAAAGTGTCCTCTCGTAATATTCATCACAACTGAAGGACGAGGCTCCCGGTAGGATATAAATGCACCATGGATTTAAATAGATCCCTCAATCATTATGCTAATGCTGATTATAAAATTCTTAGGCCTCTTATGTCTCACTCCCGTGAGAGTAGTACCACAGAGGACTCTCAGAGGCGTCTGGGTTTTTTAATAACCAGTGAGGTCGTCAGCAGATGCCTTTGCTGCCAGTTTTTCCACAGAAATTTTACCAGATTTATTTTGTTGAAGACAGAGGTCCTCTGACTGTAGTAGACCTGAGTGAATTTCAGTCCCAGAAGGATTAAATTGTAGTGTCACAGTTAAAGATGGCTGTGCGGTATGTGTGTTAGCCTTATTACATGTGCATACTATATTGTGGGAGAAAGGAAGAGAGACAGAGATAGACTAACAGAGAAAGAGAGTAAGTGTATACACATGCATGCGTTACCTGTATGGCGAGAGCCCGTGTTACTACAGCTCTGATGTACTGCATTGGCTCTTCTGGTCCCTCCCATTTACTCTGCCATGTTAAAGGGCACTGAAACAGAGAGGAACAGGCACATAGAACATGAGAATTTATTTAGAGCCATAATGAAATAAAGACATAACAAGTATCAGCAAAAGAAAAGGCGCACCATGTTATTTTGGCTGTGAACTTTCTGCAATCAGTGAGCTACGTGCTTCAGTCAGGCTGCTGTGTGGTCGACTGAGCGCAGTTGTCAATCAGGAGAGCCACAGCATGCAGGAGGACTGCAGATTCACTGAGCTGTGCTGAAGGCATTCTTCAAGGGAAAGCAGCTAATGTCCTGCACAAAAAGTCGCTAGATTTGCCCCTCAGCTATTTTTAAACTAAAGCAGTCTTAAAAGCCATGTTTCCTGTCTCCTACCAACGTAAAAGGCTACCACAGTTACTAAATTGTGAAACACAAAGAGATAAACTTGACAGTACTGGACCCTGTTGGGTCACCTTGAAACTATTCAAAAAACACATTTAAACTTTGTGCCACTGAAGGGCATACACTCTCCTAGGCTGCACTGCCACTGTGATCCTGCTAAAACATAATCGAAATCCTTGTTTACTATGATGTAAGAGGTCCATCTAAACTTCTGATATCAAAGGATGAGAGTCTGTAGATATGCAGAATGTGACAAAAGACTCTTGCATACACAAATATGGCAGCCTGGCTTGCTCATCATGTAAGTACATGGCACAGTTCCTTTGACTCACTTTTGTCTATTTATCCATCTGCCCATGAGCTTTGTCTCACACTAAAACTGTAGCAAAAGCACATTTAACTCTGCTACGGTGCACTGCCTTAGTGGTTTGGCAAAAATAAATAAATTTAGAAAGAAAATCCTCCACAGAAAAACAACAAATGCTGGTGTTTTTTCGCGGACAGCACTGTTCATTTTTTCAAAGAGAAGCAGGAAGCACAGTGATGTCTTTGTGGCGCAGCAAAACGTGGGTGAAGAGGGGTGGATGTACAAAAGTACAGCAAATGTAGATTTTTTTTTAACAAAGACGAGAACCTTTCCAGACGTTAACTAAGCAGTTTTAGTTGCCTAACTTAACCACACCTTAACCGAAGTGGTGGCTGATTACAAAACTCTCATGTGTCGTTTTGAAATGCTCAGATGGAAGACACTGACAAATGCAATATTTGTGTGTAGGTGGCAAAAGAATGCTTCCCTCAGTAGACAGCTGTTAGCTTTGGAACAGGTTAGGCAGTCCATGTTACTTAAACTGTTCAACAGAGATCAAAGAACTGCCTTCCACAAATATGCACAGTGGGAGACTGAGGACTCAGAATATGATGTTATTCAAGCTTAGAAGTCAAAATGAAGCTAAAAGGGACCTTGCATGTCTCTCAGCTGCAAGTCAACCATTCAGTCATTCTCTTGCTGTGTGCGTGTGTGTGTGTGTGTGTGTGTGTGTGTGTGAAGAGATAAACATGCAGGCTTAAGTGATGTCACTGCAATTAGCAAATATTTGCCAATACTTTAAATCAATGTTATTGATACCAGACAAAAAAAAATACTTTCAGAGCTATTAGTATCCACTGAAAGCAAACTGGAGCACATATTCTAATATTTTGTTATTATTTTAATCAGCATTTAGTGAAAACTAAAAATCTAAAGGCCTAGTACAATTTCAGACCATACAAGGCATAGATAGACTGAGATGGGGTGGGCACTCTTAAACTTGTCTGAAGCAGACATCACTGAATATTTCCTCCAAGAATTCATTCATACTCAATCAATGCTTATAACTACACATATTACCTCATGATGAATGCACGTGTCATTTTGCATTACAGTTTGTTGCCAAAGCATTAACTTGGTGCAAATTCAGTCTCCAAGGTAACTCCAAGTAGCTGGTGGGGAGTTGTTGGCACGCTGATGTTTTGAATAAGAAGTTTCCTTTGATGACTTTTTGCTTATGACCCCAGTTTGTTTGAAAATCACCACAATGAAAAAAACAAAATAAAAACAGTCAGTACTGACATGCTAATTACTACAACTTGCACTGAAAAATTGACTGATACTAGAGATTTTTTAACCTTTAATTAAAATTCCATCTCTGCATCAGCCCTCATGTCTTTGCAGCTTACAACTCTTTTCTGATGCTTGGGTAGTTTCAAAGCCTCTAATTATTTTTTACTGCACAGCTGAGGAGAGGGGTAATGGAGCTGATACCTCCAGAGCTCTGCCTGCCATACTTTTACAATATTCCAGCCCTCACTTGATCCATTTTCCAAATCTATAAATCACCTCACCAGCTCTCTCTGTTCCTCTCCTCTGGTTGAAACTGGGCTAATCAGTTATGGAAGCCTAAACACATAATAGCACATGACTGGAGGCTTCACTCATTCCTCATTCACATTCTGTGTTATAATGGTGTTTTTAGCAGTAGCAACAACCACCTGTTACCGTATGTGGAATTATTATGTGTAATTTTGCCTTTGTTTGAATTTGTTCATTGACTAAAAGGAAATGTTAGAGGAATAACAGTAATAGTAATAAGAAGAATAATAACATCAGGTAGGTTGGTATCTGACAGATAATTTCTTGGGATTGAATGATGGTGGTGGTATGGACCAGGATTTACTGTCTTTACCTACAGAATTATTCTACACTTTGCGATATAACTTCTGACAATGGAAGACTGTCAAATGATTTCTTTATTATGAGAACAAAATGTCTTGGATAAGATGGTCATTGGTTGGTTGGATGGTTTAAGTTACATACACAAGAGTCATGATAACTTAGAAGAAAATAATGAATTTATATTAGTTTGTTTTCTTTGTTTTCATTTTGACAGTGATGCAAAACATTGCCAGTTGGGGTCACCACAGTCATCAGGTGTTAAATTCTATTGGTAGTAAATCTGATTTGGTCAAGGATTTTGTGGATTGCCAGGACATAAAGCAGAATAAATAAAGATGAGAGCAGCTCTTACTTTTTCCAAAGTTACAAAACTTTTTTCAACCAAGAATGGTCCAGTCAATTTTTGTTCAATACATCGGCCTGAATCTGTAGAGACTTCCTCTCTAGAAGAAGATCACTTAGACAAAGGTCAACATTTGCCAAAATTTTGGGTCATCATTTTAATTTCTGAAACTCAAGGAAATGAACATAAGTCAACAGGACTTGAAATGGGTTTTTTATGAGTACACATATCCCACAAGGCCTAAACAGTGGAGCTGAAGCTAGAAGAAAAAAAAAGGGCCAATGAAATGACTTCTTAGTGGACAGTGGGTAAAATCCATCTTAGAACAGCAACAGATCTCTCTATATTATGGCACAGGATACACAGGTTCTGCAGTTAAGTTTCGACAAGACAACCATAAGTGTTTTTGTTCCAACCAATCCCATCTCCCATTGAGCTGCACAGCCCTGAAAAAACAACAAAAAACAAAACGCATCTTTTTGACTACCAAACAACTAATTGAAATGCTGCAACAGAGAGAACATCCTAATATAGTCCTAAAAGTAATCATTAGGGAAAAAAGCTGTTCTCAATACTTTGGACCATTCAGGTCAAAGAGGAAGGTGGGGGACAGCTCAACTGTTTTATAGTAGGTAGTGTACATAGGTCAATCATAATGCACTGCATGAGTTGTCCTCATCTATGGAAGCTTGTACCAGAGAGACAAAGAAACATGGAAATCATACATTTTTAAATATTTTTTGACTAGCATGAGAGTCCTTGGTGATTTAACAGCACTAATTGTAGAGAAGGAATATGTCAGAGGGAAGAGAGACCAGGAGAGACAGAGGAAAACATCAGAGACAAAAACTGGAGGAAGTTGGTTGGGAGAAAGATGGGGATGAGAGTAAAGACCTGCTGATTAATATAAAAAGAGAGAGGAGGAAAGCAGTGATAAAGGAATTACGCCCAAGGCTTCTCTCAGGAGACCACAAATATAGAAGGAGAAAAAGGTTGATTGTGCATCTCTCCTCCTCTACCTCATCATATCCCCTTTGTCCTCTTCTCAGCCTGGGGACGCACATTAGGATACATGCTGTGTTTGCTAGAAGTCCACAAGTAAGCTCTGTATACTGTATGTGTGCCTGCCCCTGTGGCCACAACTTCATCACAGTATGGTAATATTTTACCCTTCACCTCTAAAACAATGAAGAGAAACTTCACACTGTAAGTCAAGCAGACAAACATAAATATATATTTTATGATGAGATGAGTCAAAGACAACTTACAAGACACAGGAAGGCTGTAGTGTGCAAATCTGATACCACTGTCCCAGGTGCAATGTAAGTCCAATTTTACCATTCAGTTGTCATTTATTATCTTATCAGTCTTTGGTTCTTTCTTACCTCTTGATTGAGCAGGGCAGTGGCCAGTTTTTGGACTTCAGGAGTTAGCAGTTGTGTCCCTCTGATGACCTTGCTCAGTGCAGCCAGGGATTGGTGGATACTCTGTGACAACACTTAAGAGTTTAGTGTACAATGTAATGTGCAAGTTTTAGAGCATTGGTACATGAATGTGATGCAGGGGGAGCAAAGCTCTGGTTATCTGACAAACCTGGACCAAGCGGATGGCGTTGAACTGCTCCAGAGCGATGAATGACAGGACTGGCGACCCCTGACCTTCTGTTGGTGGGGCCACCTTCTGGTGGATCAGAGTAGAACCCTGATAGATAGTAGATAGACATATTGGCATGTTGACAGGACAGACAGACAGACTGCTGGAGTCATGTTAAAAAATGTTCTAAGACAGACACAGAAAAAGAAAGAGGAGATAAAAGGGAGGGCAGAATGCAAGGTGATAGAGGTGTTTTTGTACTTATAAGGCAGAAAATATTCTAATATTATATTGATCTCAGAGCTATAGATATTTTTTACCTTTGGCTGTAGTGTGTCAAGGCTTGCTGTATAATATCATACACTTGTCCATTGTTCTACGCCCCTCTTATTAATGGAACACTGTTGGCACTACATCAACAAAACTGTCAACCTCAAACTGGCTGCGACACAGCAGCACATACACATTATTTAGAGTAAGATGTATAATGCATTTTATAACTATTGCTGTGCAGCAGCATGCTCTCTGTTTTCTTTCAACTTATTTCTCCCATTACTTCTTTCCAGTGTTCACTGAGGGTTTTGTTTGCTCAACATAAACTAAACTAATCTCTTCCTATCTTGATTATGTCACAATAACAAAACGCAACCAAATAGGAAATGTTTTCTCTGCTGTGCAAACCAGGGGGACAATTTGTGTGCATTAGTTAACACGGAGATCTACTGTAAGTACATCAAGTGTTGGTGTCTGTATCCGTGTACCAGCACAAATACATATAGAAAAAACAAATACACACAAACACTGGTATTCTGTTGTATTCTGCTGCAGATATCACACTCTGTACCTGCACCCTATTTTGTTTTCCTCGCATCAAGTCAGTAAGGCAGACGAGGAAAGAGGGGGAGAGAGGGATAGTAGGACTGCAGACAATGAAGAGCGAGAGATAAATGAGACAATGAGCAAAAATTCAGCTTGACTACAGCTCTGCCATTGTCTCTCTTCAAAAATGTCCAAGCCAAATAAACAGTATCTGCTGTCTTGCAGTCACACTCTGTCTTGTCTTGTCATACACACTCATACAGGCTCACACACAAATAGTGTGCATGCATAAGGATGTGCATTCAAGCTGCACTTCAGGGGAACACACATCCAACGATGGTCAAAGACGGGTTTAGCTGACGACAAAGGGCCAGTTAATTGAAAGCAGTCAGAGGTAGATTGTGATCAATGGGAATCTGGCTGCTGATACAATGGCAACAATTAACACAGTCAATCAGTCTCCTCTCAGTAAGCACAAAACAACTCTGCCTGCAAGGGGCTGAGAGACAGCAGCAGAAAGAGAGAGAGGGAGGCATATGTGCAGATGAGCGAAAAGGAGAGGCAGATCATGTGTGATTTCCAGCCTGAGAGTGAATAAACACAGACAGAGAGAGAGACGGCGGGAATATGGGGGCTAAATTATTTAATGCAGAGGTAGATGTCATTTTGATTTGAAAAGGTGTCGGTCTCCAAGCAACCACACACAGGAGTGCTGCCTGACTAGGCAAGCCGGTGGCTATCACACACAGTGCTCAGCTAGACCCTGCTAATTTCCAATGAGCTTTCGCAGCTTTTAATTCAGACTTGTTGCCTCTGCGTGGGCAATGTAAAAACATGATTTCACATGCAAATAAAGGCTAGCGTGGAACTGTTCAAGCTTAAAAGAAGTACACAAAATAAAAAAACTATTCTACTATAAATACTTAGCAGGTATTAGGAGTTTGATGGCCAAATAACATAAGATATGTAGGCAATTAGCAATTATTGAGTGTGAATCACTTGTTTTAGTCATGTGGAAGTTACAATATGTTTTCCAGACATCAAAACACAGTTTTCCTGTGATCCCCAGTACAGTTTTAGGGCATGAGATTAAGATTCAGATACTGTGACACCTTTAAAACTTCATAATTAAATCGATCAAGATTAAATTTATGGGGCCAGCTTTGTAGTTTGGTTTGCAAAAAAAAAAGCACTGTAAAAGAAACAGGTTGGAGGAGTCATTAGTGCGCTTTTTCAGTTTAGGGAAAAGGAATGAGAAGAGTCTGAAAGATGAACCGGGTAAAAAGAAAAAGAACTGACCTGGTTGAGTTTCTTCCACAACAAGAGGACGGGTGAAAGTCCATTCGACCAGAGCTCCCTGTCAAACTTTGAACCTGTTGCTACTGAGCGGCTCAGGATGCGCAGCTGGGAAATCACCTATGAGTCAATCAGTTAGAAACACAAACAAAAATCAATAAATATGTTGTAGAAGTGGAAAAGAGGTACTGTCTGGTGATTTAGTAATTAGTGTTGCATTTGTTTATGAGACTGGTCCTGTAGTAGGTTTGTAAAAGGTTGCCAAAAATAAATGGCCCTGGTTGCTTGCAGCTTCCTTCATATAATTTGAAGTGTGACTGATGATAAAAACCCTCACAAAAATATGTGTGTGGTATTCACTAAATCGCACCTGTCCTGTGAAAAATTTGGAGTGTGAATAGAGTAAATTTTGCTTGCTTACTTACTTTTGCTCATTTCACCAAAAAGCAATGCATGATTAAGTAATTGTAAAACATTTCCTTAAAATGCTGTAATAAAACATCATTGACACCTCTGGTGGCAACACTCTCCAGTGGCAGTCAACACTGCTTCATGTCCTGGAATATTACAAGTGAAAAAGGCCAAACCCCAAACACATCTCCTAACAGCTCCTTACACACCTAATCAAGCATGCTTAGCTTCAGGCTTAGAGTCCTGGATAGTGCTTTTATCTTGACTCAGTGTGTGTGCCAGTTTCTATATGTGTGTGTGTTGTGAGGAAGGCAAAGCGTCTGATAAATGGCTTTCATTTGGGCCAGGAGAACTCCGTACTAACACCTGCTTTATCTTCTCTGCTCAGAAGGGAAAGTATGTGTATATGTGTGTGCACGTGCATGCATGCATGTGTGTGTGTGTGTGTGTGTGCATGTGTATGGCAGAGAGAGAGAGAGAGGAAAAAAGGCAAGGATAAAAAACCAGATAGCTAATCTTGAACTTCACCCTGACAGCAGTAAAATGAGGGCATCTGAGGATGGAGATTTGAAATATATTGGGGTTCAAATATATAGGGATTTAAATATATTAAGATTTATTCTTATCTCAACCAGTGACTACCAGGCAGCAACTGCATTTACCGTTACAACCAACTGGGAAGAAAAAGTTACTAGACATATCTTTGTGCAAGGAAGTCCAGTTTTAATTGCACTGGGTGACGTCAATTTAGCTGAGGCTTTCACTTTAATTCAGTGTAATCCAGGATTGTGGTTCATGGTTTTAATCAGGGGACTATTTCTCATGGTCTGAGATAAAATGATGTTTGTGCAAAAAAACACAAGCACGGATGTTATTATACCCAGATATATAAAGGCACTATCACTGAACAGAACATCAGCACAATTAGAGACAGCTCATTTATTTGGATTCAGTGGGGGAACAGATACTTTCATGATATTCTACTTTTAGTACTCTATTCATTCTGATGACAGCCGAGTGATACATTTTTATTTACTAATCCCTACATATACAGTACACTCAAAATACTCACTCATCTTTTCCTTTTGATCATGCACACACACATCTGACATTGTGTCTATAAGCCCAAGGCAAACGTCAGTAGACATTAAGGACCACTCTGACCCATTTCGGGTCATTCGCACTAAGATTATGCATTTATTTTAAATGGCATCAACCAAAATCACTGACTGCCCCCTGGGCTCTGTTCAGTGTGTGGTTAAGTGTGCAGCCCACAGAAAGTGACAAAGGTTTTTAGGGAGAGGAGAGGGCATAAATTAAGTTAAGAGCGAGAGAGAGAGAGGGAATGTGACAGTGACAAATGACAGCAGGAGAGGAGACAATCACAAGTGGAGATAGGTGGAGACACACACACACACACACACACACACACACACACACACACACACACAGTGGCCTTGTGGGAGTTGTGTGAATTTAACTAGGTTGGTGGTTGCAGTGATCAGCAGGCCACACTGACAGTATGAATGGACTTAAATGCATTAAAACCCACTTGGGGACTGTATGCACAAGCTGTAATGGTTTAAGTGTTTGCTGAGGATAACTGCACACAGAAAGACACAAACAAACACAAAAACATCAAAACTGTCGCATCCTTTATGTCCCTTCACTCCCTTTCATTTCTGCTCTATTTTCACAACCAGGTGTGTGAAGTTCTGTTATGAAAGCAGTGATTTTGCTCTTGAAAACAAGGATGAGTAGGAATTAATTTTACATGTTTTGTGCTGTGTGAATCATGCAAGACATAAAATGTTGGTCACAAAATGAGAGCAGTGCAGCAACACACCTTTCACTCTACATCCTCTTTCTCTTCCATCTCTCATGATTGTCTTCTATCCTTTCCTTTTGGTGCAATCTCTCTCTCATTCTTAAACACACACGCACACACACACCAGTTACAGAACACATTTGGTGTATGTGTGAGACTGTGTTACATTGAGTTACATCAGAATCTGCAGTGACCATCAACTTCTACACACACGTATCCACACACTGACATGTCTCAGTATCCTTGTGTTGATCTTGCTTAGCTGCAATCTCTAATCATGGGTCCCTCAACTTTCTTGTGCATGACCCCGGTTTTGTGTGCCAAGATTCCTAATTACAGGCACGGAAAGTTCTTAAAGGGAATGTTCTAGGTTCAAAAAAGTATTATATAGAGGTGGCACTCCTAACATAATTTCCTATATCAAACATATGCAAATATAAAAGAAGAAGACATTTTTGGTGACTTGCATGTCAGGTGAGTTCTAGGTTGAGAAATTCTGTGATATAATAAATAAATCACTGTTTGCAGGCTGTTGAACATTTGCGCTGTTGTTGTTAAGTAAATTTATTGCTGTAGTGCAGACTTTTTAAAACCATCTGCACTCACAAACCCAATGACAACATAACCTTGACACTGATAAAAGCAGACATGATATTCTCTGTGACGGATTACCCATCTAAACCTAGTTTAACGTCTCTGCAAGGTGAATTTTATTCTGTTGTGAAATAAATGGAAACGGATGGATGCCTGGTATAATACTTTAACCTTAAATTGAAGTCCTGACCCTAAAATAAACTGCTTTTATGTCCTGAATGGGGTTGGTTCCCCGCGACATGACTGAGGTTGTGGTTTGTTTGAAGGATAGCCACACACATAACACACACATACACAGAGTATAGACTGTTATAACAGAAACAACTATCCATCGGCACAAGTTTCACCTACAATCTGTTGAGTAATGACCTGTGTAATTTAAACAGTAATTAGGAGATAAATTGCCTTTCTGTACAAATAGTGCAGTGACAAAGCAAAAAAAATGGCTGCCAAAGTGAAAAAAGTGAGGAACTTCAGTTATTGTCCGCTTGGTTTCAAGCTCCAGATGCTGGAAACTCATCAGCAACTGCACTGACTAGATCCACATGCTTCACTTGCTGATACACACTTTCAGTGTGGATATTGTCTTGGTTGCATCTGGTTACTATTTTTTCTTAACACTGTATGTTAAGAATAAACTCTAGTGTCATAGCATAGGTTAAAATGAACAAACAATGTGGATTTTAACGATCACTATGTTCTGATTGGTTCTGATAACTAATAGAATGTCCGTCTACGTGTGTGGCATGTATGTGATGGCACGTGCTTCTGTGAGCTTGAACATGTGCACTGATGAATGTGCTTATGTACTTTCTGGTGTGCGTATGTGAGTTATAGAGCGCACACATCTACATATTTGTGTGGGCATATGGAAATAAATGTGCATGTGTGCCTTTGTGTTTGTATTTCTGCATGTGTGAGGTAGAGATTGAGGTCGTGGTGGCAGTGGTGTGTGTGTGTGTGAGTGTGTGTGTGTTTGTGGGGAAAAAGCAGGTGGCTGTGTGTGTGTGTGTGTGGGTGCACCTGGGAGCTGATGATTCTCTGGGAGGATCTCTCGATGTTGGCGGGCAGACCAAAGAATGCAGGTCTGTCATCCTCTGGGAGATTCTCTATTACGCTGCGGTAGTCCTGGGAAGACACACAGACACATGCGGGTCTCACACAGAAATACTAAAGAGAGAGAGAATGTCAACATGGTGCCTATTTTTATCAAGGCTTGAAGACACAAGACAACATTTAAGCATTTCAGTAACACGCACTACTAAATTGGAAAAATAACAGCTTGTAACATGCTTGTTAAATTTCTATGTGCAAGCATAGGATAAAAAATGTTGTAGTCTCCTTAATTAGGTGTGTTTATATGGTTTGATGCAGCTTCTCGAACAATATCTTTTTGGCACTTCCGCTTACAACTGTACAGATTGCCATTTCAAAGTAGATATTTCCATACTGACATCTTTTGCATAGCAAAAGCGGTCTTTCAACAGCTCTGCAGTATACTAACTTCTTGCAGTAGGACTTCAAATGAACAAATATTTAATGACAGTTCTGCTTGTATGCCTCTTGTTTTTTGCACATACTGAGCTGTATCAACAGAATGCAAAGCAATAGAAAGAACAAAACCAATTGTGTAAACTTGAGGCTAACTAATTGGGTGTATTTGTAGTATCTGTAGTGGCTACTTTATAAACCAACTTCAAATGAAGCTCAACACAACAAGGACTAATGAAACTTCAATACTGACCTAACCACAAATAGTAAATCACCTCAGGGAAAAGCTTTGGAGCATTAATTCAGTACCCTTTCTCTGAGCTGTTTATGCTTCTCTGCCAGTGCACCTGGGACCATTAGAAAGAGTAGACGTTGCGTCAAAAGTTTTAAAATACAGAAAAAAAACATTGCATTCCTTTTTTCTCTTGAGTAGGAATGAATTTCTTGAATATGTAGTGCCTACCCCTGCAACTGTGACCTGCAACATTAAAATGTTTGAATGCCAACTGCTCCCGCTAAAACACTGTGCTACACTGACAACCTACCAATATGGAGCAAGAGTTTGGGAGGCTGATCTGAGGTGGAAAGAAGCGCGTTCCCCCTCTGCTCTTTCTCTGACCGGCTGAGAGTACAGACGACAGGAGATACGGGGAGAAGAACTGCTCCAGGTAGGAGCGCAAGATGCGGAGGTCAGAGGGGTTGTCGATGCGTCCACCATAGATGGCACTCTCCAACAGGCCATGGACAAATTCCCACTGGAAAGGTTTACCACCTGGAGAATAAAAAGACACAATCATGTGTAATTAGTGCTCACAGAACAAAAGAACACTGACATGCTCACACATATGCATAGTACATGCTCTGTACACACAGAGAAGCAGGGAGATACAACAAAGGCCAAATTCCCAATTCATGCCTTATCAGGGTTAGTGCCAATTAAAAGTAACTGATCAAAGAACCCACAGATTCCACTACCTATTACCATATGTGCTGCAGAGCAGAACTCTCCACTGCATTGTAATGTTTGTTACCAGCCCACCTACCTTCAAAAAGCCTGTCGATGATCTCGAAGCCAGCACGAAGGTCCGACAAAGAAAACTCATAGAACTTAGTCCAACCCTTGATAAAACACAGAGGATGGAAAAAAATTACAATAAATTTATTTTATTACCAATATTCACCTGGCTACAATAGTATTAATGGGTTACCTTCAGAATTTGTCAACCAAACGGGAAAAGATGCCATTGAAAGTCTAGCATCACACATAACGTTTGAGGATTGAGGGCTTATCAGTCACACATAGTCCCTTTTTTTCTTCATCTTCTAAAAACTGTGTGCAAAAGTAGTCTTAATCACTCTGACTGCCATATTTTTCTATCAGGTTATCTATCCATCATATGCGTTAGCAATAGTTGAGACTGTTAAAATCAATTCAACAAATCTGCATGAATTTACTTGCCTCTGTATTACCCCGCTCAAATTTTACACAGCTACACTTCAGAAACCCAGCGCAACCAAGGTTTTATAATAATACAGCTCAAATATAAACTGCCATAACAATTTGCTGAAGGGAAAATCTTCAGTAGCTGTTGAATGAAGGCTACTACTGTTAGACTACAATTCACTTTCTCAGCTTTTCTCAATCCAACCGTCTGCTCACAAGCAAACCTCAGTTTACAGTTAGTGGGTGAACCACAAAATGAAGCTGAGTCCCTGTTTTGCACATACAAAGAGATACTACAGTGAAAACATTAGCACTGGGGCTTCTGGGAGGAAAAAAAACAAGTCTGCTGCAATCAGACAACACATATGCAAGCATATGGAAAGAAGAGCCCACATACGCACACACACACGCACACACACCATCACAGCATTGATCATTTCAAAGAAAAAAAATCACATAAGTGTTAAAACATAATTGAGTGTGAGGGCAGTCTCAGTTTGCGAGTGTGTGTTTGTTGCACTTCACTGCTATTCAATCAGCAGGTGTAATCTGCCCACTGATGCTGTGGGTGGATGGGGTGAGGGGCGGAGGAAAAGTGTATAGGCATGTTCAGTAATTCTCTGAATGATTAAGTGTATGCTGTTTCTTCAGTAATTTTGTGCTTTAGTGTGCATTCTGGACAGTGCAGGGGCATGTTTCCACTGCATTGGATAAATGTGCTTACATGTGTATGAGTGAGACTGCACTCATGCATGTATGCATTTGTTTTATGTATTGGCTGCTTATTCAGTGAATGATTCAATGTATGGGTGTTACAGCATGAAGTTGACTGTGAGTGTGTGCGTGTGTGTGTGTGTGTTCCTTGAACGCATGTGTATATCTTTTCAATTACTTTGTGAGGACCTCAGTGTGCTACATAGCAGCGTGTTCAGCTATAATTGGCCACTCTGCTTGTACTATAGCCATCAAACAAAAACCCTAATCTTTCTTGTGCTGTAGCGCTATGATCACACACACGTACACACTCGCCTAGAAAGGCTGTACTGTACTACTACTACACTACCTTGGATGTGAAAACCTCTCAGTCTTTTTGTTTTCACCTCTGCTCTTTTCTCGTTCCTCCATTTGCCTCTTTCTTTCTTTTTCTCTCTCAATGTCTGTTCCTATCTTTTTAAATTAGGCCTTTCGACAGACATGCAGAAATGATAAAAGCGGCAGAAAATAAATGAGAAAAGGAGGGAGGACACTACATGAAGCGAGAAGGGAGTAAGCGATGGTGGAGTGGACGAAAGGAGCTGTGACTGTTTCAATAATTGGGCGATCATGTTCTCAGATGAGGAACAACATTACCATCTCAAATGAAAACACTTACTGGAGATTCAATCATTGAATCTCTAGTAAAGTGCTTGTAAAGAGAAAGAGACAAGGCCATATTAGCAAGGGAGGGAGGCCAGTAAAAAGAAAATTAGGGAAAACAACAAGTAAGTAAGAGTGGAGATCATTTAAGGAAGGAGGAATGGAGAGACGGATCCTGAAGAAACGCACAAGAAATGCTCTTCCTGCATGTTAGTTATGAAGGTTTACATTCAACTATAGGCCACACTACAGGGGAACAGTTAAGGGAGAGTATTGGGACCAAGCCTGAGGGAATAGGAGAGACAGTGTGAGGAGAAACAAGTGTGTAAACATTGTGGCATTTTATTTAGAAAAAAAACATGTTCTTTGCTACAGCTCTCCCCAGAGTCTGGGTTTATGGAGAGTGTATTGATTTCATGTTGGTTAAGCAGACAAAAAGACATACCTTCCTGGTGTAACAGCAGACATGTCATATTATTCGATTGGACAAACCACTTTGAGGCATCAAAGGGACAAATGAGTCCCGGCGCATGTTAAGACTCTGCCAAACACCAAGGTACTACCAAACTGAAAAGGGAACTGTTTAAGTTGACAAGTAGAGATATATTACACAGTAAACTGCAGAAAGTATCAAGTAATTATGGGTTCAACCACATCTTCTTTTTGCTTGTGCAAAAATGTCTCTGCATCTCCGTATTTGATTAGTTTGGACTCACACCGGTCATTATTTTCGATTTGTTATCTATTTTGTGTTGATTGATCTCTGCCTTGGGGCTCAACTGGGAAAATAATCTGGTGTTCTCATAGGGGTGCAAATGATGTCACTCTTTACAGGCTGTTTCGTGGAGATGATTTACCACCAGCGCTGTAGTTCAAATAAGCAAATGCTGTGCTCAGTCTCTAAACATTCTGAGCTGATTCTAAACACACCATTTTGATTTATTTAGAGCTGCTGTGAAAACTGTTAAAGCTGAGTTAAAAAAGTTTCAGTTTAAAAAACAGAGTAATTACAACCATCACATGCAGTGGGTCAATAAAATCCATTTTCAGTTGACACTTATAATAAGCCTCCTTTGAAATACCTGACCTGACATTGCATAGCCTTTGGTCTACAAGCAGTGCGCCTGAAAAGTATCAGGTGGAGAGATTGCTCTCAAGCCTCACCAGTGTGTGCTGTACCTTGTGTGCCTGTTGAGGGAAGTTTACAACAAAGACTAAAATAATGCACACACACACAGCAACAGCCACAGCCACACACACACTCACATAAACACACACAAAGACTCTGCTGGAGGCACAGCAGAAAGAGCAAACAGGTTTGCTATCTATGCTGGTCAGTAAGGACAAAGAGAACTGATCTCTAGGGTAATTTTGTTTTACTCTTTCTGTTCATGTGTAGATGATGACTTTTTCCGTCAGTGTAACTGCCTCCCTGTGGATATCAGGCCTGTATGGTTTAGCATGGAAATAAGTTTAATAAATTATACACCTGTGACAACCAGTGTGGAGATGAAGGCTGTATACTGTATGTGTGGGTATGCATAAATACGTAAATAAACAAATACATACATACATTTTCATAAAGAACGTCGAAGTATCCAAGTTAAGTATCTACATGCAACAGCTGCTAATGCTAGTAGCTTCCATCGAGAAAGCTCCTACATCTGGAACTGTTACAACATTTGCACAAGTGCAATTTCTCCTCTTTTAAATAGCATTGTAGTGCTTCGATAGCTGGAGTTTATTGTCCTGAAATTAAATTGTACAACTATGACCACTCAGGTCTATATTGGGGTGTTTGTGTGTTTTACCTGTGGTATGTACTTGCGTCTCTCTTGGCAGACAGCATGGAACCAAGCCAGACAGAATAGAGACTGGGCTCTGGCCAGGATGCCTCCTACACACAAACAATCAACAACATGTCAAATACAAAATAGCTATAATAATCAATCATTATCATAGTGACTGTGTTTTATAAACCTCGAGGGCAGTTATTCTTTATTAATATTATCATTATTATGAGCAGTGGTAGTAGTAGCATTAATATCATTATTATTCATCAAAGAATACACAACAGAGAGGACTGATAGGAGAATCAAGCATGCTGTATTCTGCTATGGATGTTTTAGACTGTTTTCACTGCTGTGTTGTAGCCCCATTTGCAGCTGTTCTTCCTTTGTCCCAGATCCTGAAGCTTGCTGGGATTTCTTTATTCACAGGACCCATAATCTGAGCTAAAAATCATGCACTGACATCACTACCAGTGATCAATGGAACACCTCATTTATGTTTAAAAACATTAACTAATATCTGCATCTGGTTGTTAGCTTAGATGTATAATAGATATTCATTCCATACAAAATATAGCAGAGGCTAATTTATATAATTGCATTGTTAGGAGAAGAGAAGAGAAGAGAAGAGAAGAGAAGAGAAGAGAAGAGAAGAGAAGAGAAGAGAAGAGAAGAGAAGAGAAGAGAAGAGAAGAGAAGAGAAGAGAAGAGACAACCTTTACTGATCTGCTCTGGAGTCCATGACTCATATGTTCTCAACAGATTCTTCTTCAAACCGGGAGGAGCCTGGAGATGGGGAAGAAAGTGAGGACATAGGGAAGGGACAAGGTAAAGTAGGATAGAGAGGAAGGATGAGACAGAAAGGATTTTATTATGTTGGAATCTTCTGCAAAATTCAAACATTCAACAGAAGTTCACATTACAAGTCCCAAATATAAAGCTGTCATACAAGCTCAGAAACATGGCTCGGCACAGGGAGATATTAATCATGGTTGACATGAGCACCAGTTGTTTCCTTTGGCAGAAAAACTAGTATGATTACACATGTCCCCTATACATTTGCATCATCATCTACAAATTTACATACGAGTTTGTATGTAGAGCAAATGTATGCATATTCATGTCCCACTGAGTATTCAAGAAGACTAATCACAATGAAATCTTGACATGGAAGCTATTACACAGATTCAGTGTGTTGAAAGTAAAACAAACACATTCTCTATGTTATAGTCATATGTGATCTTGTATAATTATGAGACTGGTAGATTAAATTTTGAGACTTGGTGGTTTTATCCTGACATCCCCAGATGTGTGATTCCCAAATCCAGTTTATCAAAGATGTGTCCGGCAAGACCAAAAAGAAGCTGTGAAATGGAATTTGGGTTGTGTGTCATGTTGATTCTTCTCACAGTCTGTTTCGTGTTGTTTTGTGTTTTTATCTTAACCCAGCATGCAGGACCAGAAAACATTTGACCATATGTAAAAAGCTTTTCACTCTATTACAAAATTCTCATATTACTATAGCAAAAAAAAAAAAAAAAACAGCACCGTCAGTGTCTCTGGGAATTACAAGAGTCCATGAATAAACTGGAAAAACATTGTTTGGTCAGGGTTGGACACCCAATAGCTATTACCACGAGGAGGATTAGGACCACAGCCCATGACACAGAATTTTACACAACCACCATGCTGTATATATATATATATATATATATATATATATATATATATATATATATATATATATATATATAAAGGCCAGTTTTAGCTGGTGAGGTTTTCTACATGAGTCAGCACTAACTCGGATCACTTCGCTGTATATTTAATTCCTCTGGCAACAATACGCTCTGTTTATAATAGAAACAATGGGCACACTGTACATTGAAATCAGTTCACACATTATCAGCTTTGCTGAACATTTGGTACCTCCATCTGGTGGTTTTGATAATACACACTGCCAGCAATGCATATGTACTAAATTTGCCAAAACTTGCAAAGTCACTACATATGTTAACAACTTCAGCAGATTAAATGTATTAGCAAGGTGCTGTGCTTACTTGTTTCTGCAGCAGCAGAACAGTTTTCCTATTTGCATCACTGGAGATTCATCGTTATTCGCCCTTAAGAAGGCAATAAACACTAACAATTTTTGCTCTGTGAGAGGTTGGTTTACACTGTAAGTCTAATGTCCTGTGAACTGTGCAAGTAAGGCACTAAACACATTTATTATTTGTATTTTCATGCAGTTTTGTAGTATCAGGCAGTAGATATACTGTATTTCAAAACATAAAACTCATTCACTCACAGTTAGAGAAGACTTGAGCCTTTGATTGCACACATTGTCCAGTCACTGCATCATGAAGGTCCATCAATTTTCTAAACTGCTAATCTTGTACAGGGTTGCTAACGTCTGGAGTTTATTTTAATATATCCATAAAGGCAGACCCCAACCAGCTGGGCTGGATTTAAACACTGGGCCTTCTTGCTGTGTGGTAAAAGTGCTAACCACGAAGTATATACACAAGAGTAGGCCTAAAGTAATAACTTAATACTTGACTGAATGCAATTTTTGCTGCACTTTTTCATATCAATAACTATGAAACAATTCCCTAATCTGTTGACTAAATTCAACTCAACTTCAGTAGATTAAATGTACTTGCAAGGTGCTACGCTTAGTTGTTTCGGCTGCAGCAGAGCAGTTTATGTATGTGCATCACTGAAAGTTCATCTTTATACAACCTTACAAAAGTAATACATTTATTCTACTTTTAAACACTAACAATCGAGTTACCCTTTTTTGTAACTTTGTGTAAACTGTGTATTTTACATTGTAACTGCATTTGTAGAATTTCATATTTGCTGTATGAGAGGATGGTTTACACTTTTAAGCCTAATGCACTGTGAACTGTGCAAATAAGGCACTGAAGATATTTACTTACTGAAGCCTCAACACGAAACTGCAGAGGGGAGTCGAGTGTGGGGTAGGGTATTTGGGCTTGGGTGGAGGAACTATAGTAGCAACTATTTTGACTGTAGTTCAGTAAGCGTGTTGTTGCTACACAGGGTTGTAGATAAAAGGGTCATTGTGTGTGTGTCCATCTGTGGTTGTGGCATGCATTGACGTGTGCAGTAAGTTGATATTTATCATTTGTATACTGTTTATACTGTTAGGCTGTTATTCTTTATCTTGTAGGTTTGAGATATTACACACTTACTTATCCTGCAGTCCAGAAATAACACATTACAGTAACTTGTTTATCATTGGGGACATGTTCAGAACATGTGTGCATACATATACAGTATGTCAGTAAGTTTGAGTGTGTCTGAAAAAGAGAAAAGAAAGACAGACAGACAGAGAGAGAGGCTGTTTGTGCAGCATGCTTGGCTGCTGAAGCAGCTAACCCCTTGAGCAGGACTCCCATCAGAAACACACTAAAGCACGCATCACTAACACACAAGCTGCAGGCTTCTGCCTCTCCCTACAAATGTACAGTATATGTGACCACATTACATATGTAGCCATTATACAGGGGATAAAAGACACATGCAGTCATGAATACACATGACATTTTAAAGTCCTCACACACCCTATACTCTTGTGAGTATACCACAACCCAGTAACATGGTATTAGTGAGCATTTGTACCCACTGTGCCGACAAGAATGTGTGGCTGCATGTTTATTTGTAAACCTCATCCTAAGCTACTGTAGGAGTATTATGGTGTTATTGTTTCTGCACCTGTATTTTAGTGGTGAATGTGTGTGTGTGAGTGTGTTTGTGTGCGTGTGTGATTACCTCGTAAGTGATCTTGAGGCTGGACTGCAGCAGTATGGGAGGAAATCTGGGGTGAACTTCTGCTGTCAGCCAGAGACGAAAGCTTTCTTTGGGATGAAGCACATTTAGCTCCTGTGGAGGAAAGACGGTACACACATTAGACACATTATACACATGAAGAGATCATCACAAGAATATCAGAGTAATATGAGACCAGACTACTTGTGCAGTAGTATCAGGCAATAGATACGCTGTATTTCAAAACGTAAGATTCACTCATTGAGTTGGAACAGTTAGAGAGGACAGCACCTTCTTGCTGTGAGATAAAAGTGTTATACAAGAGAAGATCAAGAGTATTAACTTAGATACATGGATATATTCGACCTGTATTTATACAGTATGGGCCAATGAGAGCTGTTAACTCTTTTGCATGGGTACCCTGTGTATATCAGAAAATAGATTCAATAATAAATACTATGAGTCTATATCTAGTAAATACATAAAACACAATTCCTCTCTCATTTTGAATCGTTCTTTTTTCCAAGTGACAAGATTCTCCACAATGACAAACCATTCACTCTCTCTGTCTCTCTCTTTGTGCATCTCTTCTTTTCACTGTCTCTTCATCTCAATTTCAAGTTGTCTTTCTCTCACTTCTCGTCTTACATTCCTCCCCCCTCTCTTTCTATCTTTCTCAAAGATTTGTGGCTAAAAATAGCATGCTGGCACCTCAGGGTCTTGTGTCATCTGATTTGGTACTCACACACAAGCACGCATGCACGCACACACACGCTGAATTGTAATCAATGTGTTTCTGCATCATTTGGAACCTAATTCACTCTTGTGGAAGCACACAAGATCACAGAAATTCAAAGAACACAGAAACTGACATCCCTCGAAGAAAACTCCTCTGTCTCTCACTGTCTATGCGTGTGTGTGTGAGTGTGTGTGCATGTGTCTGATGTGTCATCGACCAGAATCCCACTGGAACACATGATGGTATTGTGAGGAGATGCAAGACAGAGACATTAACAAAGAGGGAAAAAAGGATGGATAGACACAGAGAAAGGAAGAAAAGGTGGAGGAAAGAGAAAGAAAGAAAGGATTTTACTGATTTACTTACTTATATTTGTTATAGTATAGGACATATTGTATGTACTTTAAATGCACACATAGATACTCAAACTCAACAGACTTTTTTCACATACAGAAATTTTTGCAGGTGGAAATTTGTGCTTGCAGACTACAGATATAGATCATAAGATACAGTAACCCCTGATACAATCCTATCGCAAAGATTTGGCCAATGATAAAGGATATCTGAAAGATATGACATTCATAATTCATAATTTCATTGTATTTGACTAGCAGACAGAGAGAAATTTAGATTGATAGCTAGATCCAAAGACAGATCCATAAGTAGAGGGATGGAGTGAGTGATGTGAAAACAGTGCAAGTGGAAGAATGAGAGTAGACAGGGATGAGAGGACATCTGCACTGCCAACTTCAATTATGAACACTGACCGCTCTCTTTCTCTGCCTGTTTTCCCTCTTTTCTCCTCTCTCTAACTGACCAACTGGTTTAGTAAAGGAGGGATGCACTGGAGAGACAGATGGCAAAAATAAGACGGGAAATGTAGACACTGCCTTGAGAAATACAGTAAGACAGAGCAGATGGACACAGCTGCAGAAACAGAGGCAGATAGCAAAGTCCTCTTTTTCAGAATTTCCACGTCTGCTAAGGCTCAGTTCATCTCTCCCTACTTCCATCCTTTCACATTAACTGTGTCTTCATTCTTTCTCTCCTATGCTCCCTGTCTCCCTCGTTCCCCTTGTTGCATCAGTTTTTCATTTCAAGCTCGACTGCCGAGACCCCAACCTCATTGGCCGCTGTGCAAAGAGCTAGACAAAGAAACGGTGAGAGAAAGAGAGACAGGCACACCGAAAGAGAGTTTGAGTTTGTTATACAATATGGTGTGACAAGATAGCCAGGATATAGAGGTGGAAACAAACAGAGACAAACAGGGAGAAAAAGGCAAAATTAAATAGTAGAAGGAGGAGAGAAAAGAGAGTGCAAGAGGAGCGGAGAAGGACAAAAGCAGGAGAGGAGAGCTGTAATAATCTATGGTTTAAGTCACACTGGGAGCACAGACAACTCTGGACAGGAGGGATCTCTGGCTAACCCCAGGGCACACTTTCTTACACACACGCACACGCACACGCACACACACACACACACACACACACACACACACACACCAATCACTGCCAGCAGCTGTGCCTTCCAGTGAGATATGACCTGCTACAGTGACACAGCATAAACAGAACCCCAGGAAAAGCTCATGGACACAAATAAACACAAAGAAAGTGCAAGACACATTTCAACCTATTTACACTTTTTTTTTAACATGTTCATTTCTTTTGCCTCCCAAAAATAACACTTTGTCACTGTAATAAACTTTATTTGTACAGTCCTTTTCCATTTTTATTTCTTTATTTAGCATAAACCAAGATTGTATTACAGCAAAAAGAATGGGACTTCTTTATTGCATGGATTGCTCTACCTTACAGTATATGTCTCAGAAAGGAATCAGAAATGCTGCAACAGACTTCATGCCATTTTTGCATAGAGTACTTTCAAGGGCACAAAATGAAACTAAAGCAATTCCAGTAATGCAATACAAGACTGTATATAATTGCTTTAGATAGCTAAAGATACACAAATGCAGCAATACTAGTCAATCCTGTCTTCTGCATTTAGCCACAAGTTCTCAACCACATCTCACATTCTGTCCTCTCTTGTCATATACCTAGGAAATCATCTTTTTACATGCATGATCCATTATCTATACACCGCTGAATCCTTTGCAGGGTCACGGGGGGCTGGAGCCTATATGCATGATCCATCCCTAACAATCTTCTCCAGAAATGTCCAGAAATCCAGCATTCATTGTGTCCAAGAGGGACATCTGATCATGTGGCTGGTGGTCATAAACCATGCACCTCCATGAGGATAAGAAATCCTTTGTGGAGTTGAGGAATGGAGAGTGAAAGCAAGAGCACCATGGGATGGGCTGCAAACTACTCTGTGACTGGAAGAGAATGGTGAAATGTCACATCGCCCAAAACATCCCTTCTGAATGTCTGTCCCACTTGCCCCTGTTCCTCCTTTTCCTTTGCTTCTTTTTAGATGTAGATGTAGCAGAATGTAGTAAATTATATTCTGATGTACAGTAATTTTGTGCTATGTTACGTTTTGACTGTAAATTTTACAGTTGTGCTCCAGAGTTTGGTCCACACTGACTTCTGTTGTGCTGACCGTAAAGAGTTTTGAAAAAGGGAACGCAGTATTGAGAAGTAATATCACACACAAGCACATATACACAATAATAAAAGCACACAGGAGGAGCAACATGAGTACTATCGGTGACACACAGACATGCACTTGTGAGATGCAAAGCAAGCATGATACAAACTCACATACACTGTATGCACATGTATGCCCGGAGACAAACACACACACACACACACACACAGAAAGACAGACAAATAAACAAAGACACACTAGAACAAACACAGCCAACAAATAACACCACAGTGACTAATATGTCCTGACAGGTAGAGAGCAAAATGTGTATGTGCAGGCAAAGGACAGAAGGTAATTTTAGATATGGAAATCTGGGCAGCCAGCAGAATGCGGTCTTGTGTTCCTGTATTCTTGTGTTTGTGTGTATGTAGCAGTGTTGTAATATTATAGATAAACCCTGACAAAGAGGGGTTAACCAAGAGATTACATGTACACTTTATGTACATAACATCCTCCAGGCTCCCTGTTTCCACTGACCTTTCCCCCTGACCCAAACTCTGCCAACCTGTCACTATGGGCTTGAGATGATCTGAGGAACAGCTTGTTTCACAAAACCCATTTCCTAGACTATTTTCATGGACTTAGCCTAGAGCAATCATTCCACTGGATGTATCCCATGTGGACTTTATTGGACCCTTTTCTTGGTGTCACTTTGAAGTCTTATCATTGATTTATTATGTTCGTTTTGGACTTGTTATAGCCACATTGTTGAATCATTTCATCAAGTATGGGAACTACATGATAAACAGTTTCTGTTTATCTTTTGTACTTTAACTTTTCCCGACCACAGTGGCAGAAGCATGATATAATTTTACAGTAATGGTAATGCAATACTACTGTGGACAGACAAGAAACAATTTGATTTCAGCCCTCTCTCCCTGAGTTGATCACAAAGGGTCCTTGTCAGATAGCACTGTCTAATAATTACTAATAACTAGCACACAGAGTCATACACACAGAGTACCTACTTTTTCCAGGAGGGGTAGCCATGTAGTGACAAGGTGAAGGTTTTTCAGGCAAAGCCAGTCTCCATTTCGGGAACATTCTCTGAGTGTAGCTAAGGCCACATCAGCCTGTCCCTGACCCATAGAGATCTAGACAGACAAAGAGAGTGAAGGAGGTAGGAGGGGGCGAGAAACAGAGGCAGTGGGATGGAAAATGTGATTCAACATTGTAATTTCTGAAAAATTGTGGGCAGATAATCTAATTCAATATTTAAATTCATCTCTTTCCTCAGTGGCAGAAACTATGAAATACTTGCAAAGTGAGATTTCAAATATGATTTTTATGAATCGAGTTCCCACACAGAGGCCAGGAACTCATAATCAATGTGATTTATATTCATGTGTAAGTCATATCATTTACAGTAATGTTATGTGCAGCACTCATATGAGTGGGATGCAGTGTGTACATCTTTAGTGGGTTTACTTGTTAAAGTTACAATGGAATTTACTATGAGCTGTTTAAATATTCTTGAATAAAACACATCTACATCTAAAACACAGCTACATAGTCAAAAACTGTGAGCTGTTGGTGAGTAGGTTTGCATATTTAAAAAGAAAAAAACATATTAAGACAGACACCAACAAAAGCATATCTTTTGAAAGCTATAAATAACATCTATGAAATGTTGGTGATGATTTTTTGGCAAGAAGTCTTGTCACAGTCATTTAAAATTGAAGGATGAGCCATAAATCCCTTATAAATACAAATCAAACTGTAATGAAGCAACATGACACCAAAAGCAATGGTATGGCTCTTTTATGTGTATATCTTTTTTTTTTTCTATGACCCAGGGGCAGAAGCTACTGTACATCAGGCACAGACAATACTTGTTAGTATGATACATTTCTTTGTAGGTTTTGTCGCTTCAGGGGATTTGTTAATAATTACAAAAAGATAAAATAATAACAGCACTGTTCTCGAATAGCTGTATTAACTACATATTGAATAACAGCAGGTGTGTAGGAGTGTCTTGCAAAGGCACCTTTCTCAGACTTCTTGGTGTCTTGAAATAAAGTACAACTGATGAACTCTACTGGCAGAACATTATCAAGAGCCATGCCTCCAAACTGATATGAATTCAATGCAATGTTCAACAAGCGGTCTTGCTTTCCTCATTTATTGCATGCACAGATCTTGGTAGTCTGTTAAAAAAAATCCATTTGCTCTTGCTAATCTGCAATGACTTCTCCCATTTAATACTGTTATTCTCTACCTCGTGATAGTTGTCCCTGCCCACGGTTTCAGCTGCTAGCTCTGCAAGCTCCTGGGACGGATCTGCCCCTGGAGAGATGATGATCAACACCGGCTCCCACTTCAGTGTCTCAGTGTATAGACGTCGCAGGTTCAGAGGAGGAGGGGAGAGCTCTTTCATACCTGTAGAGAAGAGGTGATAGGAAGATAATGAGGGGTGCGAAAAACACATCTGTAAAGAGGTGTTTCAACATTTCATTTAAAGACATGCTACTCAAAGTCAAAGTGACTGGATATACTGCACATAGGGTCCACCAGGAGGGGACAGAGAAACGGCAAAAAAGGGTAAATGCTATTAAGCAGCAGCAAAGGGGCATTTGGTGACAGTAGAAGGGGACACAGGTGGGGTAGACAAATCAAGCGGGAAAAGATGACAGGGAGACAGGGGAGGGCATGACAGTGGTAGACAGTGCCTTAAGGGGGCAGGAGGGGGGGTGATGGAGAAGGGAGGTTGGAGAAAAGAAAAAAGTAGAAGAAGAGGGAGAGCAGGAAAGAGGCAATGATGTAGAAAGGGAGAGAGGGCGTAAGAGGAAGACACTGAGACAGAGCAAGAGAGATTAGGAGGGCGATGTGCTGTGCATACAGAGTGCTAGGTATGCAGCAGTATTCATCATACATCGCAGAAGAATACCTTGTCAGCCCCCTGGTGCTGAGAAGCCAGGCTCTTTGTGTATAAGTCTGAGTGTGTGTCTGCATGTGTGTGTTTCCTCACTGAGCATTAGGCTCTAATCCTGCTGTAATATATTGAATCGCATATCAGATATGAGTTAATAGTGACACACAAGCACAGACAATGTAAGTGGCGGTGTTAGAAATTCCACTGTGACGTTATTTGTGCGTGTATCAGCACCTATCTCTCTCTCTCTCTCACACACTCTCTCACACACTAACATACACACGCACACACACACACACGCACGCACACACACACACACACACACACACACAGAGAATGCTGTCTTCTGGTTGAGATGACTGCCCCAGCCTGAACATTCTTTTGGTGTCTCCTGCCAAATGCAATCTGCTGCACCAAAGTACACATATGCACACGCACAAGGTCTTCGTAGAGAACATCTCAGAGTGACCTTTTGTTGCATCACCATGGCAACACTTAGAAAAACAGTCATCTGACCACATGGCTTGTGATGTCTGACTGCAAAAAAAGGGAGCATTTACAGAACGTGCGCGTGCACAAATGCATACACGATTACCTTTGACATGGACAGGTAATCTGTATTCATGCTGCAGACCAGCATCCGCTACCTGTGAATAGCAAAGTTCACCTTGGCTTTTATGACACACAATCAGGGCAAAGAGGAGTCAAGAAAAAGGCAGTACCACAGTCTCCCTATGATTCAAACACTGCTTAGTGGAGGAAACACTGAATTACTAAAAATTAATGAGCAGACACTTGGTCACACAGAAACACTTGACATAGAGTTTTTCTATTAATATATATATTTTTATCTTTCGATTAAAGTCATTGTATTTGATGGAGCACATTTGCATTAAAATGCTGATTGATGGTTTAAACAAAAAGGGTGTCTTCTTGAAAGGATGATTAATGATAAGACAGATGTTTTTATGCAAATGTAGGAGTGTTTGTATTTTTGAGAAGTAGAATGAGCAACCCAGTGAGCAAGCAAAATTGTGTGTGTGTTTGTGTGTGTGTGTGTGTGTGTGTGTGTGTGTGTGTGTGTGTGTGTGTGTGTGTGTGTGTGTGTCTGTGTGTGTGTGTGTGTGTGTGCGCGTGAGGTTGTGTTCACCCAGGCATGCCTGTGTGTGAGAGCAGTGCCCAGGCCTGGACTGGGGGGATTGAGTGAGATTAGCTATAAGAGGATTACAGACCATGCCTCATTAGCATACTGATTTACAGCCAAAAACACATACACATACACACAAAATCGTCTTCTCTCCTGTCCCTGTTTTTATCTGACTCTCTCACTCAGAGACACACTCTCACCCACATCACACAATCGTACACGCATGACACCTTTGTCGATGGGTTCACTTGCTGATCAAGGAGTGTGTGGACAGGATAGAGTAAATCTGTGTTATTTGAGCTGCCCACAGACAAAAAAGAAGAGAGACGAGGAGGCCACACATGCCCCTGGGGAATTAGCTCAAAAGACACGTACCTATAAAGAATAATAGAACTAATAAAAGAGAGATGGGCTCAGAAGTACAGATAGCCATGCACACACACAGACATCAAGAACACAATGTCACACACAAAAGCTGAATTGCTATCTTGAATGGCAATTGTTTCTGTTTTCACATATTGATAAAAACTCCTGCAGTCTTGTTGGCAGCACGCCTTGTTGGCAGCATGTCAGTCTCAATCTGAAGGTCGTGAGTTCGAGCCTCACATGGGGCATTGGTTTTAAGAAAATGAAGTACCTGGAAGCAAGAATTGAAAAACTGAGAATCTTAAGTCATATGCAAATATCATACAGACCTTCAAACATGAAGACATAAACTGATGGACAATCTCAAACACACTAAGCTTGGAGCATCACCCTCAATGAGCTAGCATTATTATTAGCACTCTGGAGCAGCTGCACAACAGCTGACGCTGAGTTTTAGTCAATAGAGCTCTTGCTATCAATGGAAAGCGAGTCAGTCATAGTACTCTGGCTCACCAAAGTGCCCTCTCCTTCTCTGTCTGTCTATATCCTCCATTCTTTTTTGGAACCACCTTTTTTCCTCGACTGCACTTCTGAATGTCCAACTAACAACATTTGTGAAACAATTTGAGGGTGAAACTATTTTTGGAAAAAATTGAAAGTCTAAACATGTTCACCTCCATGTCAACAGAGCAATTCCATGCAGCGATGAAAACTGTGTCATATGGTTAAAAGCTGCAACAACAAGCAAATAATTAGACGTGTTCAGGTCATTATCTCAGCCTTGGTTTGTGAAGTCAAGAATTAACTGTCAAGTTGAGGTTTTGTTTCTTCTACCGTGAAACATTACAAATACCACCATTCATTCAGTGGTGTTTCATTACTGACTGTGCATCTGTGAGAGTCCAAGAGCTCACACTCATCCATGCGCACACACTCACCACTGACTGAACAGACTACCACATGCACTGCACAATCATTTCTTTTTCTATTTATATTGTTCGTCTCATGTTTCTTTCAACCTGCGCTCACCCTGTTTTGTCAACGGTCAACTCTAACATGGACAAGAAGTTTTACAAATGAAGAAAGCAAACACGAATGTGTGTTCAGATCATTTTCCTCAATTTTTGGTTCCAGTGTCATGAACGAACTGTCACGTTACGCCAGAGTCGCAACAGTGACAATTCTTCCCGATCACAAATTCCTCATTTTCATGCCTCGTTGGCGCAGTAGGCAGCGCGTCAGTCTCATAATCTGAAGGCCGTGACTTCGAACCTCACACGGGGCATGTGTTTTAAGGTCAGATGACTATACATTTCAATAGATTAGTGTAACAATTCAACACAATCAATGAAAAATCTAAAACTGATAAGAACAACCAAAGAATCCTCATATTGGCCAGTTCTCTTGTGAAAATGTACCTCGTCACAACAATATGGAAGCAGTAGATTAATGTAAAAATGATTAATAATCTGCGAAAAACATACAACTGATGCCAACAATCAAAGAATGTCTCAGAACTGTCACGTTTGGCAGCTGTCCAGTGAAAGAATGGACAATTAGTCTCTCCATGGCTGAACTTGCATTTAAAAACATTACAAAAACACCATTATTCCTTTAGGAGTGTTTCATTGTTGGTTATGTATCTGTGAGAGTGTAAGAGCTGCTCTCAGGCCAGCATCTCTGCCACTTGTGTTGGTTTTACGCAATGCAACGTAAATCCCTGACACCATACCTCACACTCATCCATGCACACACATTCACCACTGACTGAACAGATTACCACATGCACTGCAGAATCATTTCCTTGTTGTAGTTATATTGTTAGTCTCATGTTTCTTTCAACCTGCGCTTGTCAACGGTCAGCTCCTAAGATAACATGGACAAGAAGTTTTACAAATGAGGAAAGCAAACACGAATGGTGTTCAGATCATTTTCCTCAATTTTTGGTTTCGGCGTCATGAATGAACTGTCAAGTTTAATTGTTGTTGCTCACCTTTAAAGATGCGACAAGAGCTCTAACTGCCACGTTACTCCACAGTGACAATTCTTCCCGATCACAAATTCCTCATTTTCATGCCTCGTTGGCGCAGTAGGCAGCGCGTCAGTCTCATAATCTGAAGGCCGTGAGTTCGACCCTCACACGGGGCATGTGTTTTAAGGTCAGATTACGACACAATGCAGTAGATTCACATTAAAATTAAAAATAGTCTACGAAAAACATACCATCGATGCCAACAATCGAAGAATGCCTCAGAACTATTAAGGTTGGCAGCTTGCCAAAGAAAATGTATTTCATCACAACAAAATAGAATAATGGAGACACAAACTGCATACTATCGAAAGCAATGTACCAATTATGTGGTGAAAGAATGGACAATTAGCCCATCTGACACCATACCTCACACTCATCCATGCAGTAAGTTATGAATTCCTTTCTCAATCCCCGTGTTATTTCTATAATATGCAGCTCAGCTTTAACTTAGTGATTTATATGATTTCAGCTCTCCTCATGTAGATTGACAGCATAGATAATATCGTGAAAATGTAAACAAGAGACACATGAGGCTGAAGCTGCCGCATAGAAAATTATTGATGGAACCAATCCTACTTCAGAATCACAGCACCAATGGTGATTTCACTAGGATGTGGCAATATAATTTGGCTGTAGTCTCAAACACACTCAAGTTGAGCCAACAAAATGAATATCACTGGACCAATGTTATCTTATGACATCCTAAAGTCAGACAGGTTTATTTTACTAAAGCACTGGAACAGCACAAGAGAAATTCTATTTTTGGGTGGGGCTGCATTTGTAAAGCACTTAGAAATATTGGGAGGGTTTTCTCATTCAAATGAGGAATGTTTGGCCTTGAGCTATTGCTTATCCATACTGGAATATTCATATGACAACATGCTGACATCCAAAGCATAGAATTCCCCAAGGTTAACACACCCAGTTAGGCTTTTTAAAATGCATGCGTGTATTTGGTATACTGTATAATGTTAGGTGCAGGAACAGAGAGTAAAGGAAATAAAGAGTACATTCTTGTATCCAAAATTCAAGACCGAACAAACTAAAACTGAAACCTTTAAAAAATGTTGTGTTGTTTCACTTGTTACAAAAGTCATTCATAATAGTGTATTATGAGGGCCACTAAATATTTCCAATTATATGATCAGAAAGGCAGACATAAGCCTGACATTTGAATGACCCAAAAGGAAAAGCTTCATAATGGTCAGCTGGGTTTGTGTGTTTGTTGGGTTTTGTTTTGTAAATTTTCAAAATCTAATCGGAGTAGCAACAAGAATTGTATTTTTTCCTTTTTTTAACATGTAAGCAATATTGTGGGAAAAAAATTACTTTAGGCATTGGTGGTTAACTTGATTGTGAGAAACTTGAAAACAGCCAAAAACACACACACATACAAATGTTGACATTTTGAGGTATAGCACAGAATGTACATGCTCTTTTTCATACAAACAGTCCTACACAAACACTAGCAGAACCTAAAAAATATCAGTCAACTAGCATCTTGTCACACAGCACACACAACTGAAAATTAGCTTTGTACATATATATTAACACCTGCATATTAGTTTCACCTGACACCAATTAGCAGTGTCACAGATAGTGCAGTCAGAAGCCAAAACACCATACGATTATCTGGACTGAATGAATGGGCTCATTAAGCGCAATAAACTAACTACTCTCTAATGATGTCATAACTGCGTGAGTGTGTTGTGTGCACACGCACCACAGTATTTGTGTTTGTGTCAGTGTGAGAAAGACAGACAATGAGAAATGAGAACAGGCAGCAAGAAGTGTGTGTGTGTGTGTGTGTGTGTGTGTGTGTTTGTATATGTGGTATGTACTCAAGGACAGTGGTATTCTCACAATGAAAGATAAATAAAGACAAAGGATGAAGAAGACTATCATGAAAAAAAATCACACCATTGATGACTGAAGTATTGCTCAGACATCCAGAATAAAAGCTTTGTCTGAGAATATTTTGCTTGAGTAGAGTCTGACAGCAGAAGGTACTTGTGACAAAAAAAAACATCTTTCCATACCAAAAGCGGTAAAGGAGGACCTAGTCATTCATGATGCTCACAGCTAATTGTTAATCACAATCAGACTCAAATTCGGAAGGCTAAGGATTTACTGAACCTTTATCAGAACAAACACAAATCATGCTGCTCAAATTTTCCAAAAGCTTTCCATACTTGTCTTTCTTTGTAGAAAACACAGCTACAGTTTATCATTTCAATCAAATGTATTGGTTGGTTTGTTTATCTTCAACACCTGCAATACACATACAAAGGTATGCATAGAGTGATTTGTGTACAGTACAGGCCAAAAGTTTGGACACACCTTCTCATTTAATGTGTTTTCTTTATTTTCATGACTATTTACATTGAAGGCATCAAAACTATGAATAAACACATGTGGAGTTATGTACTTAACAAAAAAAGGTGAAACAACTGAAAACATGTTTTATATTCTAGTTTCTTCAAAATAGCCACCCTTTGCTCTGATTACTGCTTTGCACACTCTTGGTATTCTCTCCATGAGCTTCAAGAGGTAGTCACCTGAAATGGTTTTCCAACAGTCTTGAAGGAGTTCCCAGAGGTGTTAAGCACTTGTTGGCACCTTTGCCTTCACTCTGCGGTCCAGCTCACCCCAAACCATCTTGATTGTGTTCAGGTCCGGTGACTGTGGAGGCCAGGTCATCTGCTGCAGCACTCCATCACTCTCCTTCTTGGTCAAATAGCCCTTAAACAGCCTGGAGGTGTGTTTGGATGCTGTGGTAGCCATGCTGGCTCAGTGTGCCTTCAATTTTTAAAAAATCCCCAACAGTGTCACTAGGAAAACACCTCCACACCATCATGCTTCACAGTGGGAACCAGGCATGTGGAATCCATCCGTTCACCTTTTCTGCGTCTCACAAAGACACAGCGGTTGGAACCAAAGATCTCAAATTTGGACTCATCAGACCAAAGCACAGATTTCCACTGCTCTAATGTCCATTCCTTGTGTTTCTTGGCCCAAACAAATCTCTTCTGCTTGTTGCCTCTCCTTAGCAGTGGTTTCCTAGCAGCTATTTGACCATGAAGGCCTGATTCGCGCAGTCTCCTCTTAACAGTTGTTCTAGAGATGGGTCTGCTGCTAGAACTCTGTGTGGGATTCATCTGGTCTCTGATCCGTGCTGCTGTTAACTTGCGATTTCTGATGCTGGTGACTCGGATGAACTTATCCTCAGAAGCAGAGGTGACTCTTGGTCTTCCTTTCCTGGGTAGGTCCTATGTGTGCAAGTTTCGTTGTAGTGCTTGATGGTTTTTGCGACTCCACTTGGGGACACATTTAAAGTTTTTGCAATTTTCCGGACTGACTGACCTTCATTTCTTAAAGTAATGATGGCCACTCATTTTTCTTTAGTTAGCTGATTGGTTCTTGCCATAATATTAATTTTAACAGTTGTCCAATAGGGTTGTTGGCTGTGTATTAATCTGACTTCTGCACAACACAACTGATGGTCCCAACCCCATTGATAAAGCAAGAAATTCCATTAATTAACCCTGATAATGCACACCTTTTTGTTAAGTTAAGTACATAACTCCGCATGTGTTCATTTATAGTCTTGATGCCCTCAGTGAGAATCTACAATGTCATGAAAATAAAGAAAACGCATTGAATGAGAAGGTGTGTCCAAACTTTTGGCCTGTACTGCATACTCATTAATGTGATACTTGTTTTCGTCTAACCAAGTGAGAATAAAAGGGGAAAGAGGAGAAAGCTGGCAAAATATCAATAAAAATGAGGCCTGTTTCCAGAGGGACTGGGTGCCCAGAGGGCAGAATGAATATGTTGTGAGTGTGATTTCTTTTTCTTGTTTTACAGTGGGAAATTGTGAATAAAGATTGCTTTTTATGTGAATTGTGGTCAACCACAGCAGAACGGTACTGAGCATAACTTCAGCCCACTCAGGCAACAATGATTGAAATAATAATAATACATTTAAAAAAATGAGACACTTACCAAGGGCCTGGGTGGCAAATGCTGCCATGGCACTCTGCAGTCGGTCTGGTCTGACTGCCTGAACCAACAACAGCTGGGGAAAGCAAAGAGAAAAAGACAAAGTGAGGAAGAAAGAAACAACAGGTACCCATTAAAACTCAGTCACTGAGTCATACCTGTTCATATCAAATTTGAAGGGGCATGCATATAAGACTGACATGACACCATCATAACCATGATGTGACACCTGTGAACAGGACGGACCCTTAATGATTATTTATGACTCTTGTCATCAAGTGTCATTATGCGTCATTCAGTCATTTTTAATGGGGTTAGCGTTAATTGACCAAATGACAGTTTATGTAGCCAGAGTCACTTAAACATGTCGAAAATATCTGAAAAGTCAACCTCAGAGGAAAAAAAAGTGATTTGGATGAAATTTCCAATTTAAATTCACGGAGACTTTGAGATTAAGGGTGAACCTGATTAGTGGACTAGTCCATTTAATGTTGCTACCTTTGCTAGTCGGCACCAGATATACTATTTGTTAAACTTATTGTTATTTTAACAATGTACACATTTAACTTCCAAGATAATGGGCTCACAAGGCACAGCAGGGTTTCAGTTATCTGGTAATTACTGTTTTTTTTTAATCTGACATTTAAATCTCTCTGGTCTAACTGATTACAATGATAAAATTATTGTTTCTATAAATGCAGTCTGGTGGCTTTGGCGAGAGTGATATAGCGGCTGTTTCTGGTTAAAAAAAAGGATCTTACTCTAAACAAAAAGATCCTTTCCATCATGTTTTGAGACACTTGGAACAGCAATCCGAGCCTGTCAAACTCTTGAAGGGTCTAAATTGTAGCCAGTTTTGCAGCTGCCAGCTGAAGCACTCTTGGTAAATAAAGGACTAATTTCAAAAACTGGCAAGAAATGTGGACCCTCACCAAAACCCTGATGCACAGTGCAAAGTGCCACACATTTCAGCAGCATTTAAAATATCATTTTGTTGTTGAAGAATGTTAAGAATAGTTTAAAATGGCACTCATAATACAAACAACATTTTTTGTGCACATCTTTTAACCTGATAGATTCAATTATGCTCAATTTTGGCTGTTTTCTGAGTGTTTTTCTTATTTACTAGTCGACAAGGTATGGTGTCAGAGATTTATGTTGCATAAAATGCTGCAGTGCATGTGTTCTGTCAGATTCTCTGATTGTTGTCATCAACTGTGTGTTATTCATACATTGTTACCTGAATGTACTGCATTGTTATGGGACCTTAAAACACATGCCCCGTGTGAGGCTTGAACTCACGACCTTCAGATTATGAGACTGACGCGCTGCCTACTGCGCCAACGAGGCGTAAAATACAACTTTTGTTACAACAACAAAGTTAGGGCTCTTGTCACATCTTAAAAGATGAGCAACAACAATTCAACTTGATGGTTCAGTCATCACGTCAGAAACATCAAGTGCTCACTGGCTTTATTTGTAAAACCTGAGTATGTTTGCTTCAGAGTTGACCGCTGACCGCTGAACAGGGCAAGCACAGAGAGACATGAGACTCACAATATAAATACAATAAACAAGTGATGGTGCAGTGCATGAGGTAGTCACTTCAGTCAGTCGCGAAAGTGTGTGCATGGATGAGTGTGCGGTATGGTGTCAGAGATTTGCGCAGTGTAGTGTAAAAAAAAAGCAACGACGAGTGGCAGAGACGCTGGCCTGAGAGCAGCTCTATGGCAGAACTTGCATTTAATTATTTTAAATGCAAGTTCTGCCATAAAGAGACTAATTGTCCATTCTTACACCACATAACGAGTACATTACATTTGATAGTGAGCAGTTTGTGTCTCCATTATAGTATTTTCATTTCATTTTGAATGTTTTCATTAATCTATTGCATTGTGTTGTCTGTTTGACCTTAAAACACATGCCCCGTGTGAGGCTTGAACTCACGACCTTCAGATTATGAGACTGACGCGCTGCCTACTGCGCCAACGAGGCCTCAAAACTCACATTTTTCCAACTGTCCGTGTACTGTACCAACAAGACAGTTAGGCCTCTTGTCACATGTTAAAGATGAGCAACAACAATTTAACTTGACTGTTCCTTCATGACGACAGAACCAAAAAGTGAGAAAAATGATATGAACACACATTTGTGTTTACGTCTTCATTTGCAAAACTTCTGGTCCATGTTACCTAATGAGTTGATTGTTGACAAAAGAGGGCGAGCGCAGGTTGAAAGAAACATGAGACTGACCATATGAATACAACAAAGAAATGATACAGCAGTGCATGTGATAGTCAATTCAGTCAGGGGCAACTGTGCGTGCATAGATGAGTGTGAGCTAACCTGCAATGCTAGGCTTCCGTCAGATGTTGTCATCAACTGTGTGTTATTCATACATTGTTACATGAATGTACTACATTGTGTTATGGGACCTTAAAACACATGCCCCGTGTGAGGCTTGAACTCACGACCTTCAGATTATGAGACTGACGCGCTGCCTACTGCGCCAACGAGGCTTAAAATTCAATCTTTATTGAGACGAATTGTTGTACTGCATTTTGGTTACACTCTGCGAAGAGACCTCTGAACACTGTTAAATAAATCTGTGGATTTTTCTATCTCTGCATCTGAGTCCTCATTCCAGTGTCAGCCTGACATTATGAGACTGACGCGCTGCCTACTGCGCCAACGAGGCCTCAAAACATAAATTTCGTAAATGAGGTGACTTGTCACTGTTACATCTGTGGCATCACTTAACTTTTTCCAACTGTCCGGCTACTGTACCAACAAGACAGTTAGGCCTCTTATCACATGTTAAAGATGAGCAACAACAATTAAACTTGACTGTTCATGACGACGGAACCAAAAAGTGAGGAAAATGATATTATTACTTCATTTGCAAAACTTCTGGTCCATGTTACCTTAGGAGTTGACTGTTGACAAAAGAGGGCAAGCACAGGTTGAAACATTCAATGAAATACTATAATGGAGACACAAACTGCTCACTATCAAATGTAATGTACCACTTACGTGGTGTAAGAATGAACAATTAGTTTCTCCATGGCAGAACTTGTATTTAAAAACATTACAAAAACACCACCATTCCTTCAGGAGCGTTTCATTGTTGGCTGTGCATCTGTGAGAGTCAAAGAGCTGCTCTCAGGCCAGCGTCTCTGCCACTCGTCGTTGCTTTTTTTACACTGTCAGGGATTTACGTTGCATTGCGTAAAACCAACACAAGTGGCAGAGATGCTGGCCTGAGAGCAGCTCTTAGACTCTCACAGATGCACAACCAACAATGAAACACTCCTAAAGGAATGATGGTGTTTTTGTAATGTTTTTAAATGCAAGTTCAGCCATGGAGAGACTAATTGTCCATTCTTTCATTGGACAGCTGCCAAACGTAACAGTTCTGAGACATTCTTTGATTGTTGGCATCAGTTGTATGTTTTTCGCAGGTTATTTTTCATTTTTACATTAATCTACTGCTTCCATATTGTTGTGACAAGGTACATTTTCACAAGAGATGTGGTCAATATGAGGATTCTTTCAGATTCTTTGGTTGTTCTTATCAGTTTTAGGTTTTTCATTGATTGTTATGAATTGCTACATAAATCTATTGCATGGTGTTGTCATCTGACCTTAAAACACATGCCCCGTGTGAGGCTTGAACTCACGACCTTCAGATTATGAGACTGACGCGCTGCCTACTGCGCCAACGAGGCCTGAAAACACAGATTTTGCATTTGAGATAATTTGTCACTGTTACAACTGTAAAGATGATAATAGCGATTGAGGCAAGGAGAGCTACAGGAGGAAGCTGGAGGAGTGCCTGCAGGGAAACAACGCCAGAGAGGTTTGGAGGGGCCTAAAAACCATCTCAGGCCACAGCGGCGACAATGGCTGGGGCCCAGAATGTGGAGATCGAGAATGGGCAAATGAGCTGAACCTGTTTTTTAACAGGTTTGATTCTATCCCCATTCCCTCCCCCAACCACCAGAACCCAGACCAGACAGCGTTACCTCTCAGTCCCCCCCCAGCACATCCCTGACACCAGCAGCTCCATCCTCACACCACTTCACTCTCCTCCAATCCACTTGAACACTCCCACCTCACCCAACTTTCTATGACTCTGTGGTCGCATCTGCAGTCTTTTACGAAGTGGTCTGCTGCATACTAAACAAACAAACAAAGACTAAACAAGCTGGTCAGGAGAGCTGGCTCTGTCCTGGACTGCCCTCTGGACACAACTGAGGATGTAGGTGAGAGGAGGATGTTAGCCAAGCTGACATTGATCATGGACAACCCCTCCCACCCCCGCATGACACAGTGGGGGCCCTTAGCAGCTCCTTTAGTAACAGACTGCTGCATCCAGTGTGCAAGAAGGAACGCTACCGCAGGTCCTTCATTCCATCAGATGTCAGATTATTCAACTCCAGCCCTAACCCAGATTATTCAACTCCAACCCTAACCCTTGTCACATCTTAAAAGGTGAGCAACAACAATTCAACTTGATGGTTCATTCATCACGTCTGAAAGATCAAGTGCTCAATGGCTTTGTTAGTAAAACTTGTTAGTAAAACTGTGTGTTTGCAATGGTGTTGACCGTTGACAGCAGAGGGTGAGCACAGGTTGAAAGAAACATCTAACAAAAAAAAATACAACAAAGAAAAGATAATACAGCGCATGTGGTCGTCACTTTAGTCAGTGGTGAATGTGTGTACATGGATGAGTGTGAGGTATGGGTTCAGATTTACGCAGCATAGTGTAAAACAAGCAACGTTGAGTGCGAGAGATGCTGGCCTGAGAGCAGCAGACTCTCACAGATGCCCAACGATTTTTCTAAATGTCCGTTGACTGTACCAACAAGGCAGTTAGGCCTCTTGTCACAACTTTAAAGGTGGGCAACAACAATTAAACTTGACAGCTTATTCATGATAGCAAAGTCAACAATTACGAAAACTGATCTTAACTCATCCATGTGTTTATTGTCCTCATTTGTAACAATTCCTGTCTATGTTATCTTAGAAGTTGACCATTAACAAAAGAGGGCGAGTGCAGGTTGAAACAAACATGAGACTAACAATATAAATACAAAGAAATGATACTGCAGTGCATGTGGTAGTCTGTTCAGTCAGTGGTGACTGTGTGTGCATGGTTGAGTGTGAGGTATGGTGTCACGGATTTACATTGCATTGTGCAAAACAAATACGAGTGGCAGAGATGCTGGCCTGAGAGCAGTTCTTAGACTCCTGCAGATGCACAACCAACAATGAAACACAATTGAAAGAATGGTGGTGTTTTTGTAATGTTTTCAAATGCAAGTTCAGCCATGGAGAGACTAATTTATCCATTCTTTCACCAAATAATTGGCACATTATTTTCGATAGTGTGCAGTTTGTGTCTCCATTATTCTATTTTGTTGTGATGAAATAAATTTTCGTTGGACAGCTGCCAAACGCAACAGTTCTGAGATATTCTTTGACTGCTGGCATCAGTTGTATGTTTTTCATAGATAATTTTTCATTTTTATGTGAATCTATTGCATTGTGTTGTCATCTGACCTTAAAACACATGCCTCGTGTGAGGTTCAAACTCACGGCCTTCAGATTATGAGTTGTCAACATTGACACTGTTGTGACTGTGGAGTAACTTAATTTTTTCAAAATATCCAACTTCTGTAACAACAGGGCAGTTACGGCTCTTGTCACATCTTAAAAGATGAGCAACAACAATTCAACTTCATGGTTCATTCATCACGTCAGAAACATTAAGTGCTCACTGGCTTTATTTGTAAAACTTGCGTATGTTTGCTTCGGAGTAGACCGTTGACAAAACAGGGCAAGCACAGAGAGACATGAGACTCACAATATAAATACAATAAACAAGTGATAGTGCAGTGCATGAGGTAGTCACTTCAGTCAGTCGTGAAAGTGTGTGCATGGATGAGTGTGAGGTATGGTGTCAGAGATTTATGCAGTGTAGTGTAAAAAAAAAAGTGGCAGAGACGCTGGCCTGAGAGCAGCTATTTGACTCTCACAGATGCACAGCCAACAATGAAACGCTCCTAAAGGAATGGTGGTGTTTTTGTAGTGATTTTAAATGCAAGTTCTGCCATTGAGAAACTAATTGTCCATTCTTACACCACGTAAGTGGTACATTACATTTGATAGTGAGCAGTTTGTGTCTCCATTATAGTATTTCATTGATTGTTTTGAATTTTTACTTAAATCTATTGCATGGTGTTGTCATCTGACCTTAAAACACATGCCCCGTGTGAGGCTTGAACTCACGACCTTCAGATTATGAGACTGACGCGCTGCCTACTGCGCCAACGAGGCCTCAAAACATTCATTTAGGAATTGAGACGATTTGTCACTGTTGCAACTGTGGAGTCACTTAACTTTTTCCAACTGTCCGGCTACTGTACCAACAAGACAGTTAGGCCTCTTGTCACATGTTAAAAGACGAGCAACAACAATTTAACTTGACTGTTCCTTCATGACGTCGGAAACAAAAAGTGAGGAAAATGATATGAACACACATTTGTGTTTACGTCTTCATTTGCAAAACTTCTGGTCCATGTTACCTAATGAGTTGATTGTTGACAAAAGAGGGCGAGCGCAGGTTGAAAGAAACATGACACTGACAATTTGAACACAACGAAGAAATGATTCTGCAGTGCATGTGATAGTCAATTCAGTCAGTGGTGAATGTGTGTGAGCTAAGCTGCAATGTTAGGCTTCTGTCAGATTGTCCGATTGTTGTCATCAACTGTGTGTTATTCATACATTGTTACCTGAATGTACTGCATTGTGTTATGGGACCTTAAAACACATGCCCCGTGTGAGGCTTGAACTCACGACCTTCAGATTATGAGACTGACGCGCTGCCTACTGCGCCAACGAGGCTTAAAATATAATTGTCATTGAGACGAATTCTCAGCATTGACACTGTTGCAACTGTGGATGACCTTAATTTTTTCTTAATATCCAACTTCTGTAACAACAAGGCAGTTAGGGCTCTTGTCACATCTTAAAAGGTGAGCAACAACAATTCAACTTGATGGTTCAGTCATCACGTCAGAAACATCAAGAGCTCACTGGCTTTATTTGTAAAACTTGTGTATGTTTGCTTCAGAATTGACCGTTGACAAGAGAGGGTGAGTGCAGGTTGAAAGAAAAATGAGACTAACAATTTAAAATACAACAAAGAAAAGATAATTCAGTGCATGTGTTAGTCACTTCAGTCAGTGGTGAATGTGTGGGCATAGATGAGTGTGAAGTAACTTCCAATGTTAGGCTTCCATCAGATTCTTCGACTGTTGCTGTCAACTCTTTGTTTTTCATACGTTTTCATGAGTTGTATGTTTTTCGTAGATAATTTTTCATTTTTTTGTGAATCTATTGCATTGTGTTGTCTGTTTGACTTTAAAACACATGTCCCATGTGAGGCTTAAACTCACAACCTTCAGATTATGAGACTTTTTAAAAAAAAAATAGATTTTGGGGAAGACAATAAACAAAGTAAATAAGTATTGCATTGGTTTGACAATGTGCAAACTTGACCTAAGCTATAACTGTCTTCTGTCTTGTTCAAGTTTTGAAATGAGATTAGCTAAATCTTCGTTCAATCTCAAACCACATGTGAAGGAGGGGGCTACAAAACATAACCAAACTGTTTTAAGTGTGTGCAGACTTTTGATATACACTGTAAATAACGATAAGTTCTCCCATCTGGCTGATGGTTTTTGATTGAAAGCTGACCTGCTGGAAGGGAGTAATCTTCTTGGCAATGGAGGATGGGATTTCCTGTTCACACTGCGAGCTCTGCGAGAAGGACAGCCAAAGGTCTGAGTCACTCAAACACAGGGACTGGTAAAGGCCTGAAAATGTAGCCTGTGAAAGAGGGATGGAAAAAGTCAAAAGGAAGTCAAAGGTGATGGAAAGGTCAAGAAATAATAACAGATAAGTGGGTCCAATTTTAAGCTCAGTAAGGACCGCTTTGCTGGCTTTCTATTTAAAAGGCCTAAAGTATTATTTTTTATGTCTGCTGGCTGGAGAAAATAACTGAATGCAAAAATGACTGTTTACATTATTAAGCATTAATGTTGTGCTTTTGTCACACATCGCACATGCAGCAGATGCTGTAATAATGTCCATATCTTGTGTCTGTATATATGTGTATGCACGTGTATGTCAGTGTATACATTAATGTGTTTACTTTTAAGATGGCCACTGCTCCATGCCTCTCCTGATCAATCCAAGAGGGGAACTCCTGTCGAGAGAGGAGAGGTGTAAGTCAAAAAGAGAAATAGTGCAGAGTTTTCTCATTCTCAGAAAACAGCTGCTCTTACCTCTTTCTTAAACATTTCTCCTACAATGGATCCAGTGAAGACATCCCATTCCTACAGCAGAGTGCAGTTAACATTTGGCAGGTCCAAAGCAGAATTTCTATATTTAATTTGTCACTGAAATTAGTCCTGATGAAATCCTGCAGATGCAGACACTAAATCTACACAGATACTCACGCTTTCCTGGAAGAGTTCAGGGTGCATGCCTTTCACAAAGTGCATCGCAAACATCATCTGGTCAGCCTGAGACAGAGACAAAAGGTTCATACACATATGAGAACATGCTTTTTTGTCCTCCTCAAAATTACAATCAAAGAAAGCCATGGTACAGCACAAAATGTTAGCATCTCTTCCAGACAGAGGAAGTTAGGCAGCATAGGCAGCTCAGCCCGTCTAACTTGCGGGTTTGTAAAGGGTTGCTACACTCTGACAAGAACTACACTGTCTGTCGCATCATCCCCACACACTTTGTGCCTGTCTCTCTTTGTGTCTCATCCGTAGATAGAGTTTGAGAGAGTAACAGACACAGCCACTAAACAAGATACTCATCCCACTCCCATCCACACAGAGAAACAGAAAGGCAGTGACCAAGAGACTGCAGTGGACACAGTGAATATAGAGGAAAGAGAAGAAGAAACAGGGAGAAAGCAGTGAGGAAGAATGCAGAAGGCAAATATACACAAACTTACGCACGCAAGCACACACTTGTAAACAAATATATGCTGTAAATGATTTTAAAGACAGACAGGAAGCTGCATGTCACTCACAGTAACTACAACTCTGCCGCATGGCTTACCTCCTAGTCCTACAATTTCTTGCTGTCAGCATGTTTGCTTGTCTGTAATACTTTTGGACTGTGTGACCTTTAGTGACAACTAAAAATGAGAAACACTCCATATACTTTTCCTTACATACTTGACTTTTTAAATTAACTTCTGTAGTGTGACTGGCCTCCAAAAGCATCATAGTAATATTTTATTTCTCTCGACAGTTACATTACAGCATTATAACTGATTCTGATGTTTTTGCTGCAAATAACAGCATTGCAATACTGATTTGCCAAGATTATTAACAGACAGTGCACCTAATAATAGTCACATTGAAATACAGCACACTGCTTCTGTAATGTGATGTACAGTATATTTATGTAAATTTGCAAGGACAACCAATTTCGAAAATGCATGCATTGCAATAATACGTCCCAATGTTGTGTAAAGTGGCAATAAGTCAAACGACGGTGTTAATCTAATCAGTCTGGCTATTCACAGGAGCTGCTATCATTGCTTCCAGATGTTGTTGCTGAAAAATCAGGTACATAAGCGACATGGAAGCCTGTCTGAGAAAACCTCTTTTGCAGCCAAAGTGCCTACAATTATTGAGATGTGCTTACTGTATTGTTACTGAATTACAGCATCATTGGATGAGATTAAGCTCCATTAGCCAAAGGGACGAGGGTATGCAAAAGGCACCAGCATCTAATGATCAAATGAAATAATTTAGACTCTCAGTGGTTTTTAACATGCTCCTTAAAGAGCATCTTAAACTGACAACTGGCCAATGCAACTAATGTTGTGCCTCCTGTGTGCCTACATTTAAACATAGGACCAAGCCATGTGGGACCCATGTACACCAAACCACATGACCCACTATATTCCAAGCTGTTTACACAAGATCTGCGGATGCAACATGGGTCAAGTAGTGTACCACATAAACACTCTGTCAGCATGCACAGTTACATCTACAGACTATGGCCTTTTCCCCCCAAGGAATACAATGGATTTAAATGTCCCGCACACATTATGTTCAGTGTTTCCTTAGTTTTAAATTTTTCCTTCCAAGCAGTTGTAGGTCTCCCCTTGATGTCCTTTGATATTAATACCAATGTTTAGCTGTGATAAAGGTGGAAGACTATAACTAAAACTGTAAGAGAATTGTTTAACAAATAAAAAGTAGGGTTTTACTTTACCCCCAACTCTTCCAAAAAATAAGCAGACACATAAACCAAACAAAATAAACATGGTCCAAGTATTTAGACAATTTCCACACCTGCAAAAACCTCCTTAGCACATCTCTGTGCCTGTCACCTAAAATTATATTCTGTACATTTACAAACAGCTGTAGAACCAGCTTGAGCTGCAGTGAGGCCAACCTTCAGGCTACATTTGGACATGAGCTCTTCACTACCGTGCCCTCTTTACGACCCTCTCCACGGTTCGTCTCTTGATCCGATGTCTGGATGATTTACACCAAGCTGCCAAGTTCAACTCCACGTACTGAAGTGACAGCTCGCACAGCTGAATCGAGAGGGCCCAGCAATATGATATAACTGATCAAACAAAGACTGGCACAATGTCCTGGTTGTTGTGTGTATTCAGTACATCTGCATGTGTGTTTTTATGAGTGTGTGTGTCAGACAGAAATGAAGCAAAAAGGGTGCAATGAGGATAAAAATCCTGTGAGTGTACGTGTGAACTGCTGTCATACCGACACTCTGACAGGACGGGAACCTCAGTAGACAGTACAGCCTGGAATATGTCACCCTTCAGCACATCACTGCAGCTCAACCTACTGCATGTACTGAGAGATGTATCCACATTCTCAAACACACACATAGTTCATCTATTGAATGCTTCCACCTGCCACTCCACAAACAGACCCAACAAAACAAGATAGAGATCCATGTACATTAAACACACACAAATACACAATCGTACTGTATTCTGTCTTTGGTGGTTTATGACTTTATTACCCTAAAAACACAATCTCAATGAACAACCCTCCAGTGTACACCAGTGTGTCGAACATTACTTGTTGTTACTGTTGCATGTTCTCTATGGACAAATATTTCCAGAAACAGGAAGTTTTGCCACGAAGTGACAGTGTCACAGTGTCACAGTTAATTATTCATCACTACTCCAAGTCATCGCAGGGGTAGAATATATGCACACTGTCTAATTCTGTCCATATTGTAATTTTTACACAATAAAGCTTTTGTCAATGTATCAAATACTAAGTGAGACCAAACCAGCCCAAAATGTCAGGATGAAACTTCTCACTTCTCACAAACTTTTCATTTGAATATACAACCCTATCAATTCAAAGACTACTATTAAGTTCAATTAATCATACATGGGTAAATCCAGGCCTAGGTTTTTACTTAAACATGGACCCCATTTCATTTTAATTTCAAATTATCGTTCAGGACATTTACTTCAAGAAAATTCAAAGCTGTTTAAAACAGAGAACACCTCATTGTAGTTCAAATAACATTAGCTTAACAAATTTACACCGACTGCTCATGAGAGATTCAACAATCAATATTTGGTAGAGATTCTTTATCACAGCTTTGATGTGCCTAGCCATGCTCAATCAATACCTTATTAAGCTGAATCAGTTGTGTTTGCAGTGGAATTTAATACGATTACAGAACAATCTAAGTGTCTTCGACAGCCTTAAAAAATACAGTAATTCCTAAAATTTGTGGTGGTTTGTTTATTTTTTCTTTTGCTGAGATGTATATGATATATAAGAATGTTTTCTATTCTTGATTACCTTCTCCTTTCAAATTCTCCTCTTTCTCCTTGTCTCCCATTATGCTTTCCTCATTTTTTCTTGTTCATTATCCACCTTTATCTTTTCATTGGACCCCTTTTCTCACCACTCTCCTCTACCCCTTGAGGCTATCTCTTTTGTAGCACTGATATTGACAGGAGCCCTGATAATGTAGTCCAGTGTTTCCTCTCTGCTAATGACTGGGCGGCTACTGTCTATATGCACGTGTGTGTGCGTGTGTGTGTTTGTGTGCAATTGTTGGGTTGATAGCCTACAGACGTGATCAGCGGTTAAAACCACCCTCACTCTGCTTGAAATGGCCAACACACACACACACACACACACACACACACACACACACACACACACACACACACACACACACACACACAGAAATTACATTTAGCATTTACTGCCTGATCGATGCAGTGATTGCTCTGTTGGTCAATATTTGACACTTCATTACTGTGTTAGATGCAGAGGTTTGATTGCATAAGTGTGTAATGTATTTCTTTTATCTGATTGTGGTTCTGCTCCAAATGATCAATAAGAACACTACTATGCTACTATTTTATATTACAAAATCACAAAGATATCAGTGCATCTGCTGGAGATGAACCAACCTTGTCACGAGTTAAAAAAAAAAAAAAAAAAGGTAGCGTAATAACTTTTAGCCTGTCAGCTGAAATCTTGCGCTATGATTGGCTGGTAGACCAGACATAACAAATTGTGATAGCGGTGAGGGAGAAAGGATTGAGGGGGTAAAGCAGGAGTAGTACTACGTAGGTGAGGAAACCAACACGCCATGATAATACTTTCAATTTGTTGCTGAATAAAATCTAATGTTGTATTTTCGTTGTTCAGATTCGGCCATTCTAGGCCATACTCCTCATTGAGCTTTGTTTCTTACCTTTACCTTTACTTTCATGTCAACTCAACAAGGATTGACTTATTCATAACCACATTAGGTAGCTTGGCAATGAAAATTCTTATTGCTGTGAGTAGATTAAGTGGAGATACTTCTTTGACTCATGTGTTTAACAGGGAACAACAAGGCAGAAATTAAACTGTTTATCTCAAAACAGACTGAACCCATTTTGCAATGCGAGCCCTGCTGTCACTACCCACCTATCACTTATACAAATCACCTGAGTCATGACAGGAATTGTTCAAAACTACATTTGTTCTATTTCTGGGTGTGCATGCATTACCTTGAAAAGTGACCGGCAGACATACTCGTACACCATATTCTTTAAGCTGGCCTCCAAAGCAGCAATCCTGGCTTCTGTATTCTCCACTTCCTAAAATGCACACACATACACACACTCACATGTGAGGACAAAGGAAAAGGACAAAAAGAGAAGGGGCAGCTAAACTGGTGAGGCAAAGTATGAGGGATGTGCTGTCTATAAACAGATTTAGATGATACAGTACTTGTATCTCTGTGGTATGTGCTTTTGTGTGCTTCAGCACTAAATTAAAAAAGTTAGCAGTGACATTTTTATTCCAAAATGTTCTCTCCTTCTTTCAAATCAAGGTAACTTGGATGTCTCAGGATCCTGCAACAGACACAAGGACACACATATAACTTGTACCATATATAACTTGTACCATTTTTCTTATCTTTCACACCTTCATTTTGTGTCTGACATACAAATCACCAGAGAGACATTTTGCTCTTCCACCAAAATGCTGGTGGAAGTTGGTGTCTGCACTGTAAGGTGGGACAGCAGTAAAACTGTCGGAGTGTTTATACAGAATGGAATAGAAACATCTATTAGGAGGAGGAAGAAAATGTTACAGCGATGGTGAAACAGAGTAATTAGAGAATGAGAATCAGACACAAAAAGAAAATACCATACATCCGAAGGGAAATGGCGAAAAAAAAAAGAGAAATTCTAGATCCCATACTCCCAGCTCAGCATCTGTCCTTCTTTTTCTCCTTCCTGAAGCTCTACTTGAGGTTTTATGCAAGCACGTACTTCATTCAAACACAGGTGTTTAGTGAGTTAGCACTTTGTGTATACAGTGCCTGAGCCCAGACGCTGTGTATGCCTGCCTGTCTGTGTGTGAGCAAATAAGAGCACTGTTCATCGTGTTATGTCGGATATGAGAGGCTAAAATTCTCTTCCAGATCTCGGGAACCATCTGCAGCTCATGGAAAATTAAACTTGGTCATTTAATACAACAAAAAAACCCAAAGCTACAAAGAGAGAGAGAGAGAGAGAGAGTCCATGAATCAATGCAGTATTCTGACCACACTCACTGAATGTGTCCACAAGCCCACCTACACGAACCCACACAAACAGCCACACACACACACACACACACACATAACAGTTTTGACCAGCTGCTGCCTGGTGACATTCTTGGATGACAGCACTGGCTCTAACAACCCACACAGGATTTGGGGAATTAGTGTTCAATCTCCCAACCCAATGTGTGCATGCCTGTGTGTGTGTGTGTGTGTGTGTGCTTGTGTGAATATGCATGTGCGTGTATGTGCTCTGGTTATCAGACAGTGTTTAGGGCGCAGGTGGAGAACAGCGGCGCGATACAGTCCATGGCGCTCTCCAGCTGCACAGGTCAGACTGAGATAAACTTGCTACAGAAAACAAAGCGAAAAAAGCTGAAATACATCAAGCTAATTTCAACTGAAATGAAATGATGTCAGAATAATCTGAACAAAGCAGTATTTCTATCACCACTCGCCTAAGTAAATGTAGTGTCTTGCAATTGTGCTCCAATTGTACGAAAACAACTACTTCTTCAGCTGATACAAACCACATTGTACACTAATATTACTATATAATTTTATGTCTGCAACTTGGGGGAGGAACAGCCTGAAGGGTACAATACATACAGATGTAAAGGTGAACATTTAATGTATTGTTGCATCTTCACATAATGTAAGAGTGGTGAAGGACACATTATATTACATTACAGCAAGCAACAACAGAATAGACATTCTGTTTTTATCTGCACTGTAAAGAGTAACACAGTGTGCATATTAGTATTTTTGTTTGTCTGTTGAATTATTTATTTGTTTGTCTTGCTGCATGAAGGTGTTGTACTGCTGTTGGTTTCGGTTCAAGGGCAGATTATTTGGAACAATTTAGTGAGGCAAACATGCCGTGCTGGATGAAAATGGAAGTACTATAAGAGCTGAGTGGCATCCAGTCACCTTCTTGGCTTGAAGAGCCCTTTGGAAGAGGCGCAGAAAAGAAGCAAGGCTGAAGCGGTACATGTTGTTGATCTTCGACAGGTCGGTGATGACAAAATACATCTTGCTGGCACTCTCTGCGAGAGGCAAGTAGGCGTCCCGCTCCTAAAATAAAAACAAGGAGAAAGAGAAAAGGGAAGGACAGAGAGAAAGGGGAAAACCATGACGCAGCAGAAAAAGAATCACTGATGTTATAGAGCTACAAATAAATACAATACAGGGATGAAGGGCAGGGAGAGGGATTCGTATGGTATTGATAAGGGGAAAAGTGAACAGAAAATATTTACTTGAATCAAAATGAAAAGAGAGAGAAAGAGGAATGAGGATGGACAGCATGAGGTGTGATGAGATAGGAAATGTGAGAAAAAAACAGGGAGGTGCATATGAGAAAAACAGATACAGATGAAGAAAAAAAAACTGAGAGAAAAACACATAAACAGTTCTGGTGTAACACTGCACCCTAGAGGATGATTATGTAATACATCTACAATAGCCCCTTGCTTGTGCACATGTGCCATCTGATGTTTGGAGCAGTTTGTGCAGTGAGTGGCTGTGAGTTTGTTTATCTGTAGACCACTCAAATAAGTTGAAATAATTGTATACTGCACCTATGTGGGTAATACAAAAAAATTGTACATTAGTGGTGTAATTTTACATTTGCAGATTGGCATAAATATCACGACACATTCAACGCTTTCTGTCTCTGACTGTATCTCTGACTGTCTTTCTCTGTCCTACGCCTCTCTTGTGTGTCTGGTGCTTTCACCCTCTGTCTCTCCATCACAGCCCTCAATCTTCTTACTCTCTCTCTCTCCCTCTTATTAATAAGTTAGATTAGTATAAGAGACATTGAGAAGGGCAATACATGTAACTAAACCAGCTACTTTCAAGTGGTTATTACACGACAGTAATCCACTGGTTAATACTGACTCTCTTTTGAATGGTAAAATTAAATTAGAAATACCATTCCGATATGTCTTGAATAAAATATAGTAAAGATGACAAAATGTGGCTTAAAAATGATTCTTTTGATATATTTTCTTTAATTTTACAGATTAACTGGTTAATTGAAGTGTGAAAATACATTAAAAGATGACACACATATTCCATGTGTATGTGTGAAAAGTATATAATCTACTTTGCTTATTATTGTTCTTTATTCCGAATAGTTTCAATGGTCAACAAGTCTTCACAAAGTCTGTAAACAGCTGTTGCAAAAAGTTTAATATGTTGTGGAAAAAATGTCGTATTGAATTATGAGTATCAGCTATCCTTTCAGGATTTGAAGTTACAGCATCTCGATTCGTACCTGTAAGCTTGTGAGCCATTCAGAGCGGAGATTACCACACAAACAAACAGCAGGTCACCCATGTGGCTGCTCAACGTGGCGGATACAACTAGAAGTGATATCGCTTTTTCATTGTTTTATGACCAATACAGCTTTAAAAAAATGAATCAAACCACATAAAAAGACATGCAGTGAGGTCAGCCTGTCAACACTGCTTTTCATGGCATTATTTCAGATTTTGTGTGTGTGCACTTTTGCCTGAAGTTTGGTACCTGGTCCAGGGATGCCTGCAGCCTGTGTGATTCCAGTAGTGACTCCTGGATCAGGGCACTGCTAGCCTTGGTCTGGTTGAGACTGTCTATCAGCTCCCTGTTCTCCAGAATATTACCTTGAGCTGTAGCCAGGGTCTGACACAGAGGGACAGGGAGGTATGAAAAAAAGATACGGTAAGGATTAGACATGAGAAAAAAGGAGAAAAGAGGGGTGGGGGGGGCACAAGAAGTTATAAGAGAGAGCATGTTGTCATGCATCTGTCATTTTGTTGAGATCTGTAATCTTATAAATGTTACAGAAGCGAGAGTTGTCATTTTTGAATAGGCTGATGCGGGGATTTTTTTGTATTCAAATAAATTCAAATAAAATAGATGAGAAAGCATTGGAGCATGGAAATGTCAAGTCGAATATGCTCCTACAATTCAAGAATAATTATATGTCTAGTACCAGTGAAGCGCTGACATCCTGCTCTTGGCACTATCGTGTGTGTGTGTGTGCAAGTGTATGTCCATCCAAATTTCCCCTACAATGTGTGCGCCAAAAATGATCATTAGGTCGGGTATCTATGTGTCACAATGTCCATTAACTGTGTGTGTATGTGTGTGTGTTTGGATATGGACATTCATTGAAACAACCTAAAATAAAACTTAAAATAGTTCTTGTTTTATTTCCACAAATTAACCCTGAACTAAAGGTGCAGTTATTAATGTTGGTGGGGCAGAGAAAAAGCACAAAAGGTAGAATTGTCCTTTACTTTAGTGTCACAGTGTTTGTTGTATGCCTGCATGTTTACCTCAAGCAGTGATTCTTCCAGCTGAGCCAGCTGTATCTTCTTGTCTTCCTCTTGTTGTAACAGTCTTGTTTTTTCAGTCTCCAACTCTGGCTTTTCCTGCTGGATGGTCAAGGCTAGCAGCTATCGCGCACACACACACACACACAAAAATGTGGGCACGCAGTATGACTACGTACACAGTACATACTCTCTATATAAACTGTATCACTCCACTGTGAAAGCACAGTCTTTCACAGGAATTTTTCTCATTAAATTCTCAGCACTAAACTGAAAATCTGCAGAATATTTGAAGCTACGGCCACAATTAGAGGAGATGAAAACTTTAGTACATTTTTTTCTTTGTATTGTTCTGTTTTATAAAACACAGACAGAGCGTACAGCCTCACACAGTATGGAGGCTAATCAACACGGCTCCAACAAAGTGTCAACAAAACAAGAAACTAGATTCACAAAGGCACCATGTGCTGTTGGGTTATTATAGTAGATTGTGCACGTGTTTGTGTTTGAGCGTGGGTTACGTAGGTTACCTGTCCTCTCAATCCTGCCCTGGTGGTAGTGAAGTTGACCTCTGTGACCACGGAAACAGCATCAGGGGGGATGAAGGGGCTGGGATTCCGTGTTGCCATGAAGAGACGGAAGTCCTCATTGTAATCGATTACCTTGTCTCCTATCTGAACCACATATCTGGGACCTGTGTGTGTGCCCGTGCACATGTGTTGAAGTTGGACAGAAAAAAAAGAGAGATCTTAAATGACAAACAGGCTTGTGGCCACGATAAATCCCATCTTCACCCTTTTACTTTCTCCTCTACACTCTGTGCCCTCGATGTCTGCAATGCAGTGCTGCCATGCCTTTGTCTCGCCTCTTTTTTCCATCCTGTTCAACACCACTTTTAAATGGATAACTTGCCCTTTCTCATACTTTCTCTGCCCCCACTCTTTCCAATTCAGCTACAAATAGACAACGCCTCTCCCTGGATGATTCATAGCCTTATGAATAACCCTCATTTTCACAGGTATGTTTCCAACCTTTGTTTACTCGTACCTACATGATTAAAGCAGCTGTTTGCAACTATGATTGGTATGCAAATGTCTTAGCCAAAAAAGTAAAATACCAAAGGTGAAATCAGAAGGCCAGATTCAAACTCAGCCATGAATGAACACAAGATGTTTCTTTGTGCATTTCATTTAAACTTTGTTTGAGAGACATTTATCCAGAAAATATAATGAACAAAGCAGGACTATGCAGAATACATCTGCATGCTGATTATATAAAGTAAACACTTCCAATAAGTGCAAAGTATTCAGCTGTCTGAATTCTGCAGTGGCTCAAAGAACCATTTTTTACTTACTTTGGACTGGCAAGGTTATACTACATGTAGCTACCACCACTTCTTAAATGACCCTGGACCATGTCTCACAAATGAACTTGTCTCCTCTGGACTTGCAAAGAACTGAATCTGACAGCACCAGTGCAAAATAGTGGATTTTAAGGGAAAAAAGGGAAAAAAAGTGTCTTATTTGCTCTGTATTCTTACAGCTTTCTTTCTACAAGCTCACTGACTCAGATGAGAGCAACAAAGGCTTGCAATTCATGGAAACTCAAGAAATGAGCTCTAAAACTCATCTCTGAAGGTTCCATTTCTGGGCTTATACAACTCTTGAAAAATGACAAACAAAAAACAATCATTAGCTTATGTACACAAAGAATGATGTTTAGTGATAAACTTGATTTTCTTCTTTAATTATATTTGTTTCTTTAATTCTTTTCTTAACTATCTGTATTTATCCACCCTCTTCTTTGTTCATGCCTTTCTTTCCTGAGTCATATGTAATGCTTCTCCAAAGCATGCTCATTACCACTTCAAAAATCCTCCACATGGGTGTCTTGGTTCAACGCAGTTTGTCATTTGCCTCTCCGTTCCTATAGCCCAGGTGGTATCAGCCTAGCCCAAATGTGGAGTCATGGCTAACTCTTCTTGGAGAAAATAACAGGGGATTGATCATAATTGTTTTTATGGCATGGTACAGAGCGAAGCTTTCAGCAGACAGCTCTATGCACTGGTCAGGAAGTGTTCAGTTAAATTTGGGTAAATAACATCAAGGTGGAGAATAGCATGCACTCATTAACAACATGGCTATTATACATGTTTGGGAAATATCCCTAAAATGGGATTTCACTATAGTTTCGAAAAGTAGCTGTAAGACAGAGGCGAGTAGTCTGCTTTTTAGTTAGTAACGAGAGGTTGGTAAACCCGCTGAGTAAGTCAAAATCATTTTTTTTCCCACCCTTCCTCTGTATGGAAATAGTGTTTGTGAGTGTGTGTATACCCTGTGCTATGAGGTCCCTCCTCAGCAGTGGGTAGAGCACAGGTTCAACTCCATCCATCTCCTGGATGATAAGTGTTTTTCCAAATCTGACTGCTAGCTCCAGGGATGTCATGAAGTTATTATCCTATAGAAAGCAGGGACACAGACACATAACTGTAAGAATACGTTGAATACCAGAATTCATAGTATATCATAGCAATATTACTATCCCCAATAACTTTTAGAAAGCAATTAGAAAATAATTTATTGGTTACAAATAGAGAAGAATTGCTTTTTTTTTTTTTGCTTTACTCATCAATGTTTCATACTAAGTAATTTTCCTTTCAGTTAACTTGGGCCCACTAAAGGTCTGTCTGTCATGTGTGCAACCCGGCTCTGCAACTGTCATGTACTTGACATGACCGTCATGTCAAGCTAGTTATGCAACGACCAAATTGCCAGAATTACCAATGACCAAACGGAGCAAAGCAGCACTTACAAGCAGAACACTGAGAGAAACGTTTGAGTTTGTCAAGAAAGTCAACTTGCTCAGTAATAATCATAATAAATAAAACACAGAGACCAAATAAAAACAGCAAAAAAGTCTTTCAAATATATACATAAGCTTATATATAAATACACAAATATGCCACAAAATCTAAATTAGAGCTTTAAGAGTGTTAGAAATAGTGACAATAGTGATTTTGCAATTCATAACTAGTAATAAGTAAATAACGAGTCCAGCATAGATTACTGTAATAAAATCATTTGTTCAAATAAACAACTGGGCAGCTTGAGGGGAAAGATAAAGGTGGCTTGATAATACATTCTCTGACAGCGGTGGAAACTATATGATAAGGGTATACGAATGGACTTAGAAAAGACTTGGATTAATCAGGCAAGAAGAACAAGATCAATTTTGGACATTTTAGGAAACACTAAATAAATGTTCTCTAGGAATTGCTTTACATTGCTTTAGATTACGTTTAGGGTTGATTTGAACACTACATATCACCAGTGTGCATGTGTGTGAATATTAATGACCTCTTAAGTGTGTTCTTCAACATATGTGTGTGTTTACCTGTTGGTTGATGACCTCTAGTCTGTGCTGTTTCAGATGTGTGCGTAGCCACTCTGTAGCTCGGGATGACGGGTCGATCAAGAACGGACAGGCAACACTCTGAGTGCACAGCGATGATGAAGAAACATGTTTCAGGTTTTGCTGTTTTGGGATAGTTTTACTTAGAAAAAGCTACGTTACTGAGGAAAAGGGGGTGTGTGCATGTGTGTGTGCGAGAGAGAGAATGTAGCTCAGTCCCATCTAACGACTGTCATGCTTATCGACCAGCGTCACTCCGATGCCAGGCAAAGGAATGAAGTCCACCACCATCCTTTCATCCTGTGCTCCTCTATTTCATGGTCTCTTGCTCAAGGATTCTCTTTCTCCAACCATCTCAACCTGTTTAATTGTCTGTTTATTCCCCCAGCCTTTTCTTACATATATTACATACATCCCATATCTCTTTAATAGCCAGCAACTAACTCAGTATATACATTTACTACTTTTACTGAAGTGATTTGTCAATATGCTGCCCACACACACACACACACACACACACACACACACACCAACACACAAACTCAAATTTGCAACAGAGATACGCAGAGATAGTGAGAGGAAAAAGACAGGCTACACTAAACTAATGGTGGGTTATAAGAATGAGTTGTGGAACACCAACTTACCCGTAATTTGAGAGCATTGATCTGAAGGCAGCAATGGTAAAAACAACCCACAAACACAATACAGACAAATGGAGGACAGATGAATGGCAACAAGGGCAGGATTCTTGATATGACTGTTCATATGGAGACTGGTTGTTGCAAGTACATGCTGTAGTTACATTGTGCTTTGATATCTTTTAAAAAGTGCATTCAACAGATGAGACAAAGAGTCATTGCAAGCTAATATGGAGATAGTTTTCATTAACCTCAACCTTACCAAAACTTAAAAAACAGGGTAAAGAAAGAGACAGAAATTGGTGATTGCAGTGCTTTTATAACATATATCTTTTTGGATGAAAGCAGATTTGTAATCAGGGGAATTAAGACAAAAGGAGAGAGATTAACAAGATTTGACAGACTTGTCTAACCTGTAGTATGACTAGAGCATTCTCCATGGAGAGGTCATCAGAGGGCAGCCCTTGACTCTTCCAGATCAACTGCTCACTCTCCGAGCAAAGGAATGACCTCAAGTCAAACTCTGATACAAACACACACAGCACAAATGCACATGATTATTTGTTGCTTTTATATTTGCTCACTGCAAAGAGCATGGGTACACCACTTGACAAGTCCCAAGTCAACAGTGGTGCCTGAACAAATTATGATACACTTCTGGTGGGATTACTAAACAATCTTGACAGCCAAGGTGCAGAGAAGTCATTCGATGGACATAAGAATTTAGGAACGATAGTGGGTGAAGTGCATGACTCAGCAGTTTGGGTTGTACACGCACATCTGAAGCCCCCTAGGAGAAGCAAGATTATATAGTCAGACCCTTTAATGGGACAACAGTTAGTGCTGACAGAGACTTTGCACACATTTTACAGGTTCATTTGTGTGGATGGAATATTAACATTCGAACAAACAAGCTGATAAATTTAGGCGATTATGCTGGCATATAAGAGGTGAAATCCAGCAAGTGTACTGTAATCCTTAATGAGTGAGTGTGTGAGTTTTTAATGCGAGCACTTGTTCGGTTATTCACATGACTGAAAATACAGACACTTTTTGGACTAAAGGCACTAAAGAGAACACATCAAAATGATTGGGAAGTTAGGGAGTTTCTTCAATGTAAACTGTAGACTTAGAGTGGTTACTAGTTTAATGATGATCAAGCAATTTAATTTGCACAGAATTATTCAATTAGCACTATTATTCAGTAGAACCAGGCGCTTGCAAGTGTTGTACATGTACCACATGTTATCAATGCAACAGTGCATTGTGCCATGTGTGTGGGTGGTAGTGTGTTTGGGTAGGCAGTTTAGGACAGAAGCTGGCAAACAGTATCCTGGTGCTACTGTGTTGGCATAAAGTATTAGTGCTGGTATATTTACTCTGTAGTCCAGATTGAGTCATCCATGTCTCCAGACAGTGTCTTCTACGGTCTTCAGGAGCAGCCGACAGATAGGTGATGAAGGCTGCGGCCAGCATGGCCCTCATAGGGAGCGTGTCCAACTCATTCTTTATCTCAGACATCTGATGAGAGAGACACAGAGAGAAAAGACAAGACAGCCGAGGGTCAGGGGTAGACAGACAAGAGAAAAGAGAAAGGTAAGAAACTTGGCCCATGTGGGAATAACATGTGACCCCTCTTTCCCTCCTCCAAATCGATTAACCATAAACCCAACTCGTAGCCACAAAAAAAATCCAAATTTGTCCACGCTGATTGTGACAGATCAAAGTCACCCACAGATTCAGGAACACTCACATACTTTCAGATTATGAGCAAATGTGACATTATTGATATTATAGCCTCTATGAGGCTGCAGGTTTCTGGAACATGCAGTCTCTGGTCTACTGTATCTATACTGTCACACATCCTGCCGCATTCTATACTCCATTTGTCTATTTCTGCACCACTTACTCTGCAGTTGTGTACACTCTCTCTGTGTGGTCCTCCTTTCCCTTGAAACCCCTAAAACAACTTATAGGCATTAACATGCAGCGAACCACAAGCGCTGCATACTGTCATAAGAGTTCGGGTAGAATTGGGTGCGTGTATGTGTGAGTATATGAAAATACGTGAGTAGAGAGCAAACTGGCTCTATGGTGTGGGCCTTGACGAAGGCAGTAAGTGTGAGGGTGTGTGTGTGTGTGTGTGTGTGTCAGGAAGAGATTGAGTGTTTTAATTAAGGTGCAGACAGATGCTGTAGAGAGGAGTAAAAACAGCCAGAAGGGACTGAAGACAGCAGGATACATCCCCCCTGTCACACACACACACGCACACGCACGCACGCACGCACGCACACACACACACACACACACACCTCCTGTTGCTCTTACATGGCAAATGAGCCCCTTTCTTAGCAAATGTGTTTAACCTCCCCCAGCCCACACCGGCTATACCAAACTACCTGTGCGTTCCATCGCGTGTGTTCTCCATCCAGTTGTGATATGAGCTGCTGGGCCGCAGTGATCGTGTCCTGAGCTTTTGTCACCTCAGCCTCCAACTTAGCTGCCTCTGTTGTATGGCACTGAAACCTGAGGAAAGAGCAAGCAAGCGATAATTAAGAAGATAAATGTGCTTTATATGGGACTGCCATTTTGATATTTATTTTATTTACATAATATAGCATAAACAGATTGTATGTCATCATTACTCTGATGTATAATTCATTTTCCCACATCATTGAAAGTAGAATACAAATCTGTACGACATTCAACAATGCTGTGTGATGTGATATGAGGCGAGGTGAGGTGAGGCGAGGTGAGGCATCAAGAGAGTAAAGAGGGACAGCGCAGGAGGGGAGGAGAGGAGTAGTGAGACTGGCCAATGTGCTGCCAATTTAAAAGAGGGTGGAAAAGACCTGCCCTTCGGTAATTATTGATGTATTCATGTTTATATAACTAGATGGTGAGATGGGGGAATGCTGCATGGCTGGCAGTGAGAGACTGGGAAGGCAACTTCAAAATTGTATAATTTCTTTCTTGTAGAATGATACTGTCTAGCTCCAGAAGCTTGTTGAAATCTATTATTACCAGTCATACCTGCTTTTCACAATAGCTTGAAAGTTTATTTTTCTTTGCTAGTTCTGGTCTGGCCATGCCATAAGATGGAATGGGCAACCTTGTCTTGTCCCTGATTATATCAATGTTTTGTTGTTGTTTTTGTTGTTGTTGTCTTTTTTCAATTCTAGTAAACTAGTTGGGTTAGCCCTAGTCATAAGGCACAGATAGTCAACGTGACTTTGAAGAACTTATGACAATGTAACAACCATGAGTTTTGAAATGCAGTATAAATGGAAGGATGAAAGGCTGGAGGAATAGATGGAAAGTTGGGCAGAAACATACTTCTCTTTCAACTCGTTGACTTTGGCTCCAACAGAGCTGAGCTGGTCCTCCAGCTTATTCTTCCTACTCTCTGTTTTCCTAAGGTTTCTGGACACACACACGCACACGCACAGAAAAGAAAGTTATCTTGTGTGTATGCTTATAATGAAGAGTGCGTCTATGTGTATCGGTACGTGTACACATGTATATAAGAGGCCATGAGTAACTGAGGTGTTTGTGTTTGTGTTCCTACTCCATTAATCCGGCCTGCTCTCTCTCCAGTGGCTCTATCCTCTCGAGGACGTGGGAGTATTGGACATTGGCTTTGACCCAGGCAGCCAGAGGAGCAGCTGCTGCACTTGCACGCTTTGCATTCTGACCATAAAAACAACAGCATCACAAATCAGAAACAACTCAGTTGCTACAACAACAGCCACAGTAGAATCCTCAGCAAAAAAAAAAAATCAAGAAGGGGTTAAAAGCATCCCCGAACCATACATCTAATTCTTATTCTGATATCATGACTAGGTGACCTTGGGATCGAAGGAGGCCCTGTTCCTGTTGAGCAGCTCTTCCACACTATGGCGAATCTCAGGGGTGATGTTCCTGGCCTCAAATGTAGCTATGTCCTCCCTCACACCACGCTTAGCCAGAAAGCTGCAGAGAAAAGGGAGGAAGGCAGAAACAAGAGAGAGAGGATTGGACACGAGTAGTTCACAAATAAGGAGTGAAAAAATGACATGTGAAAGTTTGATAATACATGTCATGGCAATAATGAAAAGTAAAGAAGTGATTGAGAGACAGATCATTAGAGAGAGACAGAGAACAAAATGACTTTTTATCCAGAAAATGAGGAAGTTAATGTTAATTCAAGCCTAAAATTCCGAGACTGAAAGTGTTTTAATCTCTAATCAAGCGCAAACAGTTGCAACTTATTCTCTTTGTTACTCATATTGAGCAAATCCATCTCTGCCACCCCCCATCCTCTGTGTGTGTGTGTCTCTCTCTCTCTCTCGCCCTCTCTCTCTCTCTCTCTCTCTCACACACACACACACACACACACACACACACACACACACACACACACACACACACACACACACTCTCTCTTTGTTACTTGCAGTGCTCAGAGTGGAGTTGGCTCACCCAATTAATACGAGTCATTAGCAGGGCAGAATGTTTTTTTGTCTGTCTAATCCCCTCTAAAGGTGCCCACGGTCAGATGAGTGATTTGTACCAAAAGCTAATTTAAATAAACACTGGAGCATAAAGTAACTGCACAGACACAGTCACGCAGCAACCACACAAGGATACATGAAATACACACACAAATACAGATTTTGACATAATATATTAAATGTACCACAACCTCTTTTTTGACACATGGTTTAACTTATTAGCTGTGTGATGGTTTGATGGTTTGGATGATTTTCCAATGAAAGAAAAAAATCTTTTGCAGATAGTGCTAAAGACATATTTTATCATGTTAGCCTAGGTATTAAGATTTCTCCTTATCTCCATCTTTGCAATGTATGTTAAACATTTTCACTTCCTCTGTCGTCAGTCATCCATCATCACCCCATCACCTCTTTTTGGTGACCAAAAGGTGCTGAAGATCCTCGCCAGCTTAATTACTACCATCAGGCTAACTTTCCCTCCATTAAACCATCCTTCTTTATCGCCCTCCATCTGTCTACCCTTTTACACATTCTTCCCACATCTTCCCCTCTCACCTCTTCATGCTGACCCAGGAGGTGTCGAAGATGCCCATCAGTCTCAGCACGCCCTCCAGGATGTCTCTGATGACATCAGGGGGCATTCGGAGTGAGCGGATCTCAGACAGCGCTTCGGGCTTGATGTTTCCAACTGCACGCTTTGCTTCATCTACCAAAGGCTAGGGGGTAGCAATGATAAGAAGAGGGAGGGATGTAGAGGTAAAGAAGGGATAAGTGAGCTGGGATGGCAAGTATGGAAAAGGTAGAGGCCAGTTGTATGTGTTTCTGGTAACTGATCAATTATGTCATACTGGCTGCACAAGTCAATCAGACAACTTACCTGTACTTCCTTCAGCTCGTCATCTATTTTGGCCTTCCTCTCTTCAATCTTGGATACTTCTTGAGCCATCTTCCCTTTTATCTTTTCCATTTCTGACTTCTGGTCACTGGCATTCTGGAAAACCAAAAAGGTCACGTGATTGTGTTGAATTGAAAATACAGCCTTCAAATGTTTCAAATTCTGAAATAGAAGAATGTTCTATACAGCATACTCCCTTCAACTTGCCATTCACCAAGAAAACTTGCCCCCCACACCTTGAGATATTACAAGTTAAACCTCTCTAAACAACCTTTTAAAATGTAAATGAGTTCCCCTTTTTCAGTACTTCAGTTCTGAGATGTGTCAGACATACAGCCCCAGTCCTCCTCTGAGTAAAGATGAAAGATTTAGTTTAGGAACAGTCAAAGTAAGACATTCATTGAGGATAAAAGGGAAAGAGAGAGAAGATGAACATTTGGCAGCATCATTTTCCAACACTTTCTCTCTCTCACCTCTATAATCCCTAGAATCTATCCATCTTATCACATCGTATCCTCATACAAAGCTAATCTCTTCATAGAGTGTCTCCCCAACCCTCCAATTCTCCCCTTGTCAAGCTTTGACCCCTCCCTATATACCACATATTTCCCCTATTCCCTCTCCAAATCTCCTTTTTCTTCCTCATCCACTGAACTCACTCTGAATGTCTGAACGCCTCTGTCACTCTTCCACCTAGTTTGTTTCAACTCTTCATCACTTTGTCCCAGTCTTCCTCCTTTTTTACCTTCCTGCTGTCTGCATCTCAACAGGAGACATGGCCACTGCAGCCCAAAGGGATTGGTCTAGTCATTAATTATCACTCTGCAAACTGACAGTTATTCCTATTCCTGTAGAAGTAGATTCCCCACAGAGACAATGACAGGAGGATATCATAACTAATGAATGGGGTTCAGCTTCCTTTTTTCCCTCCACACATCTATACATCCATCCAAGCATCCATTCATCCTCCAGACAGAGCCAGCAGGAGGAAATGGAAACATGGATATCGGGAGATAGAAAACACTGGATGAGAAGTCACAGAACAAACAAATGTGCATACACACACAAACCAAATAAATAGTATCTTCACAGCAGGGGAGACGCAGCCATGGGAAAACCAGAAAAAGTTGCTTGCATAATACAATGCAGATGAGGAGGGGGGAGTGAAGGGGAGAGAGGCAAATATAAGAAACTAAGAGCAGAGAAGAGAAGGGAAGGAAAGAGAAGCGAAGAGAAGAGAAGAGAAGAGAAGAGAAGAGAAGAGAAGAGAAGAGAAGAGAAGAGAAGAGAAGAGGGCCACAGTTGGAGGATAGATGGAACTTGGAGGAGACATGAAACCCTGCAGGACCTCTGTCCTGCCTGCCACTGAGTGTCAGTTACACACACACTCACAAACACACATATATATATATACACACACACACACACACACACACACACACACACACACACACACACACACCTGCATGGAGGTGGTGATTTCCTGCAGGGCAGAATCTGCCTCATGTTGTTTAGTCTTCAGCAGTGCACTCTGCTCTGCAGCCCGCCTCTTCAACTCATCGACCAATGCCTTCGCTTCGTTCAGCTTCGATACTCCGGCCTGCAGACACAGTACCGGGGTCAACATTGCCCTAATTCTTATGGTCAAGTGCCCACTTAGAGACACTGCATTTGCAATTAGAAATGATCAGCAATTAATAAAAAAACAGCCTGTTTTACACAGCAATCAGAGTTTATCAGTGCTCAACATTCTGGTAAAATCTAGTTGAAATACATATGCCTCTGCTACTGCTTGCCAGTATCTGGGGTTTGTTAACATGCCACACAGTACTTAATGACTCTTTTCTTTTACTTCTGCATACCTCATACATACACTTTTCGCAGCAGCAACATACATTAAAAAACTGGCTACTTTTTTGCCTAGTAAATGCCTAGTAAATGAACTTGTGAAAAACAATTTCCAAACATTTCCGTCTTAGATCTTTGTGCATATGGGCCATACTACACGGCCCATATTGTATTCCTGCTGATATTGTACCTGTAGATGCTGTTGTCTCGTTGTGAGCTGGCTCTGCTTCCGGTTATATAACGCAGTGTAAACATGCAGAAAGGCCATGTACTGGCTGGGTGTCGCTCCATGCTCTCTACATGACTCATGGACCATCAGGAACAAACGGCACAGGTCTCCCTGAGCAGACCCTGCTAAAACCAGGGGATGAAGAACACAAGCTGGTCTAAATTTAGGAGGTCAAGTTCATAACATAAAACAAAGCCAAACACAGCTAGAAACACTTTAATATGCTTCAGAGTTACGTCCAAATAAGATAACGAAAAAGACAAAATATTTGCATTTTTATGGTGCAAAATTTATGGTTAACATACCTTTCTGGCAGTGATAGAAAATTTCCCATTATATATATATATATATATATATATATATACACTAAAGATTATATACTGACTCAAACACTTTTTTTAAAGTTATAAGTTGAAAGACTGACGTTGAGCATTCAGTATAATTAGAATTAGGGAAGTGACAGACATGAGCTACAACATCATTATCAATACCAAACTCACACAATTCAAACTATTTAATCAAAATGGGTAATTTTCTACATAATTTTAGACTTTTCTGAGTAAATGTGCTCCTACCTGAGCTTTTCCCCTTTGTGGCCTTTTCTCTTTCATTCTCCTCCCCCCCTTCTTCTGTCTTTGCCAGCAGAAGTTCAGGAATCTGACAGGGTACACACAAACATTTACACACACACCAGATAGAATTTTTTTTCTCAGCAGCTTTTTAAAAATAATTTTAAAGTATGAAATTTCAGTCATAGGGTCAATATTGGACGTGGAGCCACTGGATACTGGTAAAGCATACAAATGCATATGTATGGGGCTACAACAGAGCTCTGGGCTACACAGGTCTTTCTTTTCAATCTTTTCAGGTTTCTGGAAATCTCCATATGCAATACTTTAGCTGGATTTCTTAATCTTAGACACTGGTGTGAACTTTATCTGCGTGACTGCTGATTTAATGTGTTTTTGATGTGGCCGCTGTACTTGTTGGCCTTCTCCTTCTCTAACCTTCTTCATGCTGCTTTCAGACCATCCTTCCATCCACTGGACAGAACACTTGCGATAGAAAGCTGGGTTGCTCTCACAGTTGATGGTGAAGTTAGTGCTGGAGCAGTCCATGATCAGAACAATGTGGAGGTTCTGCTGGATTCCTAAGTGGGTGTGAAACACAGAGCAGTAGAATAGTTCATCACAAAAATGTCATTTGAGACCCAGCAAATGAGAGGAAAACAGAGACAGTAAGGGGGAATGTGAAGACAGGCTCTAGTTTTTGTGTCACTGATACTGTTCCTTTTAGCTTGTACATCCCTGACAGAGTTGGATAGTGAAGGTGAGCAGGGAGCTCTTTAGTGGGTTTGCTTTGACAATAATAGAGCTATTGATTTGATTCTCGAGCAGCAACCTCATCCTCAGTGACACTGCACTATTCCTGCAGTACACACATCACTGCACAGCAGGGAAGTAGAGGAACAGAGTCAGATACAATCACAGAAGAGAACAGAACAATCAGTAAGAAGAAATGACACGTGTAGCAGACTTTTACAGCGAGAAAGAGGACCAGAGCACCCCATATACCACATAGATGAGAACAGACCAAAATAATGAATGGCATGCAGGAAAACTGTCGATATATATTCTGCACTGACTGTAGGAAAAGTAGTTGTAGAGCGGTCCGGTGAATCCATCCTGGGAAGCATGATCTTTGAGTGGGGAGAGGAGAGGCTCCAGTTCTTCTGGGGTGTACAGACCTGGAACTTCACCTGAAACATCACACGCATACACATAGAAATGGTCAGTGTTTCCTATGCATTAGCATCTTTCAGAGTAAACTAAAGAGAGGATTGTAGGACAAGAACCCATGGCTGGTGTGCAGCATAGTTTTTGCTAAAATCATCCACATTGTATTTTTGACCATTTCAGCACACGGTTCATATTCAGATACAGACCATGTATAGTGCAATACTTGAGATTCAATATAACATACAGCACACAAACATCACACTTAGGATGTTTGTTCACTGCATTCACTCTTATTTATTTTGCTGCAATTTGACCAAGAAATAGTAGAATGGAAAAAGAAAAAGGAACAGCTTGCCATTTTTACAAATATGTTAGCTCACTGGAGTCTTGTCATCACCTTGAGACACCAGAAGAAATAGTCCAGCACATAACCACCCCATAAAACCAAAACTTGATATTTTTACACTTCACACGGTTTGTGCTAAGCTAAGCTAAGCAAACCATCTCCTGGCTCCTGTTACATACAGAGTGGTGTCAATCATCTAATCTAACTCTCTTAAAAATGGGGGTAGAAAAAACAAACAGATAAAAACTATACACACCTGATGAGAGCAGGCTGTTGACCATCTCTAAGAAAGCTGGGTGAACAAACTGATAGTCTTCCAACAGTAGAACCACATGTTGACCCTCCAAACCTGCCAGCTGCATCACCTACACATATAGTACACAGTCATTATACATTTGATACATACCACACACACTTATATACATTTGATTTAAGTGTAAACATGATATACGACAGGTATATGGACACCAAAGTTCCCTTAGAAAACTACTGTGCATTTAAGCTATAATGCTTGTAAAAGGCTTGCCAGTACACAGCAATAACTTCTAAGTGCATTCTGCAAAGAGTGGTTACTTGGCACAATGTAAACCAGTAAAAAGAGGCGATCCACTCTTACCGTCTTGAGATCATTGCTGAAATGCTTAAGAGTATAACCACGAGAGATTTTGGGCGTGAACAATGTGTATCCATGCATGTGTGACACCAGGCACGTGGCTGTGTGCCGACCCACTCCACTCCGGCCTGCCAGAAGCAGAGAGCCACCGGGTCTGCTCAGGATCCGATCCACCCTGGACACAAAGTCACACACTTCCCAGAACAGGAGAAGATCCAGCTCCCTGTTATCACGGCTATACAGCACTACTCCCTAAAGGAAGAAGATGGAGGAACACACACACAGGTGAGGAGGTGCACCACAGACACTCAGACAAATACAATTAAATGAAAACAACACAAAGACAAAGAAAGCATATGAATGAGATCAGCAACCACTGTACATAAATACATAGGTATGTATGTATACTTAATCCAACAAGCCTGACTGCACAAAGTACCCCAGACAACAGTTTCTCACTGTTACCTTCTGTATAACTTGTTTAAGGTCAGCCGAATCCAGACGTCCCAGCTGTTTACCATGAGGACGTAGGGACTGGCCTGGAGCCATTACAGCCCCTTCACTGGCTCCCCATGTTACATAGAAACCATCTGCAAACAGGGGAAATATTATGGTTAATATTCCATTGTGGACAATATAAGCACAATATAACACCACTGCAGCGGCTGCATTGAATGATGACAGGAGTCACAAAACCAGAGTTTCTGTTGTCTAGTAATTACTGTTCTGTTCTTACTCTTCTTCTCCATGCACTGTTTTCCCTGTTTTCTGCCTCTCTGATGTCCGCCCTCTCACTCACTGCTCTCCCAATTCAGCGAATTAAGAATCTATCTAGTCATGGTTGTCGGAACATTGGAAAGACAAACCAAGAAGGGTTTCAATTTTGGTTTCGTCATGTTTGAATGAAGTCTGTTTTACAATGATACTGGCTGGTGGCTTTGGTGAGAGCGATATAACAGCTGTTTCTGGTTTAACACAACTGATCTTACTCTCTAACAAAAATGTATCTCTGTAGGGATCCTTTCCATAATAATGTCAGACACTTATTATAACAATCTAAGCCTGTCTTTGGCAAAAACAAACACTTTTACATACACAATGTAATCTCTGAGGGATTCTCTGTGATTGTACTGTTGTGCATTTTGTGGCTGCCGGCTGCAGAATTCAATACTGAAAAAACTTCCAAAAAAACATGGGAAAATAGGGTCCATGATCAAATAAAATGTGACCCCTCCTGGAAACTGTACACAACATCACTTTCATTGATCAAAATTGAAATGTAAGTCAAGCTTAAATATGCACATAATTCAACAAAACAGAATAGAACATCATTTTGTTTGTTTATTTTGTAATGTGTGGGTATGTAGATCTTTTAAAAGACAAATATGTTTACATTTTTTATAATGAATATTCCAACGTAATTTTTGACCAATTTTGACAGCTCTGCTTGATATGACACTGTAGCTGATAGCCAATCAAATTTGGCTTTCATTCAGGCATAATAATCAACCTGAAATTGAATGCATTAATCAAGTAGGCAATCCAATGCTCCAATGCAATGCAATTTCCTGCTTTGCTTAATGTTGGGCTGTTTGTATGTGTATGTCAGCCAGAATATACCCATCTCATACCAGTCATGTTGTCTAGAGCATCAGAGCCCCAGTCTCCCCGTATGATGGAGGACAGGATGTTATCAAAGGTGTGAAGGTCTTTGGAGGAAACCAGCCGGTCTCTGAACAGCCTCCTAGCCTCATATGCAACCACCTCCAACACACTGTCTGTCACATTAGATTGGGCTAAAAAAGAATAAATGAGATACACACACAAACACATTTGAATTAGTACCCAAAAGGATAACCCAAAACAATTTGATAGTATTTAAAATATGACAACCACTTTGGCACTTATCACTTTAAAAAATTGTGTTTGTTTTGCATTTTGTCTCTTTATTGAGTTTCCTGTCTGATTTTGTATTGTATTGCCGTTGCTGTCTTGACCAGGTCTCTCTTGAGAGTGAGAATCTGTGTCTCAAAGAGATTACCGACCTAAATGGTGGCTAAATTAAAAAGAAGAGTTATGCATACTTGCACTTACACACAAGATAAGATTTGCTGATTCTGTTTGACATTTGCTTCTTATCAGAACCTTGATGCAACAATTCAGCACAAAGACGACCAAATTTTAGTGATTCGTCCGCAAAAGGAAACTTTTCTGCATCTCACTTACACCATAACACATACACTGAATATTTTGTAGTCTGTCCATGTCTGTCATGACATTAGCACAGCAGTCACACGATGACTCAGGATCAACATGAGTTAAAGGGCTATTTTTGGTGGGATCAGGCATGACACTTGCACAGCCCTGGGTCAGACTAAATTTACTTAATTCCCCCAAGAAGAGTGCTGCTAGCTAAAAAGAGAGTGCTACAGGGAGAAGCCAGAATGGTGGTCTCATTGGCCGTTGGCTTCAACAGTGTCTGTCACATTACATTTAAAGTGCTGAAGAAGACTGAGAAACAGTTGACACGTCAGGGTTTTCCTATTAAATTTTAAAGACTGCTCATTAAATTAAAAACACATAAAAGTTGTCATGCTAAACATTTTCTATACCTATAGCTTCCAAATGATTTCTCTGCTAAAAACCCACATCAGTGGTGATTGACCACCAGAGTCAATACAGACAAAAATTCAGGGCGTTAACAATATTTGTTTATTAATATATAACAATTTGACACAGATCTCTTAGGTTTGCTTATTAAAGAACTGTGACCAAGAGTTGAAAAACTTTGTGGTGGACAGCCTACGCAAATATCTCTAACATATCTTATGTTGGCCATTTTTGGACTGCAATTTTGTGTTACTATTTAGTTGACATATGATGATACTGATATATGTGTGATAGGGTTTAATTGGCTGATGATATCAGCTAGTCAAATTGGTAAATTAAAAAAAAAGATATGTGTGTAAGAGCAACACAGCAAAAAGCACAGATCAAAGACTCACTATAAATGACCTCCTTATCATTTACATGGGGAAACATACAAATTTATACAGTGTCTCACTCCATTAAATCTCAATTAAATTCAAACATAGTTTAAGCCAAACACAAACATTAAACCTGCAATGAGCAATTTTTCTGGCCACTTGGGGGCAGCAGAAGTGATTGTGAAAACAGTATCATCAAGTTGATATGGTGAATTTGTTAGCAAACAGCTGCTCACACATCCAGCACTAATTAAGTAATATTATAATTATTTTGGAGTCGTGTTTCTGGTCCCCTGGCAAACAGCAGTCCAATATTCACTCGCTTTTAGCTCTTCTTTTGGTCTCCTTTGGTCTTGACATCACTTACAGCCACTTTAAATTTTAAACACTAGAGTTACGGAAGTTATGAAGTGTTGTTGATATATTTATTGGGATCACATGCACATTAAAAACTCACCACAAACATCAACACCATCACAGAAGAAAGACGAAGAGCAAGAGAAAGACAGGGGGTTTTACATACCAAAAAGAAGGTAAGCAGCAAGAGGGGAAAAGAGGGAGGAAGAAGTCAGTTAAAAAATGATGAGCACAGGAAAAGAGAAGTTTGTCCGCTGACGTGTTTAATTAAAATAAATGATTGGACTCACTATCACAGCAGGAACACATTGCAGAAGGAGAGAAAGAGTGACAGAGGGAGAGATGAAAGGACAGCAAAGGGAGAGGATGATAAAAGAGGGGAGGCAGACAAGTGACAGAGAGGAAGAGAGGAAACAGAGGAGGGAGAGAGAGAGAGAGAGAGAGATCGAACCAACAAAAAGGTGAGAGTTGGAGACAGTAGCACTGAACTAAAAGAATACTGACAAGAAACTAAGCCATCTGGTCCTGTCTTTTTGATTCTGGCATCAAAACTGACAGAGTTATTCATGTTTATGTTCCTGAGAAGTAGCAGAAATTATTCTATGTGAGGACTCTAAGGAATTAGCAGAAAACCAGTGGTTCATTAAATCCAACTTTCTGTTTTTGTTTGCATACGGCAGTACCTCTGAAAATGTGGGTCAAAAAAGCCCCTTACAGGTCAAAAAGATTTTTCTGAGTATGGGCCTGTATGGAGAAGTGTTCACTTTTTGGCCAACTTTGAGAAAGTTTGAGTGTTCCTGGTTATTCCATCGATCTTATTCCTGTCAAAAATATGCTAAAAGACACACATAATAATTGTCTGGTTACCTGCGGTAAGGTCATATCGCAGCAGGCTGAGGACCCATTCTGTGAGGATACAGGGGGTGAACAGGTAGTGGCTGTGGTCATCCACTGTAAACTTGGCTTTCACCTGAGAGTACAGATACACAGGGAGATAGGTGATACATACATATCTATAGGACAAAATGCATTGGCAACTGATGAAATACGGAATTTATGGCCGAATTACAGTAAGTAAGAGTGATTAAATTTCTGCTGAATCAGCACAAAAGGCATCAAACATGACACAGATACTTAACCTCTAAAAGCACCAGTTGTCATTCATAGTGGCATTTAAAAAACAGCCACATGGGGCTTCGTTCACTGATAGTCTGCGCCTATAAATTACAGTGTCTGAGGTGCAATAAAATAAGTTTTCTGCAGAACTCCACTCTTGCTTTTCACACACAGGTCACGGTCCTGTTAAAAAAAAATCTTGAATACATGAATAAACCAAAGCTCAGGAATGTATGTCATGACACCAAACCTTGACATATGGTATACCTTTAGATGGCAAGAGGGACAACAAGTGTATCCAGTTATTACTTGAAAATGCCACATGATGTGACATTTGAGACATTAAGTGTGATATACGGTGGAAAACAGCTGAAAAAAATGAGGGTATGCAAAGGAGCTAGATGTGCTGATGTAATTTACTTCCCTCAACTGTAAATGTATGTTAATTTAAACACAAGATACTTGTGCACAAAAAGAGGATTCATTCTCAGTAAGAACCTTGGAGCCCTAATCTGCCTCTATACATGCCAAAGAGCAGAGATTCCTAACACGTCTCTGGGGGTCATCAGGTGGAAACCTCCCTTCAACAGTGTTTCGCCTACTTAGTCCCACTACACCTCCAGGAGGCTAGGCGGTGAACTCCAGCGTCCCAGAGTCACCCCCCCTAGTGCCAGTTCACACTGCTCCTACACAGTGTGAACTGGCACATTTATCCTGACACTTTCACCACCTACACAAAATTGCAACATCTAATGTCATTACGCATTCCTGTGTTATGCTATACACAAGTACCTTTGTAATATATGTACCTGGTCTATGATCTCTAGACTTGCAATAGTTTAAAAATCTGTTGTGCTATCCAAAGCACTGCTAGGCACCGAAACCCATGAACTCAAAGAAGGGCTGTTTGTTTTTAAAGCATGGTGGTGTTATTATGGTAGAAATGCCGGTAGTAATGTTTTCCTGATCACATTCATCAGTCAGTGTTCAGCCTGTGTGTGTAGTTCCATTGGTTCAATGTGTACCACTCAAATTCCACTCAGAGTCTCCAATGACTTGTTTGTGCTTTCAATATCTCAGGCAAAACTATGTTGCTACAAATACAAATGTGAACATGAATGAACGCCCTGTTCAAGTCAATACCTGTTCGTAGAGCTGCACAAGAGACCCAGCCAGCTGGTGTGTTTTCCCTGTGCTGGCCCAGGATGCCTGGCTGCCCAGGCTATGCTGGAGAACTGGCTGCAGGTATGCTGAGTAGATAGTCTGCAGCTGCTCCCTGTCTGGATAGCTGAAGGCAATGGCAAAAAGGCAGAGAAACAGATGGATGCAGGCAAATGAAAGTAGAGGGGATTACAATCAGAATTACAGGGAGACCGACGCATGGAGAAATAGAGATGATGGGTGATGTTTGGGAAGGAAAATTTCGAGGGCATGTATGCAAATACATGCATAATTGCAGGCTGTTTGGCAAAGTGTAAAGTAATGCATGAATACAATTGCACCAAACTCACTCTATAGTGCAGATGCGAACTATAGATGAGAAGCGGGAGGTGAGAGAATGGCTCCCCACAGCACCTCCTGTTGACATAGAGGCCACCACCTGGATGTTCTCAAGGCTCACCCACTCCAGATTTTCATCATAGAATCCCTTATATGTCAAAGCCTGGAGGAAAGACAGAGAGAAGAGAGAGAAAGAGGTGAAAGGAGGGTTGGGAGAATGTAAGGCATTTATTAAAAGGCTCAAAAGGTCTGTAAGACTCCAAGTACTTTCCAGTTTTACAGTACATGGAACTTACAGGAACCAGTGTGAAAGTCTGAGCTTGTGAAGGCAGACCCTGAGATACAAACTGTACTTTTTTAGTGTCATCCATTCACTAATTTGTTCACTTATCTGCCTTTTTGTTTATGTATCCTCGCTACCTGTTGCAGGAAGGCAGTGAGGTTACTGGTCCCCCACTTATCAGGTTTTGGTAGGTTGATGTCTTTTAGGTAGAGCACCAGGTTTTCACAGTCCTTGGGTCTGAAGACTCGTCCGGTGTTAGAGCTCAGCAACAGGCAGGTCTGACCAAGCTTCTGCAGGACATGGCGAGAAGAGGTCTGGGCACTGCAGTGAACCACAGCAACTTGGGTGGAGCGAAGCCGAGAGAAGGCGTAGCGCAGGAGCATGCTGGACAGAAAACAACACATCGATGAAAGGTCAATAAACACACAGGCAGTTATTTTTAAAAGGAGCGGAGAGACTGGGCCAAATAGCTTCAGCCAAATGACTAAATGCTCTGAATCTTCAACATCTCATATATGTTTAGGATGGTGTCAGGACCACAAGAAAGAATCATAGAAGGAAACATGTGTTAGCGCTGCCAGACATTTCGACAGGACACAAAACAGTCAGAGAAAAATATTGGAAAGTAAATAATCTCCATGCATGTGCACATACGATCCTTCCATTGCATGTGTGCTTAAATTAAATAGAAATCACAAGAGTAATCTGACAAATCCAGTGTCTCACTGGCACTGACATTTCAGGCAAAGTGAGACAAGAGGATGAAAAAAGGAGACATTGAGTGAGACTCAACTGGAGTGTAAAAGGCAAACTGAGTGACCCTTGTTCTGCAGCCCACTGAGGACTGAAGCAATTACTTTTGAGGCAACAACTGCCTGTGTACACATACACAAGCCTGAACACATACACTGAACACACACAGATCTGATCTTTATTCTGACTTGTCAGTGTTTTTACATGAAAGGTCAAGTCTTGAATAAAACAAAGATGTGATATCAGCGTTGATTATGTGCTTGTGTCATTTTGAGTGTCCACATTTGAGTGCCTCTGCCTCACAATCCATAGCATACACTCTTTCACCGTGACCTTGCTAACCCTTTGTCTACAAGCCAACCGACAGGTGGTGCGCCTGGAACTGTGCCTATTAAACTGTTTATACAGACTGCCGTTTAATGAAAGGTTTGAAACAATCGTTGTTAAATGAATGTATGTATGTAAGATAACGCAATATGCTATTCAGCAATCACTGCAATGAATTCATTTTCAACTAATGTTTTCAAAATGTATTTTTGTGTTGGGATCCAGATTTTGGGTTGCATGCAAATTTGTGAAAATGTGTTTCTATACTGCGTCTCCATATAAATAATTTTGCAAGTGTGTATGCAAATGCTTCCTCTGTTTACGAGCATACAAATGTTTGTGCTCTATTGCGCATACATGTCCACAGGTGTGCAATTACCCCTTTCCGCAGCCCTCTGGCCCGACTACCATGAATGGCTGCCTGTGCTGAGCGGTGAGCCATGGGGAGAAGCAGTGAAGACCTCTCTGCATGTCTGGAGTCTCAATAACAGGTAGTGTGTGTGTATGAGAGAGCTGTTCCAGTGTGAGGCCCTCGGGACGCTGGAATGTATAGGCTGCTAGATGGCCGCTGTCTGAGTCATAGTAGGTATCAAGTGGTTTTTTGGTGTCTGGTGGGCTTTCCCTGGCCCAGCTCAGCAACTACAGAGGTACAAAGAAATACGAGCACACATTAAGACCAGGACTGATATCCCTCTTAGATAGTAGCATTACAGAAGTTCCCCAACAGGTGCATATCCTGCATTAGTGCTTGAATGATGACTCATCCTCCTATTTTTAAGACTTCATTTCAACTCAAAAACTAAACTGTTCTTACAGTTGCCCTCATCCCATACAAAAATCACAGGGGTCCTCACCTCTTTGGCAAACTCCTGTCGTGTTTTGAGGTTGAGGTTTCCTCCCAAACCTCTAAGAAGACCAACGATGAACTGACCTCTCTCTGTCACAGCGTTGAGGTGTGACAGACCATTGAACACCGTACCCACCAGACTAGTCTCCACCACAAAGTCATTCTGACGAAAGGAGTAAAGAAGAAAAGTTTGGCACCTATAATGTCAGCAAATATACTCACTATAAGGAAAACTAGTCAGTATACGTGGAGGTCATTTATTCTGAAAGTCCGGAACTGTTGTTATATGCATGTAAACTCACATCAACACTGTTCATTTAGGCCAAAACCTGGAGTTTAAAGGGTATTTAAAATTCAGCATTGACTGTTTTTGAGCCAGTGTGTAGAACTAGGAGAGGGCAAAGGTTACCTGTTTCAGGACCCAGTCCAGGGCTCGCTGGAAGTAGTCTCCCAGCCAGTTTTCCAGATTACTGCAACACTCCTCTGGCTGACCCCTCAACCACGACTTCAACAAGGCACCTACATCGATGTCCTCATCGCTAAAAGTACAAATGGGGGAAAAGGAGGAAGAAAAAAAAGGGAGAAATGCTTGTTGGGAAAGATGGAATTTGGTACAAATCAACACTTAGAAGACAGCCTGCATATGCTGGCTGACTGACCTGAGAAAGATCATGCCCATGCGGGATATGGTGGCCGGTGAGGCACAGCTAAGGTCATGAGTCTCAAACAGGAAGTTAACGTTTGGTCCGAACTGGATGCGTTCTCCACTCGGCATGGTTAACAACCGATTGTCATCAAGCACAGAGTTCAGACTCTCAATCCACTCTGGGTCAATGTCGCCATCGCACACAATCCATGAGCTCACCTCTAAAACAAAAATAAAGAAATATATAAACTGTATATACATGAAGTACATTTAACTCCATACATACAGTGCAGAGCATAAGAAATGTTGAGCACTGTTTTAGTCCTTGTAGAGTGTACTGGGTGCAGTTGCAGTAGACTTCATCCCAGTTGTTAAAATTCTGGCTATGTGAGACTTCTTACCCTGTGGTTCTCTGACCACATTCCTGGCACTATGTGTGAGGACACCATCAGCCCATTCTCTTGTGTCCATGTCTATATGTCCCAGCAGCTGTTGCCTTGGCATGGCCTTAGGATTCATTGTGTACTGCTTCACCTACAAAAATACAACATTAAACAAAGATTGGGGAGGTTTTGTTTTTTTTTTACTGACCCATAAACTCTTTTCATACTCCTTATATCCTATATACTAAATAATATTGTTAATTATATACATATTTAACATATATTGTTAAATATATGTTTATTACTAAATTATGTATTATGTACAGTATGAATCGAAGAATGAAAATCCAGGTGGGCGGTTTGTCTCTGACTCACCACTTTGCCTGTTTTGCTGAGAGCAGCTCTAAGCATCCTCCAGAGGGTAGACTTCCCCGCTCCACTTGGCCCGACGATGACTACTCCCATGCGTTGTCTCAGCTGTTCATTCAGCTCCAATGCCTTCTTCAGCTACCCGGAGATGGAAAAACAGCCTATGATTAATCCACGATTTTTCCACCATCTTTCTAATGAACTATCCAACTGTTGTCTTTGTGTTACTGTTTTAGAATTTTTGTTGCACTGAGTGATCCCAAACACTGGACTGATACCAGTTCACATCATTTATCATGCATATTTAGCTAACGAATAGATGTCTTCATACACACACCTGGCTGGGTATAAGTTCAAGTCGTGCCTCCTTGTAGACTTGTTCCAGTGCATGCATTAGTATCTGGTCCTCCACATTGGTGAAATTAACCCCAGAGAAGACATCTCTGACAAGAGCATCAAACCGAGAGCTATCGGCAAACGTCAGCTTGGACATGGTGTTCAGTCTCAATGCCTGCACCACCAGACTGCTCTCCTGAACTGCATGTAGATGAAAAAGACTGATTTAATATCCATTTCAATTGAAAATAGGATAGGCATGTGAAAAATACTTCAGCAAGGATATGATTACAAATATGAAATTGGTGAAAAACAATGGTATACAGAAACAGAAGCAAATAAATAATACAGGCTTAAAAAACACAAAAAGACAAGGTTGTGAAAATGAATCTGTCCAGCCATTTTTGCTTTGCTCTTGCACAAGCCACCTGTTATAAAGTGCCAATTACCAAATCCTGTCATGATTTAAGAGTTTATCAGTCCTTTTGTTCTCTTCTCCAAAGATGCTGGCCTTCTATGCAGGTACAAATGTGGTGTTTTTTTAAAGCAGGGAGGAACACTTGGCCAGACTACACACAGAGATAAACACAAGAAAACCTTGGGGACTCATCGCCAAGACAGAGGGCGCATGTAGTGTGTGCATGTGTGCGTGTGTGTTGGACAGATAAAGGGTGTGTGATGGAACAGAAAGATGTGAAAGAGAGAGGGATGGGTTCAAGAAAAGGCAGGGAGGGAAATGAAGAGAGAGATGGGGGGGCATTGAAAAAAGCAGAGACATGAAGGGGCGATGGGGGTGAGAAACAGAGGGCAGTGAGTGGGACAAGAGCGGCATCGACAGTCAGGTATCAGAGAGAGAGCTAACAAGAGGTCAGAAGGAGGGGGAAGGAGGTGGGGAGAAAGGTACTGAAGAGGTAAACATCAGACCTCTGGCAAAGTGTTTGGGATGAGAGAATGGAGAAGAACAAAAGTACAGACAAGTGAAAAGCCCAAGGGAAGAAAAGTTTTCAAGGGGAGCGTTTGGGCTAAATGTCAATTGATGGCGTGTCTGTTTTAGAGGATTTAGAGGGCAAGGACAACAGGTGCATAGAGAAAGCGCTGGTCAATAGAGCCTTTTGATGTTCAAGTACACTCATGCGTAGTGTTTATCCAACTACATTTAAAAGGTATCCACACACAGAGACACAGATTATCAAAACATTTTGTAGTGTGACCCTGTTGGTGACAGGATAAGCATCCCCAAACCAGTCCAATTTTCATCATCACCTTATCCTCTAATCCCTTCCATTGGCTCTACAGATTTCTATCTCAGGTCAGAAGCTTATTAGCGCAACAGTTTCAGCACTTCTCAGGGGACACTTTTTTAGAGACACACTGACCAAATGACCGTTTTCACATTTTTGACTTTTAGCGGAACAATTGGACTTTTTTACTTAAATCATTACACTGCAGGGACATTCTAAGACATGTAAATACAGTATGGTTAGCTGGACTTTTGTAATTGTTAAATAATGGACGTGAATCTGAGTTGACATTAAATGTTGAAATATTGATAAATTAGATTTTGGCTATCTGCAGCATGTCGTATCAAATGACAGCAGAGTGATAACTATTGTGTCGTTGTGGTAAATATTTATTTTGGATCTGCTGAGCAGGCTGTCACAAGCCCGAAGAATCAGGAACATCCAAGTCATTATTGATTGAATAATTTGGTCTGTGAACCACTGAGCAGAAAGTTTCAAAGACTTGCTCATCTCATCGGGAAGCTGAAGCTGGGGTGTTTTGGAGCTAAGTCAGTATAACAGATTTGATGGCTTGTGTCCTGCTTATAACATATAAATTAGGTATCTGGTACTTAAATGGTCCTGTTTTTTTTTTGGTGGTGATCATTTTCTGTGGAGCTATGAGGCATCAGACTGAGGTCGGCTATCGTCGACACTGGTGGGTTAGCACCAGCATCTTAGCTTTCAACATCTGAACTCGGCTTGTCTATAAATGTTGACTATGACTAATGGCACAAGTATTCAAATCCTGTGAAGCAGTAAAATAGCACAAAATGACAATATCATATGATTTGAATCACTGCTGCAAGTAAAAGGGCCATTTAGTCCTTTGTGTCTATTTGTGTTACTTGATGGACTTCTACTTAGTTACCATATTATTTTTTCCACCTATGAAGCATGAATAAATTCTCATATTGAGTATTGAAGACATATCAAATGAACCTGAAATCTTTAATAGCTCTCATTGTTAGTTGTCAATACTGACAGTAGAGGACTTGTACAAGATTTTTACTGTGACCCCTGTTACAAATACATTGTGTTAATTGTTTAGAATGATTGCTCACATATGTTCTGATTGTGTATTCTGCTGTGTGTTTTCAAAAGGATTAACTCACTGAGAACATTTCAGTTCTTAAAGGCGCTACACCAATAAATCTACAAGGCCAATATATAGGAGGATAATAACTTAATACAGATACATCACTATCTGATATATCTTATCAGCAAAGATATATATGTTTGCCAGACGAAAAAGAAACAACAACAAAAAAGTTCAGTAAAGACATGCCGACCAGGGTTTGAGGTTATTTAGAAACAGTATCTCCATTAAGTAGTTTAACAATGACAATGGTAGAGGGGTGAATTTTTATATAATTCGCTCATTAAATCATATTCAGGCTTAGTTATGCACAATTATTGGCATGGCCACCTTGAGTGACAGCTAGCCATTAGGTTTCAGTAACCAGGCATCAATGGGTCCGCTTCAGCTTCACCCACACACCACCCCTTTACCCATTTTTGGATTAGTTTGACGGAGTCAGGCAGTGCTAAAATGGCTATGGGGAGCCACTGCCACTTTTATATTGTCTATGCATGTGCTGCATTGTGCAGTTGTGTTTCCCTAACCCAGCAAGTTATAGTATATAGCTGTGCGATGAATGTGACTCGAGGTAATGGCAAAAGAGGCGCCCACTTTCTCCTAACTTTCCTGTCACACAGCACTATTGGAAAAGTAAAACCTCACAAAAATATTGTACCTTAAAATAAAAAAATAGCCAGAGGGGGTCTTACTCTTGTCCTTCTCATGACTCCTCCTCTGTTGCTGCAGGAGACTGCCACAGGCCTTCAGCACTGTCTTCAGAGCACGCAAACCCCAGTCATAGTGCTGCTGGGGAGTCAACAGCTCCCTGGGCACACAAATAAAGGCACATTTTCACACATACTCACACACTCTGAATTGACTGTAATACTGGGTGTAGTGCTAATGGGTGGGAGGTAGAAGATAACTTATACACAAAATCAATATACTGCAATAGATTGTAGTGGCAGCATAGATAATTTAAAATAAATTCAACACCCACAGCATGATTCAGTTTGGAACACAAACCACGACATTCAATGAATCACAGGCAACAAAAGATTGGCAACTTAGGTTAAACATGTACTGCAGAATTAGTAGTCTGGTGATAACTTCACAGGAATAAATATTCCTACTGCCTTTAACATCAACCCCAACCCAAACCAAAACAACAAGACCACACAACTCCTACCTGGCCAAGTTGAAGATTGCAACCAGTTTGCGGCCCAGTATTTCTCCGTTTCTGAAGCCCTCAGAGTAGAGGATGACCTCAGCAATGAGCTCATTGTCTGGCCTGCTCATGGCCACAGGCCTAAACAGCTGCTTTAGATTGTCTGGAAGTTTCTGTCTGCCACCGTAGCCTTTTCCTGCTGGGTTCAATGTGATGAACACCCCAGAGTTTGGGTCCAATTCCACCTGGAGGATGAAGAGAGGACAATAAAATGCATTTTATACTAGCATAAATATAGCTTGATTGATTGCTCAATTATTAATGATGCAACCATTTTTTTCACAATGGATGAATTACTAACTGACAGACTGATTGCAAGACTAATTTCACAGAAAGGCAAGGGCTTAAGGTTGAAGGTAAAACCTTTAACTGTGTGTGTTGAACTATGTGTATATAAAAAGCCACTGTATTAAATGCAAAGATATAATAACTGACAAAGAGCTGCAAAAAGACAGAAAAGTGAGCTCGAGACATAGCTTGTAGTTGATTTTTGGCATTGGTACTTAGAAAAATGAATGTGTTTGTCTGCATCTATTTTTATTTTCTGACCTCCTTCCCCAGCAAATCACATGTGTTCTTGTGATGTTTCAGCGAGTCTTGAATGGCCTGAATCTGCATGGAAACTGCAGACAGCACTGCCTCCTCTAAGCGGTTAAACTCATCAAAGCAGCCCCATGCTCCACACTTCACCAAGCCTACAAAGATTCGTCCCATTGATTTCACATCGATACCCTGAAAAATAAACAGATGCAAAACAGAAAGAAGATCTTCTCGTGTGTTCTCATTACGACTTCACTGGTCTTGTTTTGTCTGTGTGTTCACAAGTTGAAAGATCAGAAATATAGGTGTATGTTCATTGCATAGTATGTGGCTTTCAGAATAATGGACACTAATATGAAGTTGTGGCTGTCACATTAAATACACACATACTCTCTGGGAGAATCTTTATACCTCGTCACAGTTGAACACCAGCACTTGCCGTCCAAACAGCCCCCCCAGGGCTTTGACCGACTCGGTCTTGCCTGTGCCAGCGGGCCCGTAGGGGTTTCCCCCAAGCCCCATCTTCATGGCCTGGGTCAGAGTCAGGTAGCACTTATCAGTCAGTGGAGTGTGCACCAGCTTAGCCGCATTCCCCTTGGAGACAGGAGAGGTAGGATGGAGAAGAAAGTGAGTGATAAAGTGAGAAAGGAATAGACAGAAACACAGTGAGGCGGTCAGACAGAAGTAAAGATATGGGGATGTGAGGGATGTGTGGGAAGTGAGGGAAGGGGGGGCAGCAGAGGATAAAGGCAAACAGACAGATGATGGATTAAGAGAGGAAGGAATGAAAACACAAATGAAGGACGGGCAAAGAAAATGAAAATGAGGGAGTCTAGCATGTGTTTTTAAAAAGGAACTGCAAAGGGGACATAAAGCAAGCTACCTTCAATGCTTCTCATCTATGCATGGACAGTGCCCCCAAAAGGTAAAAAATAAGAACTTTAAGTATATTCCTGGGACATAACATAACATTTCTTGTTTACAATACCACACTGAGCGTTACACGTGGCTGAAATGTCAATCATGAATGTGAGTCAACTAATTAGTGAGTCCATTTGAAAATAATTAATTCATCTAATCCGGGCAATTAATTAATCATTTTAGTCATTCATCAAGTAAACATACACATTTTCTAATTACTCAAATTAGATGCCTCACAAATGGGTTGGAAATATTTGTTGCTTCCCTCCCTTTCAAGCCACTGTAAACTGAATCATTTTCTCATTACATATTCTGAAAGATGAGAAAAAAATCTACAGCTATCTGGGTGTTTTGAGTGTTCATTCGGTGAATTACAAAAGGAGTGTATCCAACTTAGATGTACAGTGCATGCTAACACACCTGGTATTCATATGTATAGCTGAATTGTGCATCCACCATATGTATGAGGCAGCATTTGTCTGTTCCCATGTAGAATCGAAGCTGCTTCTTCCAGGCCCAGGCATCAGGGCTGGTAACTCCCGCCTGGCTCAGCTGCTTCACCACACTGATGTTGTGAATAATATCCAGGATCAAGGCCTTCAGCTTCAGCTGCAGGACACTGGACTCTGTACAGGAAGACATGCGTGAATACCAGGAGAGTATAATTGGTAAAGTTACTTTTTTGGAAATGTTATACAGCATTAGACAAGGCAAAACCAATTCAGCATTTCTAATGGAAAACATACATATACATATAGAATCAAGTAGTAAGCACAGTGCTGTTTAAGCCTCTTTACAGTCCTGCTGGTTCAAAGTAAAAACGTGTTTATATATCAAATCCAACTGAAGATCTGTCATGTAATTTTCTAGATGAACTACATCAAACATATATATGAATATTATTAATATTTACTTTGAAAACTACTGTATTTATTCTTGATTTAGGTCAAAAGATAAAAAGCTTTATGGTGAATAGATGGTAGGCTGTTATTGTAAGCAGACAGAATGGTGATAGCTTACATAAAACAGCAGCTTTTGTCAGTTCTAAGAAAAGCTGTCTAAAGTAAAAATGCAGGATTGTATCAATTGGTGAGAAGTATAAATGGAACCACTCATCGTGCAAACAAACCCAACATCTCAGGTGAAATTTTTTAACAACAATTTAGGAAGAGAAACATTGTCAGAAATGAAAACACCCACACTGATATTCTGGAAAGTCAATATCATCAACAAATACTGGCTTACCTGTCATAAATGACAGTTCATGTACAAAAATGCACTTGAGTAAATTTAGAAACAGTGTCATTGTTACTGACTTGTCTGTAGTTTGAGAAGAGCATAGTGTCAAGGGTAAGGAAATAATAATAAAAAAAATGAGCAAGAATACTTATTTAATTTACTGTTTGACAGAAAAACACGCAGTCTCAAGTGCATATCTTGGTAACAACTTCTACAGATATGTGAGGGATCCTGAATAATATGTTTACAAATATGCATATCCAATGACTACTCTAATGGCCCATAAATAATCAATGGATTTCTTTTTACTGCTAAGATCCAGCAACATCCACAAAAATCCAGTAGGGCAATAGTGAGAGAGTATTGTTCATGCAGAAATTTCAGTCTTAGATCTTTAAATCATAAATATTCTCAGTGGATGATTTTTCTACATACATCTCTGAAGTTGGGATTCCATATTTTAAATTATAGTGAGTCCAATTGTTATGTGCTGGGGAGATGCTTTGAATGCTGTGTGTGTAGGAAAGCATCAGTGATGTCAGCCTAGCTGCAGAAGCACACACAAAAATAACTTTGCCAAATGTACACAATCCTGTCTTGTCTCTGTGCCAAAGGCGAGATGGCTCCCACTCCCCGCCTGGGTTTCTGGTCCATTAATGTAGACTGGGTAATTAGATTATCCTTCTTGCCATTACTTTAGCTGCTTTAATCAGTACTGCCACTCGGCAGCCTCTTCAGTCTACCTGGTTGTTTAAAGGGAGCCAGTAATTTAATGAGATGTTATCATGGAAATGAGTACTATTTCAAGTGAGAATAGCAGAGGTTTGAATGCAAGTCAGTCACCAAATTAACTATATTATGGGCAAATGTAACAGCCTCCATCACAGTGCTATTCTGCAATTATGTCAAAAAGCCCAAAAGTAGGTGATGAAGAAAATATAGCCACAATAATTCTCTGCGCAACAGAAACAAGCATTGCTTACACAAATAAATTTTCATTATGACACAGAAATCTGGAATTTGGCAGCAATGTCCCATGAAATGATGCCACTACCAGGGATATGGGGGAGATATTCATCTCATGCATGAATAAGAAACCTTGATTTAAATTTAAAAGTCCTTTTTACAAATTCAAGCTCAGTGAAAAAAGTCTGCTGTCATGCTTTATGTAGCCATATATTCTGCCCAAAGCCATTAAATTAGCCTGCCAGCCACTGCATCTGCAGCTTTAAAGGGTACTGCCCCTCTGCGGCCTCATGTGTCTGACTGGCTATCAAGAGATTCACACAAGAGCAGTCATTCGGCATTAATCTCTCAGCTCTAAGTAACAAGCCAAGATTTTGATCAGAGTTCAATCATTAACATCACAAGAGGGAATCTGATAGTGGAACAAAAAGCAAGTGTCAAGTAGCAATTGTTTATAAGAACAGCGAGCCAATTTGGAGAGGTTAATGGTATCAGGAATGTGATTAGCAACCATAACAAAGCAGGAGATAAAACAACTCTGTCGCAGAAATAAATAGGGGTGACAGAGTAGGGCAACATCCTGAGCATCGTTTATTATGCCACAAATATGTCTGAGCATTTAATGACCTCTTGACAAAAAACATCACACAGCTATGGTGCTGCTTCTTTCAGCTTGCTCTGTCTGGATTTGAATTAATCGCACATCAGAAGTCGTTTTATCCTCTCAGCGTTGAATAAGATGCTAGATTGTGATCAGAGTTTATTCACTCTGAGCACAGAGAGAGAAAGCATATGGCTGAATAACTTTAAGGATGAACATATACACAATCATCAATCAAAGGTCATTTTTGTATGAAATGCGTCCAGGCCATCGGCACCCTGTCCATGTTTAAAACTGCATTAATTTATTTTGGCCACTAGTGGTCAGAAAAATTCCAAAACAAGCTGACAGTCACAAACATATTATCTGCAAACATGTTAAAAAACAAGTGCCTTCCTGTGGTGTGTTCAGACTGAACGGGAAGCAAATTTTAGTGGCAGCATGATATTATACAAAGACACTAAAAAGACAGGAGTTGACACAAACATTCTGATTCTCTCTGGGTGAAACTGACGTGAAGGCATATCCACGAGTTCAAAATGATTCAACTTAAAAAAAAAGGATAATCTTGAAGCTGTATGACTCCACTTCATGAACGTACAGAGATAGGAGGAAAAAGAAGGCGGGTCTAGAGGAAAATTTCAGAAAGAAACAAAGGTCCTGCTGCTGCTAAAGATTATGGTGCTAGTTAGCTAACAGCTTAGGCTAGTTTAAAATCAGTACACTAGCTGCTTTCTGCAAATAATCACAGATTACAAAAGTACTTAGGGGTCAAATTCAAATAAAATAAGAGTGGAGCTTTGATGTAAAAAATAAAAAAAAACAAAGCTCTTTGTGTGTATTTGAGCGACATTTTCAGATGAACCTTGACCTGATTGGCTGCTGTTGGCTGAAAATGTAATTTTAACTTCAGCAATTTGTTAATGCAGGAATGAAGAGACTGTGGCCAAGCTTCTCTTTCTAGTAGTAATTGTTCAACATTACCTAAAGGAAGCAATTTAAAAGTAAGTAGCATTGGTATTTGTGCAGTTCTGGGAGAAGTTACACCTGCATGAAAGGACAGAGCTACCTGTGTTAGTGTTGTCATCAGAGCTGGTGTCCACTGTAGTGTAGTGTTCTAATTTGGCATTGAGCTCCAGCTCCAACTGCTGCAAATTCTGCTCTTTTAGAGCTCTTTCCACATCTTCAGTAAACTGGATTTGCTCAGCCAGACACAGAATCTGTACCAAAAATCAAAAAGTTCAGACACTTCAGAGCAATTTAGAAGATGAACAAGGTATTGCTCCAGCTGAACTGCCATTGAAGAAACACTTTGCTACCACAGATATTGCATCTTAAATACAAATGGATTGTAAAAAAGTGTACCTGTGATGGGTAACGTGAGGGGTCCACCTCCCCTGTCTTTGCTGCTGACACACATTCATACAGCAGGTGCTTCAGAGTCTCCTTCATTTCCACAGACAGCTCACTAAGCCACACCTGGAAAGACGGAAAACAGTTGATGCCCAGCCACAAAAATATATATATGAAAACAGTGTATGAAGCGATCAATGCTTTATCAAAAAATTGAATACAATATGCTCTATTTTAAACAGATAGAAAAAAAAATACACTACATACAAAGCTTCAAAGTGTCCACTCAGATATACTGTCATCCAACACAGAGCAAAAAGTGTCTACATTCACATGAAACTCTGCACAACAGCTTTACCTCCACAAGGTTGGAGATGCGTACAAGGTTTCTGAGTGGCACAATTTCTCCCTCCAAAGAACACATGGCGACAATGTGCTGGCACTGCTCATCAAACACAACACTGTGGATGCCTGCACAGATAATACACACGCAGATTACATTCACTGTCCAACAAGATATACTATGATGCAAAGGACACAAGGAGGAGAAAAGAACTGAGCGATACAGATAACATAATGGAAAAAGAGAAAAGAGCACAGCATAAGAAAAAAAAGGAATACAGACTATAACAAAACAGAGGTTTCTCACCTGCAAAGAGTTTCTTGAGGTGTGACTGGATGACAGTTGGGTTGGTTGCCTGACCAAGAATCTCTAACAGATCATCATCTCCTATGAAATAGAACCGTGGGAAGGCAGAGCGCTTCTCCTGCGACAACCGCACACACACACAAAATTTGCAGTGCTTACAACTCAAGTTATACATATGTAGCCTTTGCACACAAAAATGCACATGTGTATGTACCTCCAGGAACTCATTGAGTGACTTTTGGCAGCGCTGCAGTTGATCCAGTATGGTTACCAGGGAGTTCCTGATGCCTGCCCTTAAGCTCAGAGAAACAACTCTGTTGTCTCTCTGAATGTCTGACATTATAGACCTGTTACACATAAGGAGGGAGTGTTTTGTTACTGGATGTGCATAAAACACACAGTGTAAAATAAATTCAATTTGTCACTGTCTCCCAGAAAAATAGCTGCTCTGTGCAACAAGAAAATAATTTACTGTAGGTTAGAATGACAAAATGACAGTGGGCAGTGCTCTTGCTATCTATAGGTCAAATTTAACAGATCTATGTTGTACCTGCATAACTCTAACTGACAATCAATTTGCAATATAGAGCAAAAGCTCTAGATGTGATGTGATACAGTCACACTCAAGAACACAGTACCTGAAGTCTTCATCAACCCGCTTGAAGCGGGCCTCCTCCCGAGGCAATGCCCCTCGTCCGAAAATAGGCTCCAGATAAACCCAACGCCTCTGGATAGCATTCAGACTAAGCAGGTACTCATCTAAGTCTGACAGACGAACCTCCCACAGACTGACCTGGATATAAATGAAAAGTTGGTGCTTCATTAAGGCCTTGTAAACCATGATATATGGATGAACGACGAATAACAAAAAACATGCACCTATACAAGATTACAACAATACAGGTGATTAAGTTGAAACATGTTGTATCCTCATTACGCAGGAATTCTTTGGAAGATTTACTATTCCCAAAGACAAAATTAAGCATATAGAAATGATAACAGTGTATTCATAGATTCAAGCCTTTGACCTGACCTTGTCTTGGAAGCTGCGGTAGTAAGGAGAGTCTTTCAGAGACTGGAGCAGACAGCGGTTATCTCCCACCTGGATGGGCACAAAATTGTCATAAAGCCAGTGTTTGCTTCTCCTTAAGATTCCATTTAATGGTGCCTGTAGATATGCCTGCGCTTTCCTGACATTTTCGTGCACCAGTCTCCCTACCAAGTGATCACTAGAAGTGAGCTCATTTAATTGAGCCGCCTGAAATAATGGGGAAATTCCAACCATGTACATAGTGGCAACAGCAGCTAAATCTTTTTAAAAGCTTTGCTCTGAGTGCAGACTTCACCTTTGTATACTATCTAATTAAACAGCATTATGCTCAGAGTATGGGCTCACACCTTTATCAAAGGCAGAGCAGGTAAAGTTAGAGACAATTGTAGGTAAATTTACATAGACACATATAACAAACATCCAAGAAGTATCCTACAGGAAAATTCCATCATTCTGTAATCAAGCTATCAACTGTATCTGTATTATCTGTGTTTTCTGTATCACTACCTTTTTTACACTGTACCATATCAGAACATCTGGTTGTCCACAAGATACCAGCACACTGACACCTGTTTAGTTAGGGGTAGAAAACTTAAAAATATATTCAGGAACCAGGCACAGATGTGCTGTAGAAGAGTTCAGTAGCATCTTAAAAATCAGTTCTAAAATTAAAAGGCAGCCAGTGCAAAAATAGGAAAATCAGCATGACAGATCCTCTCATCCAGTGTCAGCTCCCAGCAGTAAATCATTAATAACATTGTGAGAAGTCATCTCTGTACCATAACCTGCTCTGAAACATGACTAAAATTGTTCACAAAGTACATACAGTTTGTGCCAATGTGGTAAACAGAACAGCTAATTCGGGACTGCTGGATCAAGACAGGGTTTCTTCAAAATGGGTTCAACAACTGCATATTTAAGTTACGCAGGAACAGAAACTATTTTTGCAACGACTTCCTCAAAGTATGCAGCTGGGAGAATGTCAAGAGAGCAGAAGAAGTGCTTCACCTTGGCCATGGTCTCCATGTAGGAATGTTTTTGGGTTTTTTTTGTATGCACCTCACCAGTAAAATGCAGAAATTCACAATGCGAAAAACACCTCAGTGGTTTGACAAGTTGTAATCTCTGTCACAGCGTTTAAACTAAAAAGCACTTCAGAGGTATTTGTGCTGTTTTTCAAATAAAATTGTGAAAATATTGAGCCCTCACATTTTAATTGATGTATTAAACTGTATAATAAAACATCACTGTGAAAATTCATTATGAAATATCGTTAAATAAAATCAAATTAGTCTTTCTCTGCATGCTTTTTACTTCAGGGAATTCTCTCTTTAGTTGACCAAGGCAGGGGCGTCTTTTTCAGTTTCCCCATCCTATGGAGGTGCAACTTGGCCGAGTAAGTTGAGTAAGCCAGAACACTGAAACAGTCACACCTGGGTGACACTGTCACTGATTACTGAATCTAGACTGAGGCCAGTCTAGAGTCAGTAACCAAGAAGAAGTCCAGTGAAACCATAAAATCTTAAAAAACTGAGGTCTGGTGCAAAAAGCTAAAAGATAGTGTTTGGATAGTGTTACTCAAAACTTGAGTAACATGAGTCAGGCTGAGATTGGTTAGTGGGGATTATACAAGTGGGTCATGGTCATGGTCAAAGTAAGGCAAGTAAAACTAGAACCAGTTACAATAAACTGTAATTTACTTGACTGCCTCAGACTCGCACTGATTCAGTGTGACAGTATGCACCAAGTGCGTGTTTTGTGGTTATAGACGGTCCATATTTGTTTGTTTCTTTGTGCCCGTATTTCTACCTGGTTGACTATATCCTTCCAGTCCTTGATGAGGGTGATAGTGCGCCTGCTACTGTCTGAATACTCAGTGAGGTTGAAGGTAGCTGCAGCTCCCCACAAATCCAGCTCCCTCAGCGCTTCTCTGATTGTCACTTCGGCCTGAGCACGACTGTTCAGGTCCTAAAGGGCAGCACACACGCAGACAGACACACAAATTTAGTTAAATTTTTAATATGTGGTTAAAGATGTGTTCACGTAATTGATTGGAGGAGGAGCAGTAACAACTGCCTTAATTTTTAATTCGGATCTCTTCAAAACACAAAAATGCTTAGATTTCACCAATATGCCAAACTCTAAATCATATACTCAATGTGAATATGCCTGTTAACCTATATGCTCCAAAAAATACAGATTGGGGGTATATGAACATACTAATATGAGTTTTCCTGTAAAAACACAAATACAATTTCTTACTTGCTGCTGCCCCCCAGTGTTCTTAGTCAATTATTGTAGTAATGTTGGTAACCTTAACAATTCATACTTTTTGTCAATCTTAGTCCTAAAAAGACCAGTGTGCATCCCTATAGAAGTGTGTGCTTCCACCCAGTATGCATATGTATTTCCATGAGTGTGGGTGTCTGACTAATAATAATAGACTTTACGTATATAGCACAGTTAATGCAACACAAACTGCTTAACATGAAAACAAATAATAATAACATGTGTGATGAAAGAATAAAAACAAGGAAAATAAAATGTACATACCTTGAGCTCCAGGGCCTTTTCTATGATGGCATTTGCCACACCGAGGAGGTCATTAAAGATGAGTCTCTCTAAAGTCGTCCCTCTAGGAAGGCCAAGCAAACGGAACATGTCTAACCAATGGTCCTGGGACAGGTGCTCCCCACGCACATACTTCAGCACTGGGACCATGTTCTAGATGTGCAGATGGAAAGCATGAAAATTAATGTATAAATATTAAAAACAAAACATGTCGAATGACATGATGTTATTCCATCAACTGTACTACAGTCTACCTTGTACTTGTCCACTTCTCCTTGCAGTTTAACAGACATGGCAGTAGGTTGCTCCAGCTTCCTAAGCCTGTCCTGCCATGTTAAGAGAAACTCCTCAAACACATATGTCTTACTCCTGTAAAACGACACATACATGTTAGCACACAACTTAACACAGAGTAGTGACCAAAAACATCAAATTCAGAAAACTGATATCCATCAACAGCAGGCCAAAACATAACCCTCTACCTGAATGTGATCCAGTCCTCCTGGGCCTTTTCTGTGAAGCCTTGCTGCCACTCCTCATAGAGACTCCACATCTGGCTGTACTCCTCCATGTCTCCTTTTGTCTCTTCTGCCAGAGAGAAATCTGGAGCATCCAGGTCAAAATAGGTGCAGTCCTCACTGAGAGGAGAGGAGAGGAGAGGAGAGAACAGTGCTATCAGGTACAATGCACAGAGGGACTCATCAGTCCGTTAATATTGAACTACAGGTAAGACACAAACACTTGTTATTTCCTGACATATTACCTGACATATATGCGCTAAACATGGTCTTGTTGGTAGAATGTGGGGCTTTACAAGTAGGCTTCTACAGAAGTTCAGCTCAACTGTCATGACTCTTTCAGTAAAGCAAAAACTATAAATTCAGCATAATAAAAAAGAACTTACAGTAATTTACTTCGCACAAGCTCGAGTTCCTGGAACTCTTGCTGCTTGTCCCTAATGGTCTGGAGGCATGCAAGAAGGGCAGCATGATCACCACTCTCAAGCATCTCATCTTTAGGCTTCAGCTGGTCCCAGCGGGCCTTAAACCGCTCCAGATCTGCCCTGTAGGCGTTGATACGGCCAGCGGCATTACTTCGCATCACCTCCACCTAAGGGAGGAACAAGGTGAAAGAAATGACGCAGCACAAGAACACAACCAGGGATAGAAAAGAGTGGTTATTGGGGTCAATGGACAAAGGAAAAGAGTTGGGAGGAGAAAAAAAGAATTGAAGATCTTTAGTGCGAGAAAGCTGCTGTTACAGAAAGTTTGCAATGAGAAGCTTTTTTAACCATGATCCATATGCATTAACATCAATGTCACCTGTTCTTTGATCATGAGCTGGTGGCTCTCCATAACAAGCTCCAGTTTGTCCCACTTGGCCCTCAGGGAGGACAGTGAGTCCAGGCCGGCCCCAGCCACTGCTCGCAGCAAGCGGTTCTTCTCCTCAGCACACTGGAACTGAGGTAAGATCTATACACAGACATACAGAATACAGTAGTTCATTTTCATGTCATGTCAAACATTTGGCTCATCCTACATGGAATTACAAGAAACTTAGCTATCAAGCATCAGAAAATAGCAAGATATAAAGCAAAATGACCATACACTCTGACTCTCCAAAATCACCATGCTGATTGAGGGGGTAGGAGAAACCTATTTGAGACAACTCAAGCAATCAAGACTACCATTCAGAATGTTCCTAGCCAGAATATATGAGTGTGTTTGTCTTACTTCAGGTTTGCGGGCTAATATCTGGCTGTATTTGGCACTGGCCGCACCAATCTCCTCCATGCTCTCTGGTCGAGTACACAAGGCCTCCATTGACTCTGAAACAAAACTGTCTATGGCCTGTGTGTGGCCTTAAAGCAGGAGAGAACGAAACACCCACAAATTAAAAGAAAGAAAAAGGAAAGAGAAAGAGAAAGAGAAAGTAAGAACAAAGGGGATGCCATTGTGCATTAGAATGAAAAGCAAAAATGAAATACACAAGAACAGAGAAAGAAAAGGAAATAGGGAAGCTTTTGGCTTGTGATTGGTGTATATTACAGTGACAATTTCGTTCAAAATGCAAATTTAATGTTGTAAAGGAGAGAAAACAAAGTGGGAATTCAGTCAGCATATTATACAGGCATATATGTACCTTTATGTATCTCACACACACATACAAAAAATAAAGAAAAACAGTTTTCCCTCAATAACCTCATAATCACTGTTTATTGACAGTCAATAAGGAAGTTATTGAACATAAATTATGATCTAAATAAGCCTAACCCTAACCTTTAATAACCCTATACCCCTGACCCCCAGAAGTGCTTAATAATAACCAATAAAGAGCCAATATGCTAGTAATATGCATGCATGGTGACTATATGCAACTTAATATAAAGTGTGAACAAGAAACTAAAAGTAAAAAGACAGCCAAGTTGGCTGCCTTTACCTTGTATAGACTTCCTGAGTGATAAGAGCAGCATGTCAAACAGCCTCTGGATGAGGTCATCGATGGCAGCTTTTACTGGCTCACAGTTGACTGTAATACAGTCAACCTTCTCCTGACTGACAGAGGAGGAAGGAGCAGATCAGTGCTTGACAATTGCTAAGGTGTAAATTCCAGTGTTTGTGGTGTCAGTTAACATGTGACCTTTCACCAGAACGCTGAACCGAATCAAAGAAGCACATTTAATCCTGCTAGGGGAAATTACATGTCAGCTAGAAATGGCTGAGAAACTCTGAGATTCAAGACTGAGAACAGGGCTCTTGTTAGTTAGCTAAAAGAAAACAGGGATGTGACAAGAAGACATTCAATAACAATATAATTAATAATAATAATAATAATAATAATAATAATAATAATAAAAATAACAACAACAACAATAATAAAGACCTTATTAAGCATCCACTCTTAACAAGTGACAGGCTTCCTGATGTTTTGCATTTCATATGTATTATTTTTTTTTAAATACAATACATTTAACACATTTTTAACATTGTTTTTACATTATCTTCAGGCTGTGTTTGGTTCTCTGTTAAACAGGTGTAACTTTGTTCTATTTACTTGTTTATTATGTGTGATACGTACCCAGGCAGACGTTCTGACTCCTTCCCTCTGGCTTTCAGGGCCTTGAAGTTTCTCTCCCAGTCTTCCACGAAGTTCAGATGCTTCTCCACAAACTTTTCTAAATCAACCTGGCCCAGCACCACCCACTCCTACAACACACATGCACATACACACACACGCACGCACACACACACGCAATTTTAAATGTGTCTTTGTCAAAGATGACAGAAGCCTCACGTAGCAACAAGAGTGGAAAAAAACAGAAGTATCGGTAGGAGGGGGTAAAAGAGAAGTCCGGTGTTTAGGGACTCCCCCTACAATTTAGACATGCATAGCTGCAGACAGAGGGGAAAAGATAAAATACTGAAAGGGGGGAAATGCTGACAATGAAAACAAACAGAGCCTCAGTGCGTAAATAGAGAAGCATGACTAATCCAAGTTGCACTCTTTCAAAGAAACAGCACAGCAATGTCTCTTTGTAGTGCTTCAATGAGCAAACGGTTAACCAGTTAACATTTGAGTACAATACATGAATCAATGATGGAAATAGAATCAAAGTGGAGCTATAAGATGTGCCATTAAAAAAAGAAGAAAAAAAAACTCTTGACTAGCAGAAGAAACTATTGATCAAATTGTATTCTACATCTATTCAGTAATAACAAACTTGACCTCTAAGGCCAGGCTCAAATCTCTTGAGTGTCAACAACAGGCTTGCCACAGAAAGCAAAAATTACCCTACAAGTAAAAAACCCTGTCATACTTCTCTTTACATTATATACCTGCTTTGGTTTTTACAGGATAGTTGACTAATAGTCTAGTCTAGTCATAATCATTACTAATGTCAAAAGTCTGTGTTGTTCAGGCACCTTGAACTTGTGTTGTATAGCCTGCAGGCGGCTGAAGAGGTCCTCAGCCTTGCTGAAGATGGTGAGGAATCCAGAGGCGTTTCTATCAATCATGACGCTGAAGATGAGCTCCTCCCCCTGGGCACTGACCCCTTTGAACTGGTTTGGGATTGAGATGAACCGCTTCATTTCCCTGAAATAGCGTGCTCGCACCTCCTCGAATGGCGGACGGAACTGCAAACGGCCCTGCCTATTCGCAAGAAGGAGAGGAACAAAGGAAAATTTTATTCTATTTCTATTTTTTCCTTTAATCCACCCTAATCAATGTCTTTGTAGAAGAGGGAAAAGAAAGAGAAAGATAGACAGGCAAAAAGAGAAATAGTGACATGTTCAAGAGTGAGAAGCTGGGGTTGGGAAAGAAAGTCAGAAGTGTTAATGGTTCAAGATGAGGGGAAAATACTTTCTATGTGTGAGAGGAAGAGAAAAAGATGACCACCCACACAAAGAGAGTTATGAGGCAGAGAGAGAAATAGAATAGCAGAATAGACACGAAGACTGAGACAGAAAGTTGGACAACTGAGAGTGTGTGTACTGACTTGAAAGTGAGGTCAATGTGTATTTCAGGCAGGTTCTTATTCAGAGCCTCCAGTCCTGTCTGGTATTGGTGTTCAAGAGCCTTGTACAGCTGATGGTTCCAGTGCTGACGCCATGCCCTCATGTCATCAGACCGAAAACCCTATACACGCACACGCGCACACGCACACACGCACTACTTTACCAAGGAAGAGATTTATGACTCGTTGTCCAGGTTGAGTAATGTCCAATGAAAAGCTTGGTATTTAGCACTAAAATAATTTGGAATCATGCTTGTTTACAACGATAATCACACTAACCACAGAGCTCCCTTGTGAACCATGTTGTTTTCTTCAAATCTTCATAGTCATGAATATAGAAATTGTTTATTCAGTAAAAATGTCCAAGCAGCAGGTAGCAAAAGGCCAGAAGCACAGACTTGTATACTTCTGACGATAAACAATACCTGAGCCTCCAGAGTGGCAAAGCCAGTCCTGAGGTCCTGAAGGCCATCCTTCCACCGCTGCTGATGCCTCAATAGGTCCACATTCATCAGTGTCACCACCTGAGAAATGTGCCCAGAGGTGTGCAAACACAACGAAGAGCAAGACTTTAGTCACTAACCTCATTCCAAGACATTATAATCCCATGATTTATTAATTTCAGATTAGGGCTCCAAAGTAATGTGCTCACAATAAGTAACTTAAATTAGTGTATTCAAGCATTTAGTAAAATAACTGAGGTCAAAATATAACGGCATACTACAACCTTTTCAATGAAGTCAGTGTGCCATTTACGTAGCTTCCTGTTCTCGGTGGAGAGTTTCTCAGCAGCAGACTGCAGCTTGGTAATATAAACTTCCAACTCTTTGGGGTTGTCCCAAGTGATCTGCAGTTTGCCACCTGAATCCTTCGACTGTGAACGAGGATTCTGACAAAGAAATGCAGAAAGATTATCTTCAGTACAAGATATGAAGGCGTAGAAAATACAAAAGGATCATTTCCAGCTGTGCGCAGTACCTTGATGACCTGTTCAAAGGCCAGGGCGAGACCAAGCATCATCGGTCTCTGAGAGGGAATCATCTGCTGGTCAATGGTGTTGTAGAAATGAGCCACCTACAACGCAGAAACACTGAATTACAATACGAGCATGAGACAAACCAAAACAAAAATAATGAGACAGAAATAACTGGATAAGTGAGAGAAGAAAATATCTGTGCGGTTGTGTTTGTGTGTGTCTTGACATACACTCTCACCTGTTTTAGGACAATGGCTTGTCTGTAGAATTTGTCTGCGGTATTAGCAGCCTGTTGTATCTTGGCTGGGATGGGAAAGCCCAAGGCAGAGAGCTGCCTGACCTCCCTGTGCAGGCTGACCAATCTGTCTGAATACTGGATCTTCAGCCTGCCATCCACGTGGTCCAAGTCCATAACACGGTTACTGGCCTGGAGACTATACAGAGGGACAGAGTTAGATTCAAATACAGAATATAAGATCTACTAAAACCAGCACCCAAAAGTTCCCTTGAGCAGCGCACTGAAGGAGATAATAATGAACAGTTAAGACGAAATTCAGTTTTGCTCCGAACTTTTTTTGTGTGTCTGGTAAATTGAGGTCAAAGTGTGTAGTGTTTCCAACCTGATCCCTGACTTTGGATCAGCCAGTCCGGTCAGAATATCTCTTGACCAGTCTTCGAACTGTTCCTGTTCATATGCCCTCAGAACTTCCAGCAGATCATCACAGAAATGCAGGAACCCTTTGAACCCAGACAGGTCTGACAGCAGTGCCTCAGCTATGCGGACAGAGTCCTCAACCTAATGTAAGAATGCAAACAGACAAATATAAGAGAAAAGGGTCCATAAACAGTTATTTGACTGGAATTTCTCCCATTTGTGCAGGATGTTGAAATATTCCAGGACACAACAGACCAGGACATACAGTCCAGCATGCTCCTCATCCCACATTTAACCATCAGTTGCCGGTTAAAAGCTGCCTGGTTGTTGAAAGCAATATGAACCCAAACTGATGCCTAAGCTGTATTATCAGTCACTTTCCTATCAGCACCATCTGTCTAAGGATCTGATGAAAGTTCATTCCCTTGTACATGATAATCAATTAGAGACCAGCAAGTGCATGTTATTCGGTTGTCAGTCACATACAGTACACATGCGCATGTGAACATACACCAACACTGACACACACAGTTACCTTGTGTATGAGCTGTCGGACCCAGACAATTTTGTTGACCACCTCAGGGAGGTTCCTGCCAATGAGTGGCCCAGACTTGTCTCCAGGGCCTCCATGGCAACGACTTTCAAAATCAGTCTTCAGGCCTGAGAAAATCAATGAAGTAGAGAGTGGTGAAAGTTGAGGAAGATCAATATGTCACCATTGACTTTCCCTATATCATACACATTATTTTTACATTAAGCATTCAGCTGACACTCGTACGCCAAGTCACTTACTACGAGTGAGCAGCTAGTCCTTCAACTCAAGTTTTACGGCTATAGCCTTTCCATTACAGTACATTCACTCTAACCACGAAGTCATTTTACTGCTCCATTTAAACGAAAGAATATCTGAAACAACTGAGAGTGGGTATCTCTTAAATGTACTTAAACGGTCTGGATTCTGAACTAAGTTTTCTAAGTCACTGAGGAACAAGCAGAAAAATTGAAGACAACTGTGTCTACAAATACAATCGAAAAATACCTGTGTTGAGATATTACTGTGATCTTTTATTAAAATTGCGGCATTTGGAGACTGATTTAATTGCCTCCATGAGCTGTGTGTCACAGCTGCTGTGATGACCGTGTTGATAAACAGGACAAACTAGAATAACTCACTTCCCGTTACACCAACACGCACATGCCCCTTTCACCTCATGCAGTGTCTTTGCCTCACATCTCTCCCTTCACACCTCCTCTTCAACTCTCCCCTCATTGTTTGAAAACCTCTGGTCTGGACAATAATACTGCTAGATCAAAATAAATGTAGAATTCTTTAATAGTGAATCTATTCAGCTGCTGCATTTTCGCATAATAACACAGAGCATGAGCTGGGTTTATTCAGATCTTACTGTATGAATTTTGCTCACTGCCACAAACAGACAGAGAAAAAGTGCTTTGAGGCAGAACTGTGTACCTTTGTTGTAGTGCAGTAGTCTGGCCAGCAGGGTCTCTCTCTCTGACTGAAGCTCTTTGCTGATGGTGGGACGTCTGATTAACTCCTTGTGCTTTTGAAAGACCTGCAACAGCTAGACAACAACCAAACACACACCCCCAGGCACATACGTTAAGTTCCTACATCAGCACACACCCACGCACGATATTTCACAACCTGAACTGAAGTCGTGTGTTTCACTACCTGTTGTGGATTGTCCTGCACGTCACCAATGTAACTCTTCAGTCTGCCAGCAACCTCCTGCTCTGATGGAGCCATGAGGCGCTCAAACTGAGCCACTGCTGCTCTCCAAAGCGGCTACAAAATATTCAAACAGTTGTACTCTAAATTAAAAGGGCATGATTAAATTGAGTGCATAGGAGATGCAACTTAGTATGGCCAAATAACCATTGTTACATATACAATGCTTATATACAGGAAGTCAATTCAGGGTGAGGATAAGCACAACTCATCCTCATCTCACCCTGCAACTACACATACACACTCACAGTTTTCCACAACAAACCTCAGTGTAGGGGTTGTAATGCAAAGGACTGAGTCCACAGAAGGGTTCAAAAACACGATCTGAAGTCAGAGCCTGCTGTTTCCCTCCTGGCAGCAGACGCAGCAGTTTCTCATGAACCATGCGCAGAGTCACCACCTGGTAGACATAAACAGAGAGTGTATTCACATGTTATCTGTGTCCACTTTTTTATTTAGCTTGGTTATCAGGCTCACAGGAATCAAAAACATGACATTTTGTGACTTCTTGCACTGCAGGAATAATCCTAAAATGCTGTGTAAATGGGTACAGGAGACACACCACAGATGTTCAAGTCACACCCCTTAGTGGAAAATGCTAACAGGACAGATATTAAATAGTTCCCATATTTAGCATTCTGTCCACAAGGGAAACGATACAATTATTTGGAAAGAGGAAAGAGCCATTTGTAAGCACGGAACAGTGTGTACATGTCTCTGGATCAACGTAGCCACATTCGCAAATCTGTGGTAGAGTTTTTAGGCTAGGCCTAGGCCTGACATTTTCTCAAGAAAGGACAACTAAAAGTATACTTGCAAGTATATATTTCACAATGAATGAGATGCAACCACTGTACCACAATGTCATGTGGAAAAGGAGAAATATGCCCTATTAAATAATGTGTAGTTAGTGTTTCCTTGACCCTGGATCAGAACCATATCTTACCTCATCTAATCTTTTTGCAAGGGAATAAAGGGTTTGCAGGCAGTGCTTGTTTCCTTTCCAGGGGTGGGGGGCATGTCTCTTCCACACCTGAGAAAAAAGGAAACTTAAAACTGTTTTCAGTGTTTACAACAATCAAATTGATGATGGCCCTCCATCTTTTATTTTACAAGTTGCATATTCAGCTATGTTAAAATGCATTTTTCCCAGTTGAATTTAAGTGAGGTGTTTAATTTTGACAGAAATGGTAAGAGCTTTGATTTGTGGAACCATTTTGTGTACACTTTCGAACTCTTTCATACCTGTCCAGTCAGATGCTCACAGGCGAGTACCCACTGTTCACAGATGGCAACACCCGTTCTCAAGTTCTCTCTCACCGATACAAATTGCTCCTCAAAGATTTTAAGACCGCTGAGCTTCCTCTGCACATATCTTCCCAGGGCTCCACCTTGTACATGTATGCACAAATAAGCACAACAAGGAAAGACACAAAAAACATTTAATTACTGACAAGCCAGGTCCTGTATGTATTGTAGGTCGTGTATACTGAGGAGATCTGTGGAAAACAAAGATGGTTTCATTTCTTAAAAGACATGCATCTTTGAGACGTAGACAGGGTGACCCACACTGTATCTTAAAGACAACATCAGCAAAAAATTGTTTTCATTTCCTGGTTTTGGTTTGTCTATGTGTGAGAGTCCCACCGATAACATCCATGAGTCGGACCATGCGTGTTTCTGGATAAGGCTCAAAATCAGTCTGCCTCCAAACATCATCCAGAGTGTCTCTGCTTTGCTCCACCAGATCCACAACATCAGACATAGACAAGCCATCAAGACCGCCAAACTCCTGGTGGAAACACAAAGAGACATACACATTGGTGTGCCACATTTGTTTTCTCCCAGTTAGTTCACTGCAAACTGAAATATCAGCATCAAGAATAATTATTAAATACTAAATTGTAATGGCTTTTTCTTTCCAATTTATCTGTGGAATAACTGCTTAGTGCAGGTACAGTTCACATCTCAGTTTGCAGTATGTAGCAACTGTAATAACTTTTTTCCATGTAAACAATCCTGAAACATAAAGGGGCAAAGCATGCATACCATTTGTATGGGTTTAAACTGCTCAGTGAAATGTCTAGCCCTTTCTCGCACACTGTTCTTCTCTGCAGACTCAGAGAGATCGATCCAGTACTGGAACTCATCAGTAGGACTCAAGATGCCTGCATAGAGTGGAAATACAAATATGAGTACATATTATGAAAATCAGAATGTATTCTGGTTCTTATCAGAAATTTTTTGTTGTTGTTTAACTCGGCAACTTCCTTTATGAGGTGAACATGTCTAGCCATACATTTATTAACTTTTCATGACAGACCACATTGAGAGATGCAGACAAATTAGAATTGTTTGCATATGTTAGTCTAATACAGTACAGTATACAGTCTTAAGGCAAAATGTCAGATGTTAGAAATAAATTAAGTGTGGCTGTTAAACTTTAGCTGATAGGGTAACTTTTGCATCTTACACTTACATCAAAATAATATACAAGTATGGGAAACAATTTCTTTTCATATAAACTAGTAAAGTGTATTATCAAATGGAATGCTTAATTGATCCCTGAAATACTATTACTAATAATTTGTTTGTCCATTTTGATCTATATTCAATTGAAAACAGTACAAATACAATATATTTAATGTTTAACCTCATCCACGTCATTGATTTTTTCAAAAATCTGCTTATTCTGAATTTGATGCAGCAACACATTTCGACAGGTTGGGACAGGAGAAACAGAAGACTGGGGAAGTTGTGGATCGCTCCAAAAACCCCTGTTTAGAACATTCCACAGGTAAACAGGTTGATTGGTAACAGGTGATAGTATCATGATTGGGTATGAAAGGGGCATCCTGGAACGGCTCAGTCGTTCACAAGAAAGGATGGAATAAGAAGGATATAAGGAGGAAATCACTACATGGGCTCTGGAACATTTCGTATAATTGCTGTAAATATATTTATGCATACCAATGACATCTTCCTCTGTGTGACCCTTCTTGGCAGAGGGTTGTGCTCCAGACTGGCGGACCACTGAGCCCAGGCCAAGCTCCAGTTCACTCAGCAAGCCTGCCAGCTTAGGGTCAAATGCTGACCGCCACCGCTCATCCTTGAGAGAAGTGAAAGAGAGGCAGGCACAACATTTACTCTGAATACTCTTGTTTTCTGCTACTGCCTTATCTGGGCACCCAAAAATTCTCTCAGGTTTTTCTTTCTTTTCAATTTTAATAGTCTAACTACAAACATAGTGAATGTTTTGACAAATCCTTTGGGATACATGTATAGATTCTTTAACACACAGGGATAGGCTCACCTTCAGCAGTACAGGTGCAAAGACTTGTCTGACAGCCTGGTAGAGCGTGTTTATAGGAGAGTCGAGCATGGACGACACAAGGAGGCTCTGGTGAAGGTTGTCCTCTGTGATCACTGTGGGATGCAGCTTGAAGAACACCAACACCTTCTCTCTGCTCTCCCCTGATGTTTCAACCTGAAAAAGGAAGATAAAATGCAAAAAAAAAACAGTTTCATTTTCAAGCCAACAAATGATGATTTATTATTGTTGTTAAAGTGTGATGCATGAAGGAAGTTGCATGACCTGCAAGTATTCATACTACCAGGCTATTAATTTGACAAATACAGTGAAAAACTGTTAAGGACAAGGGTCAAAGTTTATAATATCACTTGATATCTTACCACAGAGAATTTGCAAAAGTAATGTTTCCTGTCTAAGATGTTTGATGAAATGGCTTATTTATTGTAAATTCTGGTTTATTTAGCCTATTTAGCCAATTAATAAACATAAGTTTAAGGATTGGATTGTTGCCATATGAGCTAGCCAAATCCTTTCAATCGGATATGTTGCTCCTCACTAGGAAACCTTAACATGGTTATACAACTTTAAACATTTGTGTTACCTTGTTTGACAAGTGAAGGTCATTTTCATGTCGGCTGACAGACAGGACAAATTCATTTCCATCATCCAAGAAGTTATTGAGCTCTGGGCTGGCAGCCAGGGACAACGAAGGCTTTATTCCATAGAAGTTTCCAGTTGTGGTCAGGATGAACTTTTTGCGAGCATCATCTGAACCGTGGGGCATCTTTCAGCTGCAACAATGAACTGATGCTGGGAAAGCTGAGAAAAAAACATTGCAAAGAACCACGCCATGAAATGAATATGGCTCAATAGTAGCTTTAGTGCAAAACAAATGTCAATGTCTTAGTCTCAATGTTATTTCTGCATTTTTTTAAAAACATTAGAATCTGTTTTTTCAAATGTTCTCCATTTTAATGAGTGTTCGCAAATTACAGCCAGGCTACAACTTGCAGTTTCCTCAGGATTGATAACACATGAGAGACACAAACTGGGGAAATCCCTTCAACTTCGGCGTTCGTTACGCTTGAACATAATACATCACGCAACTCTGTATTCTGCCGACTCAGAAACAAGGAAACAGACCAGCTTTTAGACCAGACATCAAATCACATGACCGTGTATCTGACGTTTCTATCACGATAAAACTAACTTAGCCACCTAGCCCGAAAGGTTGTTAGGTAACATTTAGCGTCCTGTGAAGTGGTGCTTTTCAGCAGTGGTATGATTGCTTATATCGTTGCCAAACTGTTAGGTTAGCTAACGTTAACTACCTTAAATGTGGCCGCGCTGAAACGTAAGGTTAGAAAACAAACATGCGTTCAGCCAGTCCACTTTGTTTAAGACGCTTCTTCTATTCTATTTGCATGGGCAGGATGCAAATAATGTTGCAAAGTTACGGTGCGGCATTCTAGCGAAGCAATGGCTATAACTTAGGAGGGCTAATAACATCAGCTAGCTAGCTAGCGTTAGCTCACCGTCTCTGTGAATTAAAGTTAAGCATCTTAGCTAGCGGGCAAGACTTCAGCACACTAGCAGGCTAATAGATACACTGGTTTCATACCGTTTTGCCACTAAGTGTTCTGCTTTCGGAGCTTTTGGGAACTTCATTCATGGAGTGAAATTGTAGCAATCTGTTGCTCCCGTCTGGGTGTTCTCCACGATTATGCTTGCGTGGTTACCATGTAGCAACTACGACCCCCCGTACCACGACACAGCGGATCCTACGTAATTTACTTACGCCATTTACTTAAAAATAGGTGCAGGGCCACGCAGCATCTGTTTAGTTCTTGTCAGTCATATCTTTACACTTCCTGGCTTGTTTTACGTAGGTTTTTAATGTGTTCAATGTAAATTGGTTTTAAAACTGTCCAGAACAAAACAATTAATTTGTAAGCATTCAACAACCACAGCTCCCATTAGGATTTTGAAATCCAGTTACTCATGATATGTGTGACAAACGTATGAAACAAATCATGCAGCTCACATGCGGTCAGCCTTACCAAACAAAGCCACTTAAAGATCTCCACTGAGACAGAGCAAGACGCCTGTTTCCTTTTCTATTGTCTAGTGGCTTCCAAAGAGAGATTACAGGGTTTTTTAATTTAAAAAATCACAGGCAATTCGATTTAAATGATCTATATTACCTGGCACCAGGTTTGCAGTGAGACAAATCACGTGAACACAATTTAATTTAGGAATATGCAGGAAATCTTAACTGAAATAATGTTCTTAAAACTGTAATTTGACCTAGGGAAACAGTCATACGGAAATCATTTTTAAAAAATGCATAGTCTGCCATGCTTAAGCACACTGTTCATTTAGTATTCAAATTCAGTAGAGCACACACACACAGGGATTCCCTTGATACGTAACTGGAGTTTCATTTCAGTCACTGACCTTATTTAGGCAGAAGGGACACTCTGTTGTCACACCTAACTGCACATTCACAGAACAACTGAAGCTCTCAGAGGTAATTGAGGTCCGCGTTATGGCCTTTATCTTTATTGCTGTAGGATTAACAGCAATAACAATTAAACTGATTCTCCTTCTAACACTTCTCTCAAAAACTTCTCCTTGCTAGTGCTGCTTGAACTATCAGTTGGTTAAAGTCCAATTTTTTTGTGCAGTTCTCACTGCCACAATTTACTAGAGCACCAATATGCTGGGTTAGGCCCTTGAGTGTAAATTACTTCACAGACTGGCAAACAGTCTGCTTGGTGATGAAAATCATTATAATACTTACTATTTCTGGAGCACAAACATTTTAGAGTATTTTAGAGAGACAGCAGACAGCTGATACAGCAGTTCCCTGCAAATTTTGCAGCACCATGCAGTGCTTCGTATTTTCTTATAAAGCTATTTCTAACAGAGACATTGCACACTGGCTTCTGTTTGAAGGAGCTCTTTTCAAATAGGAAGCTGGTAGCACTTAAAATGAGATTGTTCATGGGTTTCAAAATTCCCCCGAATGATGGGAACTAATTTGTTTACTAACTCTTTTAGGGATGTGGTTGTGATCACTGAGCCTTTCCTCCCACATGCTGCGTACTGGCCAATTCATTCCTGTTCACCGCCCAAGCAAGGATGCAAGTGAGCCCGTGGGTGTTAAGCGGTCTACATTACACAGAGGATCTTTTAATGCCATGTCTCCTTTTTGTAATAAATATTCATTCTGTCGATTTATATTTTGTTGTTGTGTTTCCTGGATGTCAAAATTTTAAAACCAACACTTAAAGCCTTTTAACAGTTAGCAGTATGTCCCTAAAGTAGTTCAAATTAGCTCAGTTAGGTTTTGACTACAGGACTTTCACTTGTAGTGGAGTATTTTCATATGTGGTATTGGTACTTTTACTTAAAAGGATCTGAATGCTTCATCCAACACTGGCAGCTGGTTACCACATATTACCAGAAACAGCCACCACCTCCCACCAACATTTATGTCACCTCTATAGTATTTATACTTTTTGATGAGGCCTTCAGCCCCAAATGGGACTGAATTATAATCCCCCCTTTGATAAGAACACATTTCTTTGTACATATAACTTTAACATTAACTACCCATAACATTTGTAGGGACCCTTGGTGGCATACTAAGAAGTGTTGCAATAGGCTAAATAAAAATAATAGGAGTCATCTGACTGGGCAAGTGAGAAGGAGGGCAGTTTTCTCAAATTTAATTCTGCACATGGAAAATCCCTAAAAGATTTGGAAAATCTTCACAAAATTCTGCTGCTGTGACTAAATTCAGGAATGTCACAGTTTGCCAGCACTTTCTCCCCAAGGCAACAATGCTGATTTATGTTCTTCTTATCCTCTCATATTGTAGTTTTGTTTGTTTGGCTACAGTGCAAGGGTGTATCGGCCAGGTGCAGGCAAGACTCTATCTTGGGCCAGTGCATCCCCCCACTTTCCACCCTGCTGGGATGGAGGCCTTCCCGACAGGAGCCCACGAGTGTTTGATTGCAAATCATACAGTTTTGTGTATGATTCACTTCAGTGGTCATGAGGTCAATGAAAGTTGTAAAGGAGAACTTACAAGGAGCTAACACTAGAGTCTCACTGAACAACCCTAAGTGACATACACATGCAGTCTGGGTCAGAAGCACTTTATTATTTGATTAAAATCAAAGTTAGTACATTTGAGATTCTGTCCTGTTACATCAAGGTTAGTTCAGTTGGCTGGGAACCACACAAATCAGAAACTTTCTGAATGGTGATTAAAAGGAATTGGATAAATCCAGGAGTTATTCTAGTGTTTGTCATTGCAACAAAGGGATTGAAAAACAGAAGTGAAAAAGATGATCTACCAAGTGCAGGAGAAGAACAAAGAGCAAAACTTGAATGTGAACCATTGTGGTTAGAAGAGCAGAGGTGTTATGACCAAGCCAGCTGTGGGAGTATACTGTACGTTTTTGACAAAATAGCGCACCACCTGTGTCGAAGAAACAAAATGTCAAGCACTTCAACACAAAAGCCAGGGTTCACAGTGATCCACTGCACACGCAAACACACACAAACTCACAACACTGATCTTCACGGATAAACCATCATCAGGAAGATTCAAAGAGGCCCCTAGTGGCACAAGAAGTTACGTTTACAGATCAAAAAAGGATAAAATATTTTATGATTTACAACCCTGAAACTAGACTAGATTGCATCTTTAACAGTCTCGAATCAGTTATTGATACAAGCAGATTCTGTCCTTTTACAATAGAATATTACTATATTACATGCTACGTCTCAGAAAAGAAACTCCCTTTCTAATTAAGTTGTTGTGAATTGTTGTTGTGAATTTATTCAAGGTGTCTGTTATCAGGAGCAAACACAATCAAGATTGTAGTGTCCTCTTGGCTTTTTGTTAAATTTTAACCAGAGGAATCAATTTTAGGGAGCGTCTGCTTGCAAGGAGCTGTTTTTACACCGAGTGAAGTCATGTCCAAAATGAGATTGTACAGTAACGGCTGATCTTGACTGAGCATTCTTTTGGCATTATATCAGTTGTGGCAGATAATGACACACCACGACCATAGCAGCAGACTGTTTGTTTTTGCAATCCTAAATGGCTGTGACCTCTTCCAAAGAATTTATGTCACATGGTCAGGTGAAACTGAAGTGGCAAAGCGAACAAGGAAGTTTGTCTGAAGTCTGTGACGTCCCATAAATGTAGTGAAAGCGCGCGCACACACACACGTGCACACGCGATCACACATACGCACTCCTCACTCCCACACGATTCAATGGAAGCCTTTTTTTCCAAGCTGCTTAGCAGTGAGTTACAGTTATTGCAGCATTTACAGTTACTCAAATGAAATCTCAGCAAAACAAACATGTGTCACACACAGTGTTACATCTGTGACTGTTAAGTTGTATTCAACAACACAGCAAGTTTTGTCCTGCTAAAAAGGGACTGTGTTGAGTCCTCAGGCTGACATCAGGCTGTCGTATATTGCTGACTATACACGAGTTAAAATGAGTCATCCAGCTCCACCCATTAGCTTGGCTGCTCTATGAGGAGGAAGTCCCGTTCTCTCATTCTCTCAGACGCAACGAGAGGGCGAGACGGCATGATGGTAAGAGCTTTTTTCCTCTTCCCTCTTTTAAAAACTTTGCTTTGAATGAGGCTATTACTTTCTGTGATGATGATGATGAGGAGGAGGATTTCAGAAGTAAAAACTGTCTCTCATGTAGCAACATAGTTTTCTTTCATACAGAAGTAGGAAAGAAATATAATTGAACAGCAGCTTGTGATTTGCCGTCTGTGTGTGTGTGTGCGTGTGTGTGTGTGTGGCATCATATCTTCTCAGAATCTGAATCTTCACAGGGAGAGGTTGGTTTCAAGCAGTTGTTTTGGTTGCGCGGTTGTAGCATGCAGCAGATGTACGCACTAAATGCACTAACAAAGTGTTTGGCCTCTGCAACACTATTTCACAGAATGATATGTGCAAATAGACGCTCCTGAGTGAAAGGAAATCTCAACTCAGCTTAGTCTGTATGACAACATTTGTGGACAGAGGGAGTATGTGAGAGTGTGTTAACAACGTAAATCACTGCTACTTGCAAATGTATTTGCTGATCTCAAACATGGCTGGTTTTGACACTGTGGCCAAGGGTACAGAGTTAAGGACACACATGCTTCAGAAATAGGAGTTGATTGTGAAACAGTTATCCAGTTTTCATGACACTGTTGTGGTTAACATTGCAGTTCGTCGTGCGTGTAGTCCAACAGGAATGAAAATTAGAAAGGAAATGGAAAGTCAGCTTTTGTTTTGTCTCTCTTGAAAGAAAAAGTGATCGGTGAGGCAATAGCAGCTAAACAACTAAACCCCTGCTGCCACGAGTCACTCACCGCAGTGAGATCAGTTTCACCCAAGTCTTTTTTTTCCCACGTGAAATATGAAACAGGTCCCACAATAGAAAGACACCTGCGCCGAGTGTGCGCGCGACTAGTATGTGGTTTTGCAGTGTACCTGACAGCCAAAGCCGAATGGAATGTGTGTGTTTCTTTGAAACAAGCAGGGCAACTCGTGCTTTGTAAATCATGTTACGTCATGTGGGAATCCCCAAGGCAATGAAGTCAGCAATCATTTAAGAGACTTAAGAAATTTAGACTAGACTGGATAAGTACTATATTATAGGTGCTGGTGCAACAAATAGACAGAGTCAAGGATATAAGTGAAAAGTAAATCAGAATCATACATCACAGTCAATTCATACTGTACAAGAAACGATGCCTGATTCAAGAATTCCACAGCTATTAATACCACTTTCACAATCCATTTGGCATCATGCTTCCTGAAAGTACACACACTGTGTTTAAGGCGATTGCACGGCCCTTGGGAATTCCCTCGGATGTGCTTTCTCGCGAGGACAGACGCTGCTGCTGTAAGGCCACTCAGAATGATCCATGCTTTAGGTGTTTGCCCCGGAAGTCCTCTTTTGTGTTTTTTTTTTTTTTTTTTTGGCAAAGTACAAAATTTATTACATTCTGTGCGTTTGTGTTTCAGTGCCAAGTTTCAGTACAAAGTGTGAAAGTACTCTCTAGACTGCGTGTGTATGTATGAGTAAAGTGAGACCAGGTGTCTTAGCAGACAAAGTGACAAATAAACTTTCACAATCCCTTTGCTTTTATTTTCACTGTCATAACATAGCAGGCCACACCCTACAAATAAAACAAGTGAGATAGTGTTTCCAACCTGGGACTTTCCTGATATTTTATGTCAAGCAGGCTACTAGTTTATAAAGACATTTAATGAAATCAGTGTTTCTCCTTGAGGGAAACTGAGTTCTTACACAGCAGTGCATAGAAATATGAAGAAACTGAAACTGGATATAATAGCCAGTGATACTGTTCAGCATTTGGTTTCTATGCTAGCACATACAAAACAATAATGATAAGAAACAATTTGAAGGCCCTGTCTGCTGTGTGATAGCAGATTCCCCCAGCAGGTACAGGAATACACCGTGCTGCCAAGAAACAGTCTTTCTCTGATACTGCTCACTGGGACTTTCCTGCAATAGGTGACTGTTGACAACACTTTTTTAGGTTGTTTTTTGTGTTCTTTACACTTACAGAAATCTTGTTCCTTCTCACACTCAATCAGAGCTTTCCAGTTTTTTGATTGTGTATAGATTCAGGAGTGTTTACTGTATGTAAACACTGATGTGATGGGAGAAAAGCACTTGCTACTTCTTTGGCCTAATCTGACACACACAGACAAATGGTCTGAGCATCACAGGCCATTTCTGACTGATGCATGAGCGCCCTACTTCCACCTTGCCACTCGACTGGATTCCTGATTGATTCATGCAACCGTGCACTGGTTAAAAAGATTAAATGAAAAGATAATCTGAACACAACTGATCAACTTGTTTGTCTTCTTAACAGGCAGCACCTTGCGGCAAACAGTATTTTCTGTAAGTACCACGCCATTTGCTATTATGTCATTATGATTTCGAAACATCAGCTGTGGGCGCTACAGTGCTCTGACTCTGTTTTAAATTGTCTGCACTTGGCAGATCATCAGAAAACAGCATTGATGAACATTAACTTTTCGTGGGGCTCTTCGGATGCTTTTAATAGTGAGTAGTCATGAGCAGTGATGTAGTCATGAAAATGTGTATTGGTCCGCGTGAGTGTCACTGTCAAGACACTGAATTCGCTCTGTTTCAAACGCCCTCTTTATTCTTGCTGTAAGTCAACCACAAAAGAAAGCCAGAGAACAACTAAGAATACTGCACTGAGAACTAACACAAATAACTTGCTCCATATTGCTTAGTTGCTAATGTGGTCAAGTCTTACATTGTACTATGGCTGAAGCAGTCCAGTAGGTGACAGCGTGCTTCCAATGGAAAGTTGTTGACCTCACAAGAACACAATATGTGCATGACTCTGCATCGCTCACTGGTGTGATTGCTGCTTCTGTTAAGGGTCATCAGCTGAAGCTCCAGTGTAAAGATACTGAGAGCTCCTTTTTCCTATGATTTAAAAAGTATGTCTATCCACGGCACTTCTTACTCTTAAAATTAAGTTTGGAGGGCAACAGAAGGAGAAACTACTGATATGATGCAACTCACAGATTCAGAAAGAAATTTGTTCACAGTCATAATGGTGACCTGTTTGCACTTGTTTTGGTGAAGAGGAGCCGTGTTTCAGCTTTGAGTAGGATGCTGGTTACTGACAGAGGAGGGCCGGTTTAGTCAGATTCAATCAGTCAGTTTGAGCACATGTGTGGCTACAGAGGCAGTGAACTGAAGCACTCTGGGCATGGGGCCAGGGAAATTTGGAAGTATCGTTTGTGCTGTGCTTTTTTTTTTTTTTTTGGTGTCATGCCCCAGCGTTACCTGGGTAACCATGTAAACAATTAGTGATTCTTCTTCTCTCTCCCAAGAACACAAAGCCTTTCCCTCTGGCTGCTGGCTCTGGTTTTCACCGTGACATGGCGCTTTTCTGTTCAAGGTGAGCAGTTTCATTACATCAGTCCATCAACAACACACCTTCATCTTGGTTTTACAGTAAATAGTGAGTTGCTCATCTAAATAGATCGCACATGAATGAAGCAGCACCAAATGTGTTGTAATAAAAACCAGCAGTGTGGAAGCCACAAACTGAATCAGAAAACTACATATGATGTGACAAGTTCACTGGAACTCAATATTCTCTGTTAACTCGTTGTTTTTGTGGTTTTAAAGCAAAATTTCATGATTTTTGAGATATACGCTCACTAGATTGATGTCACTCACTTGTCTGTGCAAAATTGAAATGAGGCTTCCGTCGCCTTAGCTTAGCATAATGACTTGAAAGCGGAGCCTGGCTAGCTGTTTCCCCTTGTTTTCACTCTTTGTGCTAAGCTAAGTTAACCAGCCACTAGCTATAGTCTAACATTTAAAGTACAGAAAATGGAGGGGAGTTCTCAGCAAGAAAGCGAGTCAGCATATTCCTCAGATTTTTCTTCTTCCTTTAAGGCCCATAATTTACTGTCACAGTCCCATCAGTCACACCGGACCTATTTTTGTGTTCAGAACAGGCTTGTACAAAATTCGGAACTGAATTGAGAATGACCCCCAAATTCAATTTCAATTCTTGAATTTCAATATGAATTTGAATTGAAATTCAAAACAGGAAGTGGAATTGCAATTCAAATTCAAATTGCAGGAAGTAGAATTGGAATTCCATGAAATTCAAAGATATTCACAGCACGATTTTGTATATTTTTTAACAGAAAAAGGCCCCATTTGTACCACAATTTGTCACTACAAATATATACTCAATAAAACTGATACTTAAAATTGTAAACATTGAATTGGAGCAAAATTAGAAAAGACAAGACTGTGGTGACACTAGTTCTGTTGATCTCACACACAAAGAACACTATTATTCTGAAGGGACAGCAGGGGTATGGTTTCCGGTTTTGGAAGGCGGGGGTGTGGTTAAAAACTTCAAACTTGTTGGAAGCAGTTAAGTTTTGTGTGGAGTTAAATAAATTAACAGAGACTCAAGCTCACCTCTCGTCTCTTTTTATCGACTTCCACATTGGATCACGTCGGGGTCACCAATGTGGAAGTCGATAGAAAGCTAAATATCTGGAAAGTTAAGCTGCAGACATTTTTCTCGGGGGTTACTGGAAAATCAAAAACAGAGCTAAAACATTCACAAGGTGACGAGAAACACCCACACACAAAAACGAAAAGAAAACGAATAATGAACAGCGAAAGGAAAAATCTTGAGCTCACTGTAACGCCACTTTCGATTTTGTGACCTTTAATTATGTACAAAATTAAGGGGACACAGCCAGTAATGTATTTGATACAGAGGAAAGGGCAAATAGGCTGAAGAGGAACTGAGATTAGTGGACTACGTCATTAAGTGGAGCTCTCAAAACAAAAAAACCTGACCTTCACGCCCACCTACGGCCTAAATTAACAACTGTTAACTCAACACGTACTGCTTATTTCAATTTCAATTCAAATCTTGAGGATGTCAAACCATTTTGTAAATGGTTTCACTTGTTGCCATGCAACATAACAATGACATAACAACCCTCTTAATTCTCTTTTTGCATTTCATATTACACCACACAGATCATGAGCCTTTCAACCCACACTTCCATTTAGGTACTTAAATATTCATGGTCCAGCGTTTATATGATGTGTTTTACAAAAATGATACCAACTTTCAGAGCCAATGATATTTCATTGCTGGAAACCAGCTTCCTATGAAAGACACTTCCTATTTCACACACTGCAATTAAACAGACTGTTTCTGATTGTGTACCAGGAGCTTGCATTCATTTACACCTGATGACAGTTTCTTCATGTTCCCAGCATGCTCTAACCCTTTACTTCCCCTTACTTTTCTTTTCCAGAGAGCTACCCTCCGATTCACCTCGAAGGGGAGGTTGGTGGAAATGTGACCATTCACTGCCCCTTTGAAAGTCATAGAACGATTAAATTCTTCTACTTTCAGAGGGGCGAAACTTTTGTGAACGGCTACTATGAATCAAGAAATATAACCGACACGCAAGGCGTCCAGACATGGGAGAACACCAGAGTGGATCACGGCAACACAACTGTGCACATGACCAATTTGAACATGTCACATATGGGTACCTATAGGTGCCATATCATGTACACTAACAGCCAGAGTACCTTTGACAGAGACGTAGACCTCAGGATCACAGGTATGAGTGTGTTAAAGTTAACATGAGTGAACAGGAGTTTTTGTTTCTGGACTTAAAAACCCTCCTGTTGGCATCATTACAAAGGTGCATAGTGCTTGAACTAAACATGGCCACTTTCAGAAACATGTTAGAGAGACAACCTACAATCTGACGGTGCGCTTTCTGTCTCCGTCTCTCCCTTCTAGGCAAATACAGTAAACCCGAGGTCACAGTGAAATGCACTGATGTCTTTAGCTGCCTGGTGATGTGCTCCTCACATGGCGGCTACCCGAAAGCTAGCATGATGTTGAACGTTCCAGACAGTCAAGTGATGAAGGTTGTGAACAGCAGTGAAATGCCCGATCCACACACCATGACGTTCAACAGCTCCAGCTCTGCAACCTTTAACTGCTCCGGTGGAGAGCTGACGTCCCTCAGCTGCTCTGTGGGCGAAGTCACCTCAGACATGTTCTCAGTCTGTGAGTACTAAACTGAAAAAAGACCAGTCCTAATGGTATCTAATACAAAATCTCTTTCATGCTGGGCAAGTTTTGGGAAGTGTGAACATCAACAGAAACCCCTTCACACAGATCCTCATCAATGGCTACTTTTTAAGAAGTGTGTGAGGGAAATTTTTGCAACCTTCTACATCCCATCAATGATGGACTTTCACATCAGAACTTTTGTTTCTGCGAAGACACTTAAGCTGAAACAAGCCAGCTGCTCTGCGAGGATGTAGTGAGGCACCGCTGTGCTTTGGAGCTTAAATGCTAACACTAGCATTGGCAACATGCTACCAATGAAACCGCTGACATGCATGTTTAGCAGGTATAACGTTTATCACGTTCTTAGTTTAGCTGGTTATCGTGCTAACGTTTGCCAATTAGTGCTAAACACAAAGTGCAGCTGAGGCTGATGGGAGTGTTATTAGTTTTGCAGGTATTTGGTCATAAAGCAGAGACAGACAAACTCAAATTTTGGTCAAAAGTTATTCAAGGTCAATCCTCAGGGGATGTCACCAGATAAAAAAGTGGATTGGCTTGTTCGATCACATGTATTTATTTGGCCTGTCCAGTACAAAAACATCAAACAAAAAAGTAATATTTCTCATCATTCAATTTTGGTAAACTGTGCTTTGGACTAATCAAATATAAATATACTCTGTATTATTTTGCATGTGATAATTAACTCTAAAAAAAAAAAAAAAATACTCAAAGGGTCATTTTGCCCAAGTTCTGTATCCAGAGTCATGGGAACACTGATTCTGGCAAAGACAAAATAACGTTACTGTTGTTTTTTCTTTTTCACTGTGGTGTTGCTGTTGCTATTGAAATTTGCAAACATAACTTTTTGGAACACCATCGGCATCACACAGAAAATGTACGTTCAACTTCACTGCTGTTGGATGGAAGCAGGAATTTAAGAATTTCAAAACCAGGGCAACTTAAAGCAAATAGATCTGCATGGCTGTATCATTAAGAAACAATGTTTTGTTTTGTTTTTTGTAATTTAGGTGGCTCTTTAAAGAACACGTCTGGTAATTTATATTTTTTATCAGCAAATTCCATGAAAAGAATAAAACCAACAATGAACTGATTCAATGAACTGGTATTATCTGAACAAGTTTAGCCAAATGTAATGTATCTGCAGTGTATTCTTCTGAGCCATAGAGCTCCATTATTGTCCAAAAGCCACTTTGCATTGCTACCACGGACAAAGGCACAGTGCTTTGTAATGAGTCACTCCCACACAGTCCTTCCTGCTGCCGTAAATACTAGCATGCCAAATGTGTATTAATCCATGACTAATATAGTCTCTGATTGCATAATTAACTCCTGTTTGAGCAATATTTGCTAAAGACTGCAATGCCCAGCTGTGTTAGGTAATTATTTAGCCTTTTTAAAAAATGAAATTAAGCATCTGGGACTGTTCATTTACATCTTCAGTGGGGAACAAATGGGTTTGGAGCCGAGAGCCACAGACAGGGTAGGGACAATACTGAGACTAACGAACACATTCTTGATTTTGGTCTTTTAATGGGAATTGTTGACGATAAGGAAAACACAAAATGTTGCTAACCTTATGCTTTAAACTCAAATGCGCCAGTCCATAAAAGTTTGACTCTGATAACATTTGTTTGCATCTGAAGGTGTACTCAAGGATCCACCTGACCCAACTGTCACACCTGACACGAGTCACTACGTGATAGTAACAGCCATCTGCGCAGTGGCGGTTTTCAGCATTATGATGGCATCCCTGCTGTGGTGGCAATGCAGGAAAGGAAATACAGGTAAGGACATTATGTTTGTCTCAGTCCAGCTGTTCCCCACACACACACGCACACACTTGCATATCTGTTTGTAAGAATACAAAGGTGCAAGTGTGAATGACTCTACAGCAATGGGCAAAAACTCTTTCTATGTTGGTTTCCAGGAGCAGCGTCAGTAGATGTGAGGCTAGAGTGGGGAGTAGACGGACAAGACGAGTAAGTGGATGTTTAATAGACGCGATTGGCCACATTTGAAAGCTAGCAATATTTTGATTTCATTCATCAGTTCGCTGCTTTTCATGATCGTGTGCACGGTCTCAGCTGCCTCAACGTGTTCTTTGTAACTTTTTGTAAGATTTTTTATTACTACAACCTTGTCACCGCTCACCTTATCACTCCATTTCCTCCTCTTTCCTTTCTATTTGTCATTTTCTCCAGGGAGGCGGCACAACTCAGTGAAAAAAACGGAGGGGAAGAGGCCTCTTGAGTGCTGCGCCGGTGAGGAAGATTATCCGATTTCTGCTCGGACACAAGATCTCGTTCTAGAATCTAGAACTAAAACTCTATGTCACTCAAGTGTATGTTACATTTGTGACTGACTGGCTTTAAGGAGGAAAAGCCGGTGACCACATGAGTCAGTTATTGACGAGAGACCGCGTGCTGTGTACATTTCACTGGCACTTGTGACTACTTAGCATTTTAAGGAAGTACTCATCATCAGTATCATTTTACGGGTACAGAACGTCAGCCAACTGAGAATAACTTACTTCTCAAAAAAGGACTTTTCCAGCGGTTAGTAGTGAGATTGTTGTCGTATACTGGAAAACAGTCTCCGAGGGAAACACTTCCCCCGCACTCCGAAGAGCAAAATCAAAAGCACAAAAGGCTGTATTCAAAGTTTGATGAAATATGGATTTTATTGTTGACACTGATCTCTATGTGGAGAAGTGGGATCTGTTACACTCGCTACAAGTGTCAGTTCAGGAGTCTGTTTCATCATTTCAGGCGCAGTTGTTGCACTTTAGAATTCCCCATTGCATTTTTCTCTGTATAGCCCAGTCTACAATATCCTGTTGTTATGAGTGTTTGGCTTTGTGGACTTTTTTTTTTTTTGGTTTTAATGTAAGGCCAGTCAATGTTAGTTTAAAGTGATCGTAAGGTTCTTTAGTTCCCTAATTTGTGTCCAGGGTTTTACTCTTATTTAGCTTTGCCTTTCAGAAATGACCTGTAACAGAAGCTGTGAAAATGTGGATGTCATAATCCCCATTGAATGTGAACTGGTGCATTTTGCTGTTTGAGTTTTCTGCTATAGATTCCAGTATTTCAGGATTCCCCCTGTAAGGTGCAATATTGAATACAAAGGGAAAGGCTTTTTCTTTTTTTAATTAAATTGCTCTCGCCCAGCTCTATTTTTTTCCTCAGGTGACTGTTCTCGTGCACAATAACCATTTTGTATGCTGTTTTGCTACGTATTTATTTTATTTTATATTCTTCTTTCTCAATATTAAACTGCATCTCATATGCTGTTTACAGTGTTTTGGGTGAGGAGACCTCTATTACTCCTCCTTCCTCAGAATTACCACACAAATGGCTGCTTTCACTTCCTAAATCTGAGCCAAACACTCCTCTCGGATGGCTGTTGTAGCTTTCTCTTGTTTGTTTGTCACATAACTTAACAATTATGTCCGTTGCTCATTTTTCTTTGTTACTGACACAATCAATTAAAATGTTGTTATTTAATTTTTCTTGTGTCGTGGGAATAATTACAGCAGCTTTTCACCCACTTCGCTCAGTGGTCAGAATATGCTATTTGACCTGTGCAGTCGACTGTATTAACACAGTTTGTGCAGTTTTAAGGGGCTTGACCGGGGCTTTTAGTCAGGAAAACCTTGGATAGCTTCACTGCCCTTTTTTTCAGTTGCAATGCACTTTGACTGCCACTAGATGTCGTGCTAGCACCACAGAGTCAGAGAGACATAGTGTCCTGCTGTCATGGCTGATTGGCGTGGTTGGTATGTGCATGCTGTAACATCAGACTCTTATTTAGAAGTACTTGTTTCGAATGCTGATCACATTTGTCAGCTAGCCTGCAAAAATTCAAAACTTCGTGTCTGTCTCCCGGGGAAATGAAATAATGTTTATGCATTCAGAACGTGATGTATAATCAGAACAATGTGAGCACAATCCTTTCATACATAACGCCTGTCTCTAACTTCAATATGTGGTCATGAGAAGGATGGGTAGCCCTGGTTTGTTGATGGAAAAGGGAAGTGTGGGGGGAGGAGGAGGAGGAGAAGAGAAGTAAGGACAGCTGCTCACATGAACCTAAAGAGCCAATGAGAGAGGAGACAAGAGGGTGTCCTGTCAAACATAGGGCATCATTTACATTATTGACATTGTGACAAACAGTCCCTCTGTGTTTGCATCTTCACCTCAGACTGTTTCCACCACTTCTTCTTCCTCTTCTTTATAGTTCTCTCTCCCTCGTTCAAACACACACACCTCCACCTCTCCTCCTCGCTCCCTTTCTCTCATGAGTCACTGTGACAGGCTGTCAGTCCACCTCTCTGCCCTGTGTTTACATTGGGCAGCAGAGCAGCACCAGGCTGGTTGCACTTCAGGAATGTAACCCCCAGGGTCTCCTCCTCCTCCTTCTCCTCCTCCTCCTCCTGCTCCTCTTTTTCCCTCTTTTTCTTTCCCTCCTTCATGCTTTTATTCCCTCATTGCACAGATTCACTTCTTCCCCCTCACCTCACTGTTTCTTCTTCTGTCATTTCCCTTCCACTCCTCTCCTCCCTCTCATTATCCTCCTCCCTGCCCCATCACCCCCTCACAAGCTCCCTTCCTCTCCTTCTGCCACCTATCTCTCCTCCACTCCCCTTCTCCCTCGCCCTTTTCTATCCCCTTTTTAAAATTCAGGGAGCATTGTCCAAACTCACTCACCCTGCCCCCCCCCCCCCCCCCACTCCCCTGTCAACATCCCCTCACCTCCCACTTCTCCCCATCTCTCTGTCCTCCCTCCCTCATTCCTCTGCTGTCTAACCCAAACAAACCAGAGAGGACTTTCCTCTATGGTGGCCGTAGAAGAAACACACCACATGTCAGACGTAGTTTAAACATAAACATTAGTCAATTTGAGGTACTGGAAAAGGACATGAGGCGCTTAAGTTCAACACGAGATGAGATATGAAATCTTAACGGTATAACTCACCACTGGATATGCAAAAATCAGAGCAGAGAACAGTATATTTTGGCATTTACTGGCAAAACTATATTCTTTGGAATGGGGGAACTGTATCAAAGGAACGCTGAAACCAATGGACTCTATAGAAAAACAATATAAGGCCCCTTTTCCATTGGTTTGTTCAATGATCAGGATGGAAACCTACAAAAGCATAAAATTTGTTAGAGCCACAGGGAATCTGAACTTTCCCTTTTCATCGAACCCTTTGAAATAAAAGCTTTTTAAACTTCTTACTCAGAGGAGTGCCTTAGTCTTCATTTGTATTCTTTGATGAATATCAGTGAGAGTGTGAATGGAAACAAACATTTTAGAGGACAGAAGCACTCGGAGTTAAACACGTAAGAATGAAAGTGTTTACGGACACAGGAGGAGTCGAGGCAAAGAAAGTAGGTCTAATAATTATGAACAATCTCAGCAGACTGTGGTGCTTTCCAGTGACGCAGCAGAGTGTGTAATCTCCTGCTTAATGGAGAACCTTTTCAGTCTGGACACAGTCCTGTGGCATTTCTCAGCAAGAGGCGTGTGACCTCTGCCACAGTGTTCTGTGCGGAGTCCATACCAGGGGCTTTATAATGAGATTACACTGGTTATGAAAGTCAACTAGATCAGTTTTAGTGCTGGGAGCCGGAGCACAAGGCATCGATTCACAGCGGGAGAGAGGAGCTGATCAGCATGAGGGAGATTGGGCTGTTTAGGCTCTCGAAATAATACCAGGCATTTCACTGTCTTTGGATATCTCTGTACAAAATTTCCTTGCGTTTTAATCATTTTTTTGATTTTGAGTGTGTTTGTTTTGAACACTGGATTGAAGATAATTCATATACAGCATTATGAGCGGTTGCCTGCTGATCACAAACGAGAATAAAGTTTTCCTGCTGTGTTTTCAAGTATTACTCATGAAAACTCTCAGCACCATCCAAAGACATTAACTAAGATTCAGTTGTTGTCTAAATTTTCCCCCTACATTTGCAAGACCTGCTGGTGGGCGTATTTGGAAGGAACAGAATGAGGCTGATGGAGCAGGGACAGAGACGGACCGGGCGGGTCAGGGGTTCAGCTCTGCTGCTTCAGCTGAGTGATCATGTTGTTGCTGTCACTGCAGAACTCCACTCCCTGACCCCCAGAGACAGGAGGGGTGACCTGGAAGCATTTATCACCTGGGTGCTTTCTGACCTCTGACCTGAGGCCTGAGATAGGGAAAAGACACACCAGAGGGAAGAGGGGAGGACGAGGATAAAGAAAGACACGGTGAAGGACATAATAAAACAATATATAAATAGTTATTTACTATCCTAAATTTGTAAAACTGAACTGTTTGTGACATTGTTTATGGCAGGAATTTGCATATTTCTGGAAGAAGAACTGCTTGCTGTACTCCAAAGCTTTAGTGGCAGGTTTATGAAACCGCTGGAAACCAAGATGGACTTTATGAGCATGCATCAATGGCAATATTTCTCTTGGTCAGAGGATGAAAACACTGCCGGTGGTCCCGGTTTGGTTGAGCCAAAAACCATCAGCAGAGACTTGAAAGAGCTTGAAAAAAGTTCGGAGAGAGACATGTTAGCTGGCTGGGAGCCCAATAGAACTATTAACACCTCCCTGTAATGGTGATACACCAAAGGAGGCCAAGGCCTTTTCAACAAGGCTATGACCTGATATCTAAAGTTGTGTGTGCATGTGTGTGCGCGAGTAGACGAGCGAAATTTGAGCAGACATTGACTAGAGTCACATCTCCTTTGAATATTTTTAGATCTGCTTAAGATGTGACCTTTACTTCTGCACACACATACAGTCACAGAACAGGACAGTTTTTCTAGCCCAGCTCTACATGAAGCTGTACAGTAGACATCGTTCTGCTGCCTGAAACACTCAGACAGGTGATCATACTGAAGCTGGCTGTCCCGTGGGAGGATCGTATGAGGGGAGCCAGGGAGAAGAACAGAGGCTGGTATGACGGGCTGCTGGGTAAGATGCCCAGTTGGCTGCAGAAGTTTGGCAGCCTCATGTTTCTGCAGAGGCTGCACATCAAAGACCATCAAAAGTATTCGTAATGTGTGTTGTGAAAGACCACAAGTGGCATCATAATGTATGAACACAATGTTTGTTCCTCGCTGCAGCATTTTCTGTCTTGCTTCTCGCTGTTCCACAGTACTTTCCCGCTGATGCTGTTTTTTACTTTTCTCTTGCGCACATGAGTAGGGAAGCCAGTGTAGAGACAGCGTTGTTTACTGGAGACCAGACAATGATCATGGTAGATTTTTATTACTCCTGTATATGATAATGGGCCCTAACTAAATCCTGGCTAAATGAGGGTGTCTGTTTTCTTCCTCCAGCATATCAGAGTCAGTTATTCATGATCAAGTCAACAAGTGTAATTTCATCAATGATGAAAAGTCAACCTCCTCAATCAACTGCTGAGTGTGTGTGGATTCATGGAACCTATCATCTCTGGCAATGGCTGCTGCAGCAGCTGTGTGACATCTATCCAGTTATTTTCTGCACACTGTACAACACTGCATCTGCGTATCAACTGCTGCAAGAAGAAACATGAGTCCAGACATGGGAAATACAAAAATGTTTCAGTATGTCCTACGTGCACAAAAGAGCTGTGGTGGAAGGGGACACAACTGAAACTGAGAAAAGATCTGAAGAAACACGGCTGACGTGCTGTGCAAGCTTTGGATACTTGACACCAACAGGTCCCTCACAGCAACCTCCGCTTAAATTTATCTCTACAGCCCAGACGTGGTGAGGGATTCGAGAAGCGACAGAGTGTACAGACACTAATGTGGCTGAAATACAAGACAGTTTATGTAGAGACATTTCTGTGCATGTTTTCTCTCCCGTATTTATCAAGGCAATGACCTGCGTATGGGCGTGCATGTGTAAGTCTGTGCAAATGAAGGTGTGTGTATTTGCATGTGTGTAATAGGAGACACCTGAGACAGTTAGAAGGTCATTCCTGGAGTCTGGTCTCATAGCTTTGATCATTTTCTCGTCGCCTCAGAAATAGACCAGAGAGGACGGGATGGGCACTCTCCCTCCTTGTGTGTGTGTGCGTGTGTGTGTGTGTGTGTGTGTGTGTGTATCCAAGGGAGAATGCTAGCCCAACAGCCTGACAGGGAATCCACACTTGTTTGTAGTGCACAAGCCTATGTTTGCATGACTGCACTAATGCTTTAGCACCCGTACCTTTGTTTGGCACTGCTTGCATTTGCTGTGTGAATGTGTTCATGCACATGCATTCAAATGCGTGTGGGGACAGAGTGTGTGCGTGTGTGCGCGCTCGTGTGTGTGTATTCACTCATGCATGAGTGTTAAAGGGTGTGATCGTGGTTTAAATTCTTAAGTTGTCAAAACAGTAAATTCCAGCGAGAGTCTCAGATCAGGCTCTGAGAGCTGCCTCACCACAGATGGCATTGTTGTACACCGTTTAGATGCAAATTTACAAGCACAGGCCGGCACGCACGCACGCACGCACACACACACACACACACACACAAAAGCAACCAAACACAGTCTTAAAGACCAGTGTCTTTCTCAACAGGTGTGGGCTAATCAAAATATTACACACTACAGTGTCTACGGCTTTAAAGAGAGATGCAGAGACAAAGGGAGAGGCAAGTGCTTTTGATTGTTAGTGTGTTTACCTTCATCTATGACCCAGATACAAACTCAGGTCAGATTGATTAGAATAATACCCACAATTCTTTATTTGTTAACATTCTGTAACCATCACCATTACCTTAGAGTGCATGGTTACACGATCGCATGCTGCTCAGGCATGCAACATCAGTAGCATGCAAGCTGAAGTTAGATTTGAAGTAACAACTATTGTAGTTACTTGGGAAGGCACAGCTCGATACAGGACATAACTGTGTTGATCAGCTTTCATCCCACTGCTGGTGGCTTATTAACGGGGTGTGGCATGGCAAGTTTGCAAAGAGAGCAGGTTTACAAGGAGCCCGAGTAGATGTCGTGGAAAGAGATGTCCTGCTCTGTGTTTGGTTTATTGAATTATGACTTCAGCAAACGTTGTAAGGAAAGTATTCTTTCAAAGCAGAGTTTGAGAGTTTGCCCATGAAGCAGCACACATAGATGGGAAATGACTCACCATGCAGGACACCAATCATAGTGAAAAAAAAACCCACCCAGCAGGCAAAGCTTATTGTTACAGAAATGATTCGTCATGACCAGTTTTCTGTCAAGAAGCAGCCACGCTCAACAGATAACTGAACTGAAGGGAAACATTGGCAGTTAAAACCTTCGAGCTTGAAAATCATCTTTCAAAGAGATGGTTTGTTCAGCATTTATCATCATCTTGATGATTGCCATTGCCTGGTTCCAAGACATTTAACTCCTTCCAATATCCAAATATTTGATAACTTGCTGCTTTTCTAATGTGAACATGCTAAAGTCAGCATGTTACCAGCTCAGCTTAAAGCATAGGTGAGACCCAAAAAGTACAGTTTTTGGGTCTCACAGTTTTTGGGTCTCACAGTCGAGCATGTCAACATAAAGCTGAGCCCGACAAGCTGAGTCTAAGATGTCCTAAAAGGCTACTGTACACAGGATAGACCACTCTAATTTAGTTAAAAACATAACCTTCCCTGTTTCAGTGCAGCAAAGTTGTCTCTCCACTTTTCACCCCTGCAACAACTTTACCTTCTGGCTTATTAGAAGCATTCTCACTAGCTGCTAGCACAGCCCAAGCTGGGGCTGAAGCATGAAGCCAACGTGGAATTGCCAAAAACTGCACTACCTCAAATGGCCACTTAAGTCTGGCACCAAAAATGAGTCAATCCCCATAGACCCCCATATTAAAATGCCAAGCAGAAATAAAGATGCTAAAAGCCTGGTACATAAAACGGTTTTGGTCTCTATAGCTAATTTCCCTGTTCATGACAGAAGTACAGGGGCAAAAACTAATTTGGCTAAATTATAATAAGGCTTAAATTTATGCATGCAACTATTGGCGTGGCTGCTTTGAGTGACAGCTTGCTGCTAGGTTTCAGCAACCGGGCTTCATTCGGCCTCTTTAGCTCCACACAAGCCCATTTTTTGGATTACCCGAGAAATGAAGGGTTCAAAGAAAATGAACAAATCCTCCTTGCAGCCTTCCCGACCTCTGAGCAGACCATGCTGTCACTGACAGAAACAGAGATTGTTGAAAAAGACTACACATTTGCATGAAGTGCAGTCATGGGAATCTTTTCTGTGCTGGCAGTCCCTGCTTGAAATGATGCTGCTGGGCAGATTCCTAATCTGCGCAGAGCCAATAGCAGTACATTGTGCACAGCAACAAATCACCAGGTGTTTCACCAGAAATGAAGTCCAGGGCAATGGGAAAGAGAAGAACCAGCTCTCGTTAAATTGATGCTCCCTCTGCGGGTTGTTCCCCACACGATTTCAACCAAACATGGTGTTTGTCAGAGTTAACCTTTGGTTGATGAGGACTTTGGTCTTCCTTGGAGCCATTATACAGAAAAGTCAGTGCTTGTTTGATTAAATGCCAAGAACAAAAGGAGTATCTTTGTTTGAAACTTTGCGTGGAGACCATGTTTGGTTGCATTTCAAAACACTGAGAGGCCCACAGGTGCCATCAATCCATTATAAAGGTATTGCAGCAACTCATCTCTCTCAGAGCAGAACAGAGCATCGGCGGGGGATGCAACGCACGTTTGGCCGCCTCTCCCAACAGCTCCTTCGAGATGAAACTCTGGAAACAGAATAGACACGGTTAAAGAACGTCACCACGGGATGCGGCTCACCTTCCTGTTTCACAACCCAGAAAATGGCTGAGAAACATTACACTCACAGAGGCAAATGCACCCAAACATGCAGGCATTCACTCGCAGGCCTGAGGAAAAAACAAACACTGAGCACACGCACTCACATGGGACTGGGTGTAAATCAAAAGCATGTTCTATGCAAACAGACCAGGGGAAATCAGAAGCCCTGAGGGCGGGGAGAAAGATTGGGATCGAAACAGAGAACTCATAACGAGAGAGCGGGGGATATCTACAAGTTGTGCCTCCTCTAAATCAGACTTCTTTGTTGCTCCTGTGAGACATTTCCATCCACATCTGTGAACACAAAGTCAAAAGGTAGAAACTAAATATTCAACATGACATCTTTAGATCCCTGTGAATGTTTTTGAATGCAATACATGACACAGCATTTTTCTATTGGCTTACAGTAATCTTTCTTTCCACACACGCGGCAGTTACAGAATGCGAGCTCCATCCACCGAGGTGAAGAAAATTAGCCGTTGGCTTTTCATTTCACAGATTCAAATTGCGAATATGTACTATGGGAGCTGGAAAGCAGTATAACAGGAAGGAAGAAGTAAGATACATTTGCAAGATACAGATGCAGTCGAACCTAAAGGTTTTTGAGCCCGCTCACTGCCTGCTTTTATATGATTTTTTTTAAGACGTGCACTTTCCTTTACTGCATTTGTCTCTGCATTATTTTACTGTATTTTTCCTCCTTTCCACTTTGTTTTCATTCTTTTCATGCGCGAGGGGAGGTTGGGGAAATGAAAAGTATGAACTGCATACCTTTCCACCAAATCAAATGTTGAGTGATTATGAGACTAATGTCTCTGTTGGCCTCAGCTGGGTCAGGTTGGCCAACACAAATCTTTTTTTTTTTTCTGACAGTCCACTGGATGAGCGTTAATAATCGTTCAGAATTCCGAAAGCATAATACATATGCATCTTATTTAGATTTTTGCAGTATCTCTTCGCTGTCTGGTATGAATGTCTTTTGTTTGTGAATTTCTCCTTCTCCTGCTCCCCACTCACACTCACACTCACACACACACACACACAGACACACACACACACACACACACACACAGGAAGCACCTCTCTCTCCTTGAGGCCATCAATTTGCTGTCAGCTATTGATCCTGTATTGTCAGAAGGAATAACAACAGAGATGTCTTGACGTTTGGATATCGAGATACATCAAATATACATCAAAAGGCTGCATTGATTCCCTGCAAGGGAGACAGGGAGGGGAAGAGAAATAAACAAGTGTGAGCCATTTCTTTTTTTTTTTTCAGCATGGTACACATATAGCTTCTAGCAAAACAGCTACTGGGTCTGCCTTAAATTGAAACCGTGTTCACAAACACATACTGTATATAACTGACCAGAAAACAGCCTTGAAAACACGGCAGTAGAAAATAAGCTTTTTGCCATGGTGTTCTTGTTGTGATATGTTGTCTTGCTGTTCTGGCTTGCGGTTCTGGAGGAATGCTTTGTTCGATGGAAGAGAAGGTCTGTAAACGGTGCAGTTTTTATGAGCTCATGCTCTTATGGTGTGCAGGGGAGCTCTGTTTGGCAAATACAAGTGCCCAAAGAGCCAGAATGTGAACTAACTGGTAGTGTTAAATCTGACAGATAAAACACACTCTGTTAAAATAAACAGAGACTGTGCACAGATCAGACGGCTGAGTAGACATTCATTTGCTACTGATGGGGAGAGCGTGTCTCGTGCAGCCCGTCACGATTTTATACTCAAAGCCAGTCTTACCCAGAAGCTTTATAAATCCACAAAATGACCAGCGTACTGCTGGGCCAGGAAAAATCTGCTCAAAATACTGCAAGAGCCAAGACACACTTTACACAATATTACAGAAGGCGGCCAAATTATATTCATAAGAACAAAGCATCTGTCCAGAGTTTTGACAGAAACCAAAGGCTGCCGTAGTGTTTTGCAAAAACCTCGGGTCTCCATTTATGCCGTTTCTTTAAATTGTAACACTGATGCATCATGAGACTGCTGCATGATCCAGGGGCCGCGCCAAACCGCTGAAAATACATCGTCAAATATCAAAAATACATTGTCATCGGTCGGAAAACAAACCTGTTTTTCTCAAACACTGAAAAGTCAACGTGAGGTTTCTGTGGGTTACCGCTGTGTTTCTAAAAGTCATTTCAGAAAACCAGAACTAGCAGAGAGCTGATGAAGCCCTGATCTCACAGTCCACATGATAATTGCTCCTCCATGTTGTTTTTGGCTTTGCTCCCTAATAATAAGGAATAAATTGACTTGGAAGCATACTCGACTCGTCAGCCTGTCCGCCCCCCTGTCTATCCAACCTGCACCCGCCTCCTCCCCCCTGCCCCCTGCCCCCCGCCTCCTACAATTACCCCCCTCTTCCCGGCTCCCCCCGCCCAGGCTACCCCTTTGCCCTCTTGTATCCGGCCATTTAGCGTGACAATCCATTATTTTGACGGCTCCCAGAGAAAGAAAGAGAGAGAGACAAAGAGACAGAAAGACGGGGGTTACTTTGACTTTCAGACATGGGCCCCACTTTTTTTTCCATCTCCCTCTTTCCTCTTCTTTCCCTCTTCCTTGCCTTCCTCTTCTGACTTCCTTCCTGCCTTTATCTCTTCTTCATCTACCCCTCTTTAACCCTTTCATCCTCTATTTTCTGTTACTTTCCCTCCTTTTATTTAGAATTCCTCCCTCCTCACTTATTTCCCTCCGCCATCTCTGCTCACACCTCCTATTACTCCCAATGCCTTTTTCTTCCCCTCCCCCTTCTTCTCCTCCCATCTCTCCCTCCAGACCCACTTCACCCCCCTTTACTCTTATCCCTGCAACCACTCTACACCCCTACGACTTTCTGGCTCTGTGTTGCTTCGCTGTTGGCAGCCTTTAGGAAACCTGATAAGGCCTATAGACAGAGAGGAACCAGGGTTTAGAAAGCCTCGGTTCCACCCCCTCCAAACAGCCTCCACTTACATCAACGGTACACCCACCCCGCCCAAACCCACTCAGTTGGGGGAAATGTCCCCAAGCAGCCGTCCTACACTCTGACACCCAAAGCACCCTCCACCTCCGGAGAACTTCTACATCATCTCAGACACGACTGCACAAGGTGTTTTCCAACCATTGTTCCCACTGCAGCCCCACGTGCGCACACTGTGCATGTGCATCCTCTCCAACCTCAAAACCTGCTGCACACCTCAAACAACCTGCTCTCCATTCACACATTCAGCCGACACTCTAAGGCGACACTCTGGTTATTGTAACTGCAATGATTAATGCCATGTAAAACACTTTAACCAAATGATCTTATACCTTATGGTCATAATGACAGTAAACTGGGTTATGCGTCAGTGTTTTGAATTACGTGCACGCAGTGTGCTCTGGTCATTAGTTTTGGTGTCACAAAGGGCACAGAGTCAAGCAGACGTAAAACAGAAGCATGGTTAGAAGTAATGGTTCAATAAGTCATGTACATGGTAATGAAACATGCAAGTAAAATTGCTTCCAGGCTACAGGTTGCTGGCCTTCAAGGGCTGGTTCACCCAAACAACATGTAATCATGTTTTCTCACTAATCTTTTGTGGAGCACGCTGTCAAATGTTAACAGGGCCTGTTTCTTTGATAGAAAGTTGTTCCACAGTGACACTGTTTCTGGAAAGACATGTGACTACTGAACTATTGTATATTAATTCTTATGTATTTGTCATTGCTGACCAGGTGACACACTGGGCAGACACAACCAAAGAAATTTGCATCACTACAGACCACTAAAAAAAAAAACAGAAAGAGGTTTTTTTGTAATGTGGGTGACCTTAAATATGCTGAATTTATGAATCTTAAAAACAAAAAAGAAACACCAATTTTATTTCCAAATATATTCCAAACAAGTAACCAACTCTGACATGTTAACATGGGATATTAGACATACAACAGGTGTAATTTATTGCTCCGTTTGTTCTTATTTGCACCTTTATTGTTCTTGTTCTTCCTATTGTTCTTATTTTGCACCTTATTATTCCTATTGTTCATATTTGCACCTCCATTTGCTGTTTGCACCCCCCCCCCCCGAGCATCTTTAAGAGTGAATTTCTGCATTGTGAGATCATTAAAGTCTTATCTAATCTAATTTGACACATGGCTCTAAGTGTAAATTGACGTATTTGCAACAACTATAACTCTCTTGTTGTGAATAAAGGCGGGTGTATCAACAGATAATGAACGACAATATAGTAAAATGGACTTGCTATCGTACATTAGTAAACACTTAATTATCCTTATACCTGCTTACAACTACATAATTGTGTGTTAGAAACTATTACTGAATGTTCATATAGTGCTTATAAATGCTAAATAGGAGGGGGGGCAGTCGACTGAGTGCGGGAGTAGAATCAAATCTAACATCTGTATTATTGAAGGAAAAAGACAAATTAAGAACCCGTTCCCTTCCTTTAAACTGTTCTCACCCCTCATGCAAACCCCCCCCAGACTCTTACACTATTTCCCCACAGACTATTTAAAATGTATGTCGGGGTCTTAGAAGTGTGGCCAAGGCAAACACCTGGCACAGCGCAGCGATCTGCTACATTTCACCTCCTACCACAGACATATGCACACGGGGAGTTCATACGCACAGACACACACTCAAACTACAGAGCAGTCTCAGGTTCAGACAGTGTGTGTGTGTGTGTGTGTGTGTGTGTGTGTGTGTGTGTGTGTGTACATTAACACACGTAGCAGATGCTGGTAAAGGCAGACACACACACACAGTCACTATAATGGAGGGATAGACAAGTGAAACGTGGCCTCCACCCCTCCTCCCTCCCCTCTTTCTGCCTCGCTCCCTGGTGGTGTGTCATGTTTCGGGGGTATAATAGGTGTCACGGTGAGACCCCTTTGGTCTCAGCGCTCTGGGGGACTCTAATGACGCGCGCACACACACACACACACACAAATGCACACACATTCAGCCATGTGAGCACAAGCAGCTCATTCTCTGGACCATGGGAACCACAGATGACTCTCCGCTCCTCTCACCTTTCTCCACCGCCATCGGTTTCTTTCTTTTTCTCCTTCATTTTCTCTTTCCTCCTCTCTGCTTTTTATCCCACATCCATCTGCCTCGTTTCTGAACCACCGTCCTCTGGGGTGATCAAACAAGTAGCTCGCTGTTGAAGCATCTCTGTCTGTTTCTTGTTGGCTCTCTTTGTTCCAGCATTTAGTCCAGATGTCAGAATTAACACAGGCCTTAAAGGATCACCGCACAGCAACAGTTGGAAGAAATCTGAATAGGCCATTAGCTAATTTCTGATTCATAATGTGATCCATATATGCTTGGAAAATGACCCAGAGCTCTGTCACAGTATCCGCAAAGTCAGACTTTGATGTCTGGGTAGGATTCAAAGCTAATTCCAGTTTATTATAATTTGTATCTTATTGTTGTAGCTTTGGATGTCATTTCTATCATCATCATCTACGATTTTATTGTACGACCACAAGTTGATTACTGAGATCTGGGAACGCTGCAACAACAATGAGAAAGAAGTCATATGGGAACATGAGGAGTCAGACTGTTCTATAGGTTTTAAACGATCCCTGTCTTTAGCCAAGCCTGCAAGGGGAAATAACAGGGAACGGTTATTTCCAAAACTGTTGCGCACGTCCATCACAAGTTACAGATCAACTTCCTGCATCAACTTCAGAGCAACAGGTCAACATTGTTCATATTGCCGTCTTATTACACAATATTAGCAAGCCAGATTTACCTGGCTTGCTAATATCCCCATCTCCCCTCCCTTCCCCTTGTCCTGCACATGAGCATGAATGCCACCTGTTGCCGATTGGCTGGAATAAAGTCGTGTGGCTCGGTCTGCCTGCCTGCCTGGTTGCTTCCCACTTACAGAGCCAGGGCTGCATACTAAACAGCTAGTGGACCGTGAGGAGATATTAGCTGAATTAAAGATTCAGCAAATGTAAACAGTCTTTCTCCAGAATGACTCGCCCCAGTTTTAAACACAGCAAAGAGCCTGTCAGCCTAGCAGAAAGACAGAGAGCATGGGGAGCAGAGTTTTATGGTTTTTAATTACCAGACTATTTCTGGCCAGGCACAGTGACTCTCTCTGGTCTCAGCTGGTTACGTGCAACCTCACGATAATGACGAGTACTCCAGGAAATCACTGCAAGCAGGAAAAAAATAGTCCCGCACATAACACCCCGTAAATCCACATCATGTTGATTTCACACTCCGGTTTTTGCATGCATTAAATAAATGAGCTACATTGTGTTAATTATTGAGCTTTAGAGGTTTAGAGGCACAGGTGCATATTTAATGTGAAGGTTTTCATTCAGCAACATCAAAATGAAACTACTGTTGCAGGATTTTTCTTTTTTTCTTCGGCAGCCCCCGCTCAGGATGACAGACGCACGATAAACGACCATGACCTGCACCTGTATTAACTTTCATGTATTATATTACTCATCCTCTTTCTCTTCTTTTCTAATAAGACGGGCAGAAGGACAAGTGCTCGCAGCCACAAGGCAGAGAGAGAGGGAGGGATGAAATGAGGGGAGGAGGGGGAGAATACCTGCAGGTAGAGTGTGGGAGGCTGCTGTTGTCTCCTCCTCCATGTCCTCCACCTATTCTCCTCCCTCAGGCTCCAGATGGTATGTGTGTGTGTGTGTGTGTGTTCATAAAGTGCACCTCAAGTGTGTGTCTCCACAGCATAACTGTGTTTTTATAGCATTCTGTTTATCTCTGATGCTGTTAATTACTGACACTTTCTTGTGTGTGAATGAAAGGTAAGCCATTAAAGGCCTCTCATCTTTCACACCTCCCAGACTCCACGGCCCCGTGTGCCTCCGGCCTCAGCCAATCACATGGCGGAATTACAACAGCCTCCGCTAATCCACCCTACCTCACTGCAACTGTCGCCAGGTGAAGTCATCCCCATGACGCCGGGTGAGAAGCTTCTTCCTTACTCTCTTGACAGTGATTTCTTTTCTCTTTTGTTTTTCTGTAACCTTCACACCACTGATTTAATCCCTCGTAGCGGTGGCTGTGTTGTCGAGGCGCAGTGGAAAAGCTGTCATGTGAGAGCTAGCACTTAGAAAAAAAGTTTGAAGCTTCACTTCACAAAACAGTGCACAAGCATGTGAGCAGTTACTAAGAGAGGAACAACCTGATCGTTAATGAGTATTGTAAAGTGATATCATCCAAAACTTAAAAAAAAAGGAAAAAACTAGATAAGCATTAAGAGTTCCTGAGTTTCTGTTTACATTTTTGTTTCTTCTGTCTCTCTGGACACCACCATCAAACAAGGTATGGAATTTAGTTTTTCTTTCAGAGACAGGCAGAGTACCATTTAGAGGCAAAAAAGGAAGCAGTGCAGTGGAAAAACCCAAAACTGAGACTGGGTTATAAGGGAGAAAAAATAGACAAAAAGTGAGAGGACATGGAGGCAGAGAAAGCAAGAAAAACAGAAACAAAGAGGAGGGAAAATAAAATGTACCTCTGAAACTTAAGTAATATTCTGGCTGTTAAAAAAAACCTTCATCCTTAACAGAGAATAGAAACTGTGGTCAGTTTGATTTCATGTCAGTTACGACGGATTTCGAGGGCGACCGGTTTCCACTGCAGGAAAACAGTACTGAAACTCTCAAAGAGGCTTCTCAAATGTCTCTTGTGGCATCATCCAGTTCTCTCCAATCGATCTGCACGCTCAGCATTTTGCAATCAGTAATTATTTCACCAAGTCAAGTGTATCTGCATGTGCAGTGCGCTCCAAAGGCTCACTCATGCTCGAGGCAGTTTATTTGTGCTACCTTTCAAGCCTGCAGAGGGTGAGTGTTTCATACTAAAAATACTTTTGGAAGAGTTTCACTGGAAGACTTAATTACCAGACAGATGGTTTAATGAGTCCTTTCGTCCTTCCATGTTCCATTTTTTCAACCAAGAAAACGCCTGACGCACACGGCCGTGCACATAAATTATAATCACACAGTTATTAATATCTTCACAGTGTTTATGACATAGTCTACTGTGTGTCTCCCTGCTCTGCCTGTGTCTATATGCGTATACTGTATGTGTGTGCATTGGTCTGTGTGTGTGTGTTCATCCTAGCAACAGGTGTTTCGCACTCCAAACAAACCAAGCTGCTATTTTATAACCCCTCAGTCTTTGAATCTAACCACTGGTGTGCGACTGGACATGTTCACACTTCTCCCCTTAAACGCTCTCACTCCACGGTCACATCATTATGACTTAATCCTGGAAACTCATCCAAAAGTTGCATGGAGCTGCAAGACGCTAAATGTTTGGCACGGCAACGTGGGTTTCAAGTTCAAGCTTCCAGTTAAACTGGCAGCAGAAAGGTTCAGAATACAGCAAAAACACGGTCATGATCCTGTTTAGATGGAATCCATCTGGTCTTATTTCAAAAGACACTTACACTGTTCATACATGATGCATAATCTGGGGATGGAGTCAACAGGATGCTTCTCTCAACTCCTGTCATCACTCCTGACACAAACCTCGAGGTCAACAAGCAGATTAACCATGGTGTCATGTCTGCAAGACAGAACGGCAGCGCAGAGCCAACACCTGGAGGAGGCCGGCGTCAGCAGACGTTCTGTTGAAGGCGGATATAATTTACAACGTGACACACAGCGTTTGAACGCAGTGTAAGAATGATGCTGTTGCTCCTCAGTTCTCCGTCAACACAGATTTTATTTTTCACTCGTCTCCATAGAAGCCATGGCCTTTTTTTTCACCTTTCTTGTTGTTCCTGATAGCCCTGAGATTAGAGGACAAAACTGCTTTACAACGTCAGCAGACAAACCACTCCCAACGCAACCGTGACATCAGTCACGACAACCATGACACTTTTTTTTTGCTTTACATAGACTTGTATGTGTACACGCACACACACGCACGCACACACACATACCTACATTTCACAATGAAGAGTGCAACCTGCATGAGTTTGAGACAGAAGTACTCATGCAAATCTGTCCTAGTTCTTCTTTCTGTATCTCACCGTGACAATAATTGCCCTGCACTAATCACTGTGTGTGCACGTATGTTCCTCTGTGTGTGTGTTTGTGTGTGTGTGTGTGTGTGTATGTTAGGTTGTTGGCCTGGTTTGCGAGACTGAGGGGAAAGCAATCCAAAGTAAAGAACCGACAGAGAACATGTGGACCTGAAGATGGACGTCCAACAAAAATCAGCTCAGGGCAACAATTAGAGCTCGGCGTACTCTGAGAGCTCAGTCTCAGCATCACAGTGCGATGGAGATGCTCCAGTTCTCCCTTTCTCTTCTTCTTCTACTTTTCTTTTATCTCTCCTTTGAGTTCAGTCACGTCCCCATCCACCATCACACCCTTTTCATCCGTTTCAACCTCTCTTTGTGTCTTTCTTGGCCCTCACCCCTCCTTTCCTTTCTCCCCATCTTGTCCCAAAGTAAGTATTTTGTCTTCTCCACAGGAGGTACAGTGAGGGACATTAAATTGTAAGGGTGCCCCGCTCACTTCTGTCTTTCCCTCCGCTGCGTATTTAATTCCCCCCTACGTCAACCCTTCAATCATCCTCTCCCACAGCCTCACCCCACAAGGGACCGGGACCTGCTGACCTGCCCACTGACCCCTGAGCTGATCACCTCCCCCCACTGTATGTTGCTACGGTGAGGGTTGAGGATTAGTCGCTGTGGAAACAGTAGGCACTCTTGTCCTTTTGCTTTTGTTTTTCTTCGATCTTGAGAGTAGCAGCGAGTATTTGTCTTTGTAGTTTGAGAGACAAAACTTAGAGTTATTGGCAAGGGGAATGTTTGTATAAGTGTGTGTGTGTGTGTGTGTGTGTGTGTGTGTGTGTGTGCAGGATAGGGAAGTATGGAGGGGTAACCAATGACCTCTGGATTCCTGTAGGCTCACTAACAGCCTAATCATTCCCAGCAGAAATAATTGAAACACTACTACTCCCTCCACACACACACGCACACATGCACAAAGAGTCATGTTTTCATAACTTCTCTAAGTCTTCTCCTAAAAATTTCAGGATTTATGTTATAGGGACTTGCATTTCATCCCCATAAAACAGGCAAGTACAACACATGCAAACACACATGCATGCACACACATGCACACGCACACCTACACACACACACGCACACGCACACACACACACACACACACACACACACACACACACATATTTCAAGTAAATTATTTCAGCACTGTAATTTAATGTTTTTCATTAGGACATATACTCCCACGTTCATTCAACAAATTCCTGCCATAGCCTACATGTATGCACACACACACCTCCCCAACACACACATGCAGACACACGTAGTATATATAAGATAAAGACAGACCGGCCCCCTTTACACTTGCAAGATTTTTTTATCTGTTGGAGGGGAGGCTAGAAAGGTTTCTCTGACAAGCTGAGATGTGTTGAACTCTGAGTACAGCCAAAATTCAGGTGACCTGGGTGCCTGAAAGCCTCCTGTTCAGACAAAGTGTTAGCTTAAAAAAAACCCAAAACCACTTGTGGGGAAAAAAGCATAATGTGTTGCACTGATGGGGGCACAACCATGGTGTCACTAAACCACAGCTGGCAAAACAATCCATCGCTAAGGTCAAAGTTCAGCTCTAAGGTGTCTAAAAATGAGCCCAACACCGCACCACCGCTGCATTCACACACTAACAGTCTGGTGTGTCCATGCCTGCATTTAACGGGGTAACAGAGAGGGGCCAGGTGGTCTCTATGTTACTGCAAACTAAGTGGAGTCAGAGGCTGTTAGAAACACACACACACACACACACACATAAATATAACCGACAGCACACACATCATCCAAAATGTCTTGTTTCCAGCTACTAATAAGGCGTGAGGGGAGGGGGATGTGACTGTGGGCAAACAAAGGGCTTTGAGTGGAGGTGAGATGTGAAGGGAGCTTTAGCTTAAGAAGCCCATGTGTGCACGCCGCCCACACTAATGGAGGAACATACAGTGCAACCATATGGTGGTCGTACATTGCGTGGAGAAACTGCTGGATGTTTTATGGTAGCTGACACCATTACATGGCATTTGTTTCAAGCAACTATCAATCCTCTGTGACAGAGCAAGCAGTGTGTGAGGAACAGACCTCGACAATTACGCCAGAAACCGATGAAAAGTGTAAAAATAAAAGAGAAAACAGCAAGAGGGGAAGAAGCTCTTAGTTTAAAGAGAGCTGCAGTGGTGTAGCAGAGGAATAAAATACACACAATATATTCTACTGTCACCATCTGGGAAATATTTCTCACCTCACCCGTTCTGCAGCAAAACGGGGCAAAGAGGAAGAAGAAGAAAAATAACAAAGCATGAGGTCACAAGGTTACAGTTGGCCACTGGCAGGAGTCAAAGGTTAAAGTCAGACTGCATCCTCTCAGCAAATAACTGAGGGCGCCATGTTATCTGCCCATCAAATAGCTTTGCAGACAGTGCAGGATAGCTGTCCTCCTGTATTGCATTGTGCAGATAATAAGCAAGGCAAGTATTTATTTTTTCGCTGTTTGTATAAATTGGATCATTACAGGCCTGACCCTGCTGTGCAAATCTGCTCCCTGCATGGGTTTAACCCTGGTCTGACAGTACTTAGCCGGGGTATGGCAGGGTAAATATGGGTTATTAAAGTACTACGGGATTAGTAATAAGGCTACGACAGGATTCTGAAAGCTGTTGTAACTTTAACTGTTAGGAGCCCACAATGAGAACAAATGGGACAGAAACCTTGTAAAGTAACAAGAGATTATTTGCTCTGTTGAATGAAATCAATATTGCAGCAGGTTTTGCTCTTAAACAGACGTACAGAAAGTTTGGTCACGTTCAGTGATTTAGCAATGACGTACGTGACTGCATTTGTGGACCTGGGTCCTGTGTGAATCACAATGACAGATATTTGCTCAACAGACGTGGACAGACAAATGTGGGTTGAACGTGTGTTTACTATCCCTTGTTGTGCACAGGGTTTTTGAAACTGAAACGTCTTCATATCCTGCACTCATGGAGTACTGTGCTCTTTTGGTTTCGGATATGTCTGCAACTTGATCTGCCTTCTTTTCATCTCACCCGTAAAAAGCGACAAGTAGATTCTTCTGAAATTAATTAGTGGACAACGATGGAGGCAGGAGGAGGAAGCGTTCTATTAGAAAGAAAGGAAGTGAGGTTTCGACAAGAGCTGACAAAGAAAGAGCAGAGAGAGAAAGAGATGAGAGGGAGAGTGAGAGGACGGGGGGAGAGACAGGGACAATGATGGACAAAAGACATAGAGAGAGCAAAAGCTTTTCCATCTTCCTTCTCATGCCGTCCCTTTTTGTAACATGGACGAATGTGATCACCCATTCATGAAAGCACACAGAATGATAACAGAAGCAACCTGTACACCCTTTAAACTGGTAAGAGATGGCAGACGATACAGGATTTGAGAAAAATGGCAGATAAGGAACTCACAATTTCAATTCACCCTCAAAGGTATCATTCCCACATGATATGGCGGGAATAAATCTGAAAGCCTTGATGAGAGGTGTGAAACGAGGCTGGAGACAGAGCAGAGAGAATGGCAGAGATACCACAAGAGGGCTCTGTGTCCATCACAGAAAGACGACACACACACTGAAGTCCCTCTACAATACAGGAGCTTTTCTCATCAAACTCATGTAATACCATCTGAGGCCCAACTAATGAACTCGGAGGTAGGTGTTCCCTGTGTGTACGGTCTGATCCAGGCCTGCTAATAGAGTGAAAGGAATCACTGGATTAACATAACAAAGACCTCCTCTGATCCTCAAAGAGGGACCAGATAGGAAACTAGTAATCCTCAAACAGCTCACATTCAACCAGGCTGTGTTTCTATATGTTTTGGGTTTAAATGCAGCCACTCTTCACCTGTCATACTCCACAGCTGACTAGGTGCTAAAAAACAGGATATGTTATGACACTTTTTGATCTTCCTTACATCTTTGACAGGGACAGTGCACATGATGTTCCTTGGCCAGACAAGCAGGCAACATGCTCACTCAGAACATGTGAAGGCAGGTGAAGCATAAAGCAGCAAAACAAAGGATGAATGTGATGAATGCGAGCAAGCAATGCACAGAGCAGGTGATAAATTAAAAGCATAGCCAAGGTATGAGTTATCATATCAATTTTTGCCACTATAATGATTTTATGAGTTTCTCACTCACGCTCCAATTTTCACATGAAAGATATTCCCCATCGCAAACATACAGGAATCTAAAAGTGATTCATGTGCATCAATTCAACAAAATACCAAAACATTACCTAAACTGTTCCCTATGAGCCTTTGATAACGTAACCACATACAGAACATTTGCTAATGAGTGTTCACACACAGCCACTGCACTAAATACACTCACAGAGATCACACTGTATGTTATATGCAACGTGCAATTATGTTAAGGTGGCTGGGTTTAGACCATTTTTATCATCTTTAGAACAAAGTCTGCATTTTTGTGCGACGCTGGGTCTCAGCATTGTGGAATATGGGGCAGAAGCCTCGTTTAAAGTGATGACAAGCTGAAAAGGCAATGGAGGGGCAGAAAGCAGTCAGAACGAGAGGGGGGGGGGGGGGGGGGGGGGCAGCCAAAAGTGGGAGATGACAGAAACCGAGGCAGAGGTCTGTTTTTATTGGACCGTTTCTGGAAGCAACAAATGTTCCCTTAACTTTACTGGGGAAAATTCTCCCACAAAGATTTTTACAGACTATAGCAAAGAATAGGCCAAGGAGAAGGGAGAAGAAAAGACCTCTAACCTCTGTATGAGCTGGCATTTGCAGAGCCAAACAAAATGGGGATTTCCATTCAAAAAAGCTCTGTCCGTAAGCCATTTAGGCGGTAAACTTCCGAAAGCTGACAGGGAAGTTTCATCGTTATGTCATGGAAATTAGCAGCAGTCCTGCGTTCGACTCTAAAGGCGCTGATTTGTTACCATAACAATGGGCTCATTTGGCTAAACATTTCAGCGTATCGAGCTTTCCGCGATGTGTGGCTGCTGATGAAAGAGGCCTTCTTGCAGTTGGTGCAGGTTGAGACACGCAGCACCAGCTGGATGGTCAGAAGAACAGCACGCTCAAACAGACGAGTTCACGCAACAATTTTCACATGAGAGATTGCTCACAGTAAGAATTTTCCCCATGACACATCATTTTTCTGGTCTACCATAGGTGGCCCGCCACTGGGCTCCACCCATGCAAACCTTTCCCATCTCCTTAAAGGTCAGGGGACAAGTGTGTTTCTCTGCCGTCTGTCCTCCACTCTCTTTTCAGCTCGTCCCTCATTCCTGCAGTGGCGAGTTCCCCAGGGGACAGGTGTGTCGCTCTCCCCATTCCTCTCTATCCACCCCCGCCTCACTCTAAGGGACAGGTGTGGGGTGTAGTGGCCTCGCAGTGACCTCCTTACCTGGGGGGTTGTCGGGGTCCTCCTCCTCCTCCTCCTGCCATTCTTCATTCTTTTTCTCCTGCAACCATAAGCTAGCCTTCCACCTGCTCTAACCCCACCTGCCTCTGACCAGGGAGTATGGATCTTGATGTTGTAAACAAGGGAGGTAGGAGGTAAAACATTAAGAGTGACCAAGATTTGTGAGGGGGGGCAGGAAAAAATGCAAAGGAGTCACACATTTCCCAGAATGAATGTACTGGGTATGTGAGTGAATAACAGAGCAAAGAGTCAGAGAGAGTGAGACAGACATGTGATACGCCACAGCCCACCAGTTTCCTTTGTTCTTCCCCTCCAGCAACTGACAGACAGGACAATAGCACCTGGCACTGCTCCTTCTCCCTCTCTCTCTATTGCTCCTCCTCTCCCTTTCTCTGCATTCTCCTCATCTCTCACTCCCCGGCTCCATTCATCTCCATGTCGCACCCTCGCACACACTGGAAGCTTTAAATAAAGCCAACAAAACCTCAAAATCACGTGTTTTGGTCATTACGTGCTTGGGTGACTCTTAGCCCAAGTTTCCAGCCTTATCGCGGCGCCTCCGGCAAACACAGGGGCAAACTGAGCACCGTGTGTGTGTGTGTGTGTGTGTGTGTGTGTGTGGGGGGGGGGGGGGGGGGGGGGGGGTGTTTTTCAAAATACGTTTTGAAAAAGAAAGAAAAAATGAGAATTAAACACTTATCACACTCCCATAAATGACACTTGCTTCACATGTGTGCTTGTGTGTGAAAGTCCACCACAGGCCTCTTTCTTTCTCTGGACTCTTCCCACTCTCTTCCCACCCAAATATCCTCAGATGCCAGCTGCTCTTTCTTAAGGCTGCTGCACGCTTCAAAAGAAGGGCTCTCAAAGGTATCAGAAGGCTCTTTTCTGGCAGCCAGGGTGGAGGTGGTGCATGAGCAAAATACTTCTTTGTTATGCTAACGAATAAACACTTAAAAAATATTCTTTATTGTTGGTTGTTGCCTTCACTCATCACCTTGTTCACTGTTCTGAAAGGGTTTGACAAGAACTTTGCTGGTCTATGAAATGTCAAAAAAAGTGATGCTCAGCACATTTGAGCCCAAAATGACAGATTGTATATAATTTATTATCACATGCAGTATGACTCAATCATCGTTCAACTGATGAATCAATCAAATAACTGTCGCAGCTTTTGTTCAAATACAAGCTTCAATGTTCCCTAATGTGTTCTGGCACTAAATATGCACTTGGGTCCTCTTTTGCATGCTTAGGAAGGACTTTTCAGAGCTTTTTTGTTAGTGGATCAGTTTTAACTGTTGCACAATGAAACTAAATAGCAGCTACAGCAAAGTCAAGCAGATTTAAAAAAACAAACAAACAAACAAACAAAAAAAGAGGATCTGATGAAGAAGAATCCATTAAGGCAACCGCATAAAAAGTGCTGTGATTGAGCTGGAGTGTCTGATTTGGCTGAACAACGCACCGTATGAACGGGTTCATTTTTATCATTTCTACTGTTTCTCTGTATTTCTCTCTCCCTTTTTTTGCTTTTTTCTCATTCCCTCTCTCTGAACTATTCACCCCATGGTTGCACTTATGACTCTGTCTCTGCTTTGCTTCCCCACGCAGAACACACAAAGACTCATTCACACACACTCATACACCTGCCCCTTGTTCAAACACACACACGCTCACATGTTGGTTTGTCGAAGTAGCCTGCTTCTCTGTTGCCTTAATTGAGATCAGACAGACCCTGAGGCCTGAGTCACTGAAACACATTATCAAGTGGAATCGATGTCATCAGAACACTGCATATGTTATAAAACTAGATATAATGCAGGCTGGAAAGAAACTCCCTAACTGCAGAACAGGGAATATCATGTAGAGAGTGGAAACCAAGGTATGGAAGGGCCCCTTTCCCCACTAACACTCCTGAGACCTATCCATTGTCCAGCCAACATCCTCTTTGTGTGTGTGTGTCTGTGTGTGTGTGTAACAGGATGTCCCTGACATCTCTGAAAAGCAACTTTACCTCCCTCCACACCCCGCACACCCATTCCTGTGCATTGTTTCCTACGGACAAGCAAGAGGGAGCTGAGAAGGAGCCGATGTGCGTAAGTGAGAGAAAGAAACAAAGCAAGGTAGTAAATAGGTGCACGTATAACAGGGACAGAGAAGCAGTGCACATGGGAGATACTGTTGTGCAGCAGAATGTGAGAGTTTTTCTAAGACGGGGAGTCAGACGGGCAGACAGAAGGGGGGGAGTCGGCCAGAGATGACAAAGGGACTGAAAGGAGGAGAGGAGAGATGGAGGGATAATGGATGATAATGTGAGAAACAGGAGAGGAGCCAGTGAAAGAGATTATCTGATCTGACTGCTCTCCATACAGCAAAGACACACACACACACACACATACAAACCCACACAAGCCAAAAAGGAGACGAGAGAGAAAACACTGAAACAACTGCCCTATTCTTTCCCTTTGTCCTCCAACACTTTGCTTTGCTCTACTCTGTTGCTTAATTACAGCTCAGAACATTGACGTAGGTGAGAAGCCGGTTTCTTGTCAGCATGTTGTCAGGATCACAACATCACGTATACATTAACCTCATTCTCGTGGCAATAACCACATCACACACAAGTCTCAAAAAAAAGAAAAGAAACACACTGTAGCAGCTTATATATGTTGAGTAATGTGAGGAAATATAGTATCAACACCACAATGGCACAAACTATAAAAGATGCTAAGACAACCTTGCCTTTAGAGGTCATTTATATTCTTCTGATTGATAAACCTTCTACTATACTCTACATATGCTCACATTATACACAGTGAGGTGAAAGATGCTTACTGGTGATTCAGTATGTGCAAAAGTCTGGTATTACCCAACATAGTCCCCTATAGCAGAGCAGGCAACACTGCAGTACACTGCACCCCACCACCTCAACACCACACACCCGAACTGGTCCGTAGACACACAAAAGTATGACGGCACAGAGACAAGCGTCTTGTGTACAAACACGAGACCTGGAGATAAAAGACACAATTGGAAAATGTTCAATAGTACCACACTCCAACAATCACGCTAAAAGCAAAGTAGGAGTTTGGCATCATGCACATCTGATCCCATAGAACAGCAATGTGGGACCATATTTCTTTAAAGGAACAGTTCTGCATTTTGGTAAAATAGGCTCATTTGCTTCCTTTTTTGAAAGGTTGATCCCATTCTGACATCCGTAGGTTCATATGAAACTACCAGCCAGCAGCTGTTTAGCTTAGCATAGCTGAAAGACTGGGAAACAGTCCAAAGGTAACAAAACCCAGCTCCCAGCATCTGTAAAGACCATTACTTAAAATGTTACATCTTGTTTGCTTCATCCATACAGAAGTGTAACAATGACTATTTGATATTTCTCGTGTGGTTATTTGGCAGAATATTTCTGCGCTGGAACTAGCAAATTTGCAAATCCCACCATGGCGAAGGGATGACCCGCCCTATTCTGCCTGTGATTGGCTTACCCTGGTATTCTTAGTCTAAAGCGAGCCAATTATCACTCCTTATGCCTAAATTTGACCAACTCAACCAACAATGGCATAGAGTACTATCCAATCAGAGGCAGAGTAGGGCGGGTCAACCCTTAGCCATAGTGGGATTTGTAATTTAGCAGTAGTAGAAGTAGTATAATTATTATAGCTCTTGCTCCATATCCATGTATGTTCAGAAAGCTGCACTGACAACCCCCCAGGCTGACTGACTTCCTTGTCATAAAAGAAACAAGCTGAGCCACAATAGTGTGTGCCATAATGTAACGGACATCCATGTCTTGTGTGAATGGCTTAATATGTGGATATCATAGGTCATAATATTTGCTGTAAGGAGAGTCTCATGTTGGGAATAAGATCCAGCCCTTCACACAAAAACATGCAGATAACTTCAAAGTGTAAAACACGGACTGAAGGAAAAGGGATCACACACGCTCACAACTGACAAACTCTTTAATGCAGCTGCAGCTGGGGAGGCAGTGACATCAAAAAGCTGTGTCTGCCTGCTCCGTCTGCTCCTGTGGGATTCTGGGTACTTGCCCAACTATTTGTCTGCCTGACTTGTGCTTTGACTGAATGTGTGCGCATGTGCGTTTGAAATTAGAGGCTGAAAGAAGTCCACCTCTCTGCACGAGACACCGTCGAGCAAGTGCCATCCCACACGTAGCGCTAACTGACCGGCGTGCATGCCATCGGACTGTATAAGCAGCAACATGAACAAGTCACGACCAGACTCACAAATGCTGACTGTTCGAGATTAGAGGAGTCACAAGATTTCAGATTTTCTTGTTGACCATAATTCTGCGGGCTGAGTTGACCGGGGAGCTTTTTGGGAAGCATGCCTCAGAGGCGGAAGGGGCAGAGGTTGGCTAAAATTGGGACATAACATCGTAATTTGACCATGAGAACTTTTCCATCTACAGCGTGCACTTGACTGTTTGGGCTGCCGAGCACATTTCTTTGTGTGCGAATATGAGTGTAGACGCATGAGTGTGTTCAAGTATGTGCAGCTGGGCATGTGTGTGGGCTGTGTGTGTGTGTGTGTGTGTGTGTGCGCGCGTGTGTGTGCGTCTGTCTGTGCTTAATCCATAGACAATGAGGGATGTGTATGATATTTCTTGGGCTTTAGCCTTGATGACAGAAGTGCTTTTCCATTAAACTACCCTGTCTCTTTGTCTCTCTTCTTCCTCCCTCCTTCTCTCTCTCTCTCTGTCTCTCTCTCTCTTGCCACCTGTCTCTTTCCCTTTGCTTCCATCTCCCTCCATCTTCCTCTGCTGTCCCTCAGTCATCCATCTCACCTCTACATCTATGCTCTATATATCTCTTGTCCTCACATTGTACCCATCTAATGTCACTCTCCTCTTTCTTCTCCCCCCTCTTGGTCTCTCTCTCTCTCTCTCTCTGTACATTTTCAGGCTTTGTATGTGCTGACAGCCCTAATGAGGTGGTCCACCGGCAGACATCTAAAAAATGTACCTGTGAAATTACCACTACTCCTATGTAGACACACGGAGCAATGGATGGGAAAAAAAATCAAATCCAATGATGCGAAAACATGTATTTGGAGTTTCAACACTTAACACTTAGGTGCACTGTAAGTCAGACGCAGTGTGTGTTGTGTACGTTGTCAAAAAGAATGCCTGTCAGTCTGAAATGATATGCCGTCTGGAAACACACACTTAGACTTATCAAAACACAACCGTGCTTCCGCAAGTAGGATTACACACACACACACATGTGGAGCGGGATGATGATAGACTGTTTTGCTATGTTTTGCTGTAATGGAACATGACAAGAAGAGCTAATCTGACTGCATATGATTTGTGTTTTTAGCTATTACACGCTCGGTAGCACATCTGGAAAAAGCCTGCGTCCCATTTGAGAGCAGGAGAAATGAGATAAATGTGAGAAAAATCCAGACTACATGCACCATGCTGGGTGTGCGCTGATGTGCTGTAAGTGGTGTAAGATGTTGAAATATTATCTTCCCGTGCGTGCAACGGTGTCTGTTTGTGTGTCATGACGTAATGTCCAGCCTTTAAGCAATCATCCCTTAGGAGGGCGTGTAGTGTCAATTGTCACAAAACAAGGGTAAACATGGCATCCCAACGGAAATGCATGTGTGTGGGTGTGTGTGTGTGTGTGTGTGTGTGTGTGTGTGTGTGTAAGAGAGAGAGTGTAAGGGAGTGAAACAGAGACAGAGGATATCATATACAGCCTTTCAGGAAGAGCCATTGTCTGTCAGGAAGGTTTATATTGTCAACCGTGCAAAAATAAAAGAATAGCTGGGGACATCCCAACGGAAGTTTGCGCGCACGCGTGCATGTGTGTGTGTTTGTGTGTTTGTGTGTGTCTGTCTGACTGTCTGACTGACTGACTGACTGACTGTCTGTCTGTGAGCAGCTTATTGTGACAGCGCTCAAACACCTACAAGCAACACATGTGACATTTGACGTAACCTTGAAAAGGGGGAATATGAATAATAAGGAGGATTCCAAACGCGTCGTATCCAACAGTAGATATGTACACTAGATACAGGAACTGGATCAGCGCAACTTAGTTTCTCAGTAAAACTGCATAAACCAACACTGCATCAAAACACTGAAAATGGCTACAATTCAGTGCAAAAAATTATGGAAATGCTGACACATATCTTTTGCCGTTTGACTCTGGATAACTTTGACTAACTGTTTAAAGCAGCACAGTTTGAAATGCAGAAAGTGACCAAAGCTTATTACCAATGTTGCATCCACTTTTATCTGCTCTCCTCTGTCAATTTATAAACTGCTGCATAAAAGACGAATTTTTTTACACAGCAGGAAAAGACTGATCTACAACTGTGTGAATTCATGGTCCCATAACCAGCTCAGCTAAACGGCTTGCTACCTGGTGGGTACTGATGAATGAATGATAAATGACAGTTGTTTGCTATGTAATGAGGAACTTGGAAATTCTGAATACTTGAACTGTCCTGGACACGTCAACAAAGAAAACACCACAGTCCTTCCCGACTAACATCCGGTACCTCAAAGTATCAGGACATCTGTCCTGATGCCTTCAGTTACCATTGCTGTAGGTAATTCTCAACAATACACTAGGCCAGGGAGCTTTTATCTCGATTGAGTAACTCTTTACTTTAAGAGCTGATGTACAATCCTGAAAAAAAACGTCATGGGGGAGTCAACGGTCCTCCACAAAGAAATGAGGAAGTTCTGCAAGCTATTGTCACTGACTGGAGCTGGTATGTTCCCAGGAAAAACCCAGTTTTGCGTTTTTCGCCACATCAAAATATGGTTATTTTAACTTTAAGGCCAACCAAGACCTCAGTTCTAAAGCTATCGGTCTCTCCTATGACCTTTTTAATCCATCACAGCTCTGATATGTTACAACTACAAGAGGTCCATAAATAATTTGCTGCAGAGCTTTTACATTAGAGCACTTGCTTTCGGACACAGCGAAAGTGAGCCCAGTAGAGCCACAGAAAACATAGTTAGAGCTTTGAGGTCTGCAAAAGACCTCCATCCATGAGAATAGGACCAGAGGAGCGGTGAGCAGTTTTAATTGCCTGAAACACTCCATCTGTGCTCTAAACCTGCAGACTGCCATATCCACTATTTCAGTCAGCAAGCTCATTCACTCTTTTCACTCTTCCTCTCGTTCACTCTGTGCCTCTCCCTTTCTCTAACTCCCCCGCTTCTTTCTGTCCTTCTCCCTCTCTCTTAACTAGCTCTCTAATTCTTTGGCTTTTAGGCCTTCATTCCATTCAGCCTCTCCTGTGAAACCAGCTAACTAATTCATCTCCAGACAAATTGCCAATCAGCTGCGGACAAAGAGAAGAGGAGAAAAGAGACTGGTCCTCAATAGAGCTGATCGCTGTTTTACTAAACGCTCCTTCAGAGGAGGAGGGGAGGAGGACGAGATGGGGGAGGGAAAGGGGAGAGTGCGTTTAAATGTGTGTGTTTGTCTGCGTGTCTGTGGGGTGTGTATAATTTTGTTTTGTGGGGGTGTTTTTCAGTGTCAGTGGGGGTGTGTGTGTGATCATTAAGACGGTGTGTGTCCTCATCACCCCCTCCTGCCAGGGTTCAACGCTCTCTGTATGAGGAGGTTAACGACCTTGCCGTCCAATCACATTCTCCTGTCAGGGCCCCGTCGCCAACAGCAACAGGTGGTCTGGCCAATTGGTATCCTGCAGAGCGGAAAAGTAGGGGGAGAAAGAGAAAGGAGGATGAAGGATAGAGAACGAGTGAATTTAAAAGACTGGATCATGAGAGCGTAGTTTCCCCCGAATGATTTACTCTTAAATCACGTTTGTCCACTGGCTCGTCGTGCAGGTTCTTAAACTCTGACCACAGACCGAGATGACACTCTTTGTTAGGTTCATTAGGTAAATCCAGAACTCAGTGCTAATGTGGACCCACCTGCAGCTGACTGATCTGATCTGAAACGCTACAACGGCACCCAAAGAAAGAATGACTGCCGCGAATCTGACACAACCAAGATTTCTCCAGTTCCACATCCCAGAACCCTGCAGATCTAGCTGACATGCATGAGCCGAAGCTGGCTCACGTTTCACTGTGACGCCAGAACATGCACTCCCCAGAACTCAGCCATAATCAGCCCGACTCGGATGGCTACCCGTGGAGCAACTTTAGCCAAATTATAATCATGTCAAGCTGTCTTGCGACTCTGTGACAGGACAGGACGAGTTAACTGCTATACACTTGGGTAATGAGTTATTCATTTATGCATTTATTTGAGAGGGCATTTATAGGTATGTGTAAGAGCGACTGCCTCTTTAGGAAATATTATAATGTGGATTTCTGCATGTTTGAAAAAGTGAAAGAGGCTGAGGAGGGGACACACTGCATTTACAAGTACTTAAATAAAGTAGATTGTTATTGGTTACTTCTAAAGCATCACGCACAAAAGAAGCCTTTTTCTAAATCAGACCGACACTTGCACATTTCTGCTGGAGAAACCTGGTGCTTTTCCTATATTTACTGCTTATTCACATGGCCAGTAAGGTTTAACCAAGAGTGCATGTGTGTGGCAAACGCTTCAGATCAGGAATAGCCTTCAAACAGGGAAAGAACTGTGACGCCATTTGGTCGGGATGAAAGAAAAGATCATTACATATAGCTGTGCCACTGTAAACACAACATGTCTGTCTGATACCGAGGCTGAGACACAGCTGACCTGAAAAAGCCTGCAGTGTAATATATCATATAAATGCAGTGTTTATAAAATGAAGCCAGCTTTTCTTATGGGGGAAAGACCAGCTGCACGTCAAAGTGGGTTTTACAGAAACCAGGCTGTTGAAAAACAACTGATTTTCTACCTTAACTCCTATTAACATGGTTCTTTGTGTGTATGTAAACACAGCGAATGTCACAGAGGAAGAACCTGTGAGAAAGGATAGACCAAAGGAGGGTGTATGTGTGTGTGTGTGTTTTGGGGGGGGCATGGGGCCGACAAGTTTAATAGCTCTAGTCAGTTAATGATCACAGTGATCTCTCTCTCGCTCTCTTTCTCGTACCCCCAAACTCTGTCTCTTTAGCCACTAATTAAGCAGCTAACCGACTCATAAAAAGAAGAAGGGAAGACAAAAGAGGAAGGAGAAAGGGGGCATTAGTCCAGGCTGAGTGCCCCTGTCTCGTTAGAGAGGGAGGCTGAGAGTGAGTGGGACTGAGCTTCAGCGTCTGTTTGATCATTAACTCGCTCAGCCAGACGTGGCCATAAAACCTGTCACCCCTCCTCTCGTTTTTGTGTACTCAGGCACAATTATTGAGCTCTGCCATATATCTATCTATCTCTCTCTCTCGCTCTCTCTCTGTCTCTGTCTCTCGCTCTCTCTCTCTCTCTGTCTCTCGCTCTCTCTCTATATATATACAAATATATCATCAGTCCTTGCCCTCTGTTTGCTTTGCTTGTGAACTTGTCTATCTTGTCCTTCTTCTTCAACAGTCACCATCGGGTGTACAACTTATTTCAGCGTCTCGTTCTGTTTGCACACACAAACACACACACACACACACACACACACACACACACACACACACACACACACACACACACACACACACACACACACACACACACACTCAGCATTCCCCTCCTCCCTCTATACAAGCACAAGACGGCTATAGGAGGAAGCACGATAAGGTCACTGCCCAGAGTTCAGCATTGTAACACCTAATATAACTAATATTTACCTAATATCTAATATGACAGACTGTCCAAAGGGGAGCTGATGTGGTGCTTTACATGGTTGCACATTTCACACACACATGCTTACTTTTTTTTCTCACGAACCAGATGAGACCAACCAGTGTGCAGAGGAGGGGGGGAGTGAAAATCAGATAAGGCAGAAAATGAAGTGATTCAAAGGGACAGAAGGAAAGAATGGATGCAAGTGAGGAAAGGAGGTGGAGGAAAGTGGTGGAAAGCAGAAAGAAAGGGATAAAATAGGGCCAAGAAAGGAGAGAATTTCAGAAAGTGAGATGCTATCAAGCTTTTCTTGATACTGCATACAGTTTATGGGCCAAATCAGAGGGGAGTGAGGGACTAAAGGGGGCATAAAAGCAAAAGATGCAGGGAGAGAGACTGAGATATGGAGGAAGGAAAGAGGGATTTGGGCCTGTTTCCCAAATGTGATTAAAAGTAGGAAACCAGGCAGACTGAATGTAGACCCCAGAGCTCCTGTTCTCACCATTAACCCCCTGCTGTGTGAGTGTGTGTGTGTGTAGGTTTGTCTATATGGGACAGAGCCCCTTCAGTGGAGTGATTTAGTTTCCCCTCAGTCCCTTTACTGTTTCTGCAATACATATCCCATTGTTTCAACCCAATCCATATAAGATCAATACTCACATGTGCTTTTCCCATCACCCCCAAAGAGTTTATTCTACATTTGTAAACTAAAGTCATCTTGGTGTAAAGGAAACCTTTAACTGCAGGTGTGAAACCGTTCCTTTGCTCACACTCTTTGGTCTCCGTCTTTGTCTGACTTTCTCGTCCTCGCTGTCAGACTCTGTGCAGCAGGTTCAACCTGTTAGCTCTGTGAGCTTCGCTGAACAATAGCAGCACTTTTCGCTCAATTCAGTGAGTATCAGTTCGCTCTCTGATCACAGCTGCTGCTCTGGGCCAGATCCTGCAGTTGATCTTTCCGTGGTTTTCTCTGATTGATTATGTTGTTTTTTTCTGTCTAAATTTATAGGGCATAAAAAAAATTACATTCTCCAATTTCAAATTGGAAGTTTGGCATTGCCATGTGTGTGTGCAGACTTTTACTCCTCGTTCTGATGTTTATATCTACCAGCTGTTCATTTTGCTGCGTAGTTTGTAGTCTCCTCTTAAGGAGTCAGCTTACTCATCATACTCATACCATGTCAATTAGCTTCAACCTCCCACGTTTAACTTCCCGAAACTGACAACCCGACATTCACACACGCCTCACGCTGTGATTGGCCAGCTGTGAGGAGATCAGGATGGATCCAAGGTTTTCTAGCGTTATTTTCATGTGAACAATTAATTGCAACACTGGGTGCCGTTATCCCCATATCAAAAATATTCAAACAACATCACGTCTCCCCTCTCTTTTCACCCCGCCTTCGAGCGTAGCCGCTCTGAACAACTATAAATCCTGGACCCTATTCTTCATTTTCACAATTCTCCCCGTTTCCCCCCTAAAAACTGGAAGGACACAAGACCTTTAGTCATTTAGTCAGTCATTTATCTTTTTTGTCTTTCTGCTTTAGCAGCTCAGGCCAAGATTACATCTCACGCATGATCACAAAAATACCTTGCCAGACACACACACACATGCGGTCCACCCAAGCTCACAGCTATCACTATTATTCACAAAATGTCCAAACAATCATCTCTCACACAGAGTAGGTCAGGACCAGGATCAACAGTGAATGTGACGGGACTGACGGTGAGTGAGGGAGTGTGTGTGTGGGTGTTTGAGTTGGTGCCAGGTTTCATGGTATGAAAGCACATATATGGTATGTGCAAGACTTCCTCAACAAACCTGCCAAAATATCTACATTTTATGTGAAAACCATAAAACGGTACCATAGCGCCAATGTTTAACAAGTGTCACTCAGATTCCGGCCTTGATAAACAGGTAATAAAAGTTAATAAATCTTGCCACGCACACACTCACACACACACACACACAGAGAAATTCACACACTGTTCTTACTGTCTGCAAAAGTACAAACCATGTGATGTTTATTAACAAGTTTATGAAGGAGAAGTGTGACAACAGTGAATGAGACTGAGACTGGAGGGGGTTTTCCTGAGACTTTGTCCAATCAGGACGACGGAAGCCAAACCCTTCCGTTTGAATACACACACACAAGGACGCACACGCGCGCACACACATAGACAAATTCATGCACACACCCAGCAGGGAAATAAGCAGAGCTGAAGTGGTGTGATTCTTCTAATCTTTCTTAAAGCAAGTCCTCTGTGCCTGGCTCTGCATGAACCTATTCTCAAGTACACACACACACACACATGCATACGCAACATTAACATAATATGCAGCACATTCCTGCACATCCAGTCACACATTTCTGCACCCCGGCTACATTCGTTTGTGTGCTATAGGAAAAAGTAACACACACAGTTAAAATGGTGATTATTTAGCTTCTTTATGAGCACATCCCTTCCTAATGCAGTGTGTAAGGCGGGCGTGTGCTCATAAAAACGTGCATTAGCTCACATGTGTTTTGGTGTCCATGCGTGAATGTGTGTATGTGCGCTTGAAAGTGTGTGCGCTGAAGTGTGCATGTGCATGTTGGGGGGAAATGGGCTAATTTGTCTGTGTATCCTGACCATGTTCATACGCGCTGCTGCCGCTGCTTTAATGAGGAACACATTTGAGCTGATATTACTTCCACATGCCATGGAGACGGGAGGGGGGCTTTCAGTATACAAACACTGCTTATTCAGCACACACTTGGACAAACACTTACACTGGTCTTTTTCCGTCTTTATTAATTGTACTCAATCTTAATAATTGTTGAGAACATTATGGAGGCAAGTTGAGGGCTGCTGCAGCAACATAATGAAAGGAAAACACTGCCATATAGAGTCTACTGCCTGTACAGTCCTCAGTGCAAACTGATTTATAACATAATTAATATGTGTTAAACAATGTAGACACAGCTGGTGACACTGAAAATGGTCCGTAAATTTAGATTGACCTCTTCCATTCAGCATATAGCATAAAGCAGGCTCACTGCAATGTTCAGAGCAGCTTACTCGCCGCAGAGGACGAGGAACTTGGCACTCAGTTGCTGAAAATATGGCTGTTTACTGACATCCATTATGTGTTAAATGTGCCCTGAAATGCAATTCCCAGACATTCCCATTCCTCTCTTTAACAATTAATAACTTAAAAGCATTTCACTGGTATAGCTAGTGAGGGGTTGAATAAAACCTGAGAGAAAGTGTTGCCTGGGAGGAAAAATAATGGTAAAAATAACCCATTAAATCACATCAAGTCCATTGCTACACCTATCACCAGACAGGATTGTCGACATTGGAGAATTCTCAAAAACCTCATGAGTTCAATGACAAGTTAAAAAAAAATCTCCTTCAACAATATCAAGGCATGGCAGCTACAGTGGAGTTAAGGATAGGGAAAGATTGTGGTTATGGAAAATAAACTCTGGTTAAATACAGCTTGGGTTAGGCAACTAAAACACGTGGTTAAGGTTAGGTTATCGTGGTCTCCCAGTTTCCCTCATAAAAGTCGGAAGCACTGCATGTCCATCCACTGGCCCAACCGCCACAGCCTCGCAACATAACTGCACAGTATACTTCCTGCGCTGGCACTGACACTGGACCTAATTCATGAGGTGCAGAATCGTTCGATGTGTACTCAGTTCCCCGGGATACTGGGCTGTACCAGCAGTGCACAACAAAAAGAGTCTAAGCAAACTCTAAAACTGGAAACAGAGATGAACGAGTACATTTGAGAGCGCCAGCAGCAGAAAACGATGGCAAACATGGTGGTGTTGCATCCTCAAGATGAAGAGTTGGATGAACTTCAAACGCACACAAGAGACCAGGTTATTTGGAGAAATCAAGCTTGGGCAACATTTGGAGAGAATGTTTTCCATGCAACACAATCCTCTCAAGCTTGCGTCAAGCTAGTCTGCGTGCATTGGATCACCCACCTCCTGACAACTCACTCATAAGCAAAGAGATTTTTAGAGTAGTTTTCATCCAAAACCGGTGAAATCAATAAAACACAAAGGACAAAATCTGATTCTTGCAAGCACACTTTACAAATTGGTGTTAAATTGAGGGTTTTGGAGGTCACTTGGTGTGTGTAGCCATTTGACAAATGATAAAGAGCTCTCAGCTTCACACACACATAATAGATGGATCTGATCTGCTGACAGATCATTCATTGTCAGAGGAATGAGAGAGTGAGGCATGCAGGAAGGGAAAGAGGGTGAGGTCGTGAGGATTGGACAAAGGAGTAGGGAGAATTGCAGGGAAGGAGAGAGGAAGAGAAGAAGAGAGGGAGGAAGTCAGAGAGAAGGAAGAAAAACAGAGGAGTCAAGAGGAATAAAGAGACTCCAGGCTTCTTTTGTTATCTGAGGGAATGCAGAGAATCGAACCACGGGACATGTGAAACAGTGCAGACCTACACCCCGAGCCAGTCCACTTCCCCTGGAGGAGGTATGGAAACAGGGGGGAGGAGACGAAAGAAGTGGGGAGGAAAGGAGAGCCAAGGATAATGTGGGAGAGAAGATATGTGGATCACCCGTTTGAGAGAAGATGGAGAATGAAACAAGAGATGAATCAAACGGGGGGCCTGAGAGTGTGAGGAGGAGGGGAGGAAGACGAGAAGTTTGGGAGGATATCATGCAGCGAGGGCCTGGAGAGATGGGGAGGGAGGGAAGGCAGTGGACAGGAGAGGAGAAAATGAAGGAGAGGAGGAGGAGGGGGTCATTAAAGAGCTCTAATGACCTGTTGATTGATGAGGGGCCCAAACTCTGACCCCAAATTATTACAGAGCCTGAGAACCAGCTCTGTGTTCTACCAGCGAGCGTGTAGGTGGGCGACTGCGTAGAGGTGAAATAGAAATTAGCAATGTCTACCCAGACACACACACACACACATACACATCTCATCAGCACTGTTTCGAGGTGCAGCAGGCAGCTGTGTTCATTACTTGCTGCTAAATGCTTCACTTTCTTCACAAGCTAAAGAGGCAGACATTTCCCTCCAGAGCTGATGGAGACGAAAAACAGAGCTGAAAGCAAATATTGCACTTAACATTCCTCAGGTGGACGCAGACTCGACTCCAAATAATGACTAATGCTGCTAATGCTGCTCTGTGTCCACCGTGCAAGTTCACCATCTCAACTTTTTTGTGCGCAGCTTGTTTCTGGGTTTAAGGCTTTGCTCAAAGGCTGATTGCAGCGCGGTCACCATGCGCGTCCACACTGATAGAGTCAACCTCGCTGCATTAACGTGGACGTAAACAACAGATGAGGCGATAAATGAGCAGCAGGATGTGCACTGTAGCTCTCCATGCCGCCTTGTGACGTACACAGAAACGTAGCTCTACATAATTCATGCTCGTGTGTGCCTCTGACTCATCAGAAGTCCAGATTTTCTCATGACTAAAAATTGCCCATTCATATTATGTTCTCACACACACACATACTCACACACACTCACACACACACACACTCACACATGCATTCAGGCAGTAAGATACAGAAGCAGCCAAACATTTGTAGCCAAATGAAGACCAGATGAAGCAGCCATGAGATACTGCTGAAACACATGTTCACACACACAAACACACTCACGGTCCTTAAGCCCGTGCCCATGTTTCATCTCAAAGCTGTAACCGCAGCTTTATTTCTCTTCTCATTTGCTGTAATCCTGGTCCTTCTTTCATGCACGCTCAAACCGTCACGCAGGCCGACGCAGCAGGAGCAGCAGCACTGCTGCTTCATTACAGGCCTGTAAACTGGAGAAATCTGTTTGGGCCTGGTTTACATGCAATAAAACACCCTGTTTTTTCCGTTCACCCCTCCCCTCCTCCGCCGCCTTTATGAGTAAACAAACAAAGCTGCTTTTGTCGACAGATACGACCACTCACACTCCTCAATAAATGCCACACACGTTCGGGGAATGACAGGAGCGTGAAAGTATTTCTGGATGCAAAATAAATGGAGCTCATTATTTTTGGCTTCTATTATTAGAATTAATGATAATTTATGACTGTTTGCTTTAAATATTAAAAACCAGATTAAAATCTCTAAAGAGCTATCATTAATAAAAGGATCTGAATAAGATACAACATGCAGAGCAAACTCGCCTTCATTTGAGGGACTCTGGTGAATATTTAGCAGCATTTTCTCACCATTTTTCTATTATTACCAGAAGCATATTACGGGCTGCCCTCGATCTGAAAGGACCCCGTCAACCATAAACTGTCTTCATGCCGCAGAAAAAAGCCTGAATGCAGCAGGAAATAAAATCCAGTTCAAAAATCAACAGATCTGTTCTTTTACAAACAAGGTTATTTTTCAGTGAACATCCAAAAATATTAAACCACGAAGATGAGAAAAGATAACAGCATGAAGGGAAAGAAAGAGACAGTGCATGCAGGGAAAAAGCATGTTTGTCTGTGTGTGTGTGTGTGTGTGTGTGTGTGTGTAATTGATAGGAAAAGTTGGCCCAAAGCACAGTATGACCTCATGGGTTGAATGATTTCTCTGCGATCACAGTTTTTACACGAGCGTTGGATCAGGTTAAGATCGAAGGCTAGGCTAGCAGGCACAGCGCACACACACACACACACTCACTCACACACACACACACACACACACACACACACACACACACACACACAATCTTCACCATTCCACCACATCTTTCAACTGCTTAAGAAAGCTATTTTCCGAAGCTCAGACAAACCACAGACTAATTTGGGAGTACAATTCTGCGGCTGTTGACACATAAACACACACACACACACGCTTCCACAGCAGAAGAACATGCACACGCACTCCTGCTGCAGAAACACACAGGCCTAAGTGCGCCCAGATAACATCTTAAAACAACTATTACTTGTGGTGTGTGGTGTGGGATAAGTGCTGAGAAGCCATGACTTTTACCTAAAACAAACAGCAGGCAGTGAGACAGCACGCAGGAAGGGAACAGGCAGAGTGTGACACAAGAGCGGGAAGAAGAAGAAGAAGAGGAGGAAGAGGAAGAAGAGGGGGAATTTAAAAACAAGGAGCGCATTAGGTCACAAGCTACTTTACTTTGCAACCTCCTCCTTTGTTACAGAAATAGATAGTCCCCCATTATTCAAGGTCTTCTTCTAGAAGGCTCCTGCTGAGGGAATGGGAGTGTATCCTGTCCAATGATCAGACTTTGACTCTATTTATATCACCGGACTCATTGGTGGGAAGATAAAACCTATATTTAAGTTTAATTATGATCACGGGAAGCTATGCATTTTATTTCGTGTGTCATGGCAAAACTATTTTTTTAACATCCATAAAACAGACAAACTTCATGTTGCAGCCAAATGAACTGGTTGCAACTGACCATCCTGTATTTGCAAAACTAATTTTGATTAAAGGAAGTCAAAGAATACAAGACAGAAAGAAAGAAAGAAAGAAAGAAAGACAGAAAGAAAGACAGAAAGAAAGGATCGGTGCTCGGCTCCCCACAAGTAACATTTAGTTCTGAGTTCATCTTTTCTAAGGTCACAGATACAAGTACAAAAGCAAGAACAGCGACAACGCACATAAAACAAGAATTACAACAACTTGGAATCCATTACAGAAACAGAAACAAGGGAATTAAAGAGTCTTAAATAAGTGAAAGTGAAAAACAATAGACGGGGAGATGGAGACACGCAGCCAAAGAGCCGCGGGGTGTGAGGGGCCCTGTTATGCTGCCTTTGGCTCCGAAGGTGAGAACAAGAAACCCACATGAACCTGACTCAACTCAGCGCACAGTGTGTACGAGCAGATGGTGGGATGGCGGTCATGCTCACTGTGTGTTCACTGTGATTTTCTTTGCCCTTTAAGACGGTTGGTTGTAACCGCTCGCCCGGCGGAGAGCTGGCACTGCTTTCGCATTGTGTGTGCGAGCGCGCCTTTCAGTGCTCTTACTGAATAATGACGTGCAAGGTGAGTGGAAAGGGAAAGCAGATCACATGTGTTTATCAGCGAGCGAGTCTGAGCGACTGACAAAGTGACGAAGATGAAGAGAGACGGAGGAGAAAGTCTCAGAGGGTCATTATGAAACAAACAACATCCCATCGAGAGGAGGAGAGGGGCCAGCTGGACAGCTTCCCAGCCTGTAGATTTATGGCTGCGTACTGAGGTGAGACTGAGAGGAGACACAACTCAAGGGGAGCAACAAATACACGCACCATTACTACGATAGGTAAGAATACTCCCACTCATCATGGGTGGATATATGAGGGAGTGAGCTTCAGACTGTCAAAAGAGAAGAACAATTTCTGAGGCTGCATCAGTCATAAAACGACCATGGAAGCGACATGCAAATATTCCCGCAATGACAAAATCATGGTGACCTTATTCTATTGTGCTTTTACTGAATCATTGTTTGGAATCTTTAAAGGACAGAAACTCTGAAACACGCTGTTAATTGGTCCAGAAGGCTGATTGGTGGGTCTCAGCTCGATTCAGCGTCCCCGTACGCTAGTTACAGCTGATAACCAGCCTGATGTTTAACAACGACTCCCGCCCTTTAGTGCATTTTAGCTTCTTCCTTCTGGATGGAGGTTTATAGTTTTGTTCCAGCAGCCGCGAACATGGTCGGGAAATCTCAGAACAGGAATCTCCTGAACTTGAGGTATTTTCGATCCTGGTGAGGCAGCGCCGGTGCTGTAATCGCTGCGTCAAACACACGCCCGCCACAGAGAACAAAAAGACAACATAGCAGATTGCATGCACGCGCACAGGTGCACGGAGGAACAGAAATGGTCAGAAGAAGAAGAGCCACAAAGACAAAACTCCCCCCACACTAATGACCACTCTCAAGATTCTGAAAACCCTTAATAAACACAGATGTGGTGATCAAGATTTGCAGCCCTGTCAAGAACCAAACTTTTTATCGCCCCCTCCTCTTTCTGCCATAGTCCTTGAATATAGTTGAATGCGCCGCTTTTGACATATGTCTTTGTTTCTCATGTGATTGCAGGTTTCAGAGCCTTGCTGAGGAGCCTTTATGAACCTGAATCCAATCACTGCTTTATATTTTACACACTTCAGTCAGAACACAAAACTTGTAGGAGTAAATGAAACGAAATTAAGGGAGAAGGTGAGAAACAAAGAGATATGAAACAAGAGTAAAAGAAAGAAAGAAACAAGAGACAAAAAGACAGAGAGAGAGAGAGAGAGAGTTGTTTCCATTTTTTGGCCCCGGCACAGCTGGGAGTACAGTACATTTTCTCTGTGTGGGTAAAGAGAAGGTAGGAGGCCTCCTTCCCTCTCCGCTAATCACACTTAATGATTCAAATGGGCCTAAGACATACCTTTGAAATCAAATCCACTTACAACCACACAAAAACACACACACACACAATCACACACATAGCTATACAAAGACATACAAAACTAGGAACACTTCTAGCCAAACTCATAGACACACACACACACACACACACACACCCGTGTGAGAGCACAGCCAGTGATTGTCATGGAGAGGAGAAGAGAGGAGGATGTAACTGAAGAAGTGTGAAGAAGTGTGTTTGCCTGCATGTTTCCAATCCATCAGCAGGCCCCTAACTAGCTCTGCAGTGCCACAGCTAATTGCTCCTAATGACCTCATAGGCGCATGCATGTGAACACACACACACACACACACACACACCCCTACAAGCACACAGACCCATGTAAAAAAAAAAAAAAAAAAATGCTGCACACACACACACACACACACACACATTCACAAGTGGCACATGTAAAGGAAAAAGAAGTTGAGCCAACTGGTGACCATAAAACACTGGCCTGTCAAACTGTGTGTGTGTGTGTGTGTGTGTGTGTGTGTGTGTGTGTGTGTGTGTAGACTAAGTACAACCCTACAGCTACATCAGGCTCCTATAGCGGCATTTCCTGAAACCTCTACGCAGCAAAAGATATCCTCTTTCATCTCCACCCCGAAACACAGACACACACACACATGCAGAAACAGAGAAAATGTAGGCTGCAGGCTTAGCCCTCGCAGGCTTCAAAGTCATTTGCCAGCAGGGTAAAAAAAAGCTTTACTTTCCATATTTCAAAGAATTACCATGTAAGCTGTGTGAGTACAGGGAGTGTTATTGTGTTCTCAGAGAGTTTCCATACGCAGACGAGGACAGTGTTTGCTTCTTAAAACCTTTTACAGCAAAGTGTGAGCGAGAACAAGAAAACAAAACACTAAAAGTGACAAAAATGTAACCAGAGAACAGACTGGCTGTTCTGCCACCATGACACTATGGGCACTGAGGGAATCCCCTGATAGCTCTGCAGGGAACCGGCTCTCCTGGGTCCGCATGAGTCTGAAAAGTTATTTGGAGCAGAACGCTGTCAACATAGAACCATGACAAAACGTAAACACAGCAAGGCATTCAAACATGAATGCGCCTTCATAAACACACACACACCATACACACACACACAGATTCATAAAAGTAAATTCACTCATTTGCACACACAAGCTACCACACACCAGCCAGAGAGCAGTGAAGTTATTCCCATAAACCCCCAAATTATAAAGTAACTTAGCTGCTAACTAATCAATAAAACAAAAGTACAAAATACTCTCAAACAAGAGTGAGTGCATGTGCTTGTTAAACAAAGAATTTATTCTCCTAAAGCACCCCCCCACCACTACCACCCAGCCAAACGCACACACTCGTATGTACGTGCATGTGTTGCGAACAGCACTCCTGCTTCTGGGTGGCTTCTTTACAACCGAGCAAGCATGTGCCGAGAACTAACACCACAACACTGGCATCTACGGCTTCATTTCCCTCTCCCGCTAATCACTTCATCGTGGATTTTTATGGTTGGCGAGGCGGTACACAGAACCGTGTTTCATCAAAACAGGCCTTGAGGTGAATATGAACACCCTAACAAAGAAATGTAATGGCTGGGTTCTTTTCATTCCTGACGCACATGGTGGACCACATTTTACCGTTTTGCATGAACTAATTCTTAAAACTGCAAAACAACAAACAAGTACTTATTTTTCTGTACCTAAATGATCCTCCCTGCTATGCAAGTGTTTACCATCCCAGCAGGAAAAAAACACTCGTCTGTGAACAACAGTGTAACCACCTCCATGCGCCGTCCAACTGTCCACCTCATGGCGACTTTAGCCCATGGCGCCTGTCCACTGGGCAGATACAGTGTGACGCTGCTATTGAGCAAAGTCCACAGAGGGAGAGGTTCAGTGTGGCTGGACGGCTCAACAAAATGTCAGACTTTAACGTTGTGCTGCAGCTCGTTTCCTGTTTCCTACCAAAAGTCAACGCTGGTTTCTGACCACGATCGTTCCCCAACCTCGGCCAAGCGGTTATTAGTCTAATCATGATGACGATGGTCCCCTAACTTTAACGAAGCAGTCTTTTTCACTCAAACCGCATTGTTACCCTAACCTTCACCGAGATGTTATTTTAACCCAAACACTGATCTGTCCCTGCGTCATTTCTGAGCCTAACCCTGACAAATGATTTCATCCTGCTGACAGAGACGTGAGATCAGATTTATGGTTCAATTTGGAGGACTTGCTGAACTGTCGCTGACAGCAACATCCAAATGATGGTAGAAATGATGGATTTCGATAATTACAGTCCCTGTGCTCCCTTCCAGTTGAGTGTTCCCTTTCCATCACACATATCACTTAACAGTGGAGAGCCTACTTGTTCTCATTCTACAGCTCAGTTTCAGGCCTGTAGACGTTTACCTTCAGAATACTGGATGTCTTACTCACCAGGCCACCAGAAATGGATCCAGAACATCATTTGCTGGGTGAAACTGCAGTTACACAACACTAATTATTAGGATGCTACATTTCTGAAACATTTGCACCATTTACTCTCACGTCATCGTGCTAAAAACAGTGTAAAAGCAATACAAACTGACATCTAAGCTTGTATGCTGACATAGTGACCTGGAGTTTGTTGTGGAGCAGAAAAAAACAAACTAGTCAGGCAGCAGCAGCAGTAGCAGTCCTGAATAGAGACAGATTCATGGGACTAAACCGACATCTATGAATCAAGACACGGCGTATCGGATACACTCTCACAATTAACAATACCTTGTTCCATTTAATCAGCTTGTTGTTTGGGTGTGGAGTTCCTTTGGAAGCTTAGCCTATGGCTGGTCTGCATTATGGGAACCAGGCTAATGGAGCATGCACACACACACACACACACACACACACACATACATCTTCTCAGGCCATCTGCCAAATTGCAGTCAGACAAAATGGCTACAGCTTTGGTAAATAGACTGCGGTCTGTGGTAGCAGTAGCACTCAGTAAGACAAACAAACATACCAGCCCACAGCCACCACCACCACCACCACACTCGACGAGAGTGTGGTGTGCGTGTGTGTGCATATTAATGCAGTCCTCGCGGCTCCATTTGTATTCACCTTAGCTTTTGTACAGTATTAATGCATGAGCATGTGTCAATGTTGCTGCGTGTGCAGAAGTGTGAGTGTGTTCAGTCGCAACTCTCAGAGCCAAAAGTAAACTCTGTTGCCAGGATGGAAAGAAAAGAGAAAGAGGAGAGGGAAAATAAAAGCTGTTCACAGTTTAAAAAAACAAACTATTCCAATAAATTTGCCCCCAATCCCCATCTGCCACCCCTTTTTTCTTGTTCTGAGCTGCTTTTATGGGTGAAATTAGTCGTCCCCAACCCCCTGACAGTGCAATAAAACACTCTGCCAGGTACATACACTTATACTAGGCCTTGGAGAGCGTAAAGCAGAGAAGAAAGAGTAAAGACAGAGATGGAGGGAAAAAGTGGGCTGCAGGGAGACAGAGAGACAAAAAGAAAGAGTGAAGGAAAAAGAAAGGGAAGCAAGAACGGGAGAACGAATGAGGGAAAGAAAGAGAAATAAGCAAATGGGCGGGGGTGGGAATGGAAATACGAGAGGTGAAAAATGCTCACGATAAGAGAAAAATGGGGAGAAGAAGTCGGAGAGAGGAAGAATGAAGGCAGATGAGAATGAAAATGCCAAAGCTACAGAGAGAGGCAGTAAGTTGTGAGGAGAGAAACAGCACATGAATGACTTTTACATCTGTGGCCAAAAATCCCTCCGGACCTTTGCACATACAGAAACACACACACAGATTCATCCTCGACTGTCTCCTGAGGATTTTTAAACTGAAAACTTTACATCCTGAAATGGACATCGTCAAAAAACGACTTTTTCCCTTTGGAAGGAAAAGGAGGGATGTGGAAGAACATAAATTCATGGGGGCCGCTGACAGCAGCCAGGAAACTAAGATGATGACTTGCCACAAGTGACCTCTTCAGGGTCGAGGGTTACCAACCCTGAGAAAAATAACAAGAAAGAGAAAAAAATGGAGAAAGAAGGAGAAGAAGGGTCGAGTAGCTCCGGACTAATTTGTTGCTACGTCTGAGCCGCGTGATAAAAAGCTTTTACATCTGTAAACTGTAAAAATGCATTTTTAATAATGTGCATTCATATATTTCACTCAAATATTTTCCATTGGCCATTTTTTATTTTGTAAAAACAAGATGTCAGCTTGTGGCAACGTTAGCCGAATATTTATTATAGAAGAAGGAGGATGTCTTGTAAAACTCACCTTCATCTTGATAACTTGTTCCCGCAAGTTAACTTCGCGTCCTGCTTATCCTACGGGACATCAGAGAGCATGTATTTGGGAAACTGTTACCTAAAATGGAAAAAGTATGTTAAAGATGATGGCTTAGAGGATGAAATACTAAACTCTTTCCCAGGTTCATTGAACCAGGCAGTATCTTATAAATCCTGCATGAATTATCGGGCCCTGTTTGCTCACACAGTCCTCTTAAATCCACTTGAGACTCAGGTCAATTTGGTCTCCCCATCCAAAACTCCTTCGCACCTGTGTTTTGTTCCTGTGCAAAGAGAGTATGCTTGCAATCAGCTGCAGGAAACGCCGGTAGGAGTCCACAGCACCATAAACCGTGTCTGTGAAAAAAGCCTCGTAACACATTCCACAGAGCCTCCTCGCTGTGTCATGCATGTAAGCGTGCATTGTGGGAAAATAGGGGGAAATGTCAGAATGCCATGTACAGGTTTTATTTCATGACTTTGGTCTATAAAGTTCTGAACAATATGCGTCCGCAAAACATGTCAGTGTCATGTGCAACTTGCAGAACTTTCCTGCAGCCGAGTTAAATTTAGAACATGAAACGTTGTCACAAAACCTCCGCATGTCCTTCGCCAATAAGCGCACAATGAGTTTTAAAGAATGGCGTGCAAATACAAACCCTGCAGTGTCACACCCCTGCTGTCGCACATCATCGTCCTGCAGCTCGCAGCGCAGTCAACACACAGCGCTCTATCTTTGCTGCAGTCAAACAGACAGGGACAAGTGTAATTGTGGCTTGCGGTTTGGCTGAGCATTCAAACGGAAAAGCAGCTTGTCCACATCTCTGTCTGTGTGTCAGCAAGGTCCATTTGTCTTCCAGGCTGTGCGTGCGTGTGCGTGCGTGTGTGTGTGTGTGTGTGTACAGAAGGATTCAGTACGCATGTAGATTATGTCTGTCAGCCGCTGTCTGTGGTAGTCGTGAGACAAAGATGGGGCACATGGGGCGCAAACATGCAAACACACACACACACAAAAGTCAAACCACGGACTTGGTATGGTGAGAATGCCACGCCGGGCGCCCACTGCCGCAACAAACGTGAATAAGCCATTTGTATGAAGCATTTTCCCAGCACACACTCACGCACACACACACGCACACACACCATATGCTGGATGACGTGTGACTGCAAACCCACATCGGGTATCAAAACTAAACACCCACATAAGCTTATACTGTACACACTGGCATTACACGCTCAGGCAGGCATATTAAGCAAAAACAAACAACAGACACACACGCCACTCTGGAAAGCTGCTGTGAACGTCTATTTTATTTCAGCTTCATCGTCTTTGATCCTGTCAATACTTGAAACAAGTCAAATGCTGTGTTTGTCCTCTGTGAATGTTAAATAAAGTTAAGAAAAACTTGAAACCATGACAAAGTTAAAACATTAAAAGATGATGGGATAATTTCAGACGTGTGCGTGTGTCCATGTGCATTGTTTAGAGGTTATTCTTGTCCGGACTCTCTGAATGAGCGGCAAGAAAACAGGAATCTGACTGTTGTTGAATAAAAAGCGTGTGTGTGTGTGTGTACGAGCGGCAAACTGAGGAAGGGGACCACCGGTCCACCAGACCACATATCAAACAGTGTGTGTGTTTGGTTTGATGTCTGTCATGCATGTAAAGGGAAACATCCACTCCTTTCACTCCTTGTGCTTGTGTATACTCAGACTGTGTATTTTAACAGTTTTATGAAGACAGTACACACTACACACACACACACAGTTGTGTTTCCATGACTTTGGGGGCATTACATTGACTTACATTCAAAAGTAGTGATTCATGTCACTGGGTCTTGCGTTTTGATAAGGAAGACGAGTCTCCAATATGAGTAAGACACATCACATACACACACACACACACACGCACACATGCACTCACACTCACACACATGCACACACACACACAAGGGTTATCTAGCAACTACCATCAACACTCACCCTGATGGAAAACTTGATTTTAAAACCCACTTTAAATATTTGGACTGGTTCCTCTTGTGGTTTTATGTTTCTGCTCCACAGTATTTCTCTCGCTCTCTCTCACACAAACACACACACACACACACACGCCCTACCTCTGTGTGAGTGTTTTCAGTGATGAAGTCACAGGACACCATACAGGCTGCCAGTCCAGTCCAGTGCCAGCACAGCAGCTCGTGCTCCTGGGCTCCGCAGGTTAGATTGGGCCGGTACGATCGAAATGTGAACGCTAACTCGGTTAATACTGGGCGCATTACGCATAATCCCTCGTCATGTTTTCTTCACAATCACATGTCCTTCTGCACAGAAAACGGCGTCATTCTACTTTGTGGATAATAAATATACGCACACATCATGCTGCGGTTCAGTGCAGACTCGGACTCCACAGCACTTGTGGTTGAAGGCTGGGGCAGACGCTGGCAGTGATCTAGGCATACAAACAAACTTATGTTAAAACAGCTGTTTCAGCCCTATTCAGCCGGGGCCTTGTCATCCCGATTCCCTCTAGACAGTGTGTCTTCAGTTCTGAGTTTAATTGGGTGTTTGCAAGCCAGCGTAACCAGGTCTATTTTTTCTTGGTTTTAAGTAGTGACACATCTCAACGATAACACCACTAAACCACCGAGGCCTCAGTAGCAAATCAAGTAATTCCACAAATGCAATGCAACAGCTGCTGATGAGCAAAACTTGAGGTGAGGGGTGAGATGAAGGCTGCTTTTATGTGTTATTTTCTTCGGCCTTCTCCACTGCTGGATTTGTCACATGAGGCATGAGCTTGCTTTGTGTTGATTTAATCAGTTTAGCTGGAATTCAGGACTTATGAGGAGCCCTTTTCTTAGTACTGCACAGCATATCTGAATATCAACCAGTGTAAAAGCCTGATATTATTCACAGCATTAGCATTAGCTACAGACAGGCCACAGACTTGACCTCTGTGTGGTCGGAAATGACCTGCAATGTGCAGTCTACCATTCAGATATGCCTTTGTGTGTACATATTCAGTATGTGTTGGACTGTGTTCCCACGGCAGGGCCAGTGTTTACCCTTCCTCTGAAGACATGAGTTCTATTTAAGGGAGTGGAGCAACAAGACGAGGAAAAGACAGGTGCCAAGGAAGTCAGCGCAGAGGTCTATGAATAACAAACTGAAGGATGATGGTGTGTTAGCAGGAGAAAGCAGCTCGCTAGCAGAGAACACGACCGGGAAAACAATGATTTATATTTCACTTATTGTAGGTTACTGTCACTCTTTCAGTCAAATCGCATAAAGAAGATTTAATGAACCTCTTCTTTGCTTTCTCCTTTGTCTCTCGGTGAGCGCGCGGCCCCATCTCTTTACAACTTTTCTATCTGAAGCGGTCGCTCCCTCTTTCCTCTCTACATATCTGTTACTGCGCTGGAAAAACAGAGCGCCCACCTCCCTTCTCCACAGTAAATCATTCACTCCTTTGCTCTCCGTCTCTCTCCAAATGCACAGCTGCATGTTGGATGTCAGCCCTTCACCTTGTCAACACAGCAGCTGAGGGAACATTTCCACTTCGTTGTCGGAAAACGCACACGCATATGCACGTCCTTATCACGTATTTAATACACAATCACTTCCTCGCTCCATTTTGCGGCAACGTTCGAGCCGAAGCAACGCACGCACGAACTACGCGCACGCGCCCCCAATGCATGCATAATGTGCATGCATGTTCTAAATTCTTATCTGATGGTGTCACGGCGGTCGTGGATGAATTACGTTCCAAGGACACACACACACACACACACACACGTTAGACTGGTTCCCAGAAGTTGTCTGTCAAGTGGTAATCCTACTAGTCCATTATATATGCTTTCATGAAAAGGTTCAGTATCTTGGCTTGTGCGAAGTACAGCAAAAACATGGATCATGAAAACATACTTTAGTGAATAACTGCAACAGCCACTCAGACTCATCCATAGAGCACCATACTATGAATGTGATGCGTCTCTGCCACTCTCAAAGTAGGTTATAGGCAACAACTGGGTGTCTGAAAATGCTATTCAAGCTCATTTCTTTGCCAAAGAAGAAAAAAAAAATTTGTTGAGGGCAACACCGAATGCTCCGACGCAATTGAATAATTCACTGCAGCGCCAAATCCACCATGCATTAGCGCATTAAAAAGGCATGCATTCATGTATGAAATACAGTTTGGACATACAGTGAATGCATGCGCGCTGTCCCACACGCAAACAGGACAAGGAGATAAATCAGTGTGTGAGCAGGGCTACAGAGATCCATATTATGTGGTTACTTAGTTACAGCACATTAATAAAACTCATCCCAGTCACCAGTCACCAGTCCGAGGAGAGGAGAGACAGCTGTGTCTGCAGAAGGTCAGGAGGAGGAGGAGAACTACTCCCTAATTCCCTGCAAGTATGACCGTGTGTATACATGTGCACACTTCATCGAAACTGTGCTTTTACGGGACGTGAAGTTCCCTTCTGATTAATTCTGAATGATGACTACAAAGGGACACAGTCACAGCACACAGAAACACAGCAGCCACATAATTAGCTCGCCCAGCCTACTCAGTCGACCTCTGTGCTGATGTGCTCTGCTCACTTTTTTCATGCGTTAAACCTCGCTAACGTGACATTTCTATAATCACAGGAAGCTGCCGTCAGCTGGCGGTGCAGATGTTCGGTGCATGGGAGATGATTTTATTTAGCTGTTTTTCTCTTGTGAGCCAAATTCTCACCCACGCAGCCTTGTGCAGGGACGGGGACAAATTTTTTGAGGCGAGCACATCCGTCCGCTTCCCAACTGGGCCCTCTACCACCTGCTCATCCGATTTCTGGGAATGGCTCATCAGCTGCCCTAGGCTGTGCGAGGGGAGTCTGCCGCTACAGACGAGCAGGGTTACAGGGGTTAATTCTGCAACAAGGGGCCGATTTATAGCCATGGACAGGACCCATCTATCAGCACTCTGTTGCCTGTCACCAAACAGGGCAGACAGAGCTGCCCTGGGCAGTCACCACTTAAAAAATGCCCTGTAGAATTAAAAATGAATAGATGAGATACTTCCTGGTGCATGGTAGTAGTCTACCAATGATGCTCATCTAACTATGCTGAAGTTATTGAAGGCGGTTTTATGTGGGATATTATTATCCATGCGGACAAGCCATTATAAGATTTTTTTCCCATTAGCCTGTGGTTTAAACTTCAAGACAAGATGTTCCTTAAAAGGGCCTGCATCAGAGACCATTCATAAATGTGCTTTTAAAGCGTGTAAGTGGTGTACAACTACAGGCAACGAGCAAATAAAGTCCTCCAGATGATTTTTATTACCTGATTATTCAGTATTTAGTGCACATGATGAACTATGATCCCCTGTTTGTGGTTTAGAGGGAGAAAGTGAGTGAGAGACAAAAGCAAAACACAATCAGAGCCAGGCCTAAACTTCACAAGAAGGCGTTTCCTGTTATTTCTCTGCGGTGTCCCCAGATAGAGCATGAGGCTTCAGTGTTGGTGTTTCTAGGAATTCAACTAAAGCGTCAAATCTAATGTAATTTGCTGGTAATGCATGCCAATGTGATAACAGCAGTATTTAAAACACATATAAGAGCCATACAGTTGTGCTGGTTTACACAATATTTCATTACAACGGAACATGACACCTGGGCTTTATTCAGAAAAGAAAGTGTGACTGTATGTTCAGTAGCTCTGTGTCTCTGCACATGATTGGAGCTAAACTACACTTGGAATTAAGGGTTGATAATAAGAAATGAATAAATAAATGCAGACTATATCTGAAATAGTGCCTTATATTAACCAATCTTATGTACTTAGCTCGTTCATCACTCGAACACTGACTTGTAAAGCATCTTGAGAATCTGTGGAAACTCTCAGGAAACCCACAAGCCCACAGATTATCATTGCAGTGACTGTGACATTTCACAAGCCCTATGACTTTTTGGTGGAGCTTATTTCTGGTGAATATGCACTAGTTTCACACTCGTTGATGTCATTGATGACACACTGTGCTGACAGGGTCAAAAACATGTGGCAGAAAAAAAAGAAGCAGAAATAAGAGCAGAAGTTCATGAAATGCTTAATGAGGGTGAAGAAGTCGAAAGGCCACAAGAAAAACTGACACTTCCTACTTAATAGTTCATACTTCCTACACACAGTGATCACATGACAGAAGCTGAGCAAAGCATCTTATCAGCCCAGCAATCAGGCTTTACTAAGATATCAGTTTCTCTGTCTTAAACTTTTGTTTTGTTTGTGTTGCTAACGGATAACCACTCATCTGCACTCAGGTATCTCCTGACTGTTTTGTACATTCAGAAGTTTTTACAGCAAGACGGTGTTGCACTGAACACTTTGATTTGTAACTATTCATACATATTCATATTCGGTTAAGCCACAGTCCAAACAGTGAATGTTTTAGTCTTTTCGCCTAAAGTGTTACTGTTATTTAAAAATCAACATCCCTTTGCATGGTGCGTGGACAAAATCACATGGGACCTGTGGATTCAGCACTCACATCCTACAGCAAAAGACCGTCATATGTCTACGGTAGGACCCATGAAGGAAACCCTCCAAGAGAAAAGGTGATGTACTGTATGTAAAATCCTCTATGATCTGTGCATTTGTTATTTTTGCATGTAAACAGTGTTTTCAGATTAATTCCCCTTCAATGCAGTTTAAAGTGAAATTATGGGAGATGGAAAAGGAAATGGTAAGTGTAAAAAAAAAAGTGATGGAGGAGAGATAAAGAAAGAGTGTGTGCAGTGCTGAGCGCGGTTGTGTGTGGTAACCTACAGCAGGGTAATGTGAGCCTGCAGTCCCAGAGGGGACAGATCACCTGTAGAAACCCCCCACTCTTTTCTATCAAACGCCCCCATCCCCATAAGCCATAAGCCCTGCTCCCACGCGTTGCTGCCCCCCCACCTTTCCAAACACCTGCATTCACATACACAGAAGCTTCAAAATACCAAATTCACACGAAGTAAAGCCACACAGTCTCAAACACACACTCCTGCATGCAGAGCATTCGCAGTTATGCACACTCACACCATTCCAAGGAGTTGGCAGGCCTATTAATACCACACTTCAAGGACTAAGGGATTGGGCAACGAGCCATAAGATGCTATCTGGTGACTGATACACACTTGTGTTTCTCTTTCTGTCCTCGGGGTACTGCCTTTCACTCTGCCTGCCAAGCTGAAAGGTTAGAATGGTTACATTCCCACAGCAAGACTGAGTTGGCCTTTGCAGGGCTGTGGTCAACCTAACATGTTTATGCACTCATTTGAAAGGAGAAGGGGCAGTGCATGAGAACCGCATACTCTGAATAAAGAGTTGTACTGTGACTCTAACCAGAGTACTTCCACTTCCCTTGTTCCTTCTTTTTGTGAACTGTTTGTATTTCATTCATAAATTAGTCAAACAGAGAGAACATGTCATATGAAATGGTCTGCACGGCCAAAGAGAGAGGAAGTTAGGAATAAAATCTAAATTAATTTTGAACAGCTGGTATTAAATCATCGCGGACGGATGCAGCGCCCATATCGGCACTGTAGCTGATTTTAGCATCATGGAGCGTTACAGCTGTCTGCTCAAGTGAGACTGCATTATTAATAATAGTAAATCAGCACGTCAGCACCAAACCGGCACTTTCACCAGCTGAGGCGGGGTGTCTTTGAGCCGAGGTGACAGCAGGTGTTGTTGAGTTTGTGAATGAGGGAGTTCCAACTGCAGGACTGACTGAGGACATTTAAATCCCAAAACTCTGTCGCGACATAAATACGTCTTTAACTCAACTCTTCTCCTCAAATCCTGCCTTTATAGCTGAAGACCACAGCCGCAGGAAACAAAAAACATGGTGTTCGCTCATTGTAGTTGCTCAGCCAGTCGACCTCATATGGTACCTTTAACTCCACACATGTACTTTGTGTCATTGTGGCGGTAACAAAGGTGGCCGTGATGCAGAGTCGGGATTAGGAGAGTTAAGACTGTGGGGAGGGTTTGATCCCAGGCCAGCCAGGGCACATGTCCTTCCAAAGGCAGGGCTCTTAAGCATTAAACCATCAAAATGTTAGCAGGGGTTGGTAATTTGGGAACGGAAACCACACCATCGAGTCCATTCTGTTGGCATCCACATGCAAAAAGAATCACATGAATGTTGTGTCGGAGGAAACTGTGTGGCATAGATAATTAGAAAGCCCTGACTATTTTTGCTTGGCCTACAGCAGTGGAAATCAGCCTCTCTGGAGTGCAAAACAAACTCTCACACAGAGTACATGTCTTGTGGTAAGTTTGAGAATCTAGTTTAATAATCTGAATGAGAGGTCAGACCTCCACGTTCTAACGATGATTAAGCAATACAAATATGTGGAATCGATAGGGGATGTTTTGAAACACTGTGCACACGAGTATATTATGACTGAAGTTGGTCTAATCTTTGCCATCAGTGACATGCACATCTGAATTTCCCAAACCCTCCCAGACCTCCCATTTCCCGCTATCCACATAATGTTTTTAATACAGTTTGATTGCATATTTACTGTGTCCGGAGCCCACCTCTGAAGCCTACAAAGACTGTTTTCCATACAGTCACCATCAATTAACTAGTCGACATGAATGTTTATGCTATGCTCGCGCTATCCCGAATATTGGCAGGCTGATTTCCCCCTGCAGCTGGTTTGGTCAGAAAGCGGTTTGTGCATAGAAGTAGGATGGCCAGAAAATACACTCCATGTGCATTCATAATAACCAAAACGCTGAAATTATTTATCATCAACAGCCATAGATGCACATTTAAGTCTCATGCACTGTCAGCTTTATTTATATCTTTTAAGATGTATATATCTATGACATTAAATGTACCTTACATGTAGTTGCAAACACATTTAAAAGCTGCGGTCCCCTCTTCTATGCCTCCCACCCAAATGTCAGCTTTAATGGAAAAGCCTGCTTGATTATCAACTCAGTGGTTTTATGGCTTAAAGAGCAACTGTGGTCATTATCCACTCAGTGTGATGGTCATTAGTCTGTCAATTCCAACACGTTGTCTGCTCACCCCTGCTATTCACACTCCACTGTGAAAGTAAACAGAGGGGACGGAGTGTGCTGGTGGCTCTGGCTGATGTGCTGCTGCAACCCCCCACCTCACACGCCTTCCTCTCTCTGCTCACTTTCTGTATCTACTGTTAACATTAATTGACAGGATTAATTGACTTAATAAAGCTCTGCTGCTGTGACGCCAAAAAACAAACAAACAAACAGACAAAAAAGCATGACGGAACTTTTTTGTCCTTTGCTCTTGGCTCAAATGAACCCGAGTCCTTGAAACTGAGCTTTGGTTTGGTTCCAAGTTTTCTCCATTCCATGTTCCCGTCCATTCACTCACTTCTTTCTCTCTCTCTCTCTCTCACACACACACACACACACACACACACACACACACACACACACACACACACCACGCCCCTGATAACCATCAGCTCCAGGGCACACTCTATTGTTTCAGCTCAGTGCTAATTACTTCAGGTCTTGACCCCAGATTCAGCCAAAGAGCAGCAGAGGGGGATGGTATGCGGATGTCTTTGTGTGTGTGTGTGTGTGTGTGTGCGCGCATGAGCAGAGAGAAGTGTGTGTTGGGGTACTGAAGGTTCAGGGTGGTGTGGGCTGGGTGGAGAGGTCATTGCTGCTGCCAATCAATTGTCACACTCGATGGCCTTAAACAGCAGAGTATAATCCGGGAGGGGAAACACAGCAGCACTATGAGAGCGGCCAACCAGACAGCTGTTTCCATGTTTTAACATCTCTCAACAACAGCAACTCCCTAGAAATACCCGAGAGAGACAAGCCAGGCTAAGAATTAAGACCCAAGGTTGTTGTTGGCTCCTCCTGTCACGTTCATAAACAATGCTGACGTGCGGTTGAACTCCGGACATCTCTTGTGGCAGCTACATTAAAATAAAGCATCACTCTTACGACACATGTCTGTTGGTCTGAAAGTGAAAGGCAGTGGTGGAATGTAACTAAGTATGTTAACTCAAGTATTTCCATTTAATGCAGGTTTATGCTTCTACTCCGCTGCATCTCCAAAGAAGATATTGTACTTTTTAGCCCACTACATTTGTCTGACAGCTTAAGTTAGTGTTGATTTTTAATGTGAATGTGTCTGAAAAACCGAAGGATGAACTGCTTCTTTATGGGTTAGGGGTTATTCTGCTACTTCTTCGGCTAGATAACCTGGAAATGCATCATCACAGAGTTGAAAACAGGCTGTTTTTCTAAACTCACGGTTGTCACAGGACGGCGATGCAACAGTCATGATGGTCTTATAGAACATGATGCATTGCTGTAGATCTAATTACCCAACAGTATATAAGGTCGATAAAATGAGCTCAACCTTAAACATCTACAGAATTAAAATGCAACACACACATTAATGCAGCCGTAATATTAATTCAAAAACATCATATATGCTAGTTTATTGTGCATTTTACCGTACAATGAGTACTTTTACTTTTCATACTCTAACTACAGTTTGCTTATAATACTTACAGGCTTTTGCTTAAGTAAGGAAATGCAGGACTTTTACTTGTAGTGAAGTATTTTCACAGAGTGAAAAGTACTTTTACTTAGACAAAGGATCTGAATACTTGGTCCACCTCTGAGAACAGGGGTTCCCGTGTTTGTAAATTTTAGGGCTTTGGAGCTCTTAAGTTGAGTTGATTACACCTGGCAGATGCATAAATAGTCTCAGGGTTGTGCAAATCACTTGGAAGAAGACGCAGAGTATTTGTTGAGTTTTGCTCCTCCCAAAATATTTGCAACAAATCCAAGCACTTTCTCTCCCAAGTCCACTTTTACAACTCAGAAAAGCCAAAACAACAGTCTTCACTGCTAGTTTCATGCTGTAAAAGAGAAGTCTTCTCCCAGGGTGCCACGAGCAAACAAAACCTGTCCAGTATGTGCATTCATTGCAATGCAAAACAGATTTCCAATGCTTCAGCATCACTTAAGGCCCTACTTTCAATTACAATGTCATGAGCACTTAGAGCTGATGGGCCTTTAGAGAAGGAGAGTGTGGTGAACCTGTGGTGAAGTTCCAGACAGGCTTAAAAGACCATTAGGGACTTTAAATATAAAATAAAAAACTTACACACACACACACCGAAAAATCTACTTTTCAGATGCTTATTTTCTAAAAATACAGCCAATAAAAGCATATGTAAACCACATCAGCCAGTATAAATACAGGTTCTGGATATTGTCAGAATTAGTAGGAGAATGCTCTCTGATTTCCTTTGCAGGAGGAGAGGAGAGGAGAGGAGAGGAGAGGAGAGGAGAGGAGAGGAGGCAACACAGTGAGGAAAGAACAGAACAGGATGGAGGAGAAAATGAAACGAGGAGAGTGGGCAAGAGAAAATGCTGAAGGAAAGGATCGAAGAGAGGAGGAGATGGGATACGAGCACAGGGGAGGAGATGAGGCTCGCTCTTCTATTTTTCTCTCGGATCCCGCCCTCCCGGTCAGGGGTTGGTCAGGGAAACCCAACTCCCGCGCACGGATTGGTCGGCTCTCCTCTGGACGGGCAAAACAGTCTCTCCTAGCAGACACAATAAAGTTTAGAGCTGGACGCTTGCAGGCAGTAGGCGCAAAACCAGCCCGCTCAGTGTCGACGCTGCGCCGCGCTGCGCTTCTCGCACGGACTTATTAACGGGGAGCAACGCAAGGAGGACTGTGGGATTTATCTACATGCAGATGCGCGTATTGTTTTAACTGAAAACACTTTTGATAACGCACAGATCTCGCAATGTATCTCTGCAGCGTTCTGGATATTTTAATCTACTGAATGATTCGGAGTTGGATTTTATAGCTTCCAAAACGCACGGACTCCACGCGCTCCACTCCCGCTGGACTATAAACACGCGCTGCGGTTTCCAGGGCGACCGAAGCTAACGTTGAGAGGAGGACATCACCAGTGCCAGCGCTCACTGAGGGCAGCGGCTCGGCGTCGCGGTGACCATGCCCGGGATGGTGGTGTCGCTCGGCGGGGCAGCCCTGCTCCTCCTGTCCGGGCTGGTCGGTCCGCTCTGCGTGGTGCGGGCGTTCGGCGACGAGGTGGAGGAAATGACCTGCGACCCGATCCGGATCAGCATGTGCCAGGGTCTGGGTTACAACGTCACCAAGATGCCCAATCTGGTCGGCAACGTGCTGCAGTCGGACGCCGAGCTGCAGCTGACCACGTTCACACCGCTCATTCAGTACGGCTGCTCCAGTCAACTCAAGGTAAATGAGTCAGTGGGCTGCCGGGAGGCGCGCTCAATGCGCACTGATGCCAGATAGGATAGACGGTGGGTTACTGGAAGCGCGCACTGAAGCTGGGACATGAACAAATTTAGGATCACTGATCCTGGACATGTCTGGGTCAAGATAGTCTGCTATATTTATTGTGTGTGTGTGTGTGTGTGTGTGTGTGTGTGTGTGTGTGGCATAGTTTCGGGGTTATTTCATAACAGTTAAGTGTGTTCGTCCAATTGGGAAAAAGCTGATTTTGGGGTCAGTGCTTAAGGTTAAGGTTATGCATAGTTGTTATGTTTATGGCAAGTCTCTAGGAAATTTATGGAAGTCAATGTAATGTCCCCAAAAGTGACCTAAGTAGTGTGTGTGTGTGTGTGTGTGTGTGTGTGTGTGTGTGTGTGTGTGCAGAGAAAGGGGAACACAGTGTGGTCCCAGAGCACATGACAGGGAGCTAGGGAGCTACAAGCAATAGCTGACTATTCAGTGAACTGTTCAGACTGATGGTGCCAGTGATAATGAGGGGCATAATATAGGTTGACCCCCGCCGAGTTAAAATAAGCGGAGGGGTCCCTGCCTGCCTTCCTTCCTGTTGTGCCAGGCTGTCATGCGAATTTCAATGAAAATGCCCCCTCTGTCTGTTGACATTCTGAGTTCATGCCCTGCACAGCAACAGCTGAGTCTTCAGTGCCATATACTGTACTCTCCTCTGCCTGACAATGGTGCCCTCAGTGTCCTAAGACAAATGCAGCTTGTTTGCCTCATGCACCATGTAAGAAAAAAAAATCACATTGGTCCCATTCCAAGTTCCTGAGATTTTATTTTAGATTAAAAGTTGGCGCATATTCTTCTTTATTTAGAGATCTCTCACACAGCTGATTATACCTACACATCTGCGTGTATAACAAGCAGTTTCCCCACAAGATATCCACATGATATTTTGCATCATTACTCTTGGGAAGTTGTTTGCAGGCCTCCTCTCAGGTCTTCTTTTGTAGTGATTTTGTTGAGTACAGGTGTTATTTTGAGATGCTAAATGATCTGATGTTTGAGATACTTGTGTGCATGTGTGTGAGACAGCCAGACAGAACAAGGAGCAACTGCAGCATAAAACCAAATTGCCCCCCCGCCATCCCACCCCCATCTGAAAACTGGCCTGTAAGATTAGCTGACACCCCCCTTCCCTCTACCTCTCTCTGTCACACACACACAGTAAAGAGGGAGGAAAGGGGAAAGGGAAACCCTATCCCCCAGCATTTGCTCTAATGGGAGGCTTCCTGACTAGTAACCGGAGCAGCTTTTAGCAGTGAAGTGACAGCACTCAGATTACCAACAGTCGGGGAAAACACCCAGAACGTGTTACATTACTGTCGCCGGTGGAGTAAGTTACTGTGGGAAATATCAGAAACTGTACTGCATCTAATTGAATATTGCACTCTCTCCTTTAAACGCCCTCTGGATAAACACAGTCCTGTCTTGTCTCATCTGCATCTTCCTCTAATGTTATAAACTCTGTTGAATCATGTGCAAACAGACAAACAGAAACTCCACTCACACTCACACACAGGGCAACTGTTTTTAAACTCATCTAATCGAACAGCAAATCACTCGACTCCCAATACATGTGGTTCAGTTTGGGAACAAAGATTCCCTATCTGTGGAGGCAAACTTAAACTGTCCTCAGATCAGCCAGTCTGCTCCATTAGCTTCGCTACATCCCAGATACTGATCAGAGGACAGTGTAACAAACTGGGTTGAAAGGGAGTTCCCTTTGACTCAGAGTCTGACATCCCGTACTTCCCATGCACGCAGTGAGTAACACAGTAAGGAGTTATTGTATCATGGTTGAGACTGATAATCAATAGACGAGACTGTTTCTGTGCTACTGTACAAACATACATTCTATGTCTTTAATTCTTACACAATTTGTTAATCGTGGTAGTAATTTTCATAGAGCAGCATCAACATGGTGCACAGGCGCACAATTGTATTTTTGCCTCGCAAATAAATTCTCACAGAAAGTAAGAGTTGTATAATGTTTCTGTGTGTGTTTCCCAACCACGACACCCTTCTTGGATTCATGTTTTATTTGGACTCTGTTCAAGGCCTGATTTCAAGCTGGGTTTTCTCTATCACTGGATCAAAAGCTCCAAACATTTTGTTCTTATCAGGGGCCCATTGAATATTTTGGTATTTTTGAAATGAACAATGGCTGTAAACCCCCCGCTCTAACACGCAGCCATCACCTTGTCCAGTCTCACAGGGCGCATGTTTGTTTCCTTTACCCGAAGGTAGTCGAGTGAACAATTTTACACCTCGGCTTCAAACAGATTTCATCGTAAAGGTGTGAAATCACATAAAATTGCAACCTTTGTTACTCCAGAGTTCTTCTTCCCCCACATCACCTCAAATGTGACTTCAGACTGTTCTCTATCTTTGTAACCCCGACTTAGATATCTATTTCAAAACCACTGCTGTGGGACAGACAAAGCTTGGCCTTGGATGACGGGGGATTATGGTGCATTACAGGGGCACATGCCCTCAGTGTTGTTAACTTCACAGATTGTTTTTAAAGAAGCAGAGTTGTATGTGTAACCTTGAAAGCAGGTTAGTGTTGGCGGTGGTGTTTGGACTCAAGTCCTGAAGTTTCTTATTAGGAGTGAAAATAGAGACCCGCCGCTAGAAGAGGTGATGCAACGTATTGAAAGTAATGACGGAGAGAGCAGCAGGATGGTGAGTGGTGTATGCGAGTAGATGGAGGATCAGCTGTAATCCTGTTGAAATATATAGACAGATTGGCCCACAGGGTAGTCACTGCACTGTTTCTGCTTCTTGAACAAGCACTAAAACATCGACACGAGTTACTTACTGCTTCACAGTTTGCTTTAACAGGAACAAAGCAATGCACTGAAATAAGACAAAACATTGAATAACTCTACAGTCTGAAAGTTGAAGTTGTTTTAGTATGCTGTCACTTTTTGCTCCTTGATATGTTTGTTTTCTCCTTTTCTTATTTGAACACATACCCACATTATTAGACACACGTGCAGTATCATCAGTCATCGCTCATTTCATGACGTGTGTGTCATTTCTTTGTGTTTGAACCTGCTCTGGAGTCACTCTGTACTGAATGCTATGAAATCTCACTGCAGAATGTATACTTAGTTTTGTAAAACAGAGCAAAACTTTCAACTTGTAATCCTGTATCTCTATTTTCCTCCAGTTCTTCCTGTGCTCTGTCTATGTGCCAATGTGCACAGACAAGGTTCCCATCCCCATTGGGCCGTGTGGTAGCATGTGTCTTTCCGTCAAGAGAAAATGCCTCCCAGTGCTCCATGAGTTTGGCTTCATATGGCCTGAGGTGAGTCACATCATCACACAGACATCCTGCACATATCAACTTAAGAATGTGGTTGAGTGATGTGGAAAATAGGAAATAAGAAGTTCTGAGATGAAATGCTTTCTTTTAGGACAAAATAAACAAATAAACAGAACGTATGCAAAATAGTAAAAAAGAAAAAATGAACCAAAGCCTTAATAAGTAACCAAAACTTCATTTCCCATCACATCTCGACTTCAGGTGCTCAACTGCAGCCTCTTCCCACCTCAAAACGACCACAACCACATGTGTATGGAGGGTCCGGTGGAAGAGCTGCCCTACCAGCCCGTCCGCCACCCTCACCACCAGGAGGAATGTCAGGCGCTGGGGTCCGCACCCGACCAGTATACCTGGTTGAAGCAGACCGAGAGCTGCACTCTCCAGTGTGGCTACGACAGCGGGCTCTACCGGCGAGGGGCCAAAGTCTTCACGGACGCGTGGATGGCGGTGTGGGCCGTGCTGTGCTTCCTGTCCACCACGCTGACGGTCTTGACCTTTCTGTTGGATTCACAGCGCTTCTCCTACCCCGAAAGGCCCATCATCTTCCTCTCTATGTGCTGTAATCTGTACAGTGTTGCCTACCTGGTAAGTGGAGGACTCAGTGTAATATTGTCACATTATCACTATTTTGTGCTTATTATTATGTTGTATATTGGAATTTTCTAAGCTATGAAGATATAGAGATTTATTCTCTTTTGGGACTTGGGTTAATAAATGTTTTCTTTTTTTTCTGTCCACTGTCACTTTCCGTCCTTTCCTGCAGGTGCGGTTAACTCTCGGCAGGGAGCGCGTTTCCTGCGACCTGGATGCAGCAGCAGTACCAATTCTAGTGCAAGAAGGGTTAAAGAGCACCGGCTGTGCCATAGTCTTCCTCCTGCTCTATTTCTTTGGAATGGCTTCCTCACTCTGGTTAGTATAAACAAACTCAGGCGCGCACACACACACACACACACATTTTTTAAAACCATATCAATCCTTCATCTCTTTGTCCCATTGTCACCAATTGTTGTGAATGGACTTTTGGGGGAACACGAGACTTGCATCCTGTTTTCTTTAAAGCCTTAACTATCCTGTCTCATAACCTCTGTGCTACATGGATTAATTTCCACATACAAAGGCAGCCTTTGTAAAAAAAAAAAAAAAAATAAAAAGAAAAAAGAAAAGAAAAGAAAAAAGCCACTTTTTGAGTGTGCTGCACCACAGTTGCAGTGGAAACACACTGCTGCCACAGCACTTTTTCTTCCTTTTTACTTTGCCCTCGTTTTCCTGTTTATCTTCACTCGTCCCTTTAGGAGCGGCGGCTGATATGAACAGCCCAAGGACCCCGCTCTCTCCTCACGCATTACTCTCTGGTGTCACGATGAGCACTACATGTGTCTGCCTGATTTGTTTGTATTTTTATGGTAAAAGTTGTTGCCCTGCTCTCTCTCAGGTGGGTGATCCTGACCCTCACTTGGTTCTTGGCTGCTGGACTGAAGTGGGGTCACGAGGCTATTGAAATGCACAGCTCCTACTTCCACATAGCAGCCTGGGCCATCCCAGCCGTAAAGACCATCGTCATCCTCATAATGAGGCTGGTGGATGCGGACGACCTGACGGGGCTCTGCTATGTTGGCAACCAGCAGCAGGAGGCCCTCACAGGCTTTGTGGTGGCACCACTGGCCACATACCTTCTGATAGGTAACTACAATACGATAGTACCATCAGCTTATATTTATATACTCAGACCCCACTTTTATTCTTCAACACGTAAGATCATCGTGTTTTCTTTATGACCTTTGTTTTCCTTTTTGCACATCAGGCACTCTGTTCATCTGTGCTGGCCTAGTAGCTCTTTTCAAGATCCGTTCCAATCTGCAGAAGGACGGCGCCAAAACAGACAAACTGGAGCGTTTAATGGTGAAGATCGGAGTGTTTTCTGTTCTCTACACTGTTCCGGCGTCCACGGTCATCGGCTGTTATCTCTACCAGCTCTCTCACTGGGGGGAGTTCAGGGCCAGCCCGCGGGACTCCTACGTGGCATCGGAGATGCTTCGAATCTTCATGTCACTGCTTGTAGGCATCACATCGGGCATGTGGATCTGGTCAGCAAAAACCCTCCACACCTGGCAGCGCTGCTCCGCCCGCCTGCTCAGGGACAGCAGGGCGAGCCGGGGGGTCAAGAGGGCACCGGGCGAGGGCTGGATCAAACCGGGGAAAGGCAACGAGACAGTGGTGTGAGGAGAAGTGATGGGAATGGACTTCTACCTGCTTCCCTCTCACTAACAGAAACACAAACGAAAGATGGAGAGGACAGAAAAAAGAGAGGGAGGTGAACGATGTGAGGCAGGGACGCAGCAGGAGTTTCTCAAGGACGTCACTGGATGTAAATGGCTCACTGAGAGTCTGTAAGCATGCCTCACCCCTCCCTAACTGACCCCGCACCTCTTACAGAGGAGACAAGTGGAGGTTTGGGTCGTACACAAGTAGCAACAGCAGCCTCTCTACCTCTGTTAGACTTCCTTTGCCCAGAGAAATAGAGAAAGCAAAAAATGAAGGAGAAAGAGAGACTGGAAAGGCAGGACAGACGCATCGATATGCAGACCAGACATGCCGATAAGCTGTGTAGCACCACGTCTACCTCTCTGTCTCTCTTTCGTCCCCAGAGCCCTCAGCAGAAGAGACTGAACCTGCTGGATACAATAAACCTTCTACCGTTGTGTCTTTTTAGGGTCTTTTTGAAGTTTTGAATCTTACACTGGACGGTCCTGGTGCAGACATGATGCAGGTTGACGTTTCCCAAAAGCATCTGAAAGCTTCAGTCCCTGTGGGTTTGTACGCCCACACGGGAGAATGAAAAATCAATGAAATGCCAGACCAAGAGTAATTAAAATCCGATGAAGACATATCAAATATGGCCTTAAATCTGTGACGTGTTTACATTTGAACAACATTATTATACACTTTTTTTTTGTTAATTATCACCTTTTGTACAATATAATAGAGCAAGTGATTTTGTTGCTCGACGTTTTTTGGGAAACCAGCTCTAAGCTGTAATAATGCACTATAATTATATACAATATGTGAAGTGTTTGTGCTTGTCACAAGTGCATTACCAGGGATGGCAAAGCAAAACAAAGCATCACACAGTATATTAATATGCAGAGAGCCTTAAACAGGGAGAGTTTGGTCAATTTTCAGTATGAACGCTGCAGAGAAAAATGGTTTATTGCTCACTTTTCTTGCAAACATTGTGAAGGCAAGGGCAAACGGAGAAACATAATGAGAGTTTATTTTTATAATACTTCTTGTACATTAAGGTAAAGCCTGTGGTAACGATGAAGTTAAACTGCAATGAATCCTGGGAGTGCCATGGCTATGCTTTTATTGACCCACACATGTGGAAGCGGCAAGGCGTCTGGGAAATGTAGGCCTGTGTGTGTTTTACCTCAGTAGTCTATGAGGAGCTCAGCGATCTTCCAATGATGTGTGTAGTCTTCTTGGAAACCCCGTACTGTATATGCTCTCGAGTTACCATGAAATCCAGGAAATTAAATTATTCCCTCTGCCCTCTTTTCCAAACATTGGACCCCAGGCAGAATCAAGAATTAGAGGTTATTAGACAATCACTCGCCAAAAGACACACTATGCAGTAACAGACACGTGTACGTGGATGCAGGTATACACATACTCAGAGGAATCAGTTCCCACGAATCTCATACAACGGCTTGTGTACGAACGAGTCACGAGCACCGTGTTTGCACGTGTCTCAGTTTCTTCTTCAGGTCGATGAAGCCATCACAGAAGCACAATAAAACAGGCGCTATTAATTGTCGAGTCTGTTCTGCCCGCGTATCTGCCTGCCTGACGCTCTCATTGGCCCGCTGCCTGCCTGCTTCTCTTTAACCTTGTCTGCTGCATCATGGCTCATTTCCCAGACAATCAGCCTGTCCCTGGAAAAGATTATTGTACACTGCATTTCAGAATTTCTTGGAAGATAGAAGCAAGATTTCTATTTGTCGTCTCCAGCGGTGCATTTTGTTGTGGGATAATCTCTCAGTATCTGCTTATAGAATGCACTATAAGCTTTAATTCAGTTACTCCTGGTCCACCGTGTCTTCCTGCTGCATTCGCCAAATTCTGCAACTCCTCCCGTGCACCGTAAGTTTGCCTGACAATCTATTGAGCAAAGCTCTTGCATTTCGGTGAGTCTTTGAATGTATAAAAACGTGGGGTGTGTGTCACATTACGCCTTCTACATTTAAGCAAAGGACATTTAGTTGTGGGCAGTTTAAATGCGTAAGGGCGGGAGTCATTTGAAACCAGATCGTGCCCCACACAGCCTGTCGCAGGTGATTTTGACTTCATGTTTGGAACGAGGCAGAGAATCATTTTTACAACGTGGGCTGTCCTCTCCCCAAAAAATGTTAAATGTAACACCGCCCTTATTGCATTCAATACTTTTGGCGGTTCTGGTGAAACCCAGGACCCCGAAAAACCAGTGCTTCTCAAGCCAGCATACCATGGCATACTTATTACATTTCCAAAGTCAAACAAACATTACATTGAGTTAAAGCGAATTAAATTAACCTCTGACCACCTCCCCTCTGAGCTAATGCAGTTTCCCTCTTAAACTGTCTTAATGTCTGTGTTGGCCGTCTACTCTCGTATGACCACACTGAGCTTCAGGTGACATTTCCAAACAGTCACTGAATAGTTGTGCCTCGAAATATTGTGCATGTGTGCCACGGCCTAATGAAGATTGAGAACCACTGGTAATACAGATTTGTAAACGCTTTTGAGAAGCCCAGATATGAATCAGTGCTGGGGTCAGATCACCAGCGCTGATCGTAGCCTTTAAAGAGTCTTTAGGCTGTTCCTCTGTGTAGAAATCGTGTTGTCTTGATGATGTCATTGATGTATTATAAAGAAACTGCTAATTTATCCTTGTAAAAAAAAAAGTGACAAAAAATTTTAAAACTTGTTTGTTATTTAAAAACACTTTTGTATCAGAAGAAGATGATGAATAAAAACTTTTTGGTTTCCAACACTGTGATGCCATTTTAAACTGCGTTTATGCATGTTTGTGTATGTGCGTGTGTTCCTCAAGTAAGTGCAACAGAAATAGGACTGCAGCTAATTAATTATTGCTGATTAAACTGCTGATTTTTTTCAGGAAAAACTCATCAATTTTGCTCTATAAAATGTCGAAATATAGTGAAAAATGCCTGTTCCAGTGTCCTAAAGCCCAGTAATATCTTAATGTCTTGTTTTTTTTTTAAAAAAAAGAAAGAAAATCAGGAAATTGTCACATTTGTTTGGTGTATTTGCTTATAAAATGATTAATCAGTTATCACAATAGATGCTGATTAACTCCCTGTCGATTGACTAATTGATGAATCCGCTATGAATAAACATCTAGCCAGTGTCATAGAATCAGAGCAGAAATCAAAGATGCAGACTTAATGAGTAATCCTGCTTCAGCCGTTTCCACGTCTCCCAAAAACCTGCGACTGTGCTTTCAGAGTGTGAACGAGTGCGTGAATGAGTCCATTTCAAACTCCTTTGCACATCCTCTCAGCTGTGCTCACTTAATGGGTTGAACAATGCTGCCACCTCTTGCCTGATGAGACAAATGAAGTGTCGGTGCGTCAGAAGGCGCGCTCACCACTGAAGCGGTGTTTGCAGCCTCTAAATCGGGTTAACTGCACATGTCCACGGCAGCGACTCTGTTTTGATCCGCTTTGCTCCTCGTTTTAACAGTTACTGCGGGTTTGGATAAGAAACGCTCCATGACCACTTAATTTGTTTTGAATCCGCAGTGGAAACGCAGTGATTATATTGTGTAAACTTTACTGTACCGTCAATCACATCTCATCAGCTCTGAACTTCCAACCTCACCGACACACGCACGCACACACACGCGCGCGCACACACACACACACACACACACACACACAGACGCTCACATGCAGCACACGCAGACACATTCACAGGAGCACACACACCTCCTCTGACTCCAAAATTTGTTGTAATTTGGTTTAACAATTACACTTAATGCACGCTAGGCTGTAATTCACCAGCACAGGGGTAAAATTGCATCTGGAAAAACTGATTAATTCTGGGCATGCTTGAGTGTGTGTGTGTGTGTGTGTGTGTGTGTGTGTGTGTGTGTGTGTGTCAGGAGAAAGAGCCCAAATATCTAAGTCTGCAGCTCAGATTGCCTTCCTGTAATTTACTGTGAGTGAATTGAGTGTTTGTTTAAGAATTCACTCAAAAGCCTGAGGTAAAGGGAAAGTGACAGCATCTACTGCTCTATTGTTTCCAGATGTGGCTCCACTAACACACACACACACACACAAGCATGTTCACAAACCCGACATGCACGTTCACACAAACACAGACAGAAAGGGGAGGAGTTAAATGAGTTCAATGCTCTCAAATTCATACCCTAAATGGTGGTTTCTGTATAAAGAGGAGTGTGTGCGCGCATGTATGTGTGTGTCAAAGTGAACAACATTCTGCCGCTGTTCTCTCCAGTCCGCATGCAGGTCATTTTACCTCCAGGATTCTCCCTCCCACGGTTCCAACGTTTCTGTGGTTATTTGGAGATTCAGTCACTTGTCACTCGTAGAAATCTTTAACGGCTACCAGCTCACCCTAAATGCTGCTTTTCCAACCGTAGAAATAACAGAAAAATACACGTCGAACTTTAATTCTTACTCACAAATGACAGCTTTTACAGCGTAACCTCTGGATAGCCGCACTTGTGGTGACATTTGGACACAACTGGTTGATACTGTAAACACACACACACACACACACACACACACACACACATTGTTCCACTCTGTTAACTAATGTCAGTTTTTTTTTTTTTTTTGCACAAAGCTGAAATGTGAAAGGGCCCTATTAAAATTCCTTGGCCTAATATTCCTGGGAATGTATTTCCAGAGTTGGGTTCCCTTGTGTGTAATTGTGTGTGTGCGTCTGTGTGCACGCATGGTTGTGCGTGTGTGTTAAGGGAACTAAAGACAACTGGAATAAAAAGTGAGCGAGAAAGAGCGGGCGCATAGGCTGAAATAATGACAACGAGAAAGAGGGAAAAAAACGGAAAAGAAAAAGAAGAAGTAAAAGAAAATATAGAGACAAAAATAGAAGGGAGGGAGTAAGTGAGAGGGACTGAGTGAGAGGAAGAGAGCAAAGGAAATCTGTCATCCTCCAACAGCAGAATGCTGCAGCTGTTCCCTCTCAGCAATGTTGAAATCATTTTCCCGTTCTGCTCAGCGTCCATGCTCGTATGAATAGTTTTGAGTAATGGCCACCACTAGGGATTCTGGGTGACGTAGCCGTCCTGGCCTGAGAGCCAATTTGGTGCAAGAAGGATTTGTAAATCCTGCTTCTCGGGGCCAAACAAGCTAACGAGTTGCGACTGAAATCCAAAAGCCCGGCCAAGAGAGAGATTGGAGCATTATTCACCATCAAGTTGAAACAGAGAGCTCTTTATACACGGCAGAGGGTGTGAAAGATGGAGCTTATTTCCTGCCAGACAAAGATATTTTATATGTTTAAGGTCAGGTCATCAGCACAGTAAGTATTATGTTTTGATGTGGTGGGAAGAATGGGCTTACTGGAACAATACTGGAACCGCACTGACAGCAAAGAAACATTGAGACACTATGAAGCACTGATTTAACCGACCAGGTTGTTCTCTGGCTTTACAAAGAAAGGCCTGTCTGCATGCTTTTAATGGTTGTTGTCATGTGATTCGGCTTATTCAAAGAAACATGTTTATAGAGTTTTTTTGCCTTAGTAACTCCATATATTCCTAACAAATAATAATTTCTCATAACCCTCTAATCCCTGAAACATCCAACACTGGACTGAGCCTCATAAAATCTGCAATTTACACATGACAGTGTTAACATGTGCAAACTGGCATCTCAGGTACACCACTATGCCACAGTCCCTTTGTCACCACTAGATGTCACTCTTTGTCCAGACCACCTCGCTGTGATCAGTCACCATCTGCGGCACTTTCTCCACTGCAGCCATTTCTGGTTCCTCTCAACTCCACTAATGCTTGACTTAAGGTTATTTTTCCATTTATCCCACTTTTATGCTCATTTGGGTGAATCAGACATCAAGAAATATTAATCGACCAAAGACATTGCTCACATAAAGCCAACAAATTACCAGCATGTTTAGCAGAGATCAACATCTCTCCTGGTTGGATAGAAGACAAGTCTAACCTGATAAAACTGAATCAGCGATAACAAAATCCAGTTTTTAGTATTCACATATCACCTCCTGTCATCTCAGTACTGTTTTTGGGCTCAAAATCATCTCAACAACTGAGATCATACTTCAAATGAATCATAAAATCTTTCTGCAGCATTCTGGCAGACAGTGGCAGTGAATGGAGATTTACTCAAGTACTGCACAACTTTAAGGTACTTTTACATGATCCTACTTTAAACCACTACTTCACTGAAATCATACAGAAAACAAAATCGAATATCATTCATGCAAGATATGAAGTTTCTCATGATCATGGTGAGCAAGTGAGCAGCCACGGGGATAATGACTAGATACATACATATATCTCATAAGGTATATAATGAGCACTCAGGGTGCCATTTATTGTATATAGAAACTGTGCTGTTAGAGGCAGATGTGTATGTAAATAAATGTGGTACCATGTGGGAGAAAGGCGGAGTGATTGCATGTTATTTCAGAAGGACATTTGTCAACTTAAGAAATATCGACGGGTCAATATAGTCGCTTCAACTCTCTCTGTGTCACTCCCACACACATACAGACATGGAGAGACAGGGGAGAGGAAAGGTGTAGTGACAGCAGGCTCGATTCAAAAGAAAAAGGGTGCAAAAGAAGAAAATGAGGTGGAAACAGAGGGCGTGGGGGAGGGAAGGAAAGCGAAGCGGGGGGAAATGAGAAAGAAAATGAGGGTGGCGGCGTTGTGCGGTTATGGAGAAAAGTCGGAGGAAAAGATTGAGGGAAAAGTCTAACAAGCGGAACATAAATGATTCCATTGTTTTCCTCAATCAGAAAGCCAGTTTGGCTCGCCAAATGACTGGAAATGACTCATACAAACACAACCTCTCTCCAAGAGCCTGTCTGGGTTTGTTTCCTATTAGTTTCTTCCTGTGCGTGTGCGAGTGCAGAAATATAAAGCATAGAGAGGTAGGCCACTTTCTCCATGTCATCTTTTCTCTGCTGGTGTGTGGCTTTAACAGAAACAATTCAGTTGACCACATCTCTGCTGCTAACCACCTGCCGTATAACCCTGAGCTCTCATGGGAGCGTTGGTACTTTTTGTTGCTGCTATATATCAAACAGCTTTACTATTTTCATCAAATGTAGTGCTGCTTCAATTTTTCTAATTCTGTATCTCCATTTTCCCGCCTCACATGCATTTGCTCTATTATACGTGTCTGTTTCTAGGTTGTTCCAGTGATATTAAACATATGTATGTATATGTAGGCTGTACTATCTGTAATTCTCAATCTTTCTTTCTACAATAGCAGCTCTGTGAGGCTGTCCTTATGCACAGCGATGCTTTGAGCCAAATGCTAATATTAGCATGCTAACATGCTCACAATGGTGTCTTTTAGCATGCTGACAAATGGGAATTAGCACTAGACAGAAATGTAGAGGTCATTCATTTTGCAGGTATTTGGTCATAAAACAAAGGATGGGGCAGGTGGGGCTCCAGGAAAAGTCCCAGGATCACCAAAGTCATGAGCATCCATCCAGTAGATATATTACTGAGTAAATGAGAACTTTGACCTGCTGATGGCGCTAGAGTAAAAGCCCACAGGATTCGACCTCTGGCGTCCATGAAAAAAAAGCAAGCTTAGTTAATAATACAAATCCAGTCGCTTTATGTTTGTACTTGATATTCTATCACCTAGAGGACTGAGCCTTCATACATATAAATGTAGAGCAACAAACCATGAAGCACAAAATGTAATTAGACAATCAACATCTCCTCTACGCCATTCTACAGATCGCTTTTGATGGCGTGTGTGTCTGCATGTTGTTTGTGTTGGCATGTTTAGCTCCATCTCGTGACTGACAGTGTTTGCATGTGTGTGTTTTTGTTCACTCATGGGCCAGTGACTTTGTCCTGCCAGTTTGAAACTTTATTGGCTGCCTGAATAGCAATGACACAATTAGCTAAAGCCTATGATCCAGGATTCGCTGTGCCCTGCTTATTAAAACTGGTCCAGCACACTGCAGCTGCACCCTTGTCACACCGATATGGAAATGAAGTGGCGCACACACACACACACACACACGTTGTGCACACACACACACGGATAAAAACAAAAAAAACACACACACACGGTAACAAACCAGAAGTCATCAGATAAGAAATAGAAATGCAGGCAGAAAATGAGGAGAGCGACTGAGGAGGAGGAAGAGAGGCCTGGAGGGTAAATGATACTATCTATTTTTCTCTACTGTGTTATCTACCAGATGATTAATACACACATGACCTGTTTCCAAAAGCTTGTGCTCTTTTAAAAAAAGTCTCAGAGTAACCACCCCCCAGAATCCATCACAGATTATTGATTATGTACTTAAAACTATTGCTGGGAAATTTCTCTCAAGTGATGAAAATATGACTGTAGATGATTATCTCCTGCTTCCAAATCAAAAATGTAATAACACATCTTCAGTTATGCTCACAATTCAAGCTACGAGTGCTCAGTGGAAAGAAGGGCAGCATGTGGGCCACAACAATACGCAGTAAAACATTTTGTGCAGTGAGAAATTGTGGTCAGGTGTGGGTTTTACTGCAGCGTCACTTATTTGCAGTCTCAGTGTAATAACTGATGAAAGGTTTAATTGGAGACTTCCTTAACTCTAACCTCATGTGACGCTGTCAGGTTCCACACATGAATACCAAGTGAAACATAAGTTTATGAGTGGGGACATTAATTAGACTTATTTTTAACCTGTGGCACATATCCAAGAGGCCATTTCTGATGTATGAAGTATGTCACAAAAACTGCCTCGGGGAAATGCAGCAAAAGTATTATTGGTGGTTTTCATTTGAAACAGCAACGAAACTGGGTAAAATGAAGGAAGGTAGCAGTTAAATGTTGCTTTGAATAGAATATAGAATATATGTTACCACACCTACTGTTGAAGAATAATATAAAACATTTCTGAAAAATGATTTAGGCTTGAATTTTGATTCTGAAATCTCAACAACCCCAATGGCCCGACCGTTCAGTTTGTTCTGGTGAAAAGCAAAGATTCTTGTGTTCCATTTCAAGAAACAGCCACAATCAATCAATGGCAGCAACAAACACACAAATGACCACAAAACTGAGGCGACTCATAGAGGAAATTTCACAATAATACACCGATCATAACACTCTGGCAAAAGATGTCTCGTTGATGGAACACAGAGCTTAAAGCTAGATGAAGCTCATCAAAAACCATGTCAAATTCATGCATAGATATAAGTTATGTGCAAACATGGAATGTTTCAATTAATATCATCATATTTTAGTCTGAATTTTCTGATACAAATCAGCAGCTCTTTTATATGCAAATAGCACTAGAAAAAACTCACTAAAAACACATTGTTGTGGTTTCTATGCGACAGTGACAGGTGAGAGAAGAATTTCAGAGCCGTGCAGAGACGCCTGAGCAGTTTGAAGAGAGGCCAGAAATGAATGTTCGTCTCAACAAGCAACAGAAAGGGAACTTTATTTACCTAAATGTGGACGCTGAGAAAACATGAATACAAGTCAGAAATGGGCACCAGCTTAATGTCACACCTGTGAGCGTCAGAGAGACAGCCCTACTGTTACTTACACAATTTAACGATGACAACAAGCTGTTACGCCTTACAAATACACCCAAAGCTACGGCTTTAAAATGAAATGATCTAATTGAGGAGTCGTACTTGTCTAGTTGCTTTAGGCTTCATGAAACAGCCAATTAACAAATCATTTTGACAGATTTTGTGCAACTCTGCTGCAGAGTTCTTCAGAATGCCACAATGGAACTGCGGTGTCGCACAGACTTCCTGCTTTGGGACATTTTCACTGTTCATCAAGAAACAAAAACACTGCTCTCTTTTGTCAACAGCTTAACATGTCACACAGCAGGAGAAACACAGGTGTGACTGACCAAACGGACGGCGGCTGAATGTAGCTGCTTCCTGATTCAGGGTCCTGGTATTGTGCATGCGGGTTCACTGTCTTACAACTCATTGGGACACATGAATGGAACAGAGCCAGTGTTAATATTATTTTTAACACCTGTGCTTTTCATGCTATAAGTCAACGATAAGTATGACAAGTGCTGTGAAATCAATTGAAATGCTCATATTGAAATTAAAGACGTTGGAGTTACACACTAATTACTTATTTTACAACCTCTTAATGACCTGGAAGGTCAATAAAATTTTCCAGTTGTTGCCGAGGTGACACCCTGAAATGTAAGGCTGCTGTATATGGTAACTGGCAGAATAACGTTGGCTACAAGTTAATGGCGCGTGGCTAACGAGCAAAATCAGCTGCACGTAAATGGAGGATGTATGCATGCACTGTGATGGGTTTCAACAAATGAGACAAACTAAGAGGAACTATATTCTAGGCGTGTGACTGAAATTGCAGAGGGTGACAGCACATTATTTTAAGTAAAAGAATCTCATATGGTTATAAAATGCAGAGGGTACCGCAGAGTGTGGGGGAAGAGGAAATGCCTGAGAGAGAAGGGGGGAGCAGAGGAATAGAGTCAGAGACTGATGAGGCCTATCATTTTCCATTAGCGAGGCCCAGATCATATAACTCATCCCTAATGAGACAAATATTGGTTACAAACCACACACAAACACGCACACGCACGCACACACGCATGCACACACGCACGCATGCACACACACACACATTAAGATGCCCGTGTACATACAAAAACAGGACGGCACAATACAAGCAGCACCTGTACACAGTTTACACACTGGATCGTGCTTTTTTTTCCCTGTATAAACATACGCAGACACACACATTATCGTGAGAACTGCACGCGTGAGTGTGCTTATATATGTCTGTATTTCAGGTAGCATAAAGTAGCTCCAGTATAACGGTTATAATCATGTCGTCATCACACATTACGATGACGACACTGGCAGCCTGAATCGAGAACAGAGGCTACTTTCCGGGTTTGAAAGTAACAGCAATTACTTCCAGCACAAGTATCACACAAAAACAATAGCTTTAATTGAACTTTAAATGTCCTTTGATAGCACAAACACGACACTGACATTACAGCTGTGAGTGAGGAGTCCTATTATGACAGTAATGTCATAGAAGCAGCAAACAGCAGATTACAGTCGCTCCTCAAACAGTCTATTTATGAAACATTCATCTGAAATCTGTTTGGGTAAACTGGGGCTTCTCTCTCCTCCTCTCTGTTTGGCAGCAGCTTTATGTGCCCTCTGTTGTGATTATGTTTGGTCAAATGTGTGCTATTATGACTGCAGCAGACAGCTCTTCTGCAAATATCACAGCTGGCAACATTCTTACTAGCAAGCTTGGAAAAAAACTAATGAAAATATGCTACAATTTTCAGGCTGAAACCAGCTGGGCCACCGCGGCCAGGTGACGGCTAATCTCCTCTTTTACTGTCGGAGGCGATAATGCTGTGTTATGGTCACAATTCAGCAGCTAATGGAAAAAGAATGGGTTTGTTTCGAGCGAAACACAAAGGAGGGAGACTGCCATGTTCACGTGCAGTTGCAGACCTGCAGTTGTTCAGGCAGTTTGTGCACAAACTGGGCCCTAATTATGTTACCCCCCAAAAGGCTTCTGTACGTACAGCCTGTGCCTGCGCACTTGGATAAAGTAGACCAAACATTCGACATTTTAATTGGACAATCAATCATCCTCTGCTTTTCAGGCGGTGGCCCCCAAATACCACACCACTTTAAGTATGGATGCACACCTGCTGTTTGGCTGTTGATCATAAAACAGTTTTGTTTTCTGAAAGGGAAAATGAAGGCAGTGCGTGTCTCATGGAGTGACTCGTCAGGGAAAATATCACATGCATGGTGACAGATGCTGCTTCAAATATGAAACTCATGAACTTGTGCACTGATTCGGGTCATTAAAATGCTCCTAACCTCACAAGCAGCAAAGGTATTGTGTATGATATTTATTTTATTTATCATGATTATACCCTTTAGGGCTGCAACAAACAATTATTTCTATTATCAATTAGTGTACCAATGATTGTCTTAATGAATCAAGTGTTTGGTCTATAAAATAGATATTTCATAAATGTCTATAAAATATTGATCCATGTAATAGTAAAATGCCTTTTTTCCTTCTGGGATAAATATCCTATCTGTCCTATCCAATCCCTAAGGCTAAATCCTGCTGGAAGTGTATGTGAGAGCAGGATGAGCACCACCTCCACTCATCTCGGATTTTAACAGTTCCTCCCGCAAACTGCGGCATCTGCTCAAGCCGAGAAAGCCAGTGGCTCAGCCCGGCGTGACAACAAACTCTGTCCCCCGGCGACTGCAGAGGAATACAACAACACAGGTGAACGCTTCACTGTGCTGTCATCCCTCAGTGATGCCACCATGGAGCCGTCAGGGCGAGAGGAGGGTCTCTGGCTGCAAGGCACTAACTATTAAAAATGATTGAACACTCTGGCCTAGAAAAAAAAATCCTCCGGCGGCCACTCATCGCAGTCCACCTGGGAGTAAACCTGAGGTAGTTCAATCCGAAAACGCTGAGTGTAAAGTCAATGGCGACAATGCTGGACTCGAGATTTAAGACCACGTGGCCACCAAACAAATCTGCTGGACCCTGCAACCTCCTCAGGGGATCTTACAGAACAAAGACAGAGCTGGCGTATAATTATACGACCGTTATCATGGAGTACTGAACTGATCAGTAAGTCCACAGTATTCACTAACAGTCTGTCAGCATTCCTTGGGTAAAAAATAAACTGTGGAGCCATCTGGGCGGGTATGTAGAGCGTAGCAGGAGGAGACAGTGTGACTGCTGATGCAACAATGCAGAAAGAAAGCACACTATATAAAAAATATATATCATCTCATGCACCAGCTGGTGAGAATATGCACAGACGGAATACATTCAGCTCAAATACTAGCAGCCCTTCATAGTTTTGTTCTGTTGTGTTTGTTGGGTGTCGTGCTGATGTCATTCTTTTGTCTCCCGTCCATATTTCCAGGGACACATAAGCGTTATGACTCACTTGTGTTGGCTGCGTATTAAAGCCTTAATGCTTACTTGTGCGCTATTTGGGCAACTAAATGCAACTGGCTTCCTACTTTTCTTGTGTTCATAAGCTGTGAGTCATGCACAAAGGTTAAACGCCACAGAACTCCCCCTCCGGTTAGCGGAAACGTTGAAGCCTCTCAGTCGAACACAGCGAGTCCGACTGCCTTTTGCCGGATTGCACACTGAGCTCATATCCTCAATACTGTTTCAGGAAATTCTGGGGTTTTAACAACCTGCGGAGGAGTTTACTGTCTATAATTACACAGAAATTATGCACGGTGAGTTTAGGCTTAACTCTGGTTTTTATTGAGAGTCATGATTCTTAGATTTGACTAAAGCTTGAATTAAACTTAAGGAATTTCATGTTTCTCTATTATTTACATATCTTGCGTTGTTTGGTTTGAAACAGCACTTAGACAACTCATATTACTTTCTGGGGGCCAATCAAAATGTTATCAGAGTAGAGGTAGAGTTTTACGACCTGGATGACTGGCAAACGTTCACAGACAAAATGCGTGGCTTCGACAGCTAGAGTCAGTTGTTTTCAGAAGGAAATAATGTTAAATAACGTGTTGACACTCACGTAACCATGAGTCATGTGTTGTATCTGCCAGTCTCTTGCCCTGCTCTGCCTCTCAGTTCTCCTCTCACTCAGGTGGTGCAGCTCTTACTGATGATGTGATAATACAACTACAATTCCAGTAAAGTATATGAAACCAGTCATCCCACTGTACTGATACTGAACTGCATGATGTAACAGCTGGCTGTGTGCCATCTACAGCCTCTGATTTAATGAGGTAGTCTGTGACTCTAAGGACATGTTTCTGTTTCCTTCCCATCTTTTGTTTATCAGGCTTTGGCACCACATCTAATAATTCAGACCTATACAATTAGTTTTTTCAAAAACAAGTTAGCACCTTTGAGATATATGGCACCACAGTGTCTGCTTCCAGAAACGCACATAGATGAATGACTCTGATAGGACTGGACATTAAAATGCTCATTACTTCTAGCAGTCAGGCTTGGTCCTGGCGGCCAGCCTCCCTGCTGTCCAAACCCACTCCCCACCAGAGAGTGATCAGTGGGCAGCGCCGCACATTTTCTCCAATGATCCATGCCCATGTCCAAAACATATGGCCTCAGGTCTCGTTAAACAACCACAGAGTTAATCACCAGCCCAAGAAGTTCTGGCACTAATTGCACTTATAAACCACTGTGTGTCAGAACAATAGATGTGCTCCGGACAGTCCAGGAGTAGCACATTTATATCCCACCCCTGGTTCTCTTTAATTATGCAACAAATGAGCCAGTTCATGTCGTCACGTTCAACATCATGCTATGCTTTATCTGAGGCCGCCCAGATAAAGTCCCTGTGGACTCTGTCCTCACCCCTCACCTCGCAAACGCTGAGCAAATATTAGCTTTTCTCCCTGTGCTAGGATGAAATTGGGGAATCTTTCTCTGCAGGATCCTGCAGAGCAAGTAGATACTGTGAACATCAGTTCATCACTGGCACATTCTCCACGCGGGGATTTGCAGTGATTGAAACCCCACAGCCGAGTCTGAGAGACATTATTGTAACAGAAGAGGCTAAAGCACATCGGCACACAGACAAGTTGTGCGTAAAGCCAAACCGTAAGCACATCATGCATTTGAAGAGGGTACTCTCGAGGAATACACCTGTCTTTCCTATGCATTGAACACTGCATGAGCAACCGCACACACCGAGGTGGGTGATCAGTCTTATTTCACAGCCACATCTTGTGAGCCGTCTGCAAAAATCAATGGTAAATTTAAATGTCAGGCAACGCTTTAATGGTAGTATAACTAAAATGTCAAGAAAATCCACAATCGCTCTCTCTTCCCGGGTTAGTCCACAGAGACACACACACACACACACACACACACACACACACACAAACACACACACACACACACACAGAGATACCTATTTACAGGCACAGCATGCCAGTGCTTCAGTGCATTTCCATTTCTTGTCACTCCCCGTCTCTGTTTAACATTCCTCTCCTCTCCTCTGAGGACACAGATGGCGACGTCTGTCAATCAGTCCTCTGTGCCTCCAACACTTCAGTATTCTGGCGATTATTTTCTCGATTAATAGTTTGATCTATAAAATGTCAGGAAAAAAAGAGTAAAATGCCCATCATAATTTGCTGAAGGTGAACACTTCAAAACCCAAAGATATTCAGATTATTATATAAAACAGGGAAAAGCAGCAAATCCTTTGATTTCTGTCTGAAAAGTGTCAACAAAGTAGTTGCCATTACATTTTCCACCAATCGATTAATCGTTTCAGCTCAAATCTCAATCATTTTTGGCCACATTTTCATTAAATTTACTGTTACAATTTCAACACTCCAGGGGATGAGTTCTCGCCTTTCTTGTCGCATAACCATCAGTCCAAAAGTTCCACAAATGGGGAGATTTCTAGTGGAATTCGAACACATGTCCCGATCCATTTCATTTAAGTGGCAGCACAGCCAGCCTCAGGACAAACTTTACGCTTTTAGACATAATAATTGGCGATGCTTTAAATTGTTCAACTTGACAGTACGATGTCCGTCAGTGAAGTCTTACATTGCTGGGTGTAATGCAGCCTCCTCCTTCCTTCTACCTTTTCCCATCTCTTCCTATAGGTCACTCTCCACTCTCCCCTCCTTTACCATCACCTACCATTTCCCACAACCTCTTGTTCCACATTTGTAATCCATGGATGTACTCATCCCCTCCATCCCCTCCGTCCCCTCCATCCCTCTCCTCCTCTCGACTTCCTATTGAGTGCTGCTTAAGGCTATAATCTGTCTTTCAGTGCTCACCGCTGATTGGGTCCAGAGGGAAATGGCAGCGAGAGACAGGTGGAGCGACAGGGCAAAGGGGAAGTGACTGAGAGATAGATTGTTTTTGTGTGTGAATGTGTGTGTGTGTGCGTGTGTGAAAGAGAGAGAGCGAATGAGAAGAGATAGAGGAGCACCTGAACATAGGAAAGTTGCATTAAAGTTAAACTTTTTTCTCTTCTTGCTGCATGCACACACTCTCTCCCTCTCTTTTTTTCCAATAACCATACAAGGGTTTCATGCATTATTCATGAATGTGAATGAGGGGAAGGAATAGACAGGTTAGGTGTGTGTGTGTGTGTGTGTGTGTGTGTGACTGTGTGCTGGGCAGTGCAGTGTGACCGATTGTCGACTCCTAGTCCAAATCCCCTTTTAGACAGGTACATGGCTTAGATCGATACCTGAAATATATGAGATGTGTGTGCTCAAGCACATCTGTGGTTCACTCCTCATCTGTGTCTGTGTGTGCTTGTTGTTCTTAGCCCTGTGTGTCTGTTGTGCAATTTATTCAAACAACCTTTACAGCAGGAGAGCTGTAAGGCTGCAAGGCACACTAACTCAAGAGGAAGAGTAAAAAGCTATTCCAAGTATATTAAACAAACTTGTATACCACCAAAGTTCTACAAACTTTAAAAGTCAAACCGTATGACTGCACCAGGGGCCATTATATCCAGAAAGAAGTTAAATTCAGCAGTCTATGTGCATACAACTGACTACTAATTATATTCCACTACGTTCCTCAGCTTCAATGAAAATAATCAGAAAAGGGAACAAACCCATGCAAACAGGCTATTGGCACCATGTGTAGCTTGGCTACATCAGTGAAATTACCTGCCATTTTCTTTCCAACCATCAGCAGAATAGAGCATCACCACAGCAAAAACCATTTTCAGGCACAAACACAAAAAGTCTGTTGATGTGCTCAGCTGAATGGTGTCCTCCACCGTTGGCTCAGCTTCTCACTGTGCTGCTGAGATGATTCTTACTTTTAATGTTGCACATGTTAAACAGTCACAGTGCTGTGACAGAGCTTGTGGGAAGTAGTCGGTGCACACTTGGCCTTTGCACGCGCGCAGCACCGATCAGGCAGGCTGTGCAGAACAGGTCATGACAGCAAAGAACTAGAACCGTGAGCATATACGGACCCAGCATACACCGATTGGCTCCACTGTTCAGATAAGTTGTAGGATTCCAGTCACTTAGACGGCTCGCCAGGCGGTGCATTGAATCAGGGTGCAACTTTTTTTAACCGATGTCAAGCTGTAATACTGTTATCCTGGACCGCAACCCATGATGATGTCATCCTGAATTACACTGCAATGCTGTACATTTCTTGTACCATACAATAAATGTCAGGTGAGGCCCCAACAAAACCACAAACCATTACATTCAAGTCTCCCTTTCATCTGACACTATTTAGGTACTTTACAGTTGATGAGATCTGTAGTTGACAGTGTGCAAAATTTCCTTTGTCTTCAAAACTCACAGAATAATTTAAAGCAAAAACAACAGAAGACAGACAGACCAAAGACAGGATATCAACAAACAACAAGACTGTAAAGGAGAAAGATCATTTTGTTGCTAGGTAGAACATGTCTATAAATATCTACATCTATAAATATAGATATAGATATATGTGCATGTGTGTGTATATGTACAGCATATATGTGTGTGTTCTGTATGTTGATATTAAGTGATCCATGCCGATTCCCACATCGGTGACTACTTGCAGATCTAGAGGGATCATTATATTTCAATAGAAATGTGATCTTTGTAATGTCAGCTGTGGGCACATTCAGCTTTGCTATTTCATGACAGCAGATCCATCTCTCCCCAGCGTGCATCTGCATGCGCGCTAGTGGGAGCTGGTTTGTAAAGGACAGTTGCAGAAGGAGACAGCGTGCCCATGAAGATGTGCAGCAGGAGCGCCTGCCAGCCCCTGGCACTCCATCAAAGACAACAAGATGGGGACAGAAAGAGAAAAAGACATGAAAGCTAGACGGGGGGATGGAGACGGGAGAGGGCTTGTGTTAGGAGGCATATGGCCTGTGTGAGGAGACAGATGTTCCTTGTGTGGAGGGGAGAGGTGAGCGCACGCGCGCCCTGTTGCGTCTGCTATTGCAACCCTCCCGCGGGATGAACAAACAGATGTGCGGAGAGGCTGAACCGGCATGCCGGGACTCTCAGAGCTCATCCAACCTTTCTCTAATGATGCTCTCTCCTCTCCACCTATCATCCACCTCATCACGCCTTACTTTCACGATTCCTCCACAGTTGCTCATACCCTCATCTCATGACTCAGACTGCCCTTTTCATCGCTTTGGATACAGATACTCGTTTCCCTACTTTTCCTACAGATGGCTCCGCTACCAGCACTGCTAAAAGTAGCCAACCCTAAACGTCACATTTCCCCTTGGTGAATAACGTATCTACACGTACTCTTTGTTACGGCCTTGTTACTTTTGTCTCACCTGAAAGAAGTGCTCCTGAAGTGGCAGAGGACATCAGACAGGCCCCGTCTATTTCCTGGATTTCCCCCTTTCACCTGACCGCATGGAGGCGCAAGACAGTTCAGCCAACGTGAATTTGTTTTTCATCGTAGTGTTTGTAATGTTTCGAATACAAACTTTGAACTTGGGTTCATCAAATATAATCATGTTTGAACGACAGTAGCAACGCTCAATAACATCAACATCCAGCGTCTTGTGCCTTTTCTTCTGCCACAACCTGCTATTGACCTGATAAAAGGTAGCTCACAGGTCGGAACTCTTGTCGTTGCTGCCCTCTGGTGGTCGGGCGTATTAATGAAACACACTAAAATAATATAGCTATGTGTGCATTAAGAGAATTGAAGATGCATTCAAAAGTAATGCAAAAGTTAAATTCCCTAATAACTAACTACATTTATATGCAGTGATTGGTAAAGTAATTCAATTACTTTTGAGAGAAGTGACGACTAAGTGTAACTGATTACTAATTTTCGCTGCCTACCAGCACCTCTGAAGCTCACAAATTAACATGTTGTGTTTTGTTTAATCTGTGCACAAACAGAAACAGCTGCTCAGCCATTCTCTGCATTGGGTCCGCTGCTCGAGATGATTTCCGAGCCTTGGTTTTAGTGCAGGTCCCCATGCACGTGTTATGGCACCAACACGCTCAAAACAATTAAGTGCTGTTTATGTTTGCTAAAGCTTGTTAGCCTGTTTTTTATTTCTACACTAAAGAGCTCACAAAAACTTTTTAGAAAAACACCCTCAACTTCTCAGTTTTCATCCACCAGCGAGACCAATGGTCTTACCTGCCCAACACTGCAAGAATATGGCTTTCTTTTTGTCGTGTGTATAACACTAGAAGAAATGCAGCTTTTTTCTGTCTTAATCTACTTTCTGATAAATATGAGTCTTGGAGAATGTGTTCACCATCTCCATTCTGCATTTATCTCGTCTCCTCCTCTTGCCTTTATGTCTTCTGTCTTTTCTCTCCTTCCTTTCTGTGAATGTGGACAGATGATTACACTGTTCTTGTCTCAGGTGGTCTCATGTGTTTTTCCTGTTTTCCCCCTTATTCGCTCTCCCTGGGGTAGAGGTTGTTGCTAACACAGCTATAAATCATGTGTGTGTGTGTGTGTGTGTGTGTGTGTGTATGTGTGTGTGTGTCAAGAAAAAAGGTAAGTCGCTTTGGACAAAAGTTTCTAACATAAATTTAAAGTACATAAGGTGCTAATGAGTAAACTCCATCACCAACACAGCTGGATAATCATAATGCGATACTGTTTTTAAGAGACTTATTTAAATGATACCGCCTAGCATCATTCATCTACTGATTAGTAATCATCCAGTCTATTTAGTGCAGCTGTTATAAGGCGATAAGGCTCAATGTTTTAGGACACAATAAACAGACATGATTAAAGATATACATTACACAGACCTCCCTGCTTTAATGTATTACTTTACAACGGCTTCTGTTGCTCATCAGCACCCTGGCAGGAGAGCACTGCTGTGCACGTAGCATTACTACGATTATATCATTATAGAATGTATGGACGTGCTGAGTGTTCCCATTCAGATAATCATACGGTAAAATTAACCAATCTGTCTTCAGTCCATTAACTTTCACTGGTATGTGATCTGGATATGAGTGTCAGCTGACTGGACTGTTATTTTCAGACTGAACCTTGCAGAGAGATTAGATGTTTTGGCTGATGCAGGTCACATTTCTTGACCTTGCATGTGATGTCTAGCATCGATCATAATGCGCTTATCTGCTTTCAGCGCTGCTGGTGCTACTATAACCCGGAGCGATGGGTCAGGGTTACACACATCACATGCATCAACAATCAAACAGCTGCAGATGACATGCTACATGGTTAGTTTGCAAACTGATATTTTTCAGTCGCTACATGTGATGTAAAAGCAGCACCTGATTAATATAAGTTAAACATTCCCTCTTCTTTTAACATTGTTCTGCTCTTCACCAACTCATAAGGCAAATATTTGGCTCTTTAGCAGCTAAGCTAACTGTTGGAAATTACACACTAAGAATGTCTGTGCATATGAGAAGAACTGCATAGTTGTGTGATGTTTTTTTTTTTTTTGTTCATCGTACATATGTCACTTGTATTTGTTCTCATTTATTCCCTTCTTGTACAAATATAAATGAGCAAGATTGAGGATTTACTACAGTATTTTGTTGCTTTTAACAAGGTTGCCAATGTCTTTGTCTTTGATGATCATCTGTTTAGCTTTGAAACAGCCTCCGCAGCCGGTGGGATACCAGAAATGCCTGAGGGTCACAAGCCTGACAGAGTTAAGCAGCCTCTGTGTTTTGATGTTAAAGCACTAGAGCTGTGAATTAATGGGCTGTGTATGTGTGCGTGTGTGAACCATTTAAGGCAGGGAGAGGGGGGAGGGAGGGAGGCATGGTCAATTACATCTCTCTATGTAGGGATATCCCACCTGTGAGCCTATACAGGTCATTAGAGCGAAAATCCAAACACACACACATACACACACATAAATATACACCCTGGCTGCCTCGCAGCAATTTATTATTTCTATTTATATCTGTTACAGCTGTGGAGGAGAAGGGGAGTGAGGGAGAGTAGGAGGACTGGGGATTGGAGGATGCAGGGAAATGGGGCAAGAGGTGTATATATAGAGAGAGAGGCATCCAGAGAGTAGCAAGGGAGAGAGAGGCAGAAAGAGGAGTGAGCAGGTGTTTTGGTACAAAGAAAACTGCATCCGAGAACAGGAGAAACAGACCAAGAAAGTCAGACGCAGACTAGAGAGGTCTGTAGGATTCTGGGACGGCTGAGATCTTGCGGTAAGAGACGACATCCTCAGTTGCCATGACAACTGCCTCCACGTGAGCGATCGCTCGGTCCCATGCTCACTCGCCCACACAGCGAGGAGGCACACACGCGTGCACGCACGCTCATAGCCACGACTCTTGAACATGCCCTCAAACTCCCACGCTGCCTGGCAACATACCTCTCATCCTCCCACCTCCCTCCTCTCCATCCTCCCACTCTCCAGCCAGCCATCCATCCATGCATGCAGCATACCTCCCAACACATCTACATCCATGCTTCCTGGCACTCTGGCTGCCACCCTCATGTCCAAAGAGTCATTTCCTCCTCTGGGAATTTCTTTTGATGTATCAGAGACGAAAGCCCAGTGTTAAAAGTTTTTTATTTGATTTTGCTGATGTTTGTCTTGTAACATTTGCTTTGCAGACATACAACAGTTTTAGGTAATAAAGTATTCGATCAGTGGTTCTTAATTTTACAGAGCATTAGCTTTTTATCTCCATTTAACTTGTTCACATGGTTTCCCATGGATGTTTGTTGTATAATCGATCACAGAGTGCAACGAGGGCTGGAAGAGTGTTGGTATGCAGTGTTTATGCAATGCCACAAGTGCGCTGCTAGATAGCGCTGTAAGGCACCTCAGAGACGGCCACAGCAGTCAAACTGAATCCACTCACAAATTCATGCACATTTTTTGCACGTGTGTCAAAAAGAACACTCACAGAGACACACAAAGCACACACAGACACACAGCAGAACTTAGCAGGCTTTTAACAGAGCAGAACACAGTCAGCACAAGGTCACGCTAACGTGGATATTCTGTACACATGCTGCTCTGTACACATCCACTGGAGGAGAGAGAGTTGGCACACAGGGGAAGGGCATTGCTGACCAATATTCCACATAGCATTTTCCCTGCCAAGGCAAAGAGAGCCAGCAAATATTCTGTCCATACACACACACACACACACATACACACCACTCTCATGCAGTGGCCTTGGCCAAAGACTCAACCCAGGGACAAACAAGATGAGGCAGCAATCAACTTCCTTAACAGAGAGACACTTGTTATGAAGTGGAAAACATTAAATCTGTACTGACATAAAAAACACTGACATTTCCCGCCTCCTCTGGGCACAATACAAAGAGGGTTAACTGGACAGCAATTGTATGATGATTTGACACAAATATAACCCTATGGAAAACAATGTGGCATCATGCACCTACAGCAAAAAAATCAGCACAACAAAAACAGCAATTAATGCAGCACAATGAGGTATAACAGGTGATGTCCTGAACGTAAAACAGCCCCATTTAACATTCTGCACCAAAGTGTGTCACAGTCACTGTCCAAGGTGCTGATCCTGGAACTGTCAGACACTCCTCATTGATATACTGACAGCAGTCTGGGCAGTAAATTCTGTTGAACTGAACTGACAGAAAACAGAAAATATCCGTCGGGAAAAATATGAAAACAGTATACTTATTATTGCACATCAGTATTGCTCCTTGAATGCACGCAGCCTAAAATCAAACTGAGTCTGATGATGTTTATGTTATTTTGTGTTTCTGAAATGAGTGTAAAGTAACTTACCCCGCAGCACAAGATACATCACACACATCACTCCAGCAGACGCACTTTTGGATGAGAAACAAATAGCCTCCAACGCCAAGACGCTCATCTATTTTATTTCCACACATTCTGCACACGTCTTGTTTTCTGCATGATGGAAGGCTGGTGCCTCTCTCAGGAGGAACACCCTGGAAAGGTCAAGAGCCTACACACACACACACACACACACACACACACACACACACACACACACACACCTGTGGCCCTAGAGTCGGCTTTCTACCGGACTTTGATCTCCACGGAGTCTTGGAGGAAACAGGGAGACAATGCAGACTCAGCACAGTAAGTGTGCGCGTGTTCCTTGCTGTGAATTGGCAGAGCTGATCACTGAGCCACGGTGTCACCTCATACACAGACAGTCTGTTCAAATAGAAAGCAGGCTCTGTCAGTCACTGATGATCTGTGTGGCAGAGTGTGGATAACAGACCAAATTTGCGACTTGGGGGCCGATGCCAAGTTTTCAAAGTAGGCAGCGGTCCAGTTGCATGCTAAGCTCCCAGTGATGGGTCTGTAGAAGGAGTATTTGTTGTTTGTCTACATTCAAGCATGACTCTCTAACTGTGTGGACCTGAAAGCATGTGACTGCCTGCTTTATGCTTGCATATGAACATCAATAGCAGCCAATTTACTGTAAAGTGATAAACTGAAAATCATGACTGTTTTGAAGTTTGCAGATAATCAAAATTTAAGCTCTAACCTGGCTTGAAAGGAAGCTATAAAACGACAATCCACTGAACCCTTCAGGGGTCTTTTATTGCAATAACAGATGGTGGCATTCATCTCCTTTTCCTTACATATAATATGTTGTTAAAACACAAGGAGCCTTGAAGTTAACCCAGTGAGTTTAAGATGCTCCTTTTTTCTGACAGTCATGTTAATCAGGTGAGACCAAGAATGTACTGCTTGTCGTTCTTTATCAGCAATATAACGATTAGATAAAAAAAATCACAGATAAATCCTGGTGTGACAATGTGGAACTTTGTTGAAGAGATGACTTCCTGTTCTTTGGATCATTTGGTGCTCAGCATGGGAGTGCTTAGACAGAGGCACACCTGTGCCCCCTTCAGCTCTCCCAGCACAGTTATTTGTAATGTAGACCCAAAAAAAAAAGCCCCTGATGGACAGTTCTTTGCCGTCTGAGCAACCTTTCCACGCAGCCAGGAGCACATATGGTGCTTTTTCTCAGCTAACAGTACATTACATCTTTAACAGCCTTCGCTTCTGGATTTTACCAGCAGCGGAGTCAATCAGAGGGCAGGCAACATACAAAATAGAAATGCTGCTTACCTGAAATATGTGCTTTAACTGGCTCTTTCTTTTTATTTTGCTGAATTCAAAGGGAGCAGAGCAGCAATTTTTTCCATCATCTTATGCGCATCTTAAGTGCTGCGACTTGATTGGCTGGTGGTTGAGTGCAGGAATTTGATGCAGGTTGCTGAGACAGAGAAATGATGGGGTGCTGTTAGCAGAATTATCCATTAAAACAACACTTTGCACTGACACATCGATGGTCTCATGAAAAACAAAACTTGCCGTCAAATCTTAAAGTGCAAAGGCAGGTAGTGGCGGCAAAAATAATATCACGTCCTACAAAAGTGAGTCACATGGTATCTGCTGGGAGTGTAAACAAATCCTCAGGTAGAATCAATAGTACATTTGTTTGCATGAGTGTGTGTGTGTGTGTGTGTGTGTGTGTGTGTGTGTGTGTGTGTGTGTGTGTGTGTGTGTGTGTGTGTGTGTGTGTGTTTGTGTGTGTGTTTGTGTGTGTGACCTGGGTCTGGTATTGAAGCAGATTCTCTCTCTGGCTGAGCTGGTTGTGAATGATGACTCATCCAGAGTAGGCCTTTGATAGTCCACATAGCACTCCATTTAAAACTCACTGAGACTTGTGCTGCTGTGAGGTCTCTCTCTCTCTCTCTCTCTCTCTCACACACACACACACACACACACACATACACACACTTATCGATCAAAGTTGGAGGTGCAGCCGCGATTTCCATTCATCCCCTGGTCTCCCCTGGCTCCTGCTATTGATTCCACTTTACTCTGCGCTTAATTCACAGCCAGAGTACGCCTGCCTCAGCCTCCACTTCCAACACCTCTCTCAATGTTTATCGACCATATAGTAGCACTACATCTGAGCTCGGTGCCTATATTTCCACTGCGGCCGCTTTATTGCCCTGCTTATAACATTTTATCATTTGTACTTGCAAGTATCGTTGCAGCAAAATGAATATCCGTTATCTTCAAAGGGTAATTTGTCATTTGAGAACATGTAGCTATAGTTACAATGGAGGCCCACACATCTGTTGGCCCTCCAGAGGATTATATGAATGCGTCTGCTCTTGCAAAGTTTGTGGATTCTTTGAAAAACTGCGAACATTTAATATAATTTACAACACAATGATCGCGACGGCTTTGACAGGGGAAGCTGTGTGCATATACTGTATATTGGTGTGTAAATGTCCATGAGTGTGTGTTTGAGGCAGCGTGTGTGTGTGTGTGTGTGTGTGAGAAAGAGGGAGAGAGACTTTAAGTCGCCCTGAAATCACGTGCAGCCTTTTTCTTCCTTATCCTGAATGACTAAGAGGTCTTGTGATTACAGTCCCTTGTTATGGTTCCTCTCTTCCTCTGTCTCTCTCTCCTTTTCTTCTCCTGTGTCTGTTGCATGGGAAAGGAATCAAGGAGAACCACAAGGACGGGCCACATGAGTAAAGAGAAATGAAACTATCACTCTCTCTGCAGCTTGTTGCCTTAGAGACCAGCAGAGAGTGAGAGATAAATCTGTGAAATGTTCTGATCATTTGTGTGTGTGTGTGTGTGTGTGTGTGTGTGTGTGTGTGCGTGAGGCGGGTGCCTGTGTGGGTGTACAGAGAAGGGGGTCAGCTTCCGACACACAGCGGAAGAAAATTCCCACATAACTGATGCGCCTCTCGTCCTGCCCCCTCTGCACTGTGTTTTCTCTCCCAAATGGCGGCATCAATGGTGAAAATCAGATCTAATCATTACAAATGAGAGAGCGCATGCCCTCACCTCTGAATCAGTGTTCGTCAGAGCCCGTGCGAGACAATAGACTGTGTGTTTGTCTCCCTGGGATGAAAAGAAGCTGCAGTGTTTAACAAGGCACAACATGTTATCTTTAGAGTGGTGGAGGTGAGAGAAAACGGGCAGTGGAGGTGACTGTGAGTGGATCTAAAAAGTATACGCAGGTAAATCTAATGTAAGTGGCCCTGATCTGTATTTTTCTTTGTGCAATTGCTTTTATTTTGTCACAGAAAATTAAAGTTAACACTAAAGCTCACTGTTCATGTGCACAAATGATTCAAATATGGAAAACAGTGTGGTCGACCCCAGGCATACCTGCTCTTCGCTCTGACAGCCCACAGTCCCAGTTGGAAGCTGCTTTTTGTCTCAAAGAAATCATCATCAATGTCAAGGAAGTCCAGGCACAGTATGTCATGACCTGCAGATGTGTATTTTTAGATCCAGTAAACACCGGAGAGTCTACAACAGCATCCTACAGTGGTACGAAGGTAAAAGTGCTGGCTCGCTGCAGTCACATAGCAGGTCAGAGGCAGGTCGCCGCAGGAAAAAAATCTACAAACAGCAACTATTATGCCGGAATCTGAACTTGTGCTCTGTGAAATCGGATTTTCAGCATATTAGCGGGAGTGACCGCCAACACACATGCGGTGAGAAAAACAGCACAAGAAAATAATGCTCTTCCAAGAGGAATGAATGTTTGCCCCCAAGCCTGAAATGAGACACACCACTGGGAATAAATTCTGTGGCTCGTTGCCACAAGATTGCATCAATTTGCCATGCTTGGACTAAATCTGTGAATTTAAAAATGGTATGATGCTATCTGATTTTAGCAACCGCCTTATAAAAATACTGATTCAATTTGGTTCATTACAAAAAAAAAAAAAAAAAATCACATCCTGCTTGTCGCATCCAGAGGAAACCACCTGGACACTCTCACAACCCAAAACACACACAAACTGGCCAGAGATGTCAAAACCCCAAAACTGGTTTTCATTGCACCAGGGTTGCCTTTAAAATCATTTAATATTACTATATTAATATTAAAATATCAATATCTCCTCTGGATCCCCATCTGCATACAAATATCTGGATACACTGTATATGTAAGGAGATAAAAGACATGGTGGAGAATGAGTGCATGCTTAAACCAGTAAAATGAATCTACGCACATGCATAAACATGAAATCCACTGTACATTTAATGTCAGGAAAGTTAATTAGAATGACACTAACATGCTGAAATGTAAAGGACTGATTACACACTTACCATATCACCCATGACAGGGGCAGAGTTCACTGACACAGCTGTTTTCACTGATGCTGCCTGTCAGCACCGTGTGGGCGTGCACAAACTGAGCTTAATTGGCAGCTCCCGCACTCTCCTGTTAATTCGTTACATCTGTTTGGGGCGGGGCTTTAATTTTCCATTTACACCTTGATCATTGTTATTAGTTACACGAATAGAGTTTTGGTGATGTCCCAGAATTCTCGGCCAACCTGCAGCTGCAACTTTAACATGAACAGAGGTGTCATCAGCAGATAGTAATGAAAGCATGGAGCATTTTAAAATCACATCAAAGCACAAGCAGGCATGAGTCAGTAAAGCTGTGGTTTATTCATATGAACATGTTTAAAACTGGATATATCTTTGGTTCTATTATCTTTGTCATTATACTGGATATAATATGTACATATTTTTGTGTATATATATGCATTTATCCCATAGTTACAAATGTTACAAATATTGAACAGTAGAATGCAAATTTCATATAAAACCATAGAATTAAAAGAAATATATGTGCTTTTTGTCTGCTCATCAGCCCAGATGGAAGTGTGAAAAACTGTGAACGCTGTCAGGGAGACAAAGTGAGACACAGAGGAAAAAAGAGTGGGCAACAAACTCAAAAGAAGCAACCAAGAGAGGAGGAGACGGAAAAGGAGGGAGAAAGAGAGACAGCTAACATGCACCTCCGTGGACCTTTAGCACAGATATACCGTGATGTGCAGCAATCTTTCATTAACTGTGTCTCCATGGTAACCGAAGTGGCAGCATCAAGGCTTGAAGTCGCCCAGAGGGTGACCTTGCCTTTGACAAGCGCGCACAGCTGCACCCGTCTCTGTTTCAATCCATCCATTTCTTGAGCCAGATGCCTTTCTGTCATCCCCACCCCCACCCTCCACCGTCACACCACCCGAGCGACCAGACAGGAGAGGAGCTGGCACCCGAGTCGCTCTCCTCTGCCTCCTGCTCACAGACAAACTCGACTTTTTGTTGTAATGAGATACAAAAGGACATCCAACTGTCAGGAGCTGTTACTGGGATCTGAAGCAGGAGGAGCATGTCCCGCCTTTGTCCTTCTCTAACTGCGGGGTGATGGTGTCGGGGACTTCTGATTGGAGCATGTCATTCTCGCTGGCAATGATGTGCCTCACCAAGCAGTTAGCTGCCTCGTCGATGTTGATGTTCTCCTATAAAAGAGAGGAAAAAGTGAAGGAACAAAAGGCAGAGAGAGAGAGGAGCGAGAAACAGCAAGGAGGGAGAGAGAGAAGAAGAGCGTTCAATCGATTAATGCAAGCATTTTAATGCACCGCTTTAATTTTATTGCTAAACTGAGTTAATGGATGATGTACCAGGCAGCAGCCATGACGTGAACTCAAACTGAAAACAACAACCTCATCCCTCCTTTGTACACACTACACTGGAAAAAACACAACATGACAAACAAGTGTCAGCACAATGTGTGAAATCTCTGAATTGATGATTTGAACAACAGCACCGGAGTGTAGGAAATGCAGAAAGTAAGCAAAAATAGTTTCTTCTAAAGCATGCTGAAATGTACAACATTAAAAGTTATTCTCAGATTAAATCTCAGTGACTCACATGCTCCTCCAGACAATAATACTAATAATATGTTTGATCTGTGCAGACACTCACATACAAGAGAAAATAATGTCTTATAGGTAGTGAATAAGAGAGGAAAGGGTGTTTTCTGTGACAGCTGAGTAGCTTTGATTTGATGTTAACAGGATACAATGAAAGGTTTTAAATAAACAGCACGAACAACAGATGATTTTTGTCTTAGTAAAACAGAAAAAAATGCCTGGAGTGCTGCTCATTCCGTTCTATTCAGGTTGTAAATCTGGCTTAGGTACAGCTGTACACAGTGCTGTTGCACCACTTACACCTGAACTTCCTGCGTCATGTTGTATCATCCTGCTCGTTTCATGCTCGTTATTTTTTATTCAGAGGTTATTTCGAGGGCACTTTGCCTTAATTGCATACAGACAGGGATCAGGGGGATGACATGCAACAAAGGTCTGGAACCACATGCGATTAGATAATGAGCGGAGGAATAATTCTGGGAAACTTCTTCTACCCATCAGAATAAAACACAAATGCAAGACGTCCATGCTCAGCTGCACCCAGATAGAGGCTGCAGAGCCACTTGGACCACAGCTGAAAGCTGAGTCAACAAGAGAAATGGCCCTCGGTGCTACAGAGAGGTTCACATGAGGAGAGAACCAGCAGAGTATTGATGAGAGAGACACACATGCACACGCTCTGTTAATATGTGAAGCGTGACACAGTCGCAGTAGCCATACTGAATATTCATTAGATCTAACAGTGTGCCATCTGCAGAGCCCTTAACTTCTCTCACACACGGGCCCCTCTGTGTGCCACGCCGTCATCCATCATACTTACTGTTAGATCTGGAGCACAAGATTCGTCCAAATCAACACAGAACGCAACAAACCCTGCCCGCCGCCAACTTCACGTCTTTGCATGCAGGTCTCGTGCATGCAGAGCCTGCTCAGGTTATTTGGGTGCGGTCAGCGATCACCCTGATATATTACCCACTCCAGGCAGCTCATTCAGCTCAAGTTAGAATTTTTACACATCCAGCTCCCGCATGCCGTCTAGATTTTCCAAAGCTGTCACATGACTGGTTGCGTTGCTTATAAAAATAAATCCTCTCCATTCCTTCGCTGGTTTACTGTGTTGATTTCAGTGGCTTAAATGCCCAATTTGTGGAGTCTTTATTAGTCTTTCGCTGCAGCAATTAACGTTGGTCGCCACTATTTCCAATCGTGTGAGTGTTCCGTAACCTGTTATATAGAAGGACATCCCAAAAATCAGCTAAAACATTTCATGAACGAGATCCAGGACATTTTAAAGGACGGAATAAACTTTGCACATGTAACAGCATTCATGTCTGTCACTTCTGTTTGTCTCAATTTGGATGCAGATTAAAATTTCTCAAAATTTGCAGCAATAAAATAACTAACAATGTAGAGGACTGTGTTGCCTTGGTGAGGGCACTGCATGTGTGAGTACTTTCTGTTTTTGTGCACCTCCCACAGCTTTATTGCAATGAAACAAACAAAAAAGAGAGTGAGTGAAATCCATTTCATATGTATATTTTTTCATAGAATTGGGAGTGTTTTAAGTTTGTGTGTGCGCGCATGCATACGTGCACGTCTTACTCTATTTTCTCCCCTTTTCTCGTCCAGCTGTGAGATTCCTGCTCCGCATAAGCTGCAGTGATCGGGGCTTGTGCTGGTGTCTCAGTGTGCTGGTGTGTAGGCGGGTGAATCCTCAACTCATCCCACTGTCAGAATTCACTCACCACATTCTTTCACTCCTGTCTGCTGCAGCACTCAGTCTTGAATCGTGCTGCAGTTTATTAAAGTTTTTAAAAGCTTTCATGAAGTTTCGTGTTTGAATTTCATAGTTTGCGTGTGTGTGTGTGCGTGTGTTATCCGTATAGTTTCTGTTCAGTTCAGACTGTAAAGGCATGCATACATGAATAGCTACTTTTGAAAATCTGAAATAACTTAAGATGCCTTTTTAGATTTAACAGAAATATGAATCTCGAGGGGCATCTGCAAAAACAGGTTTCCTATTACTTCATTCAATGTATTGATCCCCTTGTTTTGCCTGCATTTGCATCTTATACCAATTTTTTTTTTCACCTTTTCCAATCTTTATGCTAAGCTAAGCTAACTGTCTCTCCAGCTTGACATTTAATAAACATGAGAGTGGGATCAGTCTTCTCATCTAACTCTGGGCAAGGAAAGGAATAAGTGTAAGTTCCCAAAATGTTGAACTATTCCCTAAATATCTGTGACAGTAAGTAGAAAAGTAGAAAACAGTGGACTGATGTCTTCCCTCAACATTCCTGGACATCCTGTCGGGATGACAGAGCACCTGATGCAAGTGCAGCTGACCTGAAATACCACAGCAGGAACATCAGCTCTGCGAAAAAGCAGAGGCGCTCAGTGACTGAGGCTTTATTCATATGCAAATACGGAGTAGACTGAGAGTCTGCACTTTTCAAGGATTTCTTCACATCCTGAATGCCTCTATGGTGGCATCTCCACAGGGCAATCAGGTGCTGGGCCTGACACGGCCGAGCTGGTAGGGAGTCAGCTGCCTTTCAAGGACATCTGAACAGGAAGAACACGCCTGCACACACATGGGGGCTTGAACTTCAGAGCGCCCTCCTGCTAGCTATGTCACTGCTCTGAATTTATGTGCGTGTGTCCCGTCGTTCTCACCTTGGCAGACGTCTCGTACCATCCCACAAAGCCGTTCTCCTGGCAGAACTGCTCCATCTTTATTCCGTTATTGGTCAGTACGTCCCGGCCCTGGTCACATTTGTTAGCCAAAAGCACAGTGGCTACATGTTTCCCATTGGCAAGTGACAGTTTGGAATCCAAGTCCTCCTTCCATTTGGTGACGGCCTCAAAGGAGGCGGGCCTTGTGACATCAAACACAATGAAGGCACCCATGGCCTCGCGGTAGTACACGCGGGTCATGTTGCCAAACCTCTCCTGACCTAGAGGACACACATAGACAAGGACACAGGTGAATACATGTAGAGAAAAATACTGTCATTTGGTCATTCGGGTGAACAAATGTACACTTTCATTGATGCACATAGAGAAATTTCCCTTTCGTTCCACTTTACAGTAACACGGCTCTGCAAATGCTGCAAGTGATGCTGTGTCACTTCAGCAGCACACCGACACAGTGGTTTGAGTCAGAGTCATCCACTTTACTCATTTCATCACACTCCTGTCTCATATGTGCCACCATGCAAGCATTCCTGACATACCTGTTCACCCGCTCTCTCATATGCGCACACACACACACACACACACAATTACATGCATATTTTTACTGTTAAAAAAAGAGATCAGATAGATAGAGGGAACACGGATTGAGGCAGGATGTGAGGAGGAGAACTGTCTTTGGTGTGTGTGTGAGTGTGTGTGTGTGTGTGTGTGTGTGTGTGTGTGTGTGTGTGTGTGTGTGTGTGTGTGTGAGAGCGCACGCCTGACTGTGAACTTGGCCGTAAAAATTCCTGAGGGTAAAATTCATTCGATAAGCCCTGTTGGAATGTTGTATCCACACTGATTTTCCCATCCACAACTTCTGCTTGAGCACCATCAGCACCAGCCTCACAATCAACTTGTGGGCATTTTTACACGGCGGACTGAACGAACGCCTGAAGTGGTCCTTCAAAAAGCCAGCTCACATCGAGGTGAAGAGGTCAGGAGCTACTGTGCTGAGACCCAGAGGAACACCTTGTGCTCACCTGCTCTCCTGCACAGGTGGATCAGTCAGCTGCAGACCAGCTGGAAGGAGGGGTGTCTTGTTCAAGGACACACAGTATCAGAAGGGCAGAAGCTTATATTAAGAAGTATTATAGCATTACTGTATAGCATGATATTTTCTGTTGAAGGTAAATAAAACACACTTCTCTAGACAAATAAAAATGATGCTAAAGCCCAAAAGAATGTGGTTTCAAAACTATTTGTCTACATCATTAAATACTCATAACTAAATAAGCAATAATTTACGTTTAATTTCTTCTTAATTATTAATTAGAGTTACAGTTAAAAAACTTTAATCTGCTTCATCAGGACTGTGTGGGTGTAGTTTGATCAGATTTGTCTGTCTGCATCAGCAGACAACCCCACAACTGTCACCACATTTTGATTCATATGCTGTAAAAAGAGTCTTTCCAACTTCAAACTGGTGCAGAAGGCAGACAAAAACAGAAATCTGCCGTTAAACTGGAAATTGTGTGTTAATGTGGGTATTCAGGGACGTTAAGGTTATCTAATGGAAGGAGTGTGAGTGTTTTCATTAATAGGGATGAAATGTGCAGAGGCCCAGAGCATCTGGAGTTCTGTTATGTAAGACCTGGTCCGCAGCCATAGACTAAACCACAGCTAAACATGTGTATCAATGCGATTTCAAAAGGCTGAACAGTGTATAAAACCTCTCCAATGAGCGCTAAACCAGCCTCACTCACATCTTCATGCCACGCCTGTGCAGCCAGCCCTGTCGCCCTGTCAGCCTTGGCCATAGAAAAATGGCAGCTAAAAATAGAGCGGTTGAAGTTCCAGCATTATTTGTCTTGGGAAACGTACAGAAACAGGCAGAGATTTATCACATCGGTGGCATGAGAAAATCTTCAGTCCATCATCGTCGTCGAATCCCAAAACAAACCCACAGCAGTGCTGGAAGGTATTTTTGGACGTGACTTATAAATTCCAGATGCAAAGATAATTACTTTATCTTTTCTATGATCCAAACTGAAACAAACTCCTAATAACTAAGGGCGCGTGTAGGGAGCACATATAACACAGACCTGCAGCCGCTTTCTCCGAGGGAGACGCTCATCCTTAGTTCACAACAAAAGCTTTCTGTGCACAGGAGCTCGGGCCTCAAATCTCACTCACATGAGTTTGAGACACATGACTGCTTGCGTCTACTGGAGAGGGCGCACAGGAGGGGAGAGAGCAGCAGGTCAGAGGATTCTTCTAGACCTCAGCCGACACTCATGTGAGATGAGACTGCTGTAGCCTTTAGGTTTGTTATCTTACACAACGGCGTCGCACTCAAAAGCCTTTATTCTCTCTGGTTCCTGGGTTCACCACAGACAAGCAAAGCATCAAATACTCACTGAGGAAAAGATGTTAGAATCTCCCATTTTCATTATTTCATAAGACAAAGAATACAGAGCATCACACGAGAAAAGCGAGAAAGAATTACTGCTATATATTGAATAAATAGATTTACAGTTGTGTGAATGAATGAATGAATGAATGAATGAATGAATGAATGAATTTACTACATAATTTAATAAAGATCCTTGAATTTTGGGATAAGCGGGAACCCCTCCGGACGATAGAGTCCATCATACCGGTGAACAGAAACAACCACAGTGGCTGACTGTTGCCATGCCATCCGTTATGTCATGTGGTGTCATGATGCTCTTGCATAAAGTCACGTGACACCCAAGATGAAAAGTATGGCTTATTTCACGTCTTTGCGGTCACATGAATTTAAATTTAGATTTAGGTCATGAAGACGACAGCAGAATAAAGCAGCTTCTGTCCAGCACAGGTGGAAAGTCACAAGCATGGATTTGATTTCATATCAACAAAACTAATATCATTAACTCTTATGTGATCTTGGCACCTCGAAGGAAACCTTTCTCATGACTCCTCTGGATGTGTGTGTGTGTGTGTAAAAATAAAGAGATGGCTGTACTTGTACTTGCGTTGCCAAGTGATGTGAGGTGAAGGAGTGATGCCAGCAGGTTAGCTGCTGCACATGAGGAACAGTCACCCTGGATAACCTTTAATATCATCCCCCTGTGAAACTGGTTAAATACCAGCTGTGACGAAATGGTCTCATGCTCATTCTCTTTTTATCTCGAACCATAAGCTATCTGTTTATCTAAAGTACACAATGCTCTGAACGGGCCTTTATTCCCTCTGATGTGAAATAACTTTTTCACTCTCCTGAAAGAAAAAGCCTTCGTTTCCAGCGTTTCTCTGATAAACACGTCAGTTAGGATTTGGAAAGCTTCGTCTCTAACCTGAAGTGACATGCATTAAGGATGGGAAATTGATTTTCACAATAAGCACCTCATTGCGAGGGAGATTCAATCATGTGACGTTTGCAAAAGAACAAAAAAAAACATAATTACAAACATAATTTCCTCCAGGACTACAGCTTGCCACGAACAATGAATTTACAGATGTAGCCTTCAGCTGTTTTGACTTGAAAGACTAGTTTTAATAGACTGGGTGCATTTATTTAATTGTCTCCCAAAGCATTTTCCATTATCAGCTTCATCTGAGCAAACGAAACAAAAAGAAATCTAAGGCATTTCAGCCAATTAACTAAAAACCATCTATTTTTGACTTATTATGAGGACTACATAATAGGCACATATTTATTCTTTCACATGCACTCAATGGACTGCTGTCAGAGGCTGTGGCTCACTTTTCTGGGTCCACCTTTTGTGAGGAATTTCATGTTTCTCATCAAACTTTTCCCAACATGTTTGCCCCCCTGCTGTCACCCGAGAGCTGAAAGTTGCACCGTACCTGCGATGTCCCACAGCTGCAGGCGCACCGTCTCCTGGTCCCAGTTGAGGACTTTAAGTGCGAAGTCCACCCCGATGGTGGCTCGGTAGTTGGGGCTGAAGTTGTGATGGACGTACCGCTTGATGATGCTGGTCTTGCCGACCCCGAGGTCCCCTATCACAAGAATCTTATAGAGATGCTCCTTCTGGTGGTTGTTCTGCATGGCGAGCGAGGAGGAGGGCGAGAGCTGAGCATGAATCCACCGGAGCGGAGAGGAGCGAGGGATGAAAGGGGAGACGCAGAGGACAGCGCGGAGGGGACTGAGGAGAGCTGGGAGTGAGAGGAGGGGAGGTGAGGTCCGCCCTGGCCCGCACGGGGAAGTGGAGCACAGACTGCTGGACCTTGTGACTGACGCAGGGGGCTGCTGGGAGCGTATTCAGACCTGCAGGACGGACAGAATAAACTAGAAGTAAAAGTAATTATACCAAAATGCAAAGTACTGAAGTCATTATGTCAGGATGCATGATCATGGTGGAGCTATTTGAACTATTTTGTACATTTTTGGTAGTTTAATTGATAATAAGGATCATGTTTGCAAATTAACTATAGCTGTCAGAAAAAATGCAGTGGATTTAAAATGTTGTCCTCTCAAATGGAGAAGCATCTCATAACTGTACTCGCAGTACTTGAGTGAATGTAGTGTACTTCCACCACAAAGCCACACTTCATCGCTTCGCTCCATTCAAGTGAAGACTAAACGAAGATTTACCCACATTAAGGAGCTCAGGCCAATAAATGTGCCTTTTTTTGGACCTAATTCCTCCCCTAACATATACACACACATCGCTTCACTCTCTTGTGGTTTATTGTAATCACGCATTGTGCATTTTTGTTGCTGATCAGCCCCAGCCAATGATGAAAAACATACAGTAAAATATCCCAGGAAGAGTGATTTAAAACTGTGTTGCACCTTCTTATACAAACACACGCACACTACAAGGCAATTTTGAAAAGCTTTTATTCCGTCAAATTAAAAAAAAAGAAAGAAGAAAAAACAGTGCAAATCTCACAGTACAATTTAAACACTTGCTCACACAGAATGGCAGTCAGAATAAAAGGCACAAGAAACAATCTCTTAGAATGTACTGTTTGATTTGATTTAAAAAATCCCTTTAAAAATGCGCCACAGTGAACATGGCAGAAGATGTTATGGTTCTCCGGTGTGCTTCCCTGAGACAAAGGATCAAACACTGAGTCCTCGGTTTTGTCGGTTCCCTTTGAATGCTACGTTAGAAGTTACTAACCGTGATCTGTCACAGTACGGACGATCCATTTTGAGTTGGCAGCTACATGAATGAAGTCGTCTACAGGCAGCAAACTGCCAAAATCAGGAAACATTCTAAACATCAAAAGCAACATTGATGTCTCATTCCCTATTTGTGCTTTTAACTAATGTAGGATGATATTTGACTTGTTTTAGTGGTTGGATGGATAAACCTTTCACAGAGTGATTCTCAGATGCGTCTCTGTGGGATTATGGAGGAAGAAGACAGACAAGACTACCCATGTAAAAAATGACAGATTTGGGCTTGGAAACAGCTAAGCTACATGGGAAAAAATCTATTGATCTGTTGAAATACTGAGGCTCATCATCAAGACAGCCTTTCCTCCCATTCCGAGTCCCCGGCTTCTACAGTTTGGGGATGGGGTTGGCTGCGACTGCGATGCTTTCAATGGCACACTCGTCACTTCCCCGGCGGATTCGGAAGTAGCCGTCCTCGCCCCAGCCGGTGCCCCAGCTGTTCTTGACGATCCAGTACTTCTGTCCGGTCATGTGGCAGCGGCCGTACCCCACCAACAGCACTGCATGGTTGGTCAGCTCGAAGGGATTGAAGGGGTCTGCGAGGCCTGTGTGGTGGTAGATGCCCTCCTTGTAGTGCATGAAGTCAGGGTAAACCTTTGGAAGGACAGGGACAATTTACTTTGAATGTTTCTCTCGGTGTCAAATTCAAGTTATATGCATGAGGCAGGAAGGACTCCTGAGCTGTAAAGTTAGCATAGGACACATTTCATAAAGGACAAAAAAGGTTCAATGATAAACATTAATGGGAAACAACTCCAAAACATAGCTATGGATAGCACGTTCGATCTCAAGCAGAAATCTTTCCTCAAATCTCTTTTTGTGCAGAAGATTCAACTTAACTTGCGGCCTCTAGTTGAAGGTGATTTGAGTTTCGGTTAAAATAAGGGAAGGCTTTTAAACAGCCATTTCTAACGGCAACACAGGTTAAACTCTAAGCTGCACTGACAGAGCAAATCCTACACACACTGTATGGGTAGGAACAGCTGTTTTTATACCTCAAAGGCCACTCCCATGGGTCCATTCTTGACCAGTTCCAACATCATGGCCATCTCACTGCATCCGCCATAAAATCCACCCACATAGCCGTATTCGACTGTGTAAACGCGTCTGCAGTTTTGGGGAACGCCACACGGGGAGTTCTTTCCAACATATGGGAAGCATGACTCGTCCACAACGCCGAAATCCTGCGCGTACTTCCCGATCAGGTAGGGAAACCCACCGTCACAACCTTAAGGGGGAGAGAAGGTACAACATTCAGTATTCTCATGATCAGGAAATATGTTGGGAGGTTTTCCTGACTTTCTGATTGGGCGAAATCTCTTATGTGATCCAAGACGGAAAAATAAAATCCGTCCTTTTGCCAGGACTCTTCAAAATAATTAGTGAAAATGCACTAATCAGAGCAGTTATGAAACTGCTCAACTTTCTAAAGGCAGTTAGGCTACACTTTCCAAAAAACACTTAAGTGCTACTTGTTCTGATTAAGGAGGAAGGCGGCCCGGCGTTTTCTACATTCAGCGGTACAACACTTCCATGATTGTGTAATGACATCATGCAACTTTTCTAACTGCTGCCCACTTCAAATCAGCAACATTCTCCACCAGCTGTTGTAATGTAAAATGAATTGACGTTTTTGAGTAAGTGTTGGTTTACCTTGAGAATATTCCGAACAGGAGACCACTTGCTGCGGGCTGAGGATGGGACCCTCGCTGTTGTTGGTGAGGATTCGAACACGAGCTTCAAGCATTCCCATGGTGGCAAAGGAGTAGCAGCTCCCACAAGACGCTGAAACGGAACAGAGATTCACACTCTGGTGTTTTCTGAGGCTCTAATTAGTGGTGGTGTTGTACTAGATAGCATTATTTTAATTTAACACCCCTGACACAAAATCCTAATAAACTAGGAACTCTCTGCAGTTGACAGCAGATTTGTTCATGAATACATTACACCATCAGTACTGAAGGAATGTTCCTGCCCCAGTACACCAATCCACAATAGACAGATACACTGATTAAAGCCACTGGTTGCCATCCACAGTGCGAGACACCAGGTTCTTAATAAAATGCTCTGCAAAAACAAATTAGGTCAGAGAATAGAAGCTGCAGGGATCTGCAGGCTGGTTTAATTGTGGTAATGATTCAAGTCAGGGTGACACTAAGAACAGTTTTTATTTGGGTCCAAGACCTTAAACCTCTTACGACTAATACGGTGCAACAACCATTCATTTAAATTAAAGATCTGTGCTAGTGGGGAAACTTTTGCTGTCGCATCTTTTAGAATACATGATGTCCTCAGTGTCTGAGGTGATTCTGGAGGAAACAATGCAGTGACAAGAGTTTGTCATGTCTGACCCGCAGGACACAGAAGATAGAGCTCTCTCACAGGATTTATGATGAAGCTTGAATATGATTAATGTGGTGTTGTCCCTATTCAAGACCAGCCAGACTTATTTATCCTCGATCCTACCAATGTTTGTGAGCTGAAATGGAACTTATAAAACATCCACCTGACTAGTAACACTGAAGAAAAAAAGCTCCACAGCACTGCACAGCCGCTTAGTGGGCTTCTATTGAACCACTCCAGCCCTCTCCAGATCCTTAAACCCAGCCCTACAGAGGCCCTCTCAGACACTCAAAATACTCAGCAAGCATAATCTCTCCACTCACACACTAGGCTGTGCAGAAACACAGGAGGAGAGCAGAGAGCAGACCAGGGCCTGCCAAGAGGGAAGGAAAGTAGCTGGTGAGCTGCTGTTCAGTGTCTGCTCTTACTGACAGCTGCTCCAGTGTAAAGGTACGGCTTTGTCTGCCGCTGATCCTGCAAGTCCTCTGATTTATTTTTTCTGCAAGTCCTTTGTACGTGCTGCAAATGTCTAGTATCACGTGTGCACAGGTAAAATGCAGTTATCTCTCAGTCCCTTTGAGGTGGGTTACTCATTAACTTTGCATGTCAGCACTTGACAGTAAAAAAAACAAAATACTGGTTTCTGCAGGATGACAACTGAATGGCACCTTGGTTTCGCACAGGGCTGACGAAGTTAACTCCATCCACGTTTCTCCAGTCCCAGTGCTCAGGTAGAGCTGCTGCCATCTTGGCTACCTCGGCTTTCACAGGCATGGGGCGAACACGCCTAAAGTAAAAAGAAAGAATCACGTTTGAATCACAAAAGCATCTCAGGCAATGCGCGTAGCGCCACCTACAGTCTGTTAGTCTCAGTAATAACTGAAGGTTTTAACCGATGAGGTCAGTTCAGGCGGAGGTAGACTGTGCTGGAGCAAAAGCCTGTCACACATTCTATTAAAAGCAACATGAGGGGCCTTAATTATTAGACTTTTTGATGTCCTTCTGGCGAAGAGAAGCAACCATTGTCGGTTTCATACACTTTACCTAATGAACAGGACAGAGCACAGTAGGTTCTAAGGAGAAAACATTGTTTAGTACTAATAATAGCAATTTAGAGCACACTAGTTATAAATTTAGCAGCACAAATCAGTAATTTATGCGCAGTGTGTTTTTGTCCCTTCATGACACCTGACAGGCTCTCTGGTGTCGTATGGGAAATGTAAGTAAATACTCACATGGGGATTCGGGAGGCGGGGCCCCCTGCTCGGTAGACCAGCTCCTGCAGGCTGTACATCTCATGCTCCAGGTAGGGCATAGCCCTCCAGGATTTCTGGACCGAGTTGAGGGAGTCAATGAAGTCCAGGTTGTTTTTGTACGGCTTCTGGAGCAGCCTGGAGGGTAAATATAATATGCAATGTTTTTTGTTTTGTTTTGTTTTTTAGAAAAGCGGACTCATCTGCCGCACAAACAGAAGAAAAGACATTGCAGACACTGCATCACAGTGTGTTACAATGATTAGTTGGTTAACATGTACAGCTTCGACAAAATACACACATCTGAAAGTTTAATACAATAATACAGTAGCACCACAATCACAACTGCAACTTCTGCTGGTTAGTTTAACTTCGATAATAAAGACTTGCAAAGGTATTTCCCAGTTGCTCATAATGTCAAAAACAGCTTTGTAAAGCAGTTTCAGGCTAATTGCTCTCTCTAGGGCTGAAAATTATTCCAGTAGAAACTGAACCGAACTGAGAGAAGTACAACTCTGAAACAATACAAATCCTTTTCATGCAGACGAGGACGAGGCAGACCTTCAGGGACCACACCGTCCGCCACAGAAGCAGGCGCTCAAAAGATCCTACTGCAGTTAGTGAAAGTGCAGCCAGGAGTCGACCAGCAGCTCCAGCCTTGACGGGAGCGCTGCTGCTTCAAATGCACTTATTTTAAACCACACCGTAAATATGACTGCAAAGTTTCTCATTTAATACTGGGGGTGGTGTTGTCTACAAAATTTTAATCCCATTTCCCTGTTCCCTTTGCTGCCATAAAAAAACAAAAAGAAGAGTCTGTCCTCTGCGAAGAGCTCTACTTCTACTTCAGATGGGAAGAAGCATCTGCGAGCTAAGCACAGCTCCACAACACTCAGGTACGCTCGGTTTGTCTGTCACGTGAGTCAAATAATTAAACTTTTTTCATTGCTGTTCAATTGCAAAAAAATCACATGTTTCATGAAGTAGAGGTTGTATCCACTGAGCCCCAGTGCCCTCTTGATTTTTTGTTTACTTGTACTACTTACTCTCTGGTCCCTAGAGAAATAATGTTTTGATCAAATACATTTTCATGGTTTAAATTACAACAAGAACATGAATCTACTTAAGACCAGTAACTTGACACTTGTAATAACCTGGTTTGAATCAACTGGAACCAAAGAGTCCAGGAAGCAGCTTCATGTTGCCAGAATCTGAGTCAACAAGTTGACCAGTTATTCATTTCCCAATCAAGCATTTTTGCATCAAGCTGTTCAGCAACAGCTGAGCTTTAATGTCATATTTCTCTGATGTGAATTCAGATTCCAGGCTTACTGAAGGTGCTCACTCAGTGCACATCAGAGGCGGAACGAGGGAGGAGAAGAAAGCGTAGATGAAAGCAGAGATGTCAATAGTGCACTGAAAGCGAGGATCATCAACACTGCCTGCACTGAGATTCTGTGTGCAAACAGATTTTCACGGAGTCCACTGAAGTCTTGCCTGTTAGCGTATGTTTGTCAGCTTGTGTTCCTCTACTTTGTATTATGGAGGATTTACCAAGCTATCATTATTTACGTACCTGCTGCTGAAGACTGGTTTATAATCTGTCCGGGGCGCTACTGATTTCACTCTCTTCCCCACAAAACAGGCCCAGTTGTGTCCCAGGACATCATGGACCCACCCTGGCATGGTCTGGTCACAGTAGCTGGTCACCTTAGGGCCATCCTCAGAGTACTGAAAACGCAGTGCACAATCAGATTAGAGGCTGTCTTCCAATATGCAACTCAGCCATGCACTTTTGTGCAAATACAAATACTCAAGTTTCAAAAAGGCAAGTGAAATAGCATCATTATATTCCATATAAAGCAAAGCTATTTTCAGTACATGACTCAGGCAGTCATTGAGTTCTAAGGATGAGAAAGAATTATGTCTAAAACAACAAATTCTCCCTGTTTTTTTTCATATCACCATGTTAACCTGAATAAAGTCCAGGGAATGGGGAAGTTGGGTTAATCATAATGTGGGATTGAAGACAGCAGTCTATGACACTTCCCTCAACTCAGCGTCATGTGAGTGCTGAGAAACAACACATGACTGAAAGACAAAACTTGAGTACAGCCGCTTTTAAATAGTGCATATTTCCATCAAATTTCAGCCTGGCCTTGGTGTGATGAAGATACGCATATTTTCCAGATACAATCTTAACAGATGAAGAGAGAGGAAATAGAGTGACGGTGAACCTAAACCTTAAATGTCAATGAGTGTTTCAAAACAGCGCCTGGACCACTGTTAAGCCACAGTGCAACTTCCTTTCCATGTTATTTCCGATGAGCACCAATAAATGAACAGCGTCTATGCATCTTTTTTTACCTTGAAGAAGGCGAACCATTTGTAGCCGTTAATGACCACTTCGAAGCCCTGGTTGTAGATGAGGGTGAAGAAGCCGGTGTTCCCCAGCTCGTCTGTGGCTACAGACAGTTTCTCCAGGGTCACGGTCACCGTGCTCTCACATGTAGCTGAGGACGAGCACCACAACATACAGCATACAACGTGTTTATTAACTGCAGGGAATGATTCAACTATAGTCAACTTATAGACTAATTCACAGCCATCAGCCTTCAACAAAACTGCTCCTGACATACTGAGAATAACCATATCACAATCTGATATAATATCCATTTTATATTTACAGTGAAAAAAGTCCCATTCCTTGTAGGCTTGAACATACTTTACTGCTAAAGCTGACACAAAATTCTGATTCATGCATGATATGAATTTATTTGTAAGGGTTGTGAATCAAATTAGATATAAATGTTAACATTTGATCTTTTGTGTCAGATTTTGCTTAAAGCTTTTTAGGACATGACTCAGCAGATCATAAACAAGGAAGTTGTGGATATAGATACAGGTTCACCTGCTCTGTTCTCTGGACTGACAACCTGCAAACTGCAGGCCCAAACATGTCACATGATTTCCACATTGCAAAACCACCGCTGTCATCACATCTGAGAAGTCCCCGGTGTGGGCACTTTACACTGTGGTGGGGGCTTTTACCTTCAGCGGAGCAGTTCACGGTCTTGTCGTGTCCTCCTTTGGACACCTGGAACACCCATGTCCCCAGCAGGTCCTCATAGGTGCAGTTGGCCGGTGTGTCACCCCAGGACCCCTCGACCCAGAGCAGGAACAGACACAGTAGCACACCGCTCAGCCTCATCCTCATGCACAGCTAGCTTACCTGCCTACACACACACACACACAAACACATATACACCTTAAGAACTACGCAGCTGGATCTGCGTCTTCTGAGAAAAGCCTTTAAATTTGACCCTGTCCTATAGTGACTTGTTGTCTCCCGCCTGTCCCCTGTCTGCTATTTATGCAAACTGAAACTTTTCACAAAGAGCCACATTTCAACTTCGACGGTCAAGATAAATCACTGAGGCCCAACACTTTAAAACGCATGCGCACGATTTAGCTAGCAGTATAGCCGAAAGCTAACGTTCTCGTCAGTTAAAGCAACCCCTACGCAAGCCTAGTTTTAGATATTAGTAATAATTAAAGAGTATAACCAAAATATCATTGCATGTGTATTGATTTAATGGCATATACACGAGCTTTCAGCACTCTATAAGTAGCTTATCATGACTCTTACACTCTTCCACTTCTACTCCGTCTACCTTGAGATCAGCGAACAAGGAACCAAACTCCAGTACTTATCTCTCCCAAGACTGTCCTTTGTCTATGTTTCGCTATTTGGTTTCGGTTTCCTTGTCATGTGACCCGCCAGCTGCGAGCATGCGCAGTAGACTTGAGGAAACTGCAGGAGTCCAGGCGAGGTCCATCATAAAATCCATTAACAATTTGTATTTATCTGTGATTTAAAAAAAAGGTTCATGGACATTTTTAGTGCAGCAAATTATGCTGCCTTTAATTATATTTGTTGCTGGATATCAGCAAAAACAGAAATAAAATGTATTTGTAAGAATCTTAAAGTGACACCATAACGATTTCTTAAATTTGCTAAAAATATAAAAATTAATATCGAATAAAAATAATGGATGCATATTTAGCCTATTTTTATTTTTTTTATTGCTAGACTGACAGATTCTTTAAAATCTATGTCATTGTGATACATCCTGTGTTTGCAGAACTTGGGTTTATTATTGCATTTTTGGCCATATGCAATTTTCTTTCACACACATGTGCGAACACTGATCCTACAATGGTGCAAAACAGCAGTGTCCATGTACACTACTGTTAAAAATCCCACAACAATAGTGTAATCTACAGCAATGCATCATGTTCTATAAGATCTTCATATGTTTGTAAAGTCACTGTCCTGTGAGTGTATTTATGTATGTCTAAAAAGTCAACTCTTTGTAAGCTCAGAAAAAAACAAAAAATGTTTTCAGCTTTGCAGCAGTTCATTTTCCAGCTAATCCACGAGGGGATTTAAATAGTTCATATACCTGAAGAGGTAGAAGAATTTTCTCAACCCATAAAGAATTGCTTAATCCTTAGTGGAGTAAAAAGTGCAATATCAGTATAAAGTTGCATATAACTGTAAAGTACAAGTACCTCGAATTTGCACGTGAGTACAGTCATATGAGTAAATGTACTTAGTTTAATGCGAACACTGCTCATAGCATTTCACGACTGCACATGCGCTCAGCTACAAAGCTAAAAGTTGTTAGTTAAAAAGATCTGCATTTGCAATCTGGTCATGTACCAAAGTTAAAACATCAATAGGGTGTGTGATGAGCCGGAAAGACCAAATGACTATACCCATATCACTACACAAAGAGAGGCTCACAGAGGTGAGCCGAGGTGGATCCTGGAGATGCCTTTTGATTCAAACCTATTGTGACCCAAAAGCGACCTTTTCCATCAGTTAATGTCAACAGGACGATGAGGCCTTAATGGTCTCTTTTGTTGCCACTTTGTGATGGTGTTAATAATGTTGTGATATTCTAATAATCCCTGTGGGGGGATTCTCTTTTCACCCGTCTAGCGAGGTGGGTCAGGGAGTCAACTTGCCTGATTGCTCATCTGTGTGTTTGTGTGTGTGTGAACATGTGTCACTGCATCCTGATAGGTCTGTGGTTAAAGGGGGTAAAGAGCTTATTTTAGCCAACGGGCACTTGATGGCACTTTGATCACCATAGTAACCATGACACAGACTGACTCATCTCCTTGACAGACCATAATAAGCACTCATCTGAAGAAGGGACTGAAGAGGTATTAGTCATGCAGTCTCATTAGTGCCATTACAATGTGTTTGCGTGGAAGTGTGTGCGTGCATTAGCGTGGGCACATGTGTACGTTACTGCATTTATGTGACTGTGCGCATGTATATGAGCGTGTGTGTGTGTGTGTGTGTGTGTGTGTGTGTGTGTGAGCAGATGCAATAACGAAAAGTAGAGGAGCAGGGAGCAGGGAGGCACAGAGACGGAGGGATGATGTTATGAATGTTAACAGCCTGAGCCCACTGAGCTCCCTCTAAGAGTGACTCATTGAAACTCGTGTTTCAATCTTGATATTGTTCTGGCCTCCACTGGCAGGAAATTAAAACTCAAGTGACTTTCACTTCTGCTGTACTGCACCCACAGATTTGTTCCCTGCTTCGGTTCCTCTCTCTCTCTCTCTCTATCCATCACACTCATCTCATCTTTTGTCATGCCTTTTTGGTTCCTCTCCACTCAGTCTGTTGTCCCCTTGCTGTTGCTCTCCACTCTTGTGTTGCTCAATTTTTTTGTGCATGTCCTCCCAACACACACACACACAGAATATTTGGTAGGTTTGCTTGCAAAACGACTTAATCAGCTAATCGTTTCATTCAGCGCTTGCCTGCATGCACACACTTGTGTGCGAGCGTGTGCGCTTGCAGGTCTACAGTATGTGTGTGAGCATAATAAGCATGCCTCGATGTGTACTTCCCTTCTTTGTATTCCCTGCACAGTTTCTAACTCCCTACCTCATATAACTCTCTTCCTCGAAGCTGCAGCAGCCATTTGAGCCTGATCGTTCCTGTGTTTTGTAGAGGCTGACGCTACATTTATGCAAATCTCAACTCTGAATGAATTACTGAATTTAATATAAGTGTGATTATTAAAGTAATTAATGAAACCGTGCGCTCCCATCCTCGGTTCAGACTGATCGAGTCATGTTGGAAGCTGTTTAATACGTGAAGAACATCTGTGACTCAATTGCCTTTAGTTTATATTAACTGGGCGTTTGAAAGCCTTTTGGCTCCTCACGTCACTTATGTGACACCTGGAAAACGCTTTCAGTCTGTCAGCGTGTTCGCCATGTTTTAGTTCCACTTGATGGGAGCTACATGATGACTTGAGCTGAGAGGGTTTGATTGTTCATATTATGTCTATGTAATGTATATTATTATGTATGTTACATCTCTCAGCAGAACTGACATCATTGCCTTTTCCTGTGATTTGGTACCCACAATGGATGCAAGAGCAACATTTCATTAAACTGGGGGTGTGGGTGGAGCGTCTCCATCACTGAGTGGGGTTGGTCAGTCGGGCCTTGTGGTGTTAATGTTCCACCCTATACATTTAAATTAAGTCCTCCTGAGTGGCTTCGTGGTCGGTTACCTCAGCCATACCCACACACCTACATGCAACAGACGTGGAACGAGATGTTTTCACCGTGCTCATGCATATGTCCACGCCCACACATGCATACTATGCATATACAGGCAGCAAATATATGCGCACGCACGCGCACGCACAGTCTGACACTCACTGGTAACCACAAGCTGACACCCCTTGCCCACACAGACTTTATAAATAGAGCAAACATACCATTTACATGGGAGCAAACAGCAATCACTGACTGCAGTAAATGTATGTTCTGGATGTATGACGATTACTTACTGTACTACCTCTTTTTTTTAACGCCATGCAAAAAGTCATACTCCCACCAAGAAAATATTTATTAAATCTGCAAATGCAGGAAGTCAAATGCACACTTACTGATCTTCTTATACAACCAAACCACAGCACAGCTCACAGCTGAGTATTTGGTGGTTTGCTCACCATGACATCATATCTTAGATCATCAGATACATTTTAAGGCATCAGAGATCAAACCTTTGTGTTCCTTTAATATCACGGGACAGTTGGGTTTTTATCCACTTGAAACATGCAGCCTGAGGCATTTATGGATGGTATTACTTTTGATTTTTATGGACTTTGTATGTTTTTGATCAACCTGCTGGATTGTTTTAGTGCCAGGAGCTACCACTAGTAGCTAGTTAGCTTAGCTTAGCATAAAGACTGGAAACAGGGGGTAACAGCTAACCTGGGCCTGTCCAAAGGCAACAAACTCTGCCTGCCAGTACCTCTGCATCTCACTGATTAATGCATCACACCTGTAATCAAAGAGTCTCGTCATCACTGTGACAACCAATCAGGGGAGCTTTCAGGAAGTTAAGAAATAGCTCCACACATCACCCTCTCTAAAACCATGTGTTGTTTTTGCTCTTTGATTTTATGGGGATCTGGCTACCATCAGACAGAGCCTGGCTAGCTGTTTCCCTTTGTTTACAGTCTTTGTGCTAAGCTAAGCTAGCAGCTGCTGGCTGTGGCTTCATAGGTACCATACGTGAGAGCAGTATTGATCTTCTCATCAATTCTTGGCGAGAAAGTTACTGAGCAGCTGGATATAGGCCCCTCTGCCCTCAGGGACATCCAAACAAGAAACATTTTATTTGATTTATAAATACATTTTTTTATTCAATACTGTTTTTGTCATTTTCAACATCTTTCTCATTACAAGAAATATGAACAGATTACTTATTTCTACCAGGTTCATTTATTGTCGTTCATTGATTTCTTCTCCAGTTTTCACTTCACCACACAGGAGACGACCAAACAGTCATCAGTGACTGAGCAGAAGTTATGAACTGCATGCACGTATCTGTGCACAAATTGCCTCCATTGTAATAACAATCCAGTCCTAACTGCTAGTCTTTTACTTTTATCTTTTCCCCTTTTTTGTATCCCTATTTGCTTATTTCCTTTTCATCTTTTCCATTTTCTTGAATGGTGGGTCATTTGCAACGATTTGGAGATTTCATTTTGGGGAGAACAATTTGTGTACTGAAATTTGGATAAAAAGAAAGACAATGAAGGTGGAGAGGAGTGACAGAGGGAAATAAAAGAGGGTGAATTGGGGAGACCGTGAGGAGCTGGGAGGCAAGAAAGAGAGATGGCAGTGTAATTTTATTGTCTTGACCTGTACGCCTTCAGTTAAATGACTGAAATGTTGTTGGGGCTGATTCATAGCCGAGCTGTGTCACTCTGTAATAGTGGCTGCCGTGTCATTGTGACACTGAAGGAGATGGAGGAGGAAGCAAATATCACAGGAGCTGTCAAGGTGCTGTCTAGCAGTTTCCACTGACTGGGTTCAGCGTGTAGGCCAGAGACTCACAGACTGTTGAGTTCACTCATGGTGGGCGAAAAAACTGGGAGTTTGTCCAGCGACTGGATGGAATAGAACCAATGGAAGCTGGAAACGTAAGGTGTGAAAAACCTTTCTTTCTCCAGACCTGAACCGGAAGCTCCATGTTTCCTTTCCGCAGATTATTTTCCAACTTTTGCACGATGATAGCTGCAACGACGAATTATTCATATGTTAATTGAATGGTGCTGTGGGAAACTATGGATCCCACGAAAGAGCTGAAGGATCATTGTTACTGGATACCAGTACTTTATTCTTTTCCAAAGCATCACTGTGAGGAACTCAAGAATTTTATAATGAGATTGACGAAAAAAATCCAAACTGTATTTAATGTGGATTGGCTGCTTGATTTGCAGCAGTAATCCCTGATAACAAGAGGAAAGGTATCTTATACTCCTGTAGACAGCAAATAATAAGAATTTTACTTTCCATCCAAATCAAAGTGGATTCAATCTGAGTTTCCATAATGTGACACTTGCTTTACTTTTTCTATACATTTCTACAATGACCATAGAATTATTAACATTATTGTAACAATAGGAGACAGTCACAACTTTTAGCCCTCTGAGCTGAAAATTTCATGTTTTTTGATAGTGATTCCCGAAGAAATACGTCCAAACGAAGAGAAGACATCCAAAGTATTTCTACTTCATCTGCACCATCAGCCATGTTGAATTTCCAGTGCTAATGTTGCAGCGACCACTTTTAATCGACTGATTTTTAACAATCCTGTTTGTCACATATATTTACATGCAGGCTGGTTGAGTTTGACCTCGGATCAAAAGGCTGGTGTGCGTAGTCAAAGATGGGTTGACTGCATCATCTGTATACTGCATCTTACTGTTTGAATATGTTGTAATACAGTGAAAAGATGGAAAAGACAAGCAGGTTAATCATAGTTTTTTTAATAATGATTTCAATAATGATTCAAAGGTACTTTATAGTACACTTACACAATGATTTATCAATGACAAAAAAACAAAAAAGCAAAACCCTTTCTTTGTTTGTTAGCCCCCCCGCCCCATCTCTCACCCGCACACACTGTTTCCCTCCTCCTGTCTGACTCCACAGCACTGCTGTATGCTGGTCACACTGACTAGAGTCTCCCAGAATTGTTGGTTACATCCCGGAAAGAAAAAACACGAAGAGAACCATGTCATCATGAAGAGCTGTAAGTTAGAGTTAATCAATGCCCTGTGACATTTTGTTCCAAGTTAAGAAGGCTACTCTCTCTCTGTCTCGGTGCTCAGTGGGTGGGTGTCGGACTGCAGTGAGTCAAACGATGGTGACTTTTAAAAGTCCACCTGTTAATGCCAAAGTGCTGTGGCAGCACAGTGTTTCCGCAGAGATGAGGAGCACTCAATAAAAGATTTCATGCATTCTCAACACGGATACAAAATCACAGAGTTGCTTCCTAGTTGCTTCCTGGTATGTGGCTGTGCGGCGAGCTAGAGCTGCCCAATGCTTATCTCACTTCTAGTGCTCTCTGCTTTCCCTTGAGGTTCCTCTCAGATCCCATTAATGCATTTGCACTTCCTGCCTTGCATCTCCTCTTTGTTCACCATCTGCTCCCACTTACATCAAAGGGAGAACAGCAAGGACAGGTGGATCAGGTAACTTGGTATCATGCTATGGGATGCACAGGACAGCAATGATGGGAGACATCATAACATCATTTTTGTTTGTTTTTGCATTTTCTACTTGCAAGCTGATGCTTTCAGTCAAACTGTTGCATGCATGGTCCAACAATCCTCCTTTAAATCTCTTCCTAAGACTCTTACAGCTTTTTCTCAACTGGTATTGCTGTAATTATTTAAATTATTTTTGTTTGTATGTTTACATCTTGAGATCTGGATCTTACTGAATGTTTGACTGTTTTTATTTTAAAGCACTTTGTATTTGAAAGTAATTATTATCATGTACTGTATCAACCCCTCTGAAAACATGGCCTACAATTTGAACATATCTATGGATAGGTGTACACACAATTGTGCAAAATTGATGATTTTCAGGGAATTTCAAACAAGATAAATAAGTGGATTTATTGGCTAGTGCTTTAATCATACAATTTTTAATGTGTTTGTGTCATCCACATAGGATGTGAATCGTTGCTCCAGGCTTTTCTGAGAAAGCTCCCAGGATGGAGCATCCCGTTAACACTGCCCACTCTCCTTTCTCTTTACCGTTCCCCGTGGCCGCAGATCAGGCCAATGAGAGGCCGTCACAGGCTTCACCACAGGCCAAATTGGAAGGAGTAGATAAAGGTTAATTAATTGGGAGATGAGAAGAACTCTGTTTGGCCAAAACTTCTCTTTTTCTTACTGCCAGGTCTGCTGGGAGCCTCCAAAAAAACCTGTGAACGAGGCCCCAGTGTCAGTGACAAACAATGTGGAATCTGTTCGATTTATTCAGATATCAAACCATTCTGGGAGTAAACCATTTGATCTCATTTTAAAATGGCTGAGGGTAGCCTGAAGCTAACTTCTGGGCAAAAACAGCAATTGAAGACAAAAATCTGCCTGAAGTAGACGTCTATATCCCCCATCAAGCCCCACTAAAAAGCCACTTAGAAACATACTGTATTTTCCAAACAGCGAGAGCCATATATTCTCACTTGCACAAAGATGAGTGAAAATATTAAATAGAGAATCAAATATCCAAATATAAATCCATCTTCCATTGTCACACCAATATAAAGCGTCAAATTACATTCTACAGTTCTGAACATTAGAGGGAAAAAAGAAAAATCAAAACAACAAAGCTTTAAAAGTCATGTTCATTAAAAGTAGTTCATTATCAAATGTCCCTGAGGGTGGATAAACACTACAAGGCCTCGTTTAGATTCATTTAAGCTATCTTTACCACGTTTACAGAATGTTTCTGGAAAGAAAATTGTTTATACTTTGAATTTTTCAAGATAAGCTCATATAGATATAATTCCAGTTTAATCAAATTTCTGTAGTGTTTCTCCACCCGAGCTAAAAAATGCAGAAGCACATAAAAAGACGAGAGAAAGTTGGCACTGAGCGCAGGAGCTTATGTTAACAACGCTGTGATAAAACACCACTGGAGACTGGGGATACGCTGAAATTTAAGCCTGACTTTGCTGTAATTCTTTAAATAAATAACTAGTATACACTTATCATAAATTTTCATTTCTGTAATAGTCATTTTCTGCCTGGAGTACTTATAAACGCACATAGAAAAAATACCTTACATTCTACACACTCAGTATAGGGCATTCCACTTCCCTTTAATTACGTTTATGGTAACCCATCATCGTTTTCTTTTTATCAAAATTAAGCCCAAACTAGCCGCTCCAATGAGCTCGGCTGAATTAAGGTTTTGATAAATCTGGGCTTTAAACATATTGGACCACAATACAGCGCCTTAATCTATGTGCTGATGAGCTGCTTTCGTAGAGAATAAGTGAAATTTGTTTTCTGCTCAGATCATCCACAGCAGTGGTCAACAACTGAAGAACGTGACAATCTTGATTATCTCAAGTGATCAGTAACAATGTAAACATCACTTCTAGGCAACATTCATCTCCTTATTTATATCTCTAACACTCTACTGTCAAACACTCTACTGAAAATAGAATCTCATCAGAACTTAAAGCAGGGGTATTAATGGGGATTTCCTTTGTGTCTGTGTCCCCGGCAGCAATCCAAACAAGATGGCCAAGGAAGAATATAAAAAGCACACAGCATAAAACCATGTTCCCGGACTTCTGAAAAGAAATCACCCACATCATCATGTCCTGCAACGATACCTCTGTGTTGTATGGTGTAATATCACAGCTCGGTTTGGTTTAAGTCTCTTATAAATAGTAACGTAGCAGTTTGTTTAACTAAAGATATTTCACATATCATCAATACACAATACTGGAAATTCTGCAACTTGCCTGCTGTCTATGTAAAACAATAATGCCCTACAGACACACTAAGATCTGCTTAATACATTATTCCACTTTCTCATAAATCCTGAAGCCAAATGAACACAAACACAATCTCCTCCCTTATTCTACTCAATATAATACAGAACCTAAAAACTCCATAACTCCATCTCCTCTGCATGACATAACCTAAGCTGGCGACCTAAAATCATCTTACTCTACTGGCTGAGGAACCACATATTAACACACACATGCTCTGTACTCCGTTATAAAAAGCAACATTCAAATCAGCAGCTTTAGACAAACGTACAAAAATACTGTGATGATTTTTAAGACATCTAGTAGTCACCGCATCGGGCCATGGGTTCCATTAAACCGGCTGCAGCAAAAGTGGATTCATCCAGTACGCAAACATCTTACAGTGTTCTGTATAGTGTAGTTAAGAGTGTAAATGCTTCTAGTTTTTGCTGAAACTGTTGTCTATAGAGTGCATTTTATCAATCTGCATATCAAGTGTGTTAGCTGATTTGTAAATACATGTTTCACTCTGATAAAGAATGTGCCATTCACAGCAGCAGGGCTGGGTATCCTTCCACAATTATCAGTACCAGCCTATAATGATACTTCGTTTGATTTCCACTGCTTTATTTTTTTGGCTGTAAAATAATCTTTGAAACTTTTAAAAACCCATTACCATGAGCCACTTTGCATTAGGCATTTACTCATGAGGCAGGGATCAGTATAATTAGGATTTTATCCGTACTACTTACTGGATCTGCTAACAGATTTACTGCTTGGCAGGTAGAGGGAAGAGGGACTGGTCGATCTCAGCCTCAAAGTTCATACGAATTTCAATACCCTCACGCGGTTTAGGCCAACGCTCTAGCTGTTACCTTGCATAAGCATCTTGTGATTTACTTGATTCATTAACACTGTTAAAAGGTAAGAAACAATCTGTGACATCTACCGAAATGACAGCCACAAAGGTGTTCATCAGTGACACATTATGTGAGAGCCTGTGACAAACAAAACAAACTTCTCCCAGCCTGCCCTGACAGCGTATACAACCATATGTGATGTTTACACCGTAAACACGACTCTGTTTCCTGTATCACATCAAATGATCAACACTGCACAGACAGTCAGACTGGTAAAGCCCTTTTTGTTTATGTTGTACTGTGAGTCGGAAAAACTGCCTCCTTCATCAGTACCTCACCGATCTGCCTACAGATGCTGATTTCTGCAATCCAAAATGAAATCATATTGCACCCTGAAAGCCGGGCTGGTTTAAAATGCATTTATAAATGACACTAGAGGGAATCAGGCCCATGATTATGTTTCTATCTGGCTCTGAACCACGGTTTAACGACTGAGACACAAGAGGAACCCTTTGATGGACTGAGGGCTGGTTTTACATTTTCATTCAAAAGGTTTAAAATGAATGACCTTGTGTCTTTTGCCCTCCGATCAGCAGATGGATTAAAAGTATTTTTGAGCGCAGGGATTATCAATCCAATTCTTTAGAGTGCATTTACGAAAATAAGTCAGCCAACAGCTGGGTAGATGTCATGGGGAGATCATCTTGCTTGCTATGCTTGCGAGCACAAGATGTTACACATCATCATCATCATCATGTTTTGGCTCCAATACAAGGGGAAATATCTGTGAGATCACCCCAGATTAATATGAGTGGGGGCTTTTTGTGATCCTTGAGGTAGGGCTAAAATGTGGAGCAGTGGCATTAGCACAGAAAGCTCATAGTTTGTCAACAAAATACGCTTCTGGCATTAATACTGTTCCGTAGCTCGACTTCTTTCACTTCCATATACGAGTCACTACTGCGTCTTTGCCAACTGAGGAGACTGGATTCAAATGAAATTGCATTTTGTCAAAATGCTACAATAGATGACAGATTAAATGTTATCTTCCTCTGTTTCACAGAGTTTCTGTCAAGCTGACAAACGCATCATTTCCTACACGAAGCCACGAACCTCTGCTAATTGAACTTTTCCTGCAATTTCATAATAAGCCTGCTGCTACTTATTATGGCCATGAGTGATTTTGTAATATAACACGATGTCACAGAACTGAGCCCTTAAAGAGGATCAGATAGCAGTTGATGCAAGCATTGATCCTGTCTTTTTCTGCAGAGGTAGCACACAACTGTCGAGCTTCACCCGGGGGGCTGATAACACACAGCCAAAGTGCTGAAGCAAGCTCCATGTTACTCTCTCAGCATGTTTTTCACGCTGTCAGTGACAGCAGCTCTCCTCCCAAGTTACATCTAAATAACAGCACTGGTGCATTTTTTGACAACAGGTCAGGGCCCAGACTGTGATGTAGAGCTAACGATGCACAGACAGGACTCGGAGAAAGGAACCAATTATGTCAACAATTACGTCCAACAGTTCTCGTTTCATGCATTTTGTCAGTGTAACTTCCTATTCTATCATACAGAAACATCTCATACAATTATCTCAGATGTTGATTGTGCGTATCCACGTAAGTTTTTTTTTTTTTTTCCACATTTGGGACTCAAGAAAAAATGTTTTTTTTTTTGCTCTGAGTTGTAGAGACATACTGTAGCTACACCAGACCAGGTTTGTGTCTTAATTAACCAGCACAGTCAAAATAAAAACAAACTGATGGCACACACACATTATCTTCTTAACTACCTCACACTGCAACTATGTCATCTGTCGACTGGACTAAGCGTTTAGATCAGAAACTGAACCAGAAATACAAAGTGAAAAACGTGGAACTGCAGGTCCAAAGTGAGAATATAACACTGCAAAAATAGGGAATCCAACTGTCTTTGTTATGTACTAGAAATGACTAAATGTATTCCTCTCATCACATAGAGTTAGAGAAAATGCAATGCATCTGTCAACCATCTTCTTGGTTCCACCAGAAATTACACAGGGATGAAAAAGAAGAACAATCTATTGTTTATGATTTAAGAAACCCCTCAGATGTGCACCTTGGATACGTATGGATAATATTGCTTTTACACTTGAAAATGTGGACTATTTATATAGAAAATATCCAAAACAATAGAAACAGTTTTACATTTACATTTTTTCTCTTTTTTATGAAACCACTTATTTACCCACGAACTAGTAAGCTAGACTCTCCCGAACCCCTTTGGCACAATAATCATATTAATATTCATTATTATTATATTGTTGAATTACAAGACATTTGAATAGGAATGGTCACTCACACATTCAGAGCAGTAACACAGTTTCTGTAGTCGTAACACATATTGGTACTGTATGTTATAACATAGTTCAAAAAACATCTCTTTTTTTCTTTTTTCAGCTTTGTTGATATGTAAATAAAATTACTTTCATATGAAACAAAACAGAACTGTCTTTGCATGCCCTTAGTATTTACAGAATCACTTTGTCTGAGTTTGTTCTTGCTGGCTACTGTAGAGCAGAAATACTATACTCACAAGGATAAATCAGACAATGGACTGCATCTGCATCGGTCAGCTGTCACAGCAGACGGGTGCATATGCTGCAGAAAATATGGAGATCGTGATGGACAATAACACAGAGGCAACATTATTGGACTACTGATTTTTGTTGTGATAACAACAGCCCAATTATCTTTACATCAGACATACCAACCCGTGTCTTTGCCGCAGGTAGCATTCCTCATATAAATCATATCGAAAAAAGTTTGTGTCGTGTATCACAACCTTTTGACTCCTGTTTTTTTTTTTTTTTTCTTGCCTTTGCAGAGGGTTTTCCTCTGGACGGAGCTGACACAAAGCCAAGGCCCCATTTCCCAAAAGCATCTTAGTGAATGCATTCATCAGCACATTTTATATCCCAGCATGACTCTGGGTACTCACGAATTCTGTTCGTCTGTTGGCACACGGAAGTACAATACTCTATTTGCAAGATATGTTTTTAACCCAAATCTTAAAGTTACAATCTTTTACAGTCATCAAATGAGGTAACAAATCACTTTCTGTTTTATTTAGATTTTACATAGCCTTTTATAGATCGGGGTTTCATTTGCATTTCTTACTGCTGCAACTTCACATTAAAAGCATTTAACTGGCTCTCTCCCAGCTTGAATCTGTCAATCTGTGCCCACTAACATAAGAGATGATTGTGATTCCAATTAATCCAATTCAAAGCATTGTCTCTGACAAACCGGAGTGACACTTGTGTCCTGCTGACACACTATAAAGAGAAAATGTCATGACTGGGATCCCTGCTAAGCCTTACATAATGCTGTTAAATGTCACACACTAAAGATAAGCTCTGAGGTCAGATTTCTGCCAATAATCCACCTGAACAAGATTTAATGACTAAGATGTTTATGGAAAAACAAGGCCTGGTCTTGTCGATCCCTCCTCTCCCTCTTTCTCGAGTCACAGACAGAGAGGTACAAAAGGTTTGGTCCCAACTACTTCAGGAATCATGTAGAAAACATACATTCAAACTTCTGAAGAAAACAAACTGGAAGAGTAGAAAATACTGAACTACTGGCAGGATAAAAGAAAGCAGCGAGAGAAAGAGGGACTGAGGAAAAGAAAGCTATGTACTGGTAACAGATTGGAGAGCTGAATGAATAGAAAGATGCTTTTGTGAGAAAGTTCTTCAGAGTAACATACAGACAGGTATGTTACTGTAACACAATGCACTTTTGTCAGAAGCATGTTGGATTTTGTCACCACAGAAAAATCCATGACCTCTCATATATTTACAGTGTTTTCCCCTTACATTGTATTTGTGTGTGTGTGTGTGTGTGTGTGTGCGTGTGAGCAATAATATATATGCCCTTGATAGCCTCTGCTTAGTCCGTACAGGCTTTAGGAGTCTTACCTCATCAATACTATTCACTGTCATTGCCATTAACTCTCATTAACTAAGATACAGCAAAAATATACTCATACACACACACACACACACTCGACCACATACACACACGCACACATTTATAATCTCTAATTAGTTGATAGCCATGTACCTTAAGGCCACTACCCAAACCTAGCTGACATGTAGCTCTAGACCTTTGAGAATGATTTCTGGCTTTACAGACACAATAACACTGCAGAGTTATAGTGGCCATTGTTCTTCACGCCCCACTGGTGAGAAACAGCACGCAGAAAATACAACGTGGGCAAGCTTCTTATACTTGCATCTCACTGCAAACATGTAAACACACACACAGCAGACTGTTGCAGTTTGGTGTCTTCACTAACCAGCCGTCCATGACTCCTTTACTTCAGGTTTTTACTCCGCAAAGGGACGAATGGATTTCAGTCTTTCCATCCTCTGTTCTCATGCTGACCACAGTTTTCGAGTGCTCCTCTTCACTTCTGCACTTTCTTTACGCATCATGTCTGCCTCACAGTGAGGAAGAACTCTGGCTGTAGTTTCTGAGTGTCAGTCTGCTGTACCTGGGCGAAGGGGGGGAGGGGGGAGGATGGGAGGGGACAGGGGGGAGACACAGACCTGTCTCTGAGACAGGTGAGCCACTACTAGATGCCAGGGAATCGCGGAAAGGCGATGGCGGAGTCAAAGCAATCAGCTCCTCTTCCAACTCTGCCCTCCTCAGAGGGGAGTCAGTGAGGCAGGTGATCAGTCCTCCTCGCATAGGGGAGAGAGAGGGGGAGGTCTGGGGGTGAGGAGGCGGCAGAGGGTAAGGTGAATGAGGAATAGGGTGCGCCAGACAGCCACCCCGACCCCCCAGGCTGGACTCGACGGGTGGGAGGGGCTGGACGTCAGCGTAGGTGGTGAGGGTCGGGGGCATCTGGATTTCGCGGGGCAACAGGTACGGGTCGGTGGGGTGAGGAGAAGGAGGCGTGTGTTTGTGCGTCGAGTGCGAGTGTGTTGGAGACGGTGACAACATCATGCTGTTGAGCTCAGTGATGTTGGCGGTGAAGCGGTTCACCACACAGCTGATCTGATCCATCAGTGAACTCTGGGGCTCTGCCGGGTGGTCGTCCACAGCAACCAAACGGGCGTCACTCCCGGCGACAACAGAGCCGCTGCTGGAGGGATCACAGCTGCTGCCGCTGCCACTGCAGGTGCTGCTCGGGTACTTTGGAACACCAGTCATCTGATGCTCCTCCCCATACCCTGCGCCTAGCCTCTGGCTGACCGTGCTGATTGGCGAAGGCGTCTGCGGCCGGTAGGTGATGGAGTAGCGCTCCTCTGCTTCGGAGAGCTCGTACAGGGTCTTGTCTGTGATGGAGTCAGGATGACTGGGCAGCGAGGACATGGAGGGGAGAGAGGGCAGCGGGACGTGTGGGGGCAGGTCGCCCCCTCCACAGTAACGCTCCTCAGAAGTCTTGGAGAAGGGCTTGATGACGGCAGTCTGATTATTCTCCTTTTTCTTGATGTGGAAGGACAGCCGCTGCCACAGGTGGTTGCCACGTGAACCGCTGCGCTCCGTCTGCGCCCAAGACACTGATTTGCCGTTGGAGCTGGAGGAGAGGAAGCAAGTGGAAGGAAGGCGAGAAAAGAAAGAGAGGGTGTTTTTAATGCTTGGAGTTAGAGAGTTAGAGTTACCTCCTTCAGTTAAAGAGTAGTTTAAAATGTTTTTGCCAGTTTGATCTGGAAAATCTAATTCTAATTTCTGATTGAAGATGACATAAATTAGAAGGTACACTTGTATTTCTTTATCATCTTAGACAGAGCATCTTTCACTTCCTTTGACTCTACTCTCTGACTGGCAGGTGAATGCGGGCATTAAAACATACTGAACACTACTTGCACTCTCTGTCAAATACAATATACAGTAGTTTTTGTTTAATAGTCTACTCAGTGGATTTGTTTCCAGTCCTCATTTTGTATCACATTATATGATATTTTCACATGTAGAGGTGATATTTCTTACACTAGGTGAATTTATTGTTATTAGGAACTTGCAGCTTGTGAAATCATACTCGTTACTCCAATTAATGTTAATTTAATGTGCTGTCCATTATCTTTTCACTTCTGTCTACTTTGATAGAAACATCTCCTTGTTTAAGTCTACATTAAACAAGATTCTTCCACATGATGAAATACTAATGTTGCAAAGGAAAGACAATTAAACTTATTTTGTGGAGGAAATCTAGAAGCACCCATTAGTAGTCAATTAACATTATGAGCCAAAACAGTGAAACAACATTACATAAATGTGCCGGCTCCATATTAGTTAAATTGCATTATCCTAAGCGGGTACTGTCATTTAATAGAAACATATTCAAATGAAGTCCTGACTAAACCACAGGAAATCAGTTGGACTTCATACGCAGAGTAATTTCATCACAATTAATTTTCTGTTCTATTTTTTCCCGACAGTATGTTCTTCATTTTTCTTTGTCTGCTTCTCTCTTCTTCTCTCTTCCTCTATTTCTTCCTCATATCTTGCAATTTTTTCCCCTTTTCTCTGTTTCACATCCGTCACAGCACTCTGTTCACCCCCCACCCACCCCCCCTCATCCTTTTGTCAGGTTAATTAGTGTGATTAATCTATGGTGGAACTTCTGATTAAACCTCACACCACTGTGGCTGAGGGTGAAAAGAACTCAATTCACCCTGGAGACACACATACCCACACACTACATAGACTCTGTGACACTCACAACCACACACACACACACGGACATATGCTGCACGTGTCGACCTGCACCCACTCACACTCAGTGCTGTGATCTACTCATTTGATCCCATAGGAGGAGTCGCTTACAGAAGGCTTTGGAACAAGGTAAGGCAGGACCAGGCCTGCTACTAGCCGAAACACATGTTGCACATGCTCACAGAGGGCTTGATTGATCTTATCTTATATAGATTGTGTCCAGCTCTGATGGCTGGTGGAGGTAAATCATGCTCTTTTCAGTAGTTCAAACATTTTGGTTCAACATCAGTGGAACATTTTATTATATAATATTTCTTCTTTTTGTCTCCTGGCCTGCTGGTTTCATGTCTCTTCTGCATCTGTTCAGACTACACAATGAAAGCATCTCAAAGGCAGCAGCTTCCAGCCCTGCACTGAGGAGATAGACAGCCCTACCAATTACCACCACCCACAGAGGAAGATAGGGCCAAAAGAGATGGAGAGGAAAGAAGGGGAATAAAAGGAACGAAGATGGAAACACTCCTGACATTTCTCATAAGAGCGTGATTGAAATCTTGCTTGCCAAGCGGGGTGAGCTGGAGTAACCTGCTGACAAACGAAAATGTGTTCTTGTCTTTTTTCGCCCCTTTTCATTCTGGGCAAGTGGCTGTGCGTCACTCCCTTTGTGTCCTTTGATCGGTTCCTTGTCACTGTAGATGACTTGTGGATGGCTTTAAGATGGGTGTGAAAGTTATTATGTCTCTCCTTTTCATGCTATTCCATTAGCCTTTTCTTTTCTTTCTTTCTTCTCCTCCATCACTTCTGTTTTTCACCTCTTTGTCTATTCCCTCCATCCTCTCTCCTCTCTCTGTAGTCAGATTCTTCTTTCCAAATTTCTCCCTTCCTCATTTCACTCCTCTCTCTCTCGCTCTCTCCTTCTTTGCCACGTCTCCATTAGGCAATTGTCTGCAGTTCATGTTAGGGTCAGAGGAACAGTCAAGCAGACTCAGGGGAGTTCAGAGAATCAATCTCTCAGAGAGCTCGAACACACACACATACACACGGACACAGACAAGCACGCACACACACACGTACGCAAACACACACACACACACACACACACACGGACAGACACCATAAATAGTCTCAGAGTGGGCCCATTACAGAAATGGTGCCTTGGACTGTAACTGAGGAATAACCTGGCATTAACCTGACCAACAAGCCTCTAGTGTGTACACACACACACACACACACACACACACACACACACACACACACACACACACACACACACACACACACACACACACACAGAGAGAGAGAGAGAGAGAGAGACACAGACACGTACCTGAGTGTCTCTCCAGTAGAGCCTCTACGTTTCCACAGGTTCACCAGACTCGAAGAACGGCTGGCGGCTGAGGATGATTTGCCATCGCCCACGTGCATGCGCACCACGGTGCTAGTGGTAAAGGCACTGCGCACGTTACGCTCTGGTTTGGCTAGAATGATGTATACCTGATATGAAAGAAAACATCATATGTTATTTATTATAGCGAAACTGTTCTAAATAAAGAAGAACCACTCAATCATTCACAGAAAGAGCAAAGACCTACGTCACTGTGTCTGTTGGAAATAATTTGATAGTGTCTACACAAGACCATCTTTTAATAAATGTTGCTTTTAGAGGAATGATGAAGGTTGTCATGACTCACATTTTTAATGTAAAACTCTTACACAAACACAATTCTTGAAAGAAGCAGCAGCTAATTGTTTTTATTGATTGCATTTCTGCTGGTATTTAAGCACAAACTTTCTCCTTGAAGCTCCGCGGCTGTTGGCTAGCTATTAGTGGGAGAAAACGTGGAAATATTTTAAATTAAGCTTTCTCACTTCAATGCAGGCATTTCATGAACATGTAATTTCAGGTTTCTAATTATTTATTCAAAAACTTTACTTTAACACTCACTTTCAATTACATGGTGTTTACTGGGAGTGCTGCCTCTGCATTACCACTCTAATAACTGTGTTCCTGTCAGACTGTTGATATGGTTGCAAACAACAAATATTTTGGGTGACTCGTCACATTTAAGTAGTCACACAACAAACCAAATTGTGGTTCATTGCATGCAAAACATGAAGACATCTGGCAGGATGAGAATGAAAAAGCAAACTTACACAGTGGTTCTGGAGGAGGATGTAAATATTTGTGTATAGTGACTAGACTGCTCTTATAGAAATAATATAGATTGACTTAAATACTCAATGAGGTGTCCTGACATATGAAAATAAACCCATCATGGGGATCTGCCTCGGGATGTATTACTGAGGTCACAACGCCTACCACACACACAGGAGTTTAACAAATGGTTAAGCCTTTCAACAGTGAGAGTTAACTGGTAATGTGGCATGAGGTATTAGTGCTGTTGCTATGGTTACCTGCAGTTTAATACACCCTGTGCACTGATTTGAACTGATTACGACCACAGTATGTTTGAAGTTTCCAAATATACACTATTAATGGGCTACCTGAGAGGCAATCAGTAAAAAGTATTTTTGGCGGCTTAAAGCAGAAGCTTAATGTTACTGGAGACTGAAAATGTGGAGAAATGCATGGATCAAAGCAGTGAATGAGTGAGAGGCAGAAACTGTGGATTTTAGCCTCAGCCTTACCTTGGGTACGAACATGCAGCAGAGAGCCACAGTAGCACTGAGGCTGACACTGAAGCACATGGTGATAATTTTGTAGTTCGAACCGAAGTAGATGGGTACAAAGGCCAGCCAGATAATACAGGTGGTGTACATGGTAAAGGCAATGTACTTAGCCTCATTAAAATTAGCTGGGACGTTGCGAGTCTTGGAGAGAGAGAGACAGAGTCAGAGACAAAGCGTAAGCAAATATTCATACATTAAATTATGAAAATAAATCAAAAAGAGGCACTATTGCTAACCTCATCATTATGTGCAATTAGGTGAGACATGGTGTCATAACCATTCACAAGCAGAGTTGTATTGGTTTCCTCTGCTGCTGTGTTCATAAACATGGATCATGCATTTGCTCACTGTATTTCAGCTATTCTACTCTATTCTGCTCTCACACTCTACAGAAAATGGATGGTTGCGGGCCGCTGATAATCAAGCACTGACTTTTTAATGTGTTTGGTGAAACAGAATTTCATGATCTGCTACTGAAACGCTGTAGAGCACCAAACACATGCAGTGCTTTTCACATTATGTTTATGTGACTTTTCTCACATATAGCAACTTGAAGTAAGACATGTACTGTACACACTCAAAGTGGACACGAGTCCAAATGTTCCTATACATAAGAACCTGTGCTTCAAACAGCTTTGCGTGACATTGTCATCTAAATCATATCATGTCTCAGAAAAAGATGTCATCACAGACATCACAAGCCTTTTGATTTTTGGGAAGTAATGTAGAATAGTCACAAAGACTTCGTTTAGTACCTTGAAGGCATAGAAGGTGCAGCTGAGGATGAGCAGGCCATTGTATCCCAGAGGGGCCACCACGGCCAGGTTAGTGGTGTTGCAAATGAGGTTGACCTGGCGGATGCTGGGGTAGTCATGGATCACCTATAAAGACAGAGGAGGAAACAGGGAGTGCCAGTGATAAAAAAACTTTTGCTCCAAGCATCTTTTTTCATAAAAACTGAGAACGATGTGTGTAAATATGTATTAACAGTGGCATTTAAAAAGATTGGAGAAGCTGTACAGTTTCACAAACTAACGCAGCCATTCATTACACTGCTAACTTAAGATAATAATAAATATTTTTGGGGAGCGTGAGGCGAGGGGTGTCTGCAACTTCGCCACTAGATGCCACTAAATCCTACACACTGGACCTTTAAGTCTGGCAAAAAATTACGACAATGTTTAACTGCTTTGGTTGATCTACGAATCATTCCACTACTGTGGTCTCAAAAACATCAGTGATGAGTCTAAGAGATTAAAGGCCTCGTTAAACAGTAACTTTTTTCAATTCAACAATTCTTCTTTTTGTCCGTCTCGCTGTCAATTTCTCTGTCAACCTGTTCTCAAGTCTAACGTGCACGCACACACAGTTTACCTCTGGTGGTTCCATGAGGAAGAGGGTCACGATGATGCTCAGCTGCAGCAGTATGAGGAGGAAGGCAATGATGAGCTGAGCACAGGCAGACATGAAGCGGGGTTTCTTTGTACAGATCTTCTTCTTGCTGCCTGCCAGGATCCGAGCAATGCGGTTTGTCTGGGGACAGATCGCAAACAACGTCAGGACCTTTCAATTGACTACATACTGAACATACTGTATCTACATTCTGGCCATCTGCTTTCTGTATTTCTACACTGCTGACACTGCCCTTGTGCAGACATATTAGTGAGAAACACTTATTGAAAAAAAAATATTGCACATGAGTCAAAATCTAGTGCGTTATGTCAAGGTAATTTCTATGAGAAGTCTTTTGCAGTTCCCTGCCAACTTTTAATCCCACCTCCACGTTTCCAAAAGCCCACAAGACCGGAGAAGGATAGAACTTTGCCTCTCTCTGATGTTATGGTACCCATATCCCCTCACTCTAACAACTGAGGAATGGAAGGGATAACAATCTGCAGTATCAGGGGACTAACTTCCCTGTTATTTTCCCCTGTTTCTTTCTGATTAGGTCCTCAGTTCTGCTTCTACCCACAGATGTATCCCTGCAGCTGACTCTCCAGCATCTGAAGACTTTCTATTCCCAACAGACCACTGACGACCAAGACAAGTTAGCATAGATCTAATGACCTCTCAACTGCTGCACCCTGCATCTCAAAACTATCTGGCAAATCCATAACTCAGTCCTCACCTTGGTGACAAGCGCAGAGTAGCTCATGGCAGGCGACAGGCCAATTCCCAGTCGTTGGAGGTAGCAGTGGATCACATGGGGTTTGGCTATGAGGCTGAAGGTACACAGGTACCCCAGGCAGATCCCTGCCAGTATTATGTAGCACAGCTCCCTACTGGAAGACTTCACTACTGGGGTGTCCCGGAACCTTCAACATAGACACATTCAGACAAACAATTATGTGCAGAAATGCAAACATACAAGTGAAGACATACAAACACATGAACAACATATATCCAATAATTTAAACACATGCTCTATCTCGCCACCTGTGTCCAACAATGCAAAGCGTTGTAATGGTCACGAGAACCTGAGAATTTTTGTGGCAAGAAATACACTGCGAAATACTGGAAGTATTAAAAGTTTAAAAAAAATAGATGACGAGAAAGTGCCCCGACACTGAGAGGCTCCATAAACTCCTGTGTTGGTAGCTAGCTCGCCAGCCGGCCTGTTACACTCACAGACCCCACAAACAGACCACTTGAGCCAACACAGCAGACATCAGCAACAATGACAGAGGAAAGCCCGACCCGTAACTGCTAGATATTTTACATTTTCGTACTATTGTTTTTCTGTCTTTATGTAAAAACATATTGGCATATTTTATTGACATATTTTATTTAAATTATGCAACTATTGCCAAAGGTGCAATGATCACAAATGACCAAATCAGCATGGGCATTCAAACAAAGATTTTCATTAATCAACAAGTTTTATGAAAAGGTACGCAGTTTGATTGAAGCAAGGATGACAAAAAACAACTAGCTCCAACTCATGTTACATTTGCAGTAAAGTAAGGCAACAAAACGCTGGTAAATCAGATTCCTTCCATTCGTCAGATAGACTAGTTACCCATCTCTCAGGTAAATGTTCGGGAGTCAGGAAAATTTATATTCACATTTATAGTTTCTCTGTTCTTTTAGGACATAAAGGGATGCTACACAGTAGTGGTGGTTTGCCATTAGCAGCATTATTGTTTACTTCTGCTTTCAAAACTGGAAACCAGCTGAGCCTGGCCTTGCACGACGCAAGATAAATTGATTTAGCAGTTTCATATTGCATAACACTGTATGCAGTACGTAGTAGGCTACGTACTGCATACAGTGTTCGTTGGTTGCATGTAATAGGCAGTTCTAAAACCGCCAAAGATTGAGAAAAGAGTAGAAATTTGCAAAGTGGCTATGTACTGTATGGTGCGAATCTTGTTTAACGCTGCTTGCATTGTTCTCCTCAGTTCTAGAATTTTCTGAGACAGATGAGAGATTGATTACCTGATGAAGACTGCAGTGACAAAGAATGTGGCCATTTGACCGAGGCAGGCAAAGACCACAGCAGCAATGGGTTCAGGGTCTCCCCACCGAAGGTACTCCACAGGGATTGAGTCACAGCCTGTGGATATGGTATATAGAGATGCATTTCATGATACAAAATGAATCAAGGACTCAACACTCAAAACACTCAACAGTATGCTTATCTATAATCTTTACCGTATCTCTCTTTTCATTTCCTATTCTCCTATTCTATTTCTCCGATAACCTTTTAAAATTAAGCTTTGTGATGCAGGTTGAGCAACAGTGTGCAACACTTGTTCCAGTGACCAGCAACCTGCACAGGTCAGCCACACGTCTTGGACCCACAGGTGTCCAAGTGGGAAAGTCTCAATTAACTGACTGATCAGCACTGGCTGCAGCCAAAGCCGGCACCTTGTGTAAAAAGTCGGGAATGTTATGGGTGAAGTTTGGTGTAAAACACATGATTATGAAACGCAGGTTAATCATGGGGTTCTTTGTGTAAAGGGCAGTTATTGAATGCTTGTGTGTCTCTTTGGGTGTGCACGGAAATTTGACATAACTCTTTCTTTATTTACCATAAATCTATAATCAATCAATCCATTATGAAAATACAAATATTGCATTATTGTGCATGCCTCCTTCATTCTCCACTGTTATTCTCTGAGTGAAGATTTTACTTTTTCTTTCACATTTCTCTTTCTTCACGACCTTATCACTTACATCCTGACTGCATGCCTTGACTGTGCAATACATACTACTCTGCTGTCCACACGTTCTTTCTTATACTTCCATTTATTTCTCCATTTCTCACCTTCTTCTCTTCCCCTGTCATTCAATGCTTCCTGTCACTGTCTTGTCTTTGTAACACCCCATCCATCACTCGGTCCCTCTCTTTCCCCCTTCATATCTCCCTTATCTCTCCCCATCCTCATACCTCCCACCTTTCTCCCTAATTCTCTCCCTCCCTTCCTCCCTCCATCTCTGTCTTCCTTCTAGGCAAGGAGATAAATTGTCATTAATTAAAGGGACAGTTCTAATTATGATCCGTCTTAACTTAATGGCTTGCTGAAATTATCTGACTGGTTGGTCTAGACGTATTGTAGCAGCATGGACACATGGAATCTTTTCTGTCCCTACACATCTTCACTCTCCTCTCACAAACACACACAAAGCTGTTCAGACAGTACTAAAAATCGCAGGGGGAGAGGAAGAGTCAGAACAGTCATTAAAAAAGACTTAAGTAATTTAATGACTTTGTCTTTAACACGGTCAATGTAGTTTATCAAATCAGTGATGTGGTTAGGTCTGGGGGCATAAACAGCAGCCTAATTGCTGAGTGGGAGCCAGGGGGACGGTAACAAACAGACTGAAAATAAGTCAGGCCGAAGCATTCTGCAGAGGATGTGGATCACTTGCATTGCGCCATTTCAGTTAAAACAGGATAAAATCTACGTAATCTGAAACAGCATGAGGTATAGAACATCGTGCAGTGTATGTAAAACAGAAAATAAAACATTCATAAATAAGTCACAACGAAGCAGCTTCATAGATCTGAATCTATTTTCTTCTCATCTTTGGAGTTACATTTATGGAAATGTAACTGTTCAACATCAAGGGGCTTTTTTTTTTTACTACGTTAGCACAATCTCTTTGTAAGAACAACAGTAGCTGCCCTGCTTAGCAATGAGGGGGGAGGACCACCCACCTGTGAAAATGCAAGGTGGGAAGAAACTAAGGAACTTGCTGGTAATTTAGCTCCAATTAATCCTGCCCACATACATTTGGATGCTGGGGCCAAAAATCCCACATCAGTCTTTTTCTCATAGGTTTTCTCAGAACAGCCAAAAAGCACTGGCTATGTTTGCATTTTAAAACCTAATCAGTCCACCAAACCTACAGGAAATCGTGTCGTGTTTGACCCTAAGCCAAACTGGTGCATTGAGGGGAGGGGGAATGTTCGGGGCGTTCAGTCAATATAAAGTTTTGAGGCAAACTCCTTCAAACATTCTCAGACTCAGACTGTGGAACTTTACTGATCAGTGGAGAGGCTCAAATCCCAAAGCTAATCCTCCCTTTTTCTGCTCCTTTCACTCTCCCTGGCTGCAGCTTCTGTCAAAGCCCGCTCTTTCACACTCACTTTTTCTTTCTCTTTATGCTTCTATGTCACTTTTCTCTCACTCTCCTTTTCCTCTATTGCTGTCTCCAAAACTCTCCTATTTCTTTCTATGGTTTTCACACTCACTGCACCTCTGTCCCTGCTAGCTGAGACGTTGTACTCTCGTCCTCTTTATCTCTCCCTCTCTTCATCTCTCACGCTCTTTCTCTCCCTTTTTTGGCCTGAGGGAGAGAGATCAAATGTCTGCGGGAGGAACAGGGCAAGCATTTTGTTTACACCTCATTATTGCTGTTCCATACAGCCCTGCTGGGGACACGCAGCACTTATTGTTGATGAAATGAGTCACACACACATACTCATAGACATGAATAACACAAGGTAACACATGGTTAACCTAAAGCTCGCTTTTAATTCTTCATCTCCTTCCTTTTTCGCTGTCGCCTTTTTCTCATTTTCTCACTGGTTTGCTCCCTGTTGCGGTTTAAGGATGCTTTTGTGTCTGGCAGTGAAGCTCAATCTGAATTTACAGCAGGTCTCGATTCATGTTTTAATCATTGAGCTCGGTGAGGAGCTAGCAAGCAGTATAATGAGCAGCTGAAAGCATAACAAGGCAATATCCAACCACTTCGAACGCAACGGAGCGGAAATAAATTTTCATTGCAACTGAAATGTATTTGCATTGCAAGCAGAATAATTAAAACACTGGTGACCATGTTGGTAACAAATTAAAGGGATGAGAGAGGGAGTGGAGGGGAGGAGAGGGAAAGAGAAGGGGAGGGTGAAACAAAGCAAGCATCTCTCAGATTCGCTTTCTAATGTATTTGGTGCAGAAATTACTGTATTTTAATATTATGCTGTAACGGCAAACTGTATCATGGATACCTATCTCATTCCATAAACATGCTTTATCCTGTGACACTGCACACATACTGTACATACATACACACACACAGTGCTCATTGTATGGTTTCCTTTGAGTGGTATCATTACTACTGAATTGCTATTACAGGATTTTTTATGCAGGAGCATTGTCAATTACTGTAGTGTACTCATTGTACTCATTGCAAGTATTTTCTTTGAAAGGGGAAGTGTTTGTGAGATTCCATTTAAATGTTAAATAAACTTGCAGATACATACACAAAAATCCAAACACGTAGACTAACCTGTGAGGTCATCAGTCGGCCAGGAGCCCAGCTCACAGGCTCGGCAGGTGTACTCGTCGAACACAAACTCATTTTCTTTACAGGGAGTGCACGTCCAGCAGCAGCTCACCTCACCTTTACGAATCACCTGGAAGGGACAGAATGCACAATGTGTGTGCTTTCCTTTACCTTTGTGTAGTACATCTTCACAGTGACATACTGTGTATGTCAACACATGTGCACCAGCCACTGTATTACGTGGAGCCTTTTACTCCAGTAAAAATCAGAATGGCAATGCCTCATGCATCCATGATGCTCAGAAATTAAAGGGGCTATAAGACATTTTAATTCACTTAAAAGGAGTATAGGTATAATCTATTCCACACATGAGGATTTGTCCTGTACAGGTTGCTGTTGACCTTTTTAACAATAACTGCAAATATGTAAACCTGACTTCATTTACTGTGTTACATATTTTATGTAGCATGTAAATACTTGAAAAATGTCTCATGTAATCTGACATATTATCTGTATTGGTCATCCTACCTTAATCTGTCCTTTGTCACAGGGTTCACTGCAGACGGACTTGATTATGGTATCTTTGTTGGGCCAGATTTCATCATCATCGATCTTCAAGCCTCTATTGTCCCAACTCCCGACATTGATGTAGTCATAGTAGTCCTTGCCCATCTTTTTGAAGTTCATTATTTCATACCTGTGGATAAAAGGCGCACGTCGAACACATTAATGCATACAGTCATGTCATATGACCATGCAAAAGGCCACACAAAGAAAGAAATCCAGGACCGTGTTGATCAGTTACACTCCACACCTGCCAGGTGAGTCTCCGTTCTCATCAAATAAGATTCCCTCCCCTGACACGCCTGTGAAGTTGGTTTTCATCAGGAAGTCCAGCAGTGTAGCACCATCTATAGGTCGCATGGCATCACACAGGCCCTTAAAATACATTAACAGTCATGTCATATCAAACAAAAGTGTCCTGACCCACAGTTTAAGAAGCATTCCTGTAAGAATTTTTGTGTGTGCACAAGTCACTTTGGAAATGGTGGTCAATGCTCATGCATGTTTGAAAAAAAATTAAAGAACTGAATGCAATGGCAAATAAATGGCAAAAATATTCCTTTATTTAACTCCACTTTAGTATATCCAAAACATGATTCATGTACTGTAAGATTAAACATAATATAAAGACAAACTTTAAGCAACCAAAATGCCAGCAAACAAGGTGCATCATCCCTCCATGTAGCATGAAAATTGAACAGGTATTGTTTGTCTATGCAATACCTGTCCCATTCAGGCCAATTAATGCAACAGTGAACAGTGCCAAGTTGAATGATCTAATGAAGTTTAGTCTGAATTGAACATCTGTGGATGGAATCTGAAGGCATTCCCACAAAGCTGCAACTAATATGAGCCAAAATCTGTAAACAGTAAGCAGCACTGATGTATATTCTTCTGCATTTTCTGTCTTAGCTTAAATTATTTAATTTCTGTATCTTTCTATCTAAATTCCTAAACTGGCACATTATTAATAAGTAATGTTTACATAGTATTTGCAGGTTTCCATTTTGGACTGTGTATGTAGTGTGGCAATAGGTCAAAAATGGCCACCATGGAAACATGATGAAGTGTAATAAGGAAGCAATACCCAACTGATGCCTTCCTTTTGTCCCACCATTCCTACCCCCCCCTTCTTTATCTCGTTGGTTTCTACGTCCCTCCATTCATCCATCAGAGCAGTACCTACCTGATAGCCTGGGCAGAGTGCCCGTTGCATGTTATGCAGGCCATATGCCATTGAGTAGATGGCATTAATGACAAACCCCATCTTAGTGTCCTGTGCGTACTGCTGCCGAAGCGACTCTCGCTCTGCAGAGGTGGGTGGGTAGAGTCAGGGGAGAGGATGGAAAGAGAAAGGCGGGTATATCAGAGAAACTCTTCATTTCCCTCCTAGTTTTATGAAATACAGTCAGCTTTTTTTCCTGACATCAAAGACCACTCTCTTTCCCCTCATTTCTTCTCATTGGCCACTTCCCACCTCCACATCTCATTTCTTTCTTCCTCTTTCTGTGTCCTGTTCATTTGTATTTCATGTCCCATTTCATTAGAATACGAGACGTGACTCCCTTTGATGCAGCTCTCACACACCATTTTGCGTATGAATGGAGAGAATGAAACAGAGAGAGAAAGATGGCGGAAGACGAATAAAAAGAAATAAAGGGAGGGCGCACTCACAGCCACGAGGGATTTCTCCAGATGAACCGGAAAGCTGTATGTATCCATATAGCATGTGTGTTGGTGTGTGTGTGTGTTCAGCCAGTCTGTTTATATGTTTTATGAATGTATGTTATTTGCATTAATAGATGCCAATATGCCTGTCGATAAAAATGCAGATTGGTACTGCAGCTTCTTATTTTGACCCAAAACAATGCAGCCTCTCGCTTTCTCTTTGCCCCGGATGGTCATTGTCCAAACAGACATAAACAGAAGTACTCAGTGCTAAGAAGTAAGTAAGAAGTAAGCAGGTCTAATGTAGCTACAAACACTCAGTGATGACAGAAAAAGGTGTAAAACCCCAGAATATTCCATTTTGGTTGTCCTCGTATGTTTATTTGTCTATATACTCACTGCTACAGGTGCGGTTGTATTTGCTGCTCTCCTGTGGGTGGCCTTTAAGTCGACAGTGGAAACGATGCTGCCAGAACTCCGGAAACCAGGGATTCCTCTGGTTGTTTTCAGGGCGAAGTTTAAGGTAGTACTCATCAAACCACTTCACATCAGCTGACTGGAGCTTGATGGTAATACCACCGGCTGCTTCCCTAACATAGCCATCTGTTACATCATACCGGTCTGCCCATCCATCACTGCAAAGACACACAAAGAAAGACAAGCAGAAAAGACCCCATCATTATGTGCGAGAATGAAAATACCTGCTCACAATCACAACATAATTCATTTGATTGTTCCACTTTGGCTGATTTACAGGCTATTTAGAAACCTTAATTGGACAATTCATGCTTTTCAGAAATCAATACTTTGGGAGGAGACCGAAGTGGAACTATGTGGGCAAATTTTCTTTGTCATTTTTGGTTTTACCATTGTAACTGACTGTCGAAATTATCTCGATGACTGCTTATGGCAAGAGTTTATTCAGCCATGAGGGCTGTGGACTTTTTATAGGGCCAGCCAGCCCTTTTATGATTTAATACTGGTAGTTTAAATAATTAGCTGAGCATGTATAGTACATGCAAACTATAATGTGCTGCGATGCAAAGGTGAATGGGTCAGCTCATTAAGAGTGCTAAACTTTCTTCACTTTACATCTTGTGTGTGTGTATGTGCATGAGTGTGTATACATATCTGAGTGAGTGTGTGTGTGTGTATGTGCATGTGTGTGTGTGTGTGTGTGTGTGTGCGTGAATATGTTACCATAGCAAATAAACCCTATTTCACAAACAAATACACACACACACACACACACACACACACACACACACACACTCACTAACCTTAGCACTACTCTTCACCCTAAAATTTTATGTAAATATTTACATTATGGGGACTTACATTTTGTCCCCATAAGGTTGACGTGCCCCCACAATGTGACTGTGTAAACAGACAATATGAGTAATACAGGTCAACACGCACAGCTAAAAAACATTTATTTGGTGAGTGCTCCAGTTTCCTCAGAGGATAGGACAAACAAAGACGAAAGATGAAAAACAGAAAGAAAGGGAAGAGGAGCAGAAGACACAGAAGAAGAAATAGACAATCAGGGAAAGGAGTGAAAGGAGAATGATTAGCAGAGGACAAGTGGGAGGGAGCTCTTACATCATTATGAGCAATGTCCAAAATTCATCATATCCCTAACAAATAGGCATAAAGACTATGCACAAATGCACACATACACCAGCAGGGTGCTGGGATGATCTAGGTCAAATGGAGTATTTTGGCTGCAGCTCAGCAGCCATGCCCCGTCAGACACCAGCAAGACGAATATAACTACCCCACGATACACACACATAAACTGTAGGGACATATCGCTGGAGTTAGCGATTTTTGGTGGGGGGGGATTTGGGTTTACTGCTCCTCAAGGAAGCTCAGATGGCACAGTGAGTGTGTTTGTGTGTGCATATGTGTGTGAGAGAGAGATAAAGGGAGGAAGGGAAAGAGAGGGATGTGGATGTGAATGACAAATCTCTCCTCCTTTCACAGCTACTGCCAACATACATGGCCTCAAGCAAGACAATGATCCTCCAGTGAAAATTCTCCTTCCTTTCTTTCTCTCTTCTCTCTCTCTCTTTCTCTCTGAGCCTCCAGAGAACAAAACTCATTTTCTCCTACAGCAGTCCTTCCAGCCTCAGTCTGATTGGAGACCCAAAGTGTTTGTGTGAGTGTGTGTGTGTGTGTGTGTGTGTGTGTGTGTGTGTGTCAACTGCCTCCTCTGTCTGCCACCATTTGGACCTCTCTAGCTGTCCCTCTTTTTCTCTTTCTTTCTGTTGTTCTTCTTGTCACCCTCGGCCTCTGAGCTGTGGTCATAAATCACGATGGAAGCATGTCTAGATGGCGATCCATTACATGACAGACCATGCCTGTAACTGTCCAAATAAATGTGTGCAAGTATGCTTGTGTGTATGTATGGTGTCATATTTGTATGGTGTGGGGCAGCAGTGTCACCAATGCTTGTTTGGCTTGTACACACAATATTATTTCCTGGTTTGCTTTTGTTATAAGGACATAACATATGTTAGTAAGAAATACTAGATGATAAATTAATCAAATTCCTCACAAGATAATACTATATCTATTCTTTCAGACATTCCTCTAATCTTTGCTTTTTTTCTCATGGATTACTGGCAAATTTAATTTCTTTGGACTTTTAAGAATTACTCAGTCATTAATCAGTTGACATGGTCTCAACTCATAGACATATGCAACCATGACCAACCACAATGGGTCACCAGCAGACATTACATCATCTTATGGGGTCACAAGTCAAGACCACTGGGAACCTCTGTGTCATGGTTTTGGGTGTTAGTTTAGTTTTTTCCAGTTTAATGTTGAAAGAGTTATTCTCCTGTGCCACGTTTTGCTTCACGTCCTGTGTTTTCCTACCTTTCAGATTGTTGATTTGTTTCACCTGACTCTTATTAGCCATCCCTCCCTAGTGTATTTAAGTTTTCCCTCAGTCTGTGACAGTTCGTCTTCATACCTTGTGTCTGTCATGTGCTCCAGCCATGTTTCTTGGATCTTTGCTTCGTTTTCCTGGACTTTGCTGTTTATTTGATTTCTGATTCTAGCCCACTCCCTTTTGGATTTGTTCACTTGTTTGGACTGATTTCTTTGGATTTGACCTCTGCCTGCCTTACCATCCCAAGCCTTTTGCTTATTACCCTTTTTGTTATGAATCATTTGAACTGCACCAGCTTGCCCTAGTATTCCTTGTTTACCCATATGAACTGGCCAGAAATGGACGCAGCAGACATTATTTCTTGATTGGAGGAGGTTAAAGAGATCTGCTATGGATTATGCTTCCTCTTGTTTGATTAGTGCAATGGACTTTAAGGTTAAGCTCAGGGCCATAATCGCCTTTAAACAACCTATTTAAAGCCCGTTTTTTTGGAAGCTACAGGCCCAAGACTCCACCCCAGGTTCCCAGCTACCAGCTCAAGCCTCAGCCCCAGCTTTCCAGCCATCTAATCCACAGCCTGCTAGCTTCCAGTCAGCACTTTGACCTGCTAGCATCCAACCAGCTAACTTCCAGTCTGCTCTGTGGTTTGCTAACATCCTGCCCACCAGCTTCCAGCCTGTACCTCGACCTGCCCGCCACCAGCCTGCTAGCCTCCTGTCAGCCCCAGCTCCTGAGTCGGGTAGCCACCTGCCTGCCAGTCATCTGCCAGCTCTTGTTCTTGAGTCAGCTAGCCATTAGCCTCCTAGCCTCCAGCAGTGTCCCGTTGTTTGAGTCCACCTCTGACGATTCCCAGGAGTCTCCTTTCTCTTGGCTGGCTTTCAAGATGGCCCCCACAAGAAAGCTAGGCCCCAAAGGACGTTCTAGGTTGTCTAGCTCCGTGGGCTCTTTTCTTCTGGGCCTTGTTTTAGAGCCAGACAGCGTCCAGACTGATGTCCTCCAGAAGGGAGAGTGGCTCCCTCCAATGTCAAGACTCTCAGCGCCCAGCTCCTCATCCTCATTGGTGCCCAGCTCCTCGTCTTCACTGCTGCCTAGCTCCTTGTTTCCAATCGGTGGTCCGGCCAATATATCAATATACAGCGATCCCCTGAGCCAGAGCCACAGCAATCCACTGAGCCAGAGCTGCAGCCACTCACTGAGCTGGAGCTGCAACAACCACCCGTTATTGCTGAGCTGCAGCAGTCTTCTGTGGTGGTGCTTCATCAAACTCCTGCTTCCCTGGCTCCACAACCTCCCCAGACATTCTCCCTGTTGCCATCCTCCAGTCCAGCTGCCCTGTTGCTGACCTCTAGAGGAGTTCCTTCTTCACATCCGGCCTCCTGCCTGTCCCCCGGGGGGGGTTCTACCTTCACTGCTGGACTCCAGAGGGGTTCCACCTTGGCCGCTGGCCTCCTGCCCAACCTCCAGAGGGGTTCCGCCTCCACCACCAACCTCCAGCCTGATCTCCTGAGGGGTTCTGCCTTCACCACTGGCCTCCTGCCGGACATCCCAATCAGTCCTGCCATGTGTCCTGGCACCCAGTCGATCTCCTGTGAAACTACGTCCATCTGTCCAGCCCCCAGGCTGCCTGCCTGAGGTTTCCTGCTTAACCATTGTCCAGCTCTCCATTCTTCATTTCCCACGCCACTTGCCCCCCTCTCTAGTAAATTTAAGTCAGTTTTCCCTCAGTCTGTGAAAGCTCATCTTAGAACCTTGTATGTCAAGTGTTGAAGCCATTTGAAGCTTTGTTTTCCTGGAGTTTGCCATTTATTGGATTTCTGATTCTAGCCCGCCCCCTGTTGGACTTGTTTGCACTGATTTCTTTAGATTTGTCCTTGGCCTGCCTCACCATCCCTTTAGCCTTTGTATATTGGCATTTTTGTAATAAATCATTTGAGCTGCACCAGCTCCGCATTTTGTGGTCTGCATTTGTATCCTTTCCCTCGTATTCCTTATTTTCCCCATACACACAAGCATGACACTCTGATTCACCTGATACCTGCGTTTAGGCTATCCACAGAGCAATGGATTTTCAAATTACCAACTTGAATACAAGGCAATGTCAAAATGTTACTAAAAACTGATTCCTCTTACAAACTGTCACTTAGAAATAAACTATTATGACTATTTCAATAGCAGTATTGAATTTAGTCCATTAAATTATTTTTCAATACATTATATGTACAACATTATGTTTTGCCTCAACTGAAGCCATCTCTCTGTAAAAGGAGTCATGCAGATGAAAAGGAAATCAGTGGAACTAGTTTTGAGCACTGACTGTTGTAACTTTGAGAGATCCACACTGCTAATCAAACCATTGACTGTGTTTGTCTCTGGTATCATGCAGAGGATGCTGTCGTTATTGACATTATGAGACAGAGTTTGTGGAAGAGTGAGAAAGAACGTAAGACAAAGATCAAAGCAACTGAAAGGTAGACGCAGTGAAAACATTTAGAAGTAAACAATCGATGATCATTAATCAGCACTCTCATCCTTGTCAATAGATTTCTTCTTTTTTCTCAGTTTTCTCTCTCCATCTGTCTCTTTTGCCCTCTCTCATTAACACCTTTTGCTTCCCCTTGAGCCCCTTCTTTTAGTTTTTCTATCCTCCTTTTCTTCCCCACCATCCAGCTCTGTCACATTCCACTGCATCCATCTGTCAATATGACCTTCTCTTTCTGTTTTTCTCAGTTCTTTCTTATGCACAGAACACATTTTCTATCTATGATATCTCTGTCATACACATGCAAGGTATGTTATCCTTCTCTCATGCCATTTCGCTTTTTGTTATATTTTTCTGTCTTTTAGAATTTGTTAATTTCTTTCACTTTTTGTCTTTCACTTGTCAACTGTTTGGTGAACCTCCCAGTAGGTCACACCTGCAGTTCCTCAGAGGCCAAAATGGCATGCAACACCGGGAACACACAAACACACATGCATTAATCACCACATGAAAGTAAAAAGATTTCTAGGAAGTTCTCCTGAACTGCTGCGGTACTGAACCCAATCAATGACATACTGCATGTTCATACAATCATGGTCCCACCAAGCGGTTTCATTCCCACTGTATCATACTGTCTGTGATCAAGTTTCAGAATAAAATAAGGCAACACTGATGAAGAAATATGCAGTCTTTTGCCCCTTGACAAGTAATATGTTTCGTTAGCTCTCTCTCTCTCTTTTTCTTGTGAATCCCACATATGTATTTTATAAGTGAAATATTTTTTGATGCTTACTGACATGTAAATCATTGACTCATGGTCTCAGGTTTGTTTGTTAGCACCGTTGTGCTTAATTGGACAATGCATCATAAAATGACACATTTAAACAATGTATAATTTAATGACTTCTGTTTTAATGAATCCTCATTCCTGAATTTTCTTGACTAGTTGGATGAAAGCAAACATTACCTATACCAGCCTGCAAAAGATACCTGACATGCTTCTTGACATGCACCGTGCATGCCATTTTGCAATGAAGCAGTGCTATTTTTCTAACACACAGTGTGGTCTGTCGTCACCTGCGCCTGCTTAGTATCTTGGTGACTCGCCTTGCATCAAAGTAGGCAGTGAGGCACAACCCCTGCTGAATGTTAGTCTTTCAAAAAGCAAACTGCAATTTTGGTGTCAGGGCTGAACACTATCCTTGGAATAAGTCTTTTTTAATCACTGTATAACAAAATTATTTTTACAGTAATTTCACACGTAGTTGAATGGGAAACATGGTGAACAGTCAGTTTCTGTATCTCTAAAAACATTGATTTAAGTTAAAGGTGTATCGCCTGCTTTTGAAATATGTGTATGTGAGTATATGAGGTGGGCATAGTTTCTCTAAACTGAGCTGCAATATATTCTGCTGCAACTCTGCACCTCATGAACAACAATATTAGTATCCTCTGAGGAGACCAAACCCTCTGTTCAATTACAAAGTGTCAGTACATCATAGAGGAGAGTACACTTCTCATTTCGAAGTGCACTGCAGGTGTCCTATTTGCATCCAACCAAAATAATACCAAAGGTGTACTCGCAAGTGCGCATAAGGTGTATTTAAGGGAGTTCAAAAGACTTCTGCCTGTAGGGTCATATGTGTTGTATGGATTTTTTACCAAATACAACAAATACAGAAAAAAATACTCACAGATGTTCACGGATCAACATTACAGTATCTAACAATGTGGGTGAGGTTGCCACACGCAGAATTCTTCAAGGAAAACATATACATTTATGAGAGTGCAAAGTGTGTGTGTATGTGTAAGGAGAGCAATGGTTATCCATGTGCGTGTGTGTCACTGATCAATCACTCACCCTATTCCTGATCAAAATAACAGCTCTTAATGACATCCTGGTTCTCTCTCTCTCTTTGTCTCTCACCACACGTCTAGGAGCCCAAGGCCGTTGCCATGGTTTCCAGCCCACACTCAACCTGCTGTCTGTACTTTGTGTCTCATTAGAGCACACTGGATTTTAAGTGTATGTACACACACACCCACCCACCCACACACACGCACAGACACACACACTTGCACACTATTACGTTTCTATTCACTATTCAATTAACATTAGACGGCCTGTCTCTACCAATATTGGCAATGCTATTTGCATAATAGTACAGTATGCCAGTGTTGTAGGCCAATGCACTACCTTAAGCAGAACTTTTACAAACCCATTCTACATACTGAGGCCTGGGGCAATTGCCTTTCCATTCTGTTCATTCAAAGTATAAATAGAAACTGGAACTCATTTGCGAGTGATTATTCATTTTCAGTTGGTTCTTTCTTGGTTATGAAATCCATCTCAAGACAGAAGTTTTTGACTCTTTGAATTCCAGCAAAGGTCTGCTGGGTGGATTTGGCTACAGGAATAACAAACACACTAAACAAATGCATCTTTGATAAAACATGCATTTTGATAATATGTTTTCAGGTGTCTACCCCTTTCTTTAAGATTTCTTTAAAAACGGTTGTAGTTTACAGAGCAACCAGCCTTTATCACCCTGCTGAACAAGGAAGTTAATAAAATATTGGGTTTCATATTTTTCAGCTCTGTTGGCATAATTTTTGCACAATAGAAAAAGATGGCAATTGAACTGAAGAACAGATCACACTATCAATGGCTTATGTGAGCAGTGCAAAGAAGAAGCAGAGCGCAGTGGTGAAACATTTTCTGAATGTCTCTCTCTCTCTGCCTCTCCAAGAAAACTAGAATTAAGGCCTCGCAGCTGTATGCTTACAACAACCAGTCAAGTTGCACGTTGCATCCATGTCTTTCCAGGCTAATGTAATATATGTAGTGAAGACTTTGAAGGAATTTAATAAAAGGTATTAAGTGTATTTTTGGTGAAACTGAAGTAATCATTATATTGACGTGTATAATTGCAGTGAATAACTTCCAGAGAGAAACATGCTGTCTTCACTTAGAGACTATTTTTCCATAGGAGTTCAGAGGACTGATAGAGTTCTTCATCACATGGTGCAACAACAATCACCTGAAGCTCAATATCAGTAGAACCAATGAGCTTGTGGTGGACAACAATGTTTCAAACATGAATGCTGCTGTAGAGAAGCTATAAATTGTAAAACATGGACCACACCTTCAACCCAACAGCAGAGACGATCTCTACAATCAGCACAGTTTCAAGGTGGACGGCCAAGATTAGTGTCACCAATCCAGTATCTGACCAAATGTGACATATGGTCACCGTCTCCCCTTCTGAGCCATGCTGTTGAATAATGGCCAGAGAAGTGTTTTTATAGAACATGATGATGTTACAGTGAAGTTGACCTTTGACCTGTTGGACAGTAAATGTCATCACTTCATCATTTTTTCCTATGAGATATTTATGTGAATTTGTCATAATTTTAATTTTTTTATTTTTTACTTCTTGAGTTATCATCCAAACCCAGGGTAAGACCTGGCTTCTGACCTTTGACCACCCTCATCCTTGAGTTGAAGTGGATGTTTGTGCCAGATTAGAAGAAATTCCCTCACCACTTTCCTGGGATAACACGTTCATAAGAATGGACCGGATGGACAGTAGGACAGCTCAAAAGCATAATGCCTCCAGCCACGGCCGTCGCTGGAAAAGGTATAACAAGAAAGTTTTTAAGATACAAAGCAAAGGAGACTTTGACTCACTTTGACTGCTGGAGTGGGTTTTTGCTCTGTCTTTTTCAACAAAAGCACTGAATGGATGAACGCCATTGTGTGTTATAACTCAGACTGAATTAACCAGAAACTCAGTTTTCTTTAATTATCTCCCAGACTCCTTTCTCGTCTTTTGTCTCTGTACATTCATGGAGCAACACAAACTGAATGAACAACAAATGTTAATTCAAGTTGGTAACATTTTTAACTTGAGCATTCATGGCCTCGCGTCAGCTCCTTGCATCTAGAGTGAATCTACTTCTATTAGCCTGCGTCCATTACATTGACTGCACTTGCATTTATCCCACATCTACTGTGAATATTGCTGTGAATTGCGAAGCGCAACTGACAAGAAACCTCGACCATAGATTTGCTTTGGAAATTGATAATTGGCAAACTAGGGTGTTTTGAGAGTTATAGTCTGATCAGGTTTATCTGGTCTTTATCTCAATTGAGCCATCCTTATTTTTACCTCTTCATTTTAGGATCTGCATGTTAGACAGGCGAATTGGTTCTTCAACTAAAACATCTAAGAATGGCGAAACTAAAAACAGTCTGTTATGCCTAATTGGCAAGTAGATAAGGAATTTTGGACTGTGATTGTTATAGACAAAAAGGTGAGCATGGTGGCAGTTAAAGTAAAAAGTATTGGGGCTGTATTAAACCGCTCTATATTGTAAATCGAACCAAATCAAGAGCTTACTGTATAATTACACCCCTATGGCTAAACAAGACCATCACTGTTGAACATTTCATCTAAATTGAAGTGAGCTGATCATATTTAATCAGCGAGTGAACCACAGTGTTTGGGGATCCACGGCTTTAAGCAAACGTTCATTTGTGTTATTGTTTTACCTTTGACCTCATGCTGTGCTTGGTCACGATGATGAGAGAGCATAGAGCCGAGGCATGCATTTCAATTTCAAGTTGTTATATTCGGGTACAGATTGATCTGCGATCATTGTAGTAAGACTGGTTTAACTCGGATAAATGAGGTCACAGATTTTGTATTGGCAAAATATTTGAATCTGATCTGAGGCTGTGCTGCCAATGGGTCACTTTAGAAATTAATGTCTGCCACCCGACCCCAACCCACCCACTCTCTAGCTGCCATGGCAACCTGGCAGAGATTCTAGATGAGCATCTGCTGCTTACAACCATACTGCACACGAACAAACCAGCAGTCCACAGAACAAACCTGACAGCATTAATTAGCCGGACAGACACCACAAGTAGGGAAAGTGACCACAGAGCACACAGACAGACGGTTACAATCTGACAGAGTGGAAAAATGATGGGGGGAAAAAAGAATGTGAGCTGTTCTGTGAACATCCCAAATATAAGTGTCAGCAGCCCAACAGCTGTACATGCATAAGCACTCAGCTGCCAAAAATCAAACCCAGAAAACAAACATAAAACAATCGTAGATGTTCTCCAAAGGATCATTTGAATTTGGTTTAGTGAGTCTAAAGTGCTGCTGTTCAGAAAGGCCACATTTAAGCTGAAGGCTTCCCATGCACCACAACGCAGCAACATGTGTCAATTTGTGTCAGCACACAAAGTAATCTGCAGCACACTATTTCAAACAAACAGGATAATGCATGCCAAACACTGGTAGGGTGTGCTTTTTGCTAATCCTGTGCAGTCATAATTTGTGAGGGAGAGAAGCTCACAAGTTGGGCTATATTACTATAACAGTCAGCTCAGTCAGCTTCTCCTCACTGATGGCTGGTGAAAAAGATCTGCTTTAATAATGTAGTTTTTACCCAGAGGAAAAGAAACGCTTGATCTACACTAAGACAGCTCACAAAGTTATTATGCAATAATAATAATATTATATTTTGTTGAGGCTCCATGATTAAAGGTCCAAAGTGTAGGATTTAGTGAGATCTATTCACAGTTACGTTTTCATTAGCATATAATCACCTGAAAATAAGAAAAGCTGTGTTTCTGTTACTTTATAATGAGCTCTTTATATCTACAGAGGTTTTCCATCTTCCATGGATTTGCACCACCATGCTTCTACAGTGGCCCAGAACAGACAAACCAAACACTGGATCTAGAGAAGGGTTGTTGCGGTTTTCATTGCCATTGTAGGTGTGAAGGTGAAGCGAAGGGTTGTTTGCAATCCACAACCTCACTGCTAGATGCAACTAAATCCTTCACGCTGCACCTTTAACAGCTTTATAACCTCATCAACTAATCACTTTATTACAATTTCAGTGTATTCAATTTCAGGTTTGGCATTGGTGGCAGACTTATGGTTTAGGATGTGAATTGCAACATTTGAAAAAAGCAACTGAAAAAACCAAGTCGGCATATAGCATTGTTAAGTTGCAGTGCTTCAGTCATTCTGACCCTAAAGATAACAAATGATTGTCTGTAAATTCCGTACTAATAATAATAATAATAAACTACTAACATTATGCCTATAATCTGCAGCTGTTTAATACCACGTGTAGGCAGACTCAGCATCTGACACGTGCCTTTTGTTAAACAGCATGACTTGCCTAAATGACATATACTGATATCCATGTACTGTATACTATATCCAATATATGGAAAAGAAAAGGAGAGGGTATTCCACAGTGGTATATTGGTATTGGATGCTGTGATTTTCAAACTACTTATCACACCCCTAAGTCAGGTTTTACATTTTTCATTGTCTATTTTGCGTGTAGACAAATCCTATTAGTGACACTGAAGTGTTAAAAAATGCAATAATCCATCAATTCATGGAGAGTTTTAGAGTGAGGCTTCAGGAAGAGTATGAGCAAAGCTGCAAATTGCAAGGTCAACCAGTGCTGTGCTGCGGCACCTCATCTATCAACATCCTCAGCCATACGGAGGTCAAAGTTCACCATGACAACAAAACTCATTAAGCCAAATGTCAAAACTGTCGCACACACAGACACAGTAGCGCTAAACTCTGAGTGTGTGTGTGTGTGTGTGTGTGTGTGTGTGTGTGTGTGAAACAGAGAGAGAAATACAAGGCCTGTGTCCATGTGTGTACCCAACTGTGTAATTATGTGACTGATCAGACCACTTTACACGGCCGTCATTCAATAACATGCACACACACACACGCAGCTGAACAGCCCACGGCTGCTTACCTTGGCAGCAGGTTCACTTTTACTCATCTATCGATGCCACACTTCATTACCCTCTGTCTCTACTTTTTCTGACACTCTCCCACCTCCCACATCTGGATCCTCTCTCTTTTTTTCTCCCAATTTCTTCCACTTCATACCTCTCTATCTCTTGTTGATTTTAGCCTTTTCTCCACTTCTATCTATCTATCTATCTATCTATTTATCTATCTATCTATCTATCTATCTATCTATCTATCTATCTATCTATCTATCTATCTATCTATCTATCTATCTATCTATCTATCTATCTATCAGTGTGGCTGACCATCTCTCACATTATTTTTTCCTTCTCCTTCCATTATATTCTTTATTTTCCAAGTATTACTCAATCTTTCACAGAACCATAATTAAACTTGCAGATCATCAGTGAAATTCAGGACTGTCTGACACAGCCAGATAAACACCCACACAAAATATTCAATTTCATTAAGCATGTGGAATGTTTCAACAAAACGAGTATTTAATCTTTCCGTTTTAAAAAATATAAATTTATCCCCACCTGGCCCTGGACCTTGGCCCTACCTCTTACTATGTATATATATGTATATGTATATAAACAATTGATTCTATAAAAATAAAGTTACATATATATATATATATATATATATATATATATATATATATATATATATATATATATATATATATATATATATATATATAAAAGCTAGAACTGGAATTAAGCATTTTCACCTCATGGTCACAATATGATTATTTCCATGAAAGTGTTCCTTTTTTTTTTCCAGTGATAGAGTATAATTTTTCACTGCAATACTTTCTATAACCTCAAACCCTGCAGTGACCCCTTTTCAAAATGAAGATCAACAACATGCACTCAGCTTAGAAATGCCCCGACTTCCTCAACTGTCTGTAAACATAAGTCACACAGATAGACGTACAAACTCCCGCTCATTCTCGCACTCACCCACATACACTTCGTTCAGGCTAGTTCAGGCATACAGAGTGTATTTCAGATGTTGGCAACTTTGCTGATTTCCCCTGGGCTTCAGACAGCAGACACTGATTTGATATGTGTTGGGGACAGAAACAAAAGTGTCAAGGCAGAAGAGAGACAGAGACACACAGGCACAAAAAGTTATAGATACAGGGACAACATTATTCAAGGAGGACTGGTGGAGAGAGACAATCAGGTAGACAGAGAGGGGAGGAAGACAAGAGCAAAAAAGTCAGGAAACATTTACTCCTGGAATACTGTAGTCCCCCTTTTCATTTTACACACAAAGCAAAAAGTGGTATTCAGACAACCCATTCAATTCATTCTCACTTATTCTGGACTGACTCAAACTATAGCTCAGAGAAGGTCACGTAGAGGGGGAGGGAGGAGGAGAAAGAAGAGGAAGTGCTGTAAAGCTCTGTCCTAATGGAGAAAAATGACAGCTCACATCTTTTACAGCAATGTTTCTTTTTCATTTGACAGCTTCATTTTTTAGCATGCTAAATTCAGCAATGTGTATTGACCTTCAGGGACTGTTCAAACTCACTGCATCTTCGTTTGTCACTGAGAAAATGTCCTTCTTGGAAAATATGTCAAAAGCAATGGGGAAGAATTGTTTTGTAACAGAAATTGCTGCAAATACATCACTAGAAGACATCACTGAGGTTTAAGGCTTTTATACTAAGTCCACAGGGATGTATATGATTCAAATGCAGTGGTGGAGGCAACACACTGGAAAATATCCAATTCAATTTGTTTTCATTAGTGAACAAATTCACTCTCAATGAATGGAAGTGTGGAGTCGATAAGAATAGAAAAAGGGGGGCGAGCAGGCCTGAAAAAGCAGTAAGAAGGATAAATAAACACACAAAATTTCACCAGGACTATATCGCAGTAATTGGACACTTTCTTCCAAAGGCATGCCACAATGTCTCATACTACCAGTATGTATATTTTGATCAGCGTGTCTCCTGTGTGGAAAGCACAAAGCTTCCCATGCTCTACATAATAAAGCATAATTGGAAACTTTATGACTCCCGTTGTGCTCACAATGCGTGCCACTGAAATCTCATACAAATACAAATTTTGCACTTTCCTGCTGACTTTGACGATGTCAAAAACAAACTCAAGAGCCTCCTTTGGAATATAGTACATAATCGTAGTTATAATAAATGGTATTTTAATTATATTTCATTTGGAAATTTCATTCACTGTATAGTACAATATAACATGATTGTGTTGCGGAGGGCATGAACACTTACTGTGAAGTGGGCTATGCATTTTCCATTTTAAAACTGGCAGACAGTTTTTGGACCTACTGTGAGCTTTAAATGCAGCTTGAATTTGAATGACTATTGCGCAGGTTGAACAAGAACAAAACACACTTGACCATTCATATTTCCATTTGAACTGCAGCAGAATCACCTCTCTTCACTCTACAAATGGAGGTACTGGGGGAACATAAAGAAAAGAGAGAAAGCAGGAGATTCAATAAAATTAGGAGGAGTAAAGAGATGAAGAGTGAAAATAACTTGAGATGGCATGGGTGGAGAATTAAACAGAAGGAGAGTACAAGGGGAGAAAGATGGATGAGTGTAGATAACAGACATTATTCCCCTCCAGCTGGGGTCTTTGTCTGGACGCAGTCAGCTGTGAGAGTAACGCACACACACACACACACACACACACACACACACACACACAGATATTTTTAAGACAGATGCATATACAAAAATTGGTTCCCGAAAAAATCTCATCTTGTGTTGAATGGTATGCATGTGTGATCAAAGATAAAGGAGCAAAACATCCTGCAACAGAAAAAGAAGCCCATGAGAGAGATACCAGAAGGAGTAGAGAGGTTAAAGACAACTAAATCCAGGGAGATAAGGCAGGATTGAGAGAGACGGAGAGAGCGAGAGGATAAAGTGACACAGATATGATCTCTGGGGGGGAGACAGAATGACTGACTGACAAAGAGAGAGTGAGGAGGATCAGAAAGGAGACGGCAGTGTTTGGTAAGGTTGGATAACAGTGTGTTTCCTGGCGAGGTCGAAAGAGAAGAGGAGCAATAATGTACGAGGTGAAGACGCGAGTCGAGCAGTGGAGAAAAAAACACAAAGAGAGATAGGAATGGAGGAATGATGTCAGGGGCAAAAGAGACAGAGGCTGTATATTCTCCCTATTCCTCCAGGTCTTGCCTCATCATTTTTTATTGCTTCACACATAAAAGTGTCATCTCTCATATTCAGCACAGCGGACATTGTAATATCACCTGCTGAGGTAATACCCCACCGATGTAACATAACTCTCTCTCTCTCCATCTCTCTTATTTCGGCTTTATCTTTATCACCACGGTGGCCTTTTGGTCTCTCGTTCCCTGATCCACTGTCTGCTTTTCCAACCCTCTCTCTATCATTTTCTTTTTCTCCCAGCACCGCCTCACTTTCTCAGTTTCTACATTCAAAGACCACTGTGCTGAAGCCAAGTCATTTGACTGTATTTCAAAGGCAATGTCCCAGCATGGGACCAGACTGCGAAGTGAGTTTGAACTTAAGTAATGCCATTGCTTGGCAAAGGCATTTCTATTTCAAACCAGCCAAATGAATCAACAGTTAAAGGAGGGGTCAGGAACTGACAGAGTTATTGATCACTAGACAGGACATGAAGAATGATTACAGCGAATAGAAATTTCAGTTTCAATTTTCAATTTCAAAAGTTCAGTTTAAATCGATTCATAGGCCATCAACAATTGAGACAACATAATCTCTAATGCCAAGTCACCATTTGGCATATGTACAAAGAACCCCCCCCCCAACACACACACACACACACACACACACACACACACACACACACACACACACACACACACACACACACAGTCTTCTCATATACGCAAACACAGAGCCATTAACAGGCAATCTTGTGTAACCTAATGATGGGCCACTGGCTTAGAAGCAGCAGTCAGAGCTATCCCCTGCTTTACACGATGGCAATAATTATACTGGTTGGGCTGCACACACACTCGCACACGCACGCACGCACACTACCAGCTTGTCTGTTTGACAGCAGGGATTAGCAAGGAGAGGTGCAGCTAATGCCCAGTAACGAGACATCCAGCTTATCGCCCACAGGATCGTGTGTGTGTGTGTGACTGTGTGTGTGAGAGGAACAGAGAGTACTGGACAGATCTACAGTAAATTAGTTGCATGTCATTTTGAACTTTAATGACTTTCCCACATCTCATTGGTACCACATGTCTCAACCAGTGCTCTCCTCTTTTTCTCACTCTCTCATCCCTCTGTGCTTCTCAAATTCAAATGTGTTTTATTTGCATGAATGTGTATTAGCCACTGTTGCAAATATCACACAACATATAAAACAAAATGACAAAAGTGACTGAATAATAATTAACAGTAATAAGTTACATTGAAAATGTACCAGACACAGCTGTGTGTATGTAAGAACAGACGTAATAATTGACATTTAAACTCATATACATACCATGAATACATCCATCCATGTACACAGCAACATGACGATTTACAAGGATATCATTGGACAGATGTTTTCACTCTGATGGCTGGTGATTATGTAATCTGTAGATATTTGTGGTTTGGTCTGCATTGTCACACAGACCACTGATCTGCTCCTCACGGCTTAACTACTATAATTCTGGTACATTTACAGCCAGAATATTTCTCTGATCTGTTAATATTCTGAGCGAGAGTAAAAAATGATGCTTGTCCTTTGTGTATCCTAATTAGCGATATTAGCATACTCTGCTATCTGTGTAGCAATGTTTTTGCTGTGACAGCCAATCTCTTTGGCCAGACTGTGTTCCTGGAGTTTATGCAAGCTTAGGGATTTCTTTTAATAAATTTATCAATGCCAGTGAGACGTTTAGGTAATTATATGTATATTTCTGTTTCTAATTGGTCACATTTATTGTACAATGTCATTTGATGCCTATTGTGATTTTATTTTGCCAGTATGTGTCATCAAACTGTTCATTCTGTCAGTTTCTTCGGGTTCTTTGTGGATGAAGCTGGTAGAGATCGGTGTAACTTGATGATCTCAAAGACTTTCCTCACAACACTAGTTTGAAGCAATTTCAAGAGCAGACTCCAAATAAACACTTTTTTGAAATGAATGAAATCAATGGCTTTGTTTCGATTGGTATTTTTTCCCCTTTGATGACACATGACATAGATCTCTAGGATTGTTTTGACAGCCTTTTATTGCAGCAGTGGACTACACTGTCTCTGTGCTTCTTGAATTTAGGGAGCAGCAAACTGAAGATAATCAATGTTTCGGGTTTTTGGAGCAGATTCGTGTTCTGAAAGTAGAAGCGGTAAAAGGGTTTTTCTCACCAATACTGTCACCATTTGCCAAATATACCCAGACCTTCTTGTTTAACAGTATTATTTTGCCTCTCAGCAGTCACCTCTAACAGGTATGTACATGTGTTGCCATGCATGTGAATGTCTCTATCTGAACTGAAATAATCCCTCTAATTATAAAATTGACTCAAAGTAAAGAATATGAAGAAATGGAATTGGAAGCTGTCCTCGTTATAGTAAGGGCACACAGATGGAGGCATGTGTATAGTACACAAGTAAACACCCTGATCTCTCTTGTGCAAACTTTCTCTCACTTTATCTCTGTCTTTCTATAATTTTCTTGCTCTCTGTCTCCTGTGTTGCTATGGTAACAAGCTGTGCGGGGGCTGTGATGCGGCACACATCACACCCATCTCACTGAGCTCACTGCAAAAGAGGGAAAAAAGGGAGACAGAGACAAATGGGTGACGCGGTGTATGTGAGTATGTGTTTGCTGGAGTCGAGAGAGGATATCCTTAACTGCCAACTTTAGGTGTCATGTGAAATCTCGTTGAAGAAATGTTTACAAGTTGAAAGAAACATTTTGAGGTGGAACAGCAGATAGATTTAATAGCCTGCACAGTATTGAGATGACATCTGCAGTCTTAAAGTTGTAACATAAGCTCTCTGATTACAATTTTCACTGCATTGTGGTCTGGCGCTTGCTTGGGCTGATGCTAAACCTGGCCACCAGCTGCAAGTCCCTGTCTGTCAAAAGCTTGCTAATGTCACAAATAATTACATTATGAAACAAATCACATTGTCTGACAGTTTCATAAAGTCACCCAACACAGGCTTAATTGCTGATTACTGAGCAAATGGAGATCCATATGGTAAATATTGTCTGATTATGATCCTCATTAACCTCATCACTCACCAATCACAGTCTTTACCAAAGATTGTAAACTATCAGTACTTGTTGACTTTTTTACATAGAAAAATAAGCAGAAACTACAGAATTTTGCAAATAGGCCGAAGACTTCTTCTCCACCCTCCTATTAATGACCTCCTCAGCATATAACAGAGACAACCCTAAAATACAGTTGAGATCAGTTAAACACATGCAGCAGTAGTACCATCAGTCAGCCAAGTTTCTGATCGGAAAATCAAACTCCCAATGCAGATTCAGATACAGTCACTGACAGCTAATCGATTTGGTTAAACAACCACTGTCACTGAAGGATCTGAATTGGCAGGCCATGAACCACTGCTTCACCTCCCTCCCCTTCTTTGTTTCTTGTTTCTGAGGTTTCATGTCATTGGTAAATCAGGGTTATACCACTCTACAAAAGCAGTCAAGAAAACACGTAACAAGAAAAAAATATGTTAGCATTGCTTGCTTATTTCTAGATGAAATAAGAGCCAAAAGGCCAAGATTCTTTTGGCTATACTGACTATCATCATGCTCGAAGTACAGAAACGATAGCTGCCTCAGAAGCAGTTTAAAACCATGACATGAAGATCTCAGAGCAACAGTTTTGAATCACTTCTATTTTAAAAGGCGTAATTATATGATAAGTTTGCATTATACAGTGTGTGATCCTACAACGTGTGGTTGGGTTTACATGAAGCTACTTTAGCAAAACGTACAATACTTTATGTATTTGTATGGGCAGATGATGTATGGGCTATGATAACTTGAGCTTCCTAAGTGCATATACGCAGAACAGCAAGCACCTCTTCAGCTTTTCCCTGTATGAATGATTTGTGGTTCATGATAGCTCATTTTGGACTGAAAGAGTTATGTCAGAAGCAGTCACTGTAAGTAACCTCACTCCTTAAAAACTCAATAGTAACACAAATGAGAGCAGTTGATGAAATACTGTGGATTAGTTGCATTCTTTCTCTCGGCCTGTGTAATGTAATCCCATTTCTTCAAATGCCCCCATTGTGCTTTTCTATGCTGTTCACACAAAAGCAGGAAAACAATTTAAAAATATGGTATCTGACAAAACACTCAGCTGCTTCAATTTTTCTGTATTCACATTTTTTGTTTCACTAGGGGTCTGCCAGTTCTCAGAGGCATCACAGTTCATATTTCTCTTAATTACCTTTGCCTAGTTCAGAGTCGGAGCTAAATTAAGGTCCAATTCATTTCCTGTCCAGGCACTTTAGAAGATGGCAGGGCAATTCTTCACAGATAGCCTTTCAAATGTGTGATGGATGAAAAGCAAGTGCATTTCCAAGAAGAAAGCTGAAAAGCTGCAGCCGATTATTGAAATGAAGTAGATACAGAGAGTCAAGTGTAGAAATGGAAACAATTGGAAGAAATGACGGCTGAGAGCAAACATTGAAGGATATTTGTGATGAGATCTTTGTTGCCATCAATTTATGTTAACTTGATACCAGTGGCAGAAAAAGTACAGTTAAATGAGTGTTCATTTACCCTTTAGATTCCTGGGTGGATTACTGTAACGAGGACTATAAAAAGGATTATTTGTGTGTGTGGTGTGTGTGTGTGTGTGTGTGTGTGTGAGAGAGAGAGAGAGAGTGTGTGTTTGAGTATGCTGAGCCACTAGGCTGACGTAACACATTTAATCTCACAGTGTAAATCTCAGAAAATGAGCAGCAAAATGCCAAACTGAGAACTCACAACAGACTAACCGTGCAAACAGCACAGTTTGTTGTACCAACAGGCAGATTCAAAAACACACAAATTCACACAAGGAGAGATATATATTTACACTGGTAACCTTCTTTCTACCTCCCTTTCCTACCATCTCTTGTCTCTCTGTCTCTCATGTCTGTCTGTGTCTCTCCCCCTCCTATCCTCTCTAATTCCCAGCACTTTTCCCATTGGAGTGCTGTAAGAGGATAAGGCCATTCCCTGGGAGAGCAATAAGAGGATGAATATGTGTTTGTAGGTGTGTTTGTGTGTCAGATCATGCCTATGTGTGTGTATATGCATACACATGCATTTTTTGTATGTTGCAGATGCTGATAAGCCAATGTGCAACACAATACAGTTATACAGAGCTGTATAGTTGTGTATGTGTGAGTGTTTTTGTGTGAAAGTGTATGTGTGTGTGTGTGTGTGTCTATATTCTCACAGGTCTGCCCTACATATGGAAACCTCTTAATTCCCTGTCAAGGGACTCTGAGAGTTGGAATACCATTAGAAATTCCTGTGTATTCTTCTTTTGTTCTTGAACCTCTATGTTTTCCTACTCTCAAACTGCAGATAGATTATGAGCAGTCATTAATCAACCAGTCTCTTACAGTGGGAACAGAGAGAAAAAAATATGAAAGGGATGAGCTGCAGAACTGCATAATGATTTGATTTCTGGAAGATTTTTGATGACTAGTATGGAACTAGAAGGAACTCCTATCATCAGTCTTTTGAAGGTCGTATGATTGATAGAAATTTAAATTCACTGTCCATATTCCTTAAATATGCAGTTTCAACCACTGAACTATGTGAGCAACACCACTGAAATGTCACCTCCGTGTGAATTTAAAAATGTTCTATAAACTGTGGCTTTACTGAGCCATCAAAACCATGATAAAAAAAAGTACTGTTTTTTTCCAAAAGTGATAATCAGAAACAGGAGATGTGATCACTACATGTTCTGAGATTTGTCAGATACATTACTTTAATTTAAAACGTGTTATATTTCGCAGAGACGTAATCATGTTCAGTAGATGAGTGGGCAGACGGGGGGGAATTGGATAAGCCTAGTCAAAACTAAAATTGACATTTTTCTCACACAATAAAAATGAAAAGAAATGAGCTCCTGCTTACTGCATATTTACATCAGTGCTGAATTATTTGTCTTTTCAATCACCTAAAAATAACTTACACCCAATTTGCCATGTACTAGTGGTACGAGGTCAAAGCAAGTTTTTGGTGCTGTATGATATAATGCTATTTCAGTGTAGGCTACATATCCAATTAAAAAGAACATCCCACTGCAGGCACTGACCTATAGGGAATGGACACAACAACAGTAAAACATACAATAGCACACACCTGTCCAAGAGTGTCAGTAAAAATAAATATTTTACCTTTCACATACATAGAATTCATTACTCTTGTGTGAAATTGGAAAATACTGTGCAGCATTGTGTTACTAATCTGTACAACCTTATGGGCACATACCAAATTCAGTTTAAAATAACTGAATGATGCTACTTTCAGAGGACTTTGAGCAACAGGAAAGCTGTTGTCCTGAATATCACTCAATCTTTCCACTTAACTCTAACATTCATGAGCAGACCTTCCTCTCAAGTTAAACATAGAGACCAAAGAGGAAACAATAAATGGTAGAGGCATGAAGAGAGAGAAGTAAAATGTCAAAAAGACATTAGCAGGAGGAGAAAGAGACAGAGGAGTAAAAGACAGACACAGACAGGGAGACAGAGAGACAGAGAAAGAGAGGGAAAGACCTGTGAGTTGAATAAAGAATTCTTTGATATTGGGTAGTTTCAGTTCAGCAGTCTTTTGATCGGCTGTCTTCGAGGACTTCACGCAAGCTGACAACAGAAAATGAAAGTGAAGGTAGAGTTTCATTGCAGTTTAAAATGTGAAGATATAAACCTGCTGACAGAGTTCTTTGATATGTGCTTGACACTTTTGACACCTAGGAAGAAAGAGATCCAAGGCACTTTGCTTCATGAATTCCTTCATTTGTCAAATTCACAGAAAAAGGCCTGATGCAACAAGAGAACGTCAATAACAATGACAAGAACAGCTTCTGAAAAATATATATAAAATATCAAATGTAATGAAAGGCAGAGGGTCCTTGCATACTTGTCAAACAACTATGGAGTTTTGAGTTTTTTGCTTAATATTAAGTAAAGATCTTTTTTTTTACCTTTTGGTCATAGCTGGCATTAATGGAATGTTAAAAGCTGCCCCGCCTGAGTTCACTTGGTCTGCAGTTTTGTGTACTGATCATTCATTTGTACAAGTAAATGTGAGTTTCTGCAAACAGTCTCATTAAAAAAGTGGACTTAAAGTGAAGATCTTGAAGATGAAGACTAAGGTTTTGAGTAGTAACAAAGAGCCAAAGTGAGTCATCCCTCCAGCACTGGTCTGAATCAGACCAGCAGAGTCCACTACTAAAACCTGAGATTTTGACCACTAATGACACAATCAATGAAACACGTTGCACACTGGAGTCAAATATAGGGAAACTTTTGTTCCAGAAGCAAGAAAACCTAATTGAAAAGGTGTTATAATACAAACAACAAATAAAATATGAAATATAATATAACAAAGGAATGACATAAGAACCTGTGCTCCCAGTGTATTGCTTTTTTGTGAGCTAATAAAGTAATCATATGAGAGATTGCATTCAAGCTGTAGAAGCTGTGCAATTGAGGCTAGCCCAAATGTGACAACAGGACTTTGGCTCTCTATAGATCAGCTATCAGTGATCTAAGTATCAAAATCTGACCAGAAGAATCTTCAAGTCCACCAACGATATCACATTTGACAGATGGCTCATTAATTGCCCCAAGGAAGAGAAATCTTGTTTGGAAAATGTAAGTGTGGAGAGGATTAGTGATTGGCCTTCCAAAAAATGAACATTCCCTGAAAACACAAGAAATGAATTCAGTTCAAAGCAAGGTGCCCCTGTTCAGACGATTGGGAACTAGGAGCCAGATTTGCCACATTAGCATATTAAACATATTTGGGCTGGACATATTTACTCACGTTTCATAAAAACAGTTCCCTCAGTGAGCCTCCAAAAAGACGCCATAGAGCCATGCACCATCTATTGATCTCACGAACCTTAGGGGGATCAGTCGGTCACTCACATGCAAACATGCATACATGCACAATGTCTCACATTTGTTTAAGGTGAGATGCACAAACTCATCTGAAGGCAAATAAACACTGCTGATGTACAATCACATGGATGTGTGAATACACATGAGAAACAAAATTCTTTCAATCTCCTCCCTCCCCTCCTTTTTTATCCATCCATCATTCTTCCCTACATTTTCCCCTGTGTTTAATTATCAGCAGTCTTTATTGCAATGCTATGAAAAGAGAGAGCAGAATTAACTTCCATTGTTTCACCAATTAAATGGCATGAAGCAGCTCTCGTTTTAATCAAGGGTAAATCAACATGTTACCAGCGAGCATTACACAGCTTCATGTCAACTCACAGACAGACCCACTTTGTGTGTGCATGTATAGTAGGTGTGAGTGTGCGTGCAACAGCCCTGTGTGTAAATGTATGCCCCTGTAAATGTGTGTGCTTGCAGGTGCAGATACACCCTAAACCCAGCAGGGATGCGTAAATTATTCTTACACTGCGTGGGATTTGCTTTTCATGTCTGACAAGAAATCTTTTATTGCAATGATATCTGAAAGCCAAATACACACACACTATACCAGTCCTCTCTGCTCTGCCCTCAACTGCTAATCTCTCCTCTCTTCAAACATCTTCTCCCTTCTTTCCATTCCTTGCCTTTATGCATCTTCCCTTCCCCTCCTCACTCCGTTTCCCTGCTCTGCCTTCACCATGTATTTGATCTCCTCTCACTGCCATGCAGGTGTACAATCCACTGAAAATCAATATTAAAGACGTGCTGCTTTGAGATATCTTGAGCTGCTCAGATGTTTTGCCACAAGATGCTGTTTAACCTCTCTCTTTCCAATTTATCTCAATTTAAAACCACAAGGACATGCGGCCTTAATAGACAGCTGTGGTGTGAAGTGGGACACTGCAGGGGTCTGACCTCTGTTAAACGATCAGTTCAGGGTCTCTGTTCTCATACATCACACTCAGTCGGATTCAGAGAGGGACACCATGACAGAGAGTAGGAGACAATGAGTTACAGTCACAAATGAGAGAGGAGTAGGAAAAAGGACAGAAAGGAGTATTAAGAATGACAAAGATGACGAAATATGACAAAATGTGACAAAACAACAGAGTTATGTGACATAAGAGGCCAGTGGGCCAATATCAGCTGTTTAGGCTCTGAAAAAGCCATTACCATTATCAATAAGCCCTTCATATAACGGTGCTGAATGTAGCTAACAGCACTGTCAATATGGCAGAAAACCTCGACATACAGTACACACTTCCTGACAATCACACACAGACACAGACACACACACATATATAGATGCACCCACGCATGCACATAGCCATTCAGATAAATACATGCGCATGCGCCACATATCACCCCAGCTGCTATGCTGGATTCATCCAAATATGGTAGGGGATATTTCCATGGCAACAGCAGGCAGAAGGGGTGCAGACTTGTGCTGGATGATCTCCAGAGAGAGTCTGCTTTTTGACTTTTGATTCAAACTATTCTCTTTCAATTCATTCAACAGCATAGTCGTTTCTTCAGCTCCAGTTAAAAATACTGAAGCTTACGAAAACACAGAGTCCAGGTTACATGGTCCTTGGTTACATATTGGCTGCCACTGGAAATGCAACTACACTGCTTGAACTGTAAGGTTTGAAAACTTGCATAAATTGGTTTTAACCTATTATGCGGTTGGATGATTTGCATTTCTTACCAATGTTTTAGCTGTTTTTGAACAACGCAGGTCCTCTAATCAAGATCATACATAGTACGGAGAATGTGCCCTTGGAATATGTTGCAAAACAGCTGCAAGTGACGAAATATAAATAGCACTAATGGAGTGGATGTACAGGAACAGGTAAACGGCTGACAGTGCTTGTGAGGAAACATATTTCAAACTGTAATGACTTACCGTAAAATACAGAGATGTTGTTGCTGTGAAGTCAACCGTATGATAAGCTATAGCTGTTTCACTGGGTGCTCTGCCTGATCTAGATGGAAATTTATAGCGAGGAGGGACAGTGCATCAGATGTGAAGATATCTGTGTATGTGTGTGTATACAAGAAGGTAAATACCATCTTAAGCACCTGACCCAATGAGCCATACATTCATATATTCAGGCCAAAAATTAACTTATTCTATATACACGAATGCACACAGAGAGACACACACAAAGACCCACAATCTGTAATATTTCTGTAATGTCATTTACAGGATTTAGGATTTGTAAATCTTTTTTAGAGTAGCAAGTCAGACAACATTTGTCCATATCTGCTACAGGGCTATGCATCATCAAAAAGCTGTGTGTTCAGACAAATATAGTATGAATTTTGGGGGGAAGTTCTTAGGTATGGCTGCAAAATATGGGAGGAGGGATGAAACAGATGTATTTGTGTCTATCATTGATAAGAACTGATTTTAGAAAGGAGAGGCTATTTCACTGGAGATAGATGAGAGATCATTAAGTTGAGTTAGGGAAAAATGAATTACACAAGAGCATGAGAATTTGTGTTGGTGAGTGCATATGTAAGTGTAGATGTGCGAGTGTGGGGGAGTGTTTGTATGCCCCATGTGGCTCTAGATATTTATCTCAGCCCAGCTATTCATTAATGGGTCTGTAGCCTGCTGGCACCATGAGGAATTATAGGACAGAAGCAATCAATACATTCAGGCTCCAAATCCAGACTATGCGTGTGTGTGTGCATGCCTGTGTGTGTGAGTGACGTGACATAGTTTCCTTGTGATGTGGTAGTTAGCCCCAGGACCTAATGTGGGTTTTTAGGATTATTTCTAGAAGAAGAACATAAAAAGTCTAAAATCAGAAACACACTGAGAGCCTGCTGGGGCTTTTTAAAATCGACAAAATGTAAAGGGAAATTTCATGTTGGCAGTATTCCTGATATCACTCTAAAAAGAACATGTCCCATTCCCTACAGCATGCAGGATGCTGGACAGCACAGGGCAACAGTGACAGTGACAGGTTGCTTCACCTGCGGTGTTTGACAGATAGATACCACAGGTCCTTATTTCCTGCTGTCAACACTGCTCCCAGCTGACCACAAACACCGAAACTGACTTACTTACTGGAAATACAGTTTGTTTTCGGCAAGGGGCGGCAGGAGGAGGACTCCTCATCCATAATGATGACTGTTCTTGCATTGATATCGATACTACATGTGTTTGACTGTATCCACAATGTCAATGAAAGAGCGGAAAGCAATATTCAGGCAAGCGGAAGAGTACGAAGCAGCTATACTGCAATGTCACCAACACGCCCACTAACTCGCTGTGTAGAAGGGCAGCAGTGCACACACTGTGAATGACAGTGTGTAAATACTAATAAGGGATAACTCTGCAATCTCTACTGGTGGACACATTTCTACCACTGCACGATATACACCGTCATATCGCCCAACCCTAAGTGGAAGCTTCACACACATCTTCAACCTTCAGCACAGAGGATCTATACAATCATCACAAGGTTTCAAGGTGGACACCCAAGATTAGTGTCACCAATTCAGTATCTGACCAAATGTGAAATATGGTCACATCTCCCCTTCGGTTCCTGAGTTATGGCATTGACTAATGGCCAGAAAAGTTTTTTTCAGAACATTGTGATGTCATAGTGAAGTTGACCTTTGACCTTTTCCATATAAAATATTATCAGTTCATCATTTTATCCTATGAGACAAAAATGTGAAAATTGTGTAATGTGTAAATTTTGTCATAATTATGAAAAATATATAAATTCTTGAGTTATGGTCAAGAGTGTGTTTTGTGTGCTCACAGTGACTTTGGCTTTTGACCCTTGACCACCAAACTCTAATCAGTCAACTGAGGATTCATCAGACAGTGATCAATTTAAAAAATGAGAAGCCACACGGCTAACTGACAGACAATCGAACAGTCATCTTAAATCTTTGTATGGCATCCAGCATACAGCCCATCTCAAACAGTAAAAACGCAATCTGGAGATCTTGTGGTGCTCTACTCTATTAATGACCACAGTTATCTGCCCCACGTAACTGAATAATCTTCTGTGTGCTCTTGTGGTAATGTAATAATCCTGGTGTTAAACGAGTGTCTGCCCAACTGGACTAATCAGAAGTTCCTTCCACAGAACTCCAGTGAGCAGGGCACCCACCCGTGACCATCTCCAATTTACAGCTACAGTCCGTGTATGATGCTGATGCTAACGAAGGCTGATATTCAATTAACCGACCTAATCAAAACAGACTGGCTGCAGACAGAGAACTGCAAGATGTACTGCAAAAGATATCAATTTTAACAAGCCATTAAGCTCTATTTTCATCCATAGAAACGATTTTCTTAACACAAGTGGAAAGCCAAATGATGTGAGCACTTTGGTTGATTTAAATGCTTTTTAACTTAGTTTAAGAAATTTGAATGTGACAACTGACTATACAGTATGAAATGAGCAAAACTCTTCTACTGGCATCAATATGGTTGCATAATTAAACGAAACTGTTGGACTGTGTTTATTTCATTTGGCAGTAAGTTATGTCAGGATAACTTCTCAGATTTAATATCATGTAACAGTTTATTAGTTTGTTTTTGGGCTTTTTTTGTCAAAATTCAATAAACTGCAAATTGCTGTGGTGAATTTCAGGGCCAATGAGGTGTACCATAAGTGGTGTTTTCATCTGTCTCATTGTTCTTTTTTAGTATTCACATTTATTTATCTATGAACGTTTTCCCCTTTTTCTTCCTACTGTTGTATAATTCCCTATGACCTACAGTGAGTGCTAATTTTGCTGTTGTCCTGGGGAGGGGTTCGACGGCCATGTGCTTTTTCTTTTTTACCTCACAGCAATGAGCTTTGCCAGAAGAGTGCAATATGAGGGAGGCTCCCACTACACCCCTCTCTCTCCCTCTCTACTCCATGCAGGTGCTTTAAATTACCAATAAAAGAAACAGAGCAAACCAGCAACAAGATTAAGAACCTGCCAAAACCACAAATTGGGTTTAGTAGTAAGCAGAGTCCCAATTAGAATGAGAATGAATGAGAATTTTGCACCCCTCTCCCTGTCTGAAAATTACATTTGTGCCCTTTCCAGCATGACTTTTATCAACTTCCACACATTCACATTTAGGAGCTTCCATATAGTTCTGCTGCTAACCATTGAGCAGCTTCACTGGACCAGTTGGAGGTTAAGTGTTTTTCCCAAAGGCACATTCACAGTAATTGTTAGAGGAGGGAAGAGCACTGTTGTGGGCTTTTCCTTGGTTTTGTAGCTTCAGGCCACCACTTAAAATAGATAATAGATAATTATTTGTACTGACACAATCCATCAAACCCTCTCTTCTATTATAGTCACAACTTAACCCATGACAGGATATCAAAGTTGTGACTTTAGCTGATCCATCCCTTTAATTCTACGGAGGACAGCATCTGTTTCATGATCTTTCTCTCTCTCCTTCCACCTTCATCTTTAATGGCAAGACAAACCCAACTAACAGCATATTCAGTATGGTTTAAAATTTTACCTCACTCTCAGCAGGATGATGATGATGTAGATGAAGATGATGATGTGTAAGATGAGCACGATGATAATGAGCACCATGGTGGCGATGACAACAAAACTGCTATGATTTAGTCACACACCACAGATCACTGGGGGAAGAGAAGAATATAATTGAATAGCATTATATTCGTGGCATTTGAATGGTAATCACATGATAATGGTTCCTATCTGTTCAAAGTCTATTTTTTCCTCTGCATTTTGGCTGGCATAGGTGCTAAAATCATTATTCATCTAATGTTTATTACACAGTTGGCATGGCAACCAAAACTCAAGAGGCCTAGAGCCAACTTTCATATACACACATGCATGCACACACATATACACAGGCAAGGATGTAGATGAACAGTCCATTTGGAAGGGTTATTTTTGGAAGTGAATTTTGGAGGAATTAATCTAAGAACATATTCAGAGCAAAGCTAAATTTGAAAACTACCAAAAATAAAATAGCATGTGTGTGTTTTTGTGGATGGAAAAAAGGGCAAGCATGTATCTTGTACGGTCAAACATAAAAAAAACACATTTATGAAATAAATAGTCTTGCAACTAAATTAATCACAAAAAAAGAAACGTCTGTATCTGTGTAACTCAGCTCAGGTAATTACAATGTTTGGTCCGTCAGGCTTATCATTCATTTGCTGAACAATAATTAATAAAAAACAATAATATTTGTCACAAAATCAGGAAATAACACAGCTTTTTAATTCTTGAAATGTTTCAGGCAAATGTCTCAGTCAGCTACAATCACCTGGCAGAATACCTGAAAATTGTTGGAGAATGCAAGCAGCACTGCTGGTCAAAGACCAGATTGAAGGTACTTTGATGTTTGATAATGACCAGCTGGATGCACATTTTATGCAAAGAACTTGGGTAATTAATTTGAAGTTGATTCTTAGCACTTAAGCTCATATTTTAACTTCCATAGCTCTGTGTTTATAATCATCATGGCCCTCGTAAGAGGGTTATGTTAGCACAGAGCCACAGCTTTGCCTCTCTATCTGCCCTCGAAAACATCCAGTGGCTGAAATCCCCAGTGGATCATACAGTTTGAATATCTCTGCCCGGCAAGCTGGAACACACTTGTGGCAAAACAGATTTTTTTCCAACTGATTTTTTTACTGTTTTACTGATGCAATCACAAACAAATTCCATATACTAAACAAGACTCACTAGCACAGAGTAAACTGGGGAAATAAAAGACCCACTGATGCGTCTCAATTATATTACTTCAGTAAGGATGTCGTAGGACACATTGAGAGAACTTTCTGTGGAAATGCTATACATACGTACATCCCTTATGCATGCCAATAGAACACTGCTCACATTATTTACAGCAGAAGTGAACTTTGCAGTTCCACTGACCTGCCGATTAGTAGGAACTCTCCTACCAGTCCCTGGCGTCTCATGGCCATGAGGATGTTGCGGACAGTCATGCCTTCACAGAAACATGCCACCACCCTGGCCTTGGGCAGGTGGGCCCTCAGTCTCTCCAGCAGCCGGTCAAAGCTCTGCTCTCCGGCATTACTCCAGATTTTGCCTGGGGAAAACATGTCAGACAAAGGCAAACATGGTCTGTGATATGTTTGGATCTGTGTCGCTTCATGTCTGGTAAAGTGTTTTTGTCACAGTTTCTCTGTTCCATTATTTAACTGTGCTTAAGTGTCAACCACCTGACACAGACAGTGTGAAATGTCTTTACAAGGTAATAAAACAACAGGCCAACCTGCTCTGTAAAATATGTATCATCTTTTACTTGAGACGTTAATTCATTTTAAATGCTGGCGTATGACTAAATGTAAGAGGTATTTAGATGTAAGCGCTGCATATTGCTGTCTGTGAGACAGTGCTAATGAACCCTTACACGAACTATATACCCACAAAAATTCAATGTAGTTTCTTACTTGACAACCAATTTTCTGTACTGTTTGGGATTAACATTGCTTACTTTACTATTGTTGTCTTGACCTGAGTATCTTACCAGAGTGGGCAATACAGATGCCCTCTTTGGCCGCCATGTCCTTGAATGCTTCCATTCCACTTTCACCATAATTGCCTGGAAAACCAGAGAGAGGGTAAGGATGAGGGATATTTAGTTAATTCAGTTTTGTTTTAAACCATAACCCTGAAACTACAGTTTGAAAAGCAGACAAACAGAGACCGATGTGTGTAAAGATAGACAGATAGAAACATACATAAATATGCATAAGAAGATGTGGCCAAGACACGACTAACTGAAAGAGGAAATGTGCTACCATATATTATGTCATCTTTTCCACCAAAAATCAGCGTCTCTAAGATGGAATGAAAGACCTGATCCCCACTGATTTTCAAAAACATGCCCACTGCAATAACTTGTCTGCTACTGCACTACTCGTAAAAGCTCAAATTTATGTCAGAGAAAGCGTCTCCCCACTGTGGCACCCGTTCCTTTGCCAGAGAAAGTGGGTGACCTGGAATTTATGCTAATGAAGGGTTGTACACACTGGCAAAGAATATGGTAGGATTCCCCTCTTTAATTTCTCTTCCTCTCCCTTTTATCTCTTTCCCTTTTCTGTGTTGATTGAAGAAAATATCAAAAACCTCTCTTTCAGTGCTTTTCTCTTTTCTCACTCAATGAGACTGTTACATCTTTTAAAGTGTCCTCCTTTTTACTAAGTATGTTATCAACAATACAATGCAGTCTAATTAGGTAATATTGATCTGTGCTCTACTTAAATTAATGAGGAACACAAAGAGGTCAAAGGAGAAAAAGTGGCAGATTGAGAAAAGGACAGATAAAGGAAAAGAGGGGAGAGAGATGGTAAATCAAAAGAGAGCACACAAAGAGAAAAGGGGAAAGAGCAAGAGAGGAAATGTACACTGTAAGTCAAAGAGGTCCCACTATCCCTGACCACTGCTGCATCGTGTGTGTGTGTGCATGTGTGTGTGTGTGTGTGTGTGTGTGTGTGTGTGTGTGTGTGTAGTCAGGCCAATGATGAGCCTGGTGGAGCGAAGTGTAAAGTCCTGTAATTAGTGTCTCAGTGAGAGGAGTGGGAGACAGATGGTACAAACTGTCCTTCCCCTTGCACACACTGACATACACACACTCACGCACGCACACACACATTCATACTGTTTCTATCATCAAAATCGATAAAGCTTGTAACCTACTTCGCTCCGGTCCCAACAGGGATTTACGTGTGAGACATGTCTCTCTCTCTCTCTCACTCAGTAAGCCTGTCATGTGTCTCTTTATCATTGCGTTTCTGTCTTTCAAACACAACCACACTCTCCTTGCTGCTTTACAATACTAGTACACTCACACATATACACTTATGTGCCCATCCCTCCCAAACAAAAACCCACCCACACATATATACGTTCATCAGTTTTAGATAAGATAAGATAAGATAAGATAAGATAAGATAAAAACGGAAATTTGGGGATATACTGAAGGCTACAATCAAACAGAATAAAAGCATAAAAGTCAGTCTGCACATAAAACTAACTTGTTTTGCACAATACTTTCCTGCAAGCATGAAATCCTCATACACACACACACACACACACATGCACGCGCGCGCACACACACAAACGCACACACACTCACTCATATGTCAAGCATGTCACTATGCCATCATCAGTATGGTTACGATGTTAGAACAAGTATAAGGGAAATCATTAAAAATCATCATCTATTTGATCAGATGCATCGATGCAAAGCAGGGTGAAAATGAACAAAAAATCTTACACTCAGGATGAATAGCTAGTTATTACTGCATTCAAAGCCAAAGAAAAGAAAATTCCCTCCAGCTCTGCACTTGATACTTGCACTCCCTGCTTGCTTCAACTTGCCTTGCCAACCTGCTCTCTATTGCCTCCATCATAGCTTTCACCCACTCAGTTTACCCCCTCTCTGTTGTCTCATGGTGCCATCCCTCTCTTGTTTTGTTTTTTACTTTATTTTATTTATCTACAATGCACACACAGGCTAAACTGTGTGGCTCCATGGTCACCATCACATTTTTGAGCAAAACACCTCATATACAGCAAATTTACCTCAAACTTACTTCTCACATGTGGTGACTGTCTCTGTTTCATCACCTCTCACTGAAAAAAAACATCTGGAACCTCCAGCAGAGAGATCACACATTCACAGCTTCCCTCTGTTGTCTCTATACCCCCTTTTCTCTCTGTGCTTTTATCATAACACATTTAGCTGCCAACAGTAGAAATTTGTATAGAACATGAAAGATAAAAGAGGACAAAAATCCCTTCTCATTGTGTGCTCCTCACATTCATGCCCCACTACCCTCTACTTTGATCTCTCTCCTCATCTCGTTATTTATCTCATATTGCAATACTTTGCAACATGCAACCAAATGCAATGCTGAAGGATGTTCTGCTTGTTGTATATGGAGCTCCTTCCCCCCCTCTAGCTATTTGCTTCTTCTACCCCCGCTTATTCCTAGCAGCACATCAGGCAACATTTAACATACAGACACAGGTGCTTCTGTGTCTTTTCTCCCTTCCTTTCCATCCCTCCCCTCTGCTTCCCACCCTTCTCTATCCTTCTCAATAACCATCCTCATCCTTTTGTCACTCTTATCAAGTCTATTACATGCAATTACATGTTCCCTCCCTTTCCCCTGTCTCCCTTCCTTCTCCGTTTTCTCTTTTCAACCCTCATTCCGTCCGGTCACAGCTTCACCCACAAAAAAACAACAGCAAAAATTTCAACATTCTTAAATAAAGGGCATCCTTCTGCCCTCTCCTCACATCCCCCATGATCCCTCTATTTTCTTCTCTACCAGTTCTCTGCCATCCTCACCAATGCCACCCCCTCTCCATAGCACAACTGGAACGCTACAACAATGTACAGCTAAATGTCAAACATGGTAATTCTCTGGGGCAGACTGGTACTCATAATGTGTCAAACACAGAGTTACACAAGTTTACAGAATTACATTGCTGATAGAACATATACATAAACACAAATACATAAAAGCATGCATTAGCACAGAGACACGTACACACACAGAAACTCTGTATGTTAGTGACAGCTTTGCAATTAACAATTGTTTTCATTAATCTACTACATATCCTCTCAATTAATTGGATAATTATTTGATCTAAAAATGTTGGACAACAGTGAAAAATGGGCATCACAATTTCCCAAATCCAAAATGATTGTCTTCAAATTACTTTTTTCCCAACCAGTTGATTCTATGATGTAACTCCAAGATAGTCAATGCAAAATTAAGATGGAAACAATAGATTATCGTTTAGTTCAATAAAATCAGTTAAATGGATTACTCACTAAATGAGTGATGCAGATCTATTCTCTAGGTTACGGATGGGACAACAAACATTTAGCCTGCACTCATCTAGTCTGGCAAGACATGAACAGTCTCACTGAAGCTTCAATAAGAGCTTGTAATCACAATCACTAATTTAGTTTATCCAAACATTTATATCCCTGTACGATACCTTTCTAGGCTGGGAAGTCATACCATGGGACTCTAATGTCAGTTAGTAGCTCAGTTCAAATCACTAATTTAGTGCTATTATTGCTGAGCACAGTGCAGCTCAGATATTTTACCCCCTTAATGACCTTGCTAACATCTGAGCCAATAGGAAATCTCGATTTAATACTTCCTCATAGATATCATTGATAGAGCCTGGGCAGCAGGAGGGCCAGCAAACCATCTATCTAAGTTAACAAAAGCCATTAAATGGATTCCCAGAGTTTTGAAATCTGAGCCCGCACCAATTTGAGTAGTCCTGTGACCCAGGCTCATTAAAACACAGAAGAGCTCTTGTTATATGGGGACCCACCAGAAACTGGCCCATGACCCACTTTGAATCTTCACCCTTAGGCGACACTGCCAGAGACGACAGTAAAAATATGAGCAAATTCTGTCATTTTTCTCTTTCCCATTCATTATACCTTTCTCTACTATGCCCTCCCCAACCCATCTCACCTTCATCTTCCTCAATCCTGCCAAGGCCATGATGACAGTTAAATAGGCACAACGCATGTCATGCTCCCGAGAGAGAGACAGAGAGCGGGAGAGGGATGATGGAAAAACAAAAGAGAGAGAAAACAGAGAAGTTGGAGCGGAGAGAGAATCAACAGCGTGAGGATCAAAATAGCCAATAACAAATGGAAGAAAGAAATGAGGGAAAGTAAGAAAGACAAAAAGGTAGCAAGAGCGAAAAGGAAGACGTGGAGAGAAGGTTGGCGACTTGATTTATAGGGAGTGATCAGTTTCTGTTGGAGTGTGCTTGGGTGACGCATGTCAAACTTCATGTCAATAAAACCCACTGAGCTAAACTGAAATGAACAGAGCGACACAGAGAGGAATGAGAGAAGGAGGCAGAGGACGAGTGAAACAAAGGAAAGCTAAACTCAGTGCGCTGGAGGATGTTGATTCTCTTCAGTGAAAGACACACTGAACACTGGAACGCAATTGTGTGTAGCCATGTGTGTGTGTGAAGAAAAGTGAGATAATGTACAGAATATGCACACATTTTATCGAGACAGTACAGTGTATATACTCTACATAATAGCAAAAAAGGAAGTGGAAGATGGTGGATGAAAGAAGAATGCTGACAAAGGATAGTGGACAGCACCTCCTATCTCCTATCACAGTGCCTAGTGAAGCAGATGAGCACCTTCAGCTACAGGCTGGTCTCCTCAAAGCGCACTACAAATACTTCAGTTTTATCATCCTGTCTGTTAAAACATAGATGTCAGTGTGTTGGAATGGCAGTGTTTCTGCTGCTGTTTCTCGTATGACTGATGTTGAGTCCCACAAACCTCAAACCTCAAAATTCATTCATGTATTATTTTATTATACACCCTGTACACCTATCTTTATGCACTTGACCTTTCAATTTCCCTGGTACTATTTTTAATAGAAGGTTTTAATCACATTTCATGTAACACAACTCATCTGAGTGGTTTTGTTGCACTGTATGTATCTATTTATTATGAAAATTGACAGGATTCTCTATGCCACTCCTGTATCTGACTTCCTGCCTGCCTCGATCTGCTCTGTACATCTTGATGCGCCGTCCGTCAAAAACAGACTAGGGTGCATATTCTTGGTGGAACAGAGCAGAGAGCCACTTCTTGTGAAACGTGCTGGTGCGCTTGTGGTGGAATCACAAGCATTGTCTGGAATGGTGCGATCAGCTCCAGTGGACTTGGTTAGTCAGGGCTATCTGTGAGACAATGTTTCTCTCTGGAAGTTAGGTTTGAAAAAACATTTACGTATTCACAAGAGCAGATCCTCCTGTTAAACTGGTGTCACAGAGTGACCTTTGTATTATGGGTTGTAGGAAATTGCTTGGCATGTCCATCCCCAGAAACAACACCGGGCTGTAAATCGTTTTTAGCATTGCAGCCACAATTGAAAGGAGGTGCTGTCTAGCCCAGAGACTTGTCTGCATCCCACGCCCAGTGGAGGAGAAACGGTTGTAAAATCCACTTATTGCACGCATATATTAAGGCATGTACAATATATGCCCTGATGAGTAATGTTCACAGTGACTGTTCTCCCTCCAATATTACTTCATTAATTTATCACTTCTATGTAGTTACTACGTTGATATTACATATACTATTCAACTATTCAGTTTCTTGCTTATCAGCTTCTATCGTCTCTTGCCTCCGGATGCAAAATGTTAATGCAGAGAATTAATGAGTCTGTATAAACTTCACCTCCACACCACCCCCCGCATCTTTCACTGAATCTGCAGCTCCTGTACGGTCTCTTATCTATTCCAAGCACTCCACAGCCATACACAAACACACACGCACACACACCTTGTACTCTGTTTTTTGTGGTTTTCCAACACTATTGTCATTGCTTTCCCCATTCTCTCTCCCTTCCTTGTGCCTCATCGCCCATTTTTCTTCTTCCTTTTTTCCTCAATAAACCCTTCATTTCCTCCCTTCCTCCTTTATTTTCCCCCCTGCCTTCCCCTCTCTCTCAACCCTCTCTCCTTGTCCTCTCCCTTCGTACCTCCAGTGCCTTCCCTGTCCTTTGCCTCTCTTCTGTATCTCTCTTTTCAATTCCTTCCTAATTCTTTCTGTCTTCTCTCTGCCATCCTCCCTCTCTGGCTCTCGGTGTTTGAGAGTGATTATATTTGAGAAGGCAGTGGCCGACCTTGAAGACCAGGTCCAAGGTCAAACCCGCTGACACACAACCACAAGCACTCTCTCAAACGCACATGCCTATAAACACACACACTACCTGTCTTGCCGCTAAGATTAGTCGCAGCACACACACACACACACACGCACACACACACACACACACACAAACACACACTCATATGGACAGCAGTCTCATGAGAAAGCAAAAAATAAATGTCACACACTATGTCTGCCATATTGCTACAAATATGCAGGCTGATTTGTCTGTAACCCACCATTTACATAAACAAATATAGACAGATTTGCAAATATGTCTTAACATCTGCAAAAAACAGAATATATGTTAACAGTAAATGATAATAAAATTCCACAAGGTTTAATAAACATCAGTCGGTTAAGTGTGTCATATTCCAAATCTCTCTCTTTGGTTTTTTTAAACAAACACATAACATAAACAATTATTTTTGGCAGGAACTCCCTACATTTGTTGATTATTATGTAATGATGTAAATATTCTACGTTTACATGATATCAGCTGCTCACAGAACACTTTTTGTCTCTTTTCTTTTCAATCTATTCACTTCTCCATCTCTTCCAATGTATTCCCAACACACAGAAAAACATCTCTCTCATACACACACACACAGACACAGAGAGAGAGAGAGAGAGAGAGAGATACACACACACACAAGCATGCATAATCAGTGTAGATATATATATATATGATTATATACTTAGATACATACATACATGCTGCGTACACACACATATACCCTTCATACCTCAGTTGAAATGTTGTTATAATGCCCTTGAAAGGACAGGATCTAAAGTCCTCAAATTGTGTGTGAGTATGTGTTTGTTTATCACTCTTTATCACACACTTTCAGGTTCTAAAAGCCTTCTCTCGTTACTCGCATTGTCTTCCAGTTCCTGTGGCTGTCACACTATCTCCCAACAGTAAGCTAAGTGTTTTACCTCACTACCATCTTCACAGTGCCTGAGTGAGTTTGTAGACTAAATCTCCATGCCTGTATTAAATGCATATCACCTGAAAATTCAATCCTATTCTTTCCTGTCGAAATAATTGTCAGTGTCTATAGCATATAATCCTCTTCCAGGTCTCAACGAGTTTCTCCCTTTTCATTCTTCATTGTATTTTGAGAGGACACTTTATATTTTGAGGTCAATGGCACCTGACACACCATCTTCTCTTGACTATGCTCTGTCTCACTTTTTTTGGCACTGTGGCAATCACCTGTTCCCGTGACACCATTCATTCTGCTATCCTCCATCAATTACCTGATCTACACTGCTGTTGGACACTACTGCTTCATCTACTTCTTGGCTTCTAACTTGCTTTCGCCCAGATATAATAAATGCATCTTTGACCACATTTACGTTAGTAAGCTGAAAACTTGTCTCTTTAAAAAACATTTGCCCATCTCTCTCTGCTGCACTATTGCTACAACAAATCTTGTCAGTACATCATCTCTCCCTCATCTTCCTCTTTCATCTTGTCTTTGCACTGAACGTACTCACAACTTTTCTGCTTTATCCCGTTTGGTCTAATTTCTCAGAAAGTTCCCTTTTGTGAAGCATCACAAATTTCTTCACAGTTGGACATTTGAAAGCAATCAAGGACTTTCCACTTGGCCTAGTGTTCCATTTATTTTAAGTCACTCTGAATAAGATTTGGTTAAATAAATGTAATGAGGAGTCAAGAACGCGGTATAATGAGGCAGAGGCAGAGAGAGGAAGAAAGAACAAGAAAAAGGAAAAGAGTCTGCATTTCCATGTCTGAGCTTGGGTAGAGGAGTTTAAAAGTCGAAGAGTATGTGGGTGTTGTACCTTCAGTATGTATAGCAGACACATAGCTCCAGTTGTATCTCTTGACAATGTCCACCATAGCTCTTGCCTGCTGGGCATCTGAAGGCACCACCCGCATAAAGTATTTATAAAGGCTCTGAAACAATGGAGATAAATTCAGTGACATGCAGAGTCATCCAGGAGCATCTAGAACATTCAGTTAAGTAATGAGTAATTCTACACAATTAAATCAAAGTTACATTAAAGCAGCAATAATACATTCTCTCTCAAATTGATTCTTTCTAATATTTAAGAGCCTATATCTGTACAACTAAATGACATATAAACTTGTCTATGGGTACTTCATCTCACCTTATCACTGAGGTCCATACTGGTGGCAGAGTAGGCAATCTGTGGTATGTTGAACAACTGCAGAAGGTTCTGGACCTGGATGGCCACTGAGCTTGACCCTGGTCCAATTAAACCCACAATCGGTTTCTTCCCTCGCATTGGAGTGGCAGAGGGGTCAGCACACTTCATTGTCGCTCCACCCCCTCCCCCTCCCCAGGAACCTCCTCCGCCCCACTCCTCTGCCTCGTCCGAGGAGACTAGTGAATCCCGTATGAACTCGATGCTCTGCTCCAGAGCAACAGCTGAGTGCCAACAGGAGTCCCGGATCTCACAGCCCAGAGTGATGTTGGGAAGGATGTATGGGTCAGTGTTGATGCGGTCCAATGTGTGCATCATGGCCTCCACCCTCTGGATGCCATACTGCTCTCGCACCGCTCCACACTTGCGCTCATGCACCTGTGCAGAGTGTACAGAGTGGGAGAATCAAATCTAGCCAAAATGAACAGACATTTAGATAACAATGTTTAATGTTCTGTAACGTCAAAATATTCTTGTTACTGATGACTGCATTCATTTAGACACGTTTTCATTTTTTAGCAGACTTGATGAACAGCAAGACATATTTTAAATTAGGCTTTTAACACAAAGGTGCTTCACTGTTGGACTAATATTGGTTTTACATTCATGTGGCTGCCACACTCAAAGAGTCATTTTTTCCTGTGTGCAATTATCCATAATGAAATGGAAAAAGCTTGGATGTCAGTGGGTGACTAGAGGTTCCTGGGGCAGCTAATGGAGGTTGAAGGTTCATGGACATAACAGAGCTACCCTTTCTACAAATTGAAAGTGTTCGTTGGGTTTTAATAGGCAGAGCAACATCATGAGTCTCTGTATAACACATCAGAAATTTGGCCAGAAATGATCTCCAATCATTTTTCTTTTCCATTTTATATATTTTTCTGTCTTAACTTCTGTCACATTTTCAATGCACTTCTTTCAAATCCAGGCTGGATTGTCCTGTATTGTCCTGCTGAGTCCAACTGGACAACTTAGTCATACAAACTATAACAAATAAACTGCATTTCAGGCATAGACAGACTCAAAAACACAAAATTACCTTGTCAGCGGGAGGCTGATGATGGACAGAGAACAGCGCCCCAATGATAATATCACCAGGTATGTGTGCTACAACTCGCCGTTCGTTGGACTGGGCAGAGTCAGCTTGATCAGGCCCCATCCAAATGGACAGAACTAGCAGCAGACAAAGCATCATCTTGGTCCGTTCAGGTCACTATGGAGAAGCAGATCTCAAGTTTGTCGTGCAGAGCTGTCACAGGTAACTGCTTGTCCGAGAAACACTTTTCCTGGCCATGGCAAGACCTTGTGGCACAAAGAATATATTCCTTTCGTTTGACTTGTCTCTCTTTCCTTTGGATTTCAAGGTGGGACCATCACTGCAACAGCTGAGACAGGTGCAGCAGTGCAACCTGGGAAATGCAAAAAATCTGGGCTAAGTCTGATTGGCTGACATAATTCAGGCTCCCCCAATTTGAGAGTTGGTCTCCACAGTAACAGGTGACAGACAGATGTGACACAAACCTGTGAGCAAAGAAGACTTTGTTAGAATTTGAACATCTTAGATGGTGCTGGATTTCAAAGCATGCTTGCCTCATTAGCCTGTCCATGGTTTAATAGTTTGACATAGTCACTTCTACATAATCACAGTCTGTAGGCACAACCTCCTACTGCATGTTTACTTAAGCTTGAAAGACCTTACATGAGATTCAACTTTTAAATCAGCTCTCACATTAATATAAGCACTCCCATGCTTTGATGGAGGTGTGAGTCCCTTCAAAAGAAATATTTATTTTATATTATACACATGGCACAATGGGAAAATGCAGTAACAACTATAATGTGGGATTCTAAGCACTATACATAAAACCTCAGATGTACAGGAAAACGTGCAGGCAGATCAGTACTCCCATTTTTTAAAAACACATATCTATAAACAAGGTCTACAGACTATTTCCTCTATAACCTATTGCCACTCACACTTTGTCTATTCAGCTACTACTACTAAGTATGGAAAACTGTGTAAATTTAAGCCTGAACTCATATCTTTCACTCACTCTGTGCCTGTGTGCGCCAATTTCACAGAAGATGTAAATCTCAGCATATCTCACGCTTAATTGAAATGGGAATGCAAACTGTGCAAGGGAAATCAACATAATGACCGCTGTGTTGGCCATTATAGTGACCAACATAAGGAGCAGTTACCGTTTGTTCTTAAACAAAGCTTAATGTTATCACTAGAGTACTTGCTGGAGGCAGCTCTAAATCACTCTGACAGTGCAGAGTCACCATCGTGTCAACATAATATCAGTAACACAACCGCAGCATCATATCACACCTCACAGCTGCTGTGGGGAATCTCTGGTCGTCTGACAAGTTTTATACAGCACTCACTCGTAAAACTGTGACACCAACAAGGTCACATAAAACCACTGGCAGTCCCATTTTTCTCTTTAATTTCTTTTTGTTTTAGTCTTCGAAGATTAACTCCACTATTGAGAAGCCATGATGAGCAGCAAAAAAAGAAAAAAACAATCAGCATACCATATGTCATTCCTCAAATGTCTGCCCCTCGACTCTAACCAAATCAAACTTAGTTTGTTATACCCTTTTCTCCCGCTGCTTTAATGGTATTAGTTTAATACTGGCTTTTGGGTGTTCTCTCCAAATTGGGTACTTTTGCATCATTGTCATTACATTGAAATTGTTTTCATGACTGAAACAAAGGCTACCATATATCCTTCAGTAAAAACCTTTGCATTCAAGGGTATTTTGTATTTCCATTGTTCTAGGAAATAAGGTATGTGCCTTGTTATTATAAATTATAGAATAAATCCATTGAATAAAGTGTAAATACAGGTTAGATAACTGTGAACAATCCCCTTTGCAAAACGTGGGCAAGTCAGCCACTAAGGGAATGATTCAAAAAGACATGGAGTAGACATCTAGCTACAAGAAATACATCAAGCATTCAGTGTTTAACAGTCAGCTAAAAAGGGGGACATAGGTTTACAACCAAGAGTGAATTTTCAGGTGGGCTTCCCTCTGCATTAATGGACTAGTCTTATAATTTGCTCAGAGCTGCACAAATATTTCACTTCGCTGCAATGGAGCAATTCAATTGACCGTAAACAGCAGGGAAGCAGGGACAGTTTAAGACAGCAGAGGATAGCATCCACTGCTTATGCAAAACAGGATCAAGGTCGTGACAGGGATGTTGGTGGTTAGCTACAGCAAACAAGGAAAGAGGAAGAGACAGAATTGGGGTGAGAAAAATGAAGGTGAAGTGCAGTGAAATGTAGAAACAGAGGATGAGAGGGACACAGAGGAAGTGAAGGAAACAGAGCATGTCAGATGAAAAGACAGAAGGAGGGAAGATGTAGAGAGAAGTAAAAAGATGGAATAGTGGGGAAGAAGGAGAAAGGGGAAGTCTAGAGGAAAGGTAGAGGACAAGAGACAGAGAGAGAGGAAACAGAAGACGAGGGAGAGAGCGATAAAAAATGGCATCAAGGGACAGAGAGTCTCACTGAACGTAATTAACATGACAGTGTCAGGGTGGCAACAGGGCTAACTGCTGCTCCAATAATGAACAAATCAAAGAAAACTCAGCTCTGTCACACACACACACACACAGTCTCTATCAGTGACACAATTTTGTCTCTGTCTCCCATCCTCTCTATCTATTGGCACATTAACGTGAAGTTACAAATATAATTTTCACACACACATTCATACACACATTCCCACTCACCAGAAATCATTTTCACCACACATTTCTATCTCCCTAAGATAAGCCACTGTTTCATTTGCAATCCTCCAGTATGTCTCTCTCACACACTCAGTCACATGCATGCTGTGTCTCTCTGTCATGCTCCCCCTCTGTGTCTCTCTCTTGTTGCGTAGGCCTAACTGAAAGGAAAAGAAAATCAAATCCTCATTCCCTAAACAAACATAGCGAACACGCCATTAGGCATTTATATCTCTAGTTTTATCCAAACTATGCACAAAGGCATTACAAAACCTTCCAAATCAACTTTCACACAGACATAAACACACAACATGAGCAGAGACAAACATTCACCCTCCCTCTTACTTTAATTCAATGAGTTTCATTAGTGCTGACCCACTGTTTAGTGTGTTGAGAAAGCAATTAATTTACTGTGCATTAAAAAGGGACAATAACAATTACAATTTATCTGAAAGAATCCCCGGTAAGCAAACACATTTATTTTCTCTATCTTGTTCTGTGTGACGCACAGACACTTGTTGGTAATTAATGACACGGCAAGGGGCAGCATCTGGACTTTTCGAAATAGATTGTAGGTGCTCTTTTCATCATCTGACCAGCTTGAATGTTAAACTGTTCACTGACTGCATATTTTGACTGGTTATATGAGAAACAGCTATATATGTATATTGGGACACAATGCAATTATTCACCACACACACAGACATGAACATGCTAATGGAAAAATTTGGGCCCTATGTATGCCCCACACTAATAGATTTGCAGTCAACCAAATAATTTTAAGAGTGAAGATCTATCTTTGATCATCCTCATGACATGTGTGCCTCTGTCAGTAATATTCTACCACCAAGGATAAATGGAGTACCAGCATAAGAGTTTTGACATGCACAATAGGCTATACACATCTTTACATAACAGAGTATGTCAGTGTCTTGCTGTGAATAAAAGACATACCACCTTCCTGTCACAGGAAAAAACTCAGGGGCATGAATGCTCAACAGAAACACAGAGCAAATAGGCCCAATAAGATGACACTATATCATCAGGTTTCTCAAATGGTATGCTGGCAACTAAAATGGGTCATACTGCTTTTTCTGTTGTGTGCACAATTTAAGGAAGCAGCAATATTTTGGGAAGCTTCAGTTACTCCGGGAAGGCTTTTGTTGAGTGGGCATCTGACAATGTGTCTCAATGTTCCTCTTGTTCCTGAGTGGACAGAGGTGCTGTTTTTGCACCTGAGCCCCATGTGATAACATGTTTAGGCATGTTTTAAAAGGTTTACAGGTTTATTTTCATAACATTTATTAAACTATCTGAGTGCCACTTGGAGCTGCTCCTGGTGCTCAGAAGGACATCGCTAAAAGGTAGGCAAAGCAAATACTGAGATTTTTGTTTCAATAGTTTTCCATTGAAGGTGACATCTCTTGTGTTAAATCACCTACAGCCAATTAGAGTTTTCTCAGTCAGCCTACTTTGTTAACCACGTCTCAGTAAATAAATTAATATGGTATGATACTGAAAGGCCTTATCAGACAGTAAAGGGCACGAAGAAGTCAAACATAATCATAATCTCTCTGAACACAATTCACTACAGTGACAAAGTGAATACCTACATCACATAGCCAACAAGTATGTCACAGTAAAGTATAGGCTACCTCCCTGTGGGGTTTCAAACATGCAGATATATTCACTGTCGTCAGGGAGTGCCAACACAGTAAGGACTTTACCTGCTGCAGCAGCACATCAGACAAGGTGTGACAAAGCGGCGCCTGCATAACTCAACCAAACAAGCTCTGACCTTACATCACTTCATTCTGCAATGTTTGAACAGAGACTTGCGGTCTGCGCTGTTAGCCTACTCAATCGTCGGATTTCAGCGACCTCAATGTACTTTTTATATATTGTGGTTTCGGTGATGTTGACCTCCCTATAAAAGGGATTCACTGACTGACGTGATATTTTGTATATCCTTAATTCGTCACTGACATGCACGCAAAGCGTCAGGTCAGCCTGCCTTTCTCCAAGGAGAAATCAAACCAAGAGTCAACAACAATGACTGGCGCAGCGCTGCATCCGTCAACCGCAACGGGAGACCGGAGTCCATCATTTGCACCGAAATCAAACATACACACACACGATTTTATTTCAAACGAATGATGCAAAGCATGACAGAGACACCGTCTGAAATGAACATGGCTTAAGCATGCGCCGATGAAAACCCGGTTTCAGATCCCTCTCTGTCTTATTGACACGACTGTATCTCCTATACATCGGTGCAACTGGCTGTTCTCTTTAACTGGGTTACGCGACATAACCTTTTAATAACATCCAAGGATAACTAGTGCAGATGTGACTGCAAGTCCCTTTATAAAGACTGCAACAACAGTAAGTGCGACAGAATCACTCCGAGCAGAATATAGAGTAGGGTAGACAGAATAAGTCTGTTGGAACATTGAATGAATTACGGTGATCTTTCATTAAGGGTATATTTCTGTTAAATCTTCACAGCAAGCCTTACCTTATAAGAACCTATACGTGTCTGACGCCACCGGCGTCCGCTTGATGATCAGGCTTTAAGTTTCAATCACAGAGAAAAGATACTGACGATCATGTGTAGTCCAATGTCAAACACACCGGAGCAGCCTCCGATTGCCGTGCAGCTTCCGAGCTTTCTCCGTTTTCCAGTCACGCACACCTGAGCCTCTCTCCAAACACCTCTCTCCCTCATCCCACCCCTTTTCCTCTGCTCTGCTCCTCCTCGCCTCAGTCCCTCTCCCCGCTTTCCTTCTGCTCATCTGTCTCCACGCACCCCCATCCCATCCCGCTTCCCCTCTCGGCTAGTTTTATCCTCATAACTCCCCTCTCATCCACCCATCTCCAGCTCTCATATCCTCCGGCCCTCCACCCATCTCCCTTAATTTTCCCTCCTCTCCAATTTAACTAAAACACCTACCTTTTCATTTTACCTCCACTCCCATCTTGTCCTATATTCTCTCCCCTTGCATTTGGCTGTTTTGTTACGCTTTAGTGAATGTGCCTATGGGTCATTCAATTTATTTGAGCATTTCTTTCGCCTCATCTATCTTGCTTCATCCTCTTGTCCTTCGTATCACGTCTTCCTACTTGACGTGTTGACAAGTAAGGACAAACTAAAAATAACAACTTTCAGGAAAGAACAGACAAGCTAGCAGACCGCTAATTAGAAGAGAACAGAACTGCCGACAACAAGGCTGTTGAGCGTCTAACGTTAGCTGAATTATGCTAACTGTCTTACCTTTATCTTATAATATTTCATAGTTCAATATCATAAACCATGGAGCAACGAAGTTTATCTGTAAACCTATTTATGTTGTCGTGTTAACTAGTGTTAAGTGCGTTAAGATAATCAATTAGGCTACTCTATCTGAAGACGTGCGCATTTAGCAACTAGCTAAATGCTTTCGCAGATGTTAGCTTAGCTTAAGTGGTGACTCAACTTTGTTGCTAAGCGACGCACCTCTGCTCATCGATTTATGGTTCCTGTTCCCCCGAACTCAACTTTCCTCGCCCATAAACCCCAATATAGTCGTCACCTTTCCAACAACCAGCATCTCTACACCGCCTACCTAACACCGCCAGCAGAACGGGTACGCACACTAACACTACGAAAGGCAAGGGTGACGGAAACAGCCTTCGACAGAACACCTGTAGAGGGCTCGAGAGTGATTCAGCCAATCAGAGCCGAGGACCAGTTTCTTTTAACTTTCTCTTACGATTTAATTCACCCTCGTTCGTTCAAATGTTATTGATTAGGAGGACGACAATTCCATTAAATATTGCCAAAGTTCAGAATGAAGTAGGCTATACTAAGTCATGGCAGCAGAGGGAACAACAGATAGTGACACACAGAGAAACACAGCAAGAAACGTGCAGTGTGATGGTTAAACCGAGGTTATTGATTTGTTAGACTATAGTGTTAGTCTGTCTCCTCTCTGTCTCTCTACACATGCATTCTTGTCCCTTTTACCCTCTGTGGCTCTCTGGTTCTACTGTACATTAAATCCTGCACTCACAAACGCCTTTAATTATCAATTTAAATACTCAGGAAAAACTGAGCTAAAGCCTGTAAACTGCAAATGTGCTGAAGCCTAATAGCTCGTCGTGGTTTTTAGCCTAATGTAGGATGAAGGTGGACTGCCTGCATCTCTCTCCCCTCTCTGATCACACAGACATCAGAGGTGACACTGTGAGCTGGTATAACGACGCAGTGGATGAGATCGATAGCATTTGAAGTTTCGTAGCGGTCACAAGAGTAAAGAGCCATTAACCTATACAGCTTCGCCTGGCGTCCGACTTCAAGACCCACAGAGATCAAATCATTAAAGATTAAAAAAAAAATCAATACAAATTTAATGGAAACATCGTGCGCCTCCTGCAAACGTCTCCAGCCATAAAACACTGACACTGACGGGCAAACGACGGGCATTTTTAGGTTTTGCACGAAAATACTCTTATATCCTGTCTTTGTAATGGCATTGGAGCGTTTAATTTCATTCGATGTAAGTTTTAGAATTATTTTATTTGACTTTAATCAATAATAAAACATCACTTTTATATCACTCTATCCATACAGGCGCCTGTCAAGACATACAGTACAAAAGATATGTGATATGATCGCACATATCATTTCCATCATATATGATGGAAAGCTCTCTTAATGTTTATTGCGCTTTCTTCAACTCTGGGGATTTGTTTGGAAATGTGCCTTGCTGTCTGACAACAAATGGGCTCAACAGTATTTCCTTGCGTAGCCATACCAGTCACTGACGGTTCATAAATCTTGCAGCAGAATGAATTATAGGACATTGAAAACATCATATGTGCTATTAGGTCGCTGTCAACTCTCATTGGGTATCTTATGGAAGACGCATGCCTCACTGGAAGATTACAGAAGTGGCTGTTTGTAATTTACTCCTATAATGCGAATAGGGGGTTATCTGAGGAAGCGTCCCCTCGTTGTGACTTTGAGATGCACTCCCATGCGTGAACTTGGCTGCTTTAGCACAAATAAATGCCTGAGCAATTGTCTTTACCCGACCACACGTCTGTTTTCTTCCACGAACGGAAAGCAGGAGAAGTTAAGAGTCGCATACCTTTGCTTGCGGGACAGGTGAATGCTCCTGGAGAAACACAGCATCCCTTGCGCGTCCGTCAGGGCATCATGCTCGCGTTGGGTAATCTACTTTTTCACTATGGTAACAAATAAAGCCCCTGTCCTCTCTCTCCGCCGCTCCACGCGCTCCAATGAGGAGGCTCCGATCGCGTCACAGGTCACCCACCCTGTCTCTATCTCTCTCTCTCTCCCTCTCTCGATATCACACCTAGCTCTAAGACACCATCTGGAGATAGATACTTACAGAGAGCAGCGGAGAGGAAGACTGGGAGAGAGGGAGAGAGGAGGGTATGTGGGATAGAAGGGGGTTTAGGGCTTGGCTATGACCAGGCTTGGATTAATTTGCCAGCCAAATGCATTTGGGATTAGTAGACCATTAAATGAGCATAGACATACACAAGCACGCACGCACACACACAGACGCACACAACTACAGTCTGTCTTTCTCACCCTCACACGCAGCTTTAGCTGATGCAGTGATAGCCTTACTAACCCTGACCTCTATCCCTGTGGCTCTCCGTCTCTGTTTCAGTTTCCTGAGCTGGTTTTGACACGAAAATGGGCTAACAGGCCAGCATGCCAGTGCACATGCACACATAAACAGACTCTCTCACTCATGCACAATTTCACAAATGCGTGTTTATGTGTGTCTGCTGGTAGAAATAATGTGTGTTGCAGTAATGTATCTATATTCCTTTTTTTTTCCATGAGGCATAAAAAAAATATAGAACAAAGACTCCCAAAGATGAATTACCAAACAGGCTAGAGTGCAAGTGCAACATGACCCCAGATCCCAGGTTTGTGGCAGTTACCTGTGAGTATAAACTGCAACAGAAAGGCAACTACTGCATTTTTACCTTTTTTACCTTGAAGTCTTTAAAAGAGGCTGTGTGTGAAAATCTAGTTTTAATACCTCTAATATTCCAGTTGATATTATGCTTGCCTGTTGTATATTCTTGAATAAATTAGCATTTAATGAACTTTCAGTTGCTGGAGAACATGAGGAACTCAATAAGAGCCCAGAGGTCACTTTTTGCCCCAGAGTCCACTAGTGGCTAAAACCAGTCCTGAAATTGGCAGAAGCAAAAAACAACAGATGCAGATCAATATATGATCAGATATATTTTTGTTATGATGAAAAGCAAGCTAGTTTTGCTTTAGAAGAGGACTCAGGATATGTTAAAACCATGCTGTCAGTAGAGTTCAGTTGCAACTAAATAACTCATGATGTCCCATGAATGACGGACAGTAAGGCTGGCCCAAAGAGCTGGGTCCTCTGAAGGACTCGCTCCACAACAGTGGATGCTTCAGGGAAGGGCTGCATTCCAACAGCTGTCTGAAGATCATAAAGACATATATTCAACAAAGTGGTATAGATCAGTTAAATCAGGCAAGTTACAGCACAGCAATCCCATGACACAGTGCCTCAGTTTACAGTACAAGGTGTAATGTTTCACTTTCCTACATACAGGAAAACTGGTAAGCAATGTACCATCTTTGTGAAATGATCTCATTCCACTGACGTTAGTGAAATGATTCTTGTAGGAATACATCCATAATTTCCACTTGTTTGTAAAGCATTTTATTGACATCGTAAACCAGGCTGTTAACAAGAACAGTGGAATTTATGACTTATTTCCAATATTTACATCTTTACTTTTTCATTGATCGACGTTATGTCATGTATTTACCATATCACACCTCAAATATGGTACATACAACATGGTCGATGATCACTTAAATGAACTATTAAACAACTAGTGAGCCCACAAGGGATTATGGGATACTCATGGCTGTAGTGAATCACCTCATGTGCTGCAGGTTGCAGGAAAAAGTCAGCATTTATTAGATGGGTCATCTTGTGACACATTTGGTGTTAACATGCAGACGTCGAGGGATCCAGCCTCTGAATTCAGATGCAGCATAATCCTTCATCTGCTCTCGTATCCCAGCTTCAAGCCTAAATCAACAAGCAATAATCGAGGAGGACCACACTTTATTATCTTTATTTGACAGTAGATAGATGTTACTGGCAAGCTCTTTGTCTCTATGTATGTGATCTCCATCAACAAATGAATGGATCCCTGGACACACATTTTTAAGAATTTCCTCGGTCATTTACACTGACATCAATAATAGTGACTCATGTCAGCACACGTGAAGTTTCTGTCTGCTGCCACATCATACCATGTCCTTGATTTTCTAAAAAGAGCTGTATAGGATGGATGAAATGCCAGAATGATCTGGGGGTCACATTTCCATGGCAACCTCTTCACTCTTGTATTAAAACAGAAAATCAACAAGCAGCCAATAGATCAGCTCAATTTGTCTCATTTGATTCCAGTCAAACAGCACACCAACAAATTCGACTCCATAATCGCTTAGATGGACACTTGAGACTTGGTTGATGCAAATTCGGATCAATAAATGAATCAACACTGAAACACGTGACAGAAGAGAGTGTCTCGCATGGTGGAGAATCAGACTGAAAGGTATGACAGATGAACATCATCCAGTTAGTGCACTGTATGTGCGTAATCTGACACTGACACTGTTAAGCAGAGTGTGTGGGCTACAGTGGAGTACATCACATTGCGACAGGTCCCCCGGTTAGAAGAAAATAAGATTACAGTGACACAACAAATGCGACAAGGACACACTACGAAACATACCTGGACTCTGTGTGTATAACTGGTGTGTAACTACGTACAAGTGCGCAGCACATGCATAGAAACATCTATAGGGTAAAATTCTCTTTTTTACCACACTCCTCCGCAAATCACAAGCACAACAGAGTCAGTGTCACAGTCGGCAAATCAATTATTCAATGGCATTTCAAAATAACAGTGGATACCCATGGTTGCCATAGACACATAGCTGATTTACAGGGTTGTCACTTGACTGTGATATTCCCACTCTAAGTAGGACAAATAAAGAGGGAAAAAAAACTACAACCATGTAATGCCACCAGCAAGACCGTCAGTTATGAAACATTCACTCTCATGTAATGTGATTTCTGCTTCATTACAGGTGAAGATTTGGGTTTTAATGTCACGTATTTCTTTTAAGCAAATTAAAGATGATCTGGTATTTAATGATTCTTAATAAACCTAAATATCCTGATTGTTTAGCTCATGATATCAGGTTTTTAGACTTGCTAAATAGTCTCATGATTTATACAAGAATGGTATGTTCGTCTTAAAAAGCTCAACAGGTCTCAAATATATATTCATATATGAAAATCTCTACCAACTTGGGGAAATAATATCACTGCTGACCATTAAAACATTTGTCATGTGACACAAAAGGCAAATCTGTCCACCTTCTTCAATATTCTACAACTCTTACCTGCAAAAAGGTTGAAACTAGTTGAAAAAAATGGAACTGGAACTGGGACAGATATGGGTTTAGTATGCAATACAACATGACACTGTGTTTATTTATCACATTTGAAGCAGAAAAATGCAAATTCAATGCACTTTTTTTTTTTTTTTTTTTTTTAAAGAGAGTTCTCAGATGCTCCAGTGGGCTGTTCCAGAGTCTGGATGCAAACTACAAGCAGCCTCGGTATCGATGTTATCTGTCAGCACAGGTTGACAAGCTGTCATAGTGTCTCTGACTACCAGCACGTCCTGATAACAGGGAAAGCACACAAACTGGGGATGATGCAGCAGTATATGAACGCTACCCTGCAGGAAAGGGAGCCACTCTTAAAATATCTGTATGTACTAATGATTCTTTTCATCATTGATTAATCTAGCTGTTTGACTCTTCTGATTTTGAATTGAATGCCTGTCACAATACTTCCAGAGCCCATAGCGATGTCTTAAAGTACCTTGCTTTGTCTGATCAGCAGTTGAAAAGCCAAAGACACACAGTAATGATACATAGTTTGCTCTCATAGCTCATAGAAGACTCCAAAAAACCCAGAAAATATTCACACACGAGACTCTAGAACCAGTGAAATTAGTGAAATTAAGCCATTTCTGTTAAAAATGTAAAATAATCAATAGCTTATCAAAAGCTGCTACAGATAGATTTTCTGTCGATCGACTATTGGTTAGTGTAATTTAGATAGATCTGTTTGCATCACTCTCTGTCTAGAATGCAGGTGACATGGGGTCACAGGTCAGGAGGCCATGCACCCTGAACCCCCCCCCCCCCCCCCCCCCCCCCCCCCCCACACACACACACACATATATTTATCTAAAGAAGATTTTACTCCAGGACACACATGCACACAGTCAAGATCAACACTTACAAAGACTTACACTAACACCATTCCTTCCATCACTCCTGTCCTGTGAGGCAGCTGTTCACCTGTTAAAAGCTGGTTCATGGAGAACAAACCGGCCGGGTACAGCTCCACCTGCTTTCAAGACTGTACTGAAAAGCAGTGCCCTAATTTTAAGGCAGATTTTCAGATTTTCTCGCAAAATAATTACCTCCTTGGGCAACAAGGTGCAAATTATGTCTCTCCCCTGTAGTTGAAATCAGGAAGAATTGTCTTTCATCTGTGGCAGTGTGGATTTTAACATGAATAAGCTTTCTGAAATGAGAAAACAAGTCAAAGGACCATAAGGAAGACCTCCAGCTGGTCAGATCCTCAGTCTCCTCTCTCCTCTCCTGTCTCATTAGAGCTGATGAGAAGGGAAACTCTAGCTGCGTGCAGTGGGCCTGCTGTGAGAGGGAGGCAGTGTCGCCCTGTGCTGCTCTGCTGTTTAAGGCAATAATCGGGTCGTGCTGCCCTCTTGTGTCTGCTTTTCGACACGGGGAGATTTATCAGAGGGTCTAGCTAGCGTGAAATCTTTACTTGAAGTCACGTGGGTGTTGAGTCATTCAGGAGTTACTGGTGAACTGTTGTAACTTGAGAGGCGAAATTCTCAGTAAGTTCAAGGAAAAAGCACACACACACACACGCTGCCTGCCTCTCCCTCTCAGAAGAGCCCTGCGGACATGTTTATCCTGTGATGGTCATTCCTGTGCGCTCCGCTGCGTTCCTGCAGCGGGATAAGCTGCATCCCGTGCCTGGCTACGGCAGCATGTGACCGGGCTTGTGATCCCGAGGTTTGCGCGGATGACTGTCTGCCCTGAGCCCGACTGTACCAGTCTGCAGAGGGCGAGGAGGGAGAGCATATTTCTTCTAGTTTGACATATTATACATTCTTGTATTGTGCAGATGATCGTCACGCTGTCCCATGTGGTCCAGCTGATGAGGACACTGTCAAAGACTTATTGTTGCGCATTATTTTGAAACGTTTCCTAAACCACGTTGTAACTTCTTTAAGTTCAAATTCTTATATATTGTCATTAATTGTATGAAAAATATTAATGGCACAAAGCGCCATCATGGTACTGTGCAATTTTAGCGTATTCGTATTTGACATTAATACTTTTATTCTACCCATTCTACATTACTTGTTACTCAACCACAGTACTATAGCTTCACCTCCACCAGTTACAATGAAAGAATGAAAAAAAAACTGCTTATGAGCAGGGGTTTTTTTGTTTTTTGTTTTTTTTTACCTATTTTTGAATCCAATAATGTATAATAATGTCACACTGGCAGGGTATTTTTCTGTGCAATGAGTAGTTACATTTGTACTTTAAATACATTACTTATGCACTTCAATTTCAGTAAGACTTTGAACATGTTTACTTCTTGCAGAATAGTTTTAAGTTGTGATATTGCTACTTTTAGTTATGTGAAAATACTCTTTCGATCACTAATAATCACCATATTTTGACGCCATAAACAAATTAATAAGAGTATGAACATAGCTGTCTTTGCACAACACATTTGCAGCCTGAGCATTGCCTTTGTGTTTGTTCAGGAAATAATGGCCTGCACGCTGTGAACAATGGCAGCTGCATATGAAAAAGCAGAACAACTGTTGTAATTTCCACCGGGAAAATCTCTTCTCACTTGGACACATTACTGGAAAGTGCAGCAACACGTAGGTGAAAACATTTTTTTTTTTTTTTTTTAAAAGCACCCAACAGTGCATCTCTTTCTCTCACAGTTTGAGAACTGAAGGTTAGGATTTTATCCTCAACTTTGTAAAACACCACTGATATTAAATGTTTGCTTGATGGAGCCGTCTGAGTGACTTCCTCTTTTTATTCTCGATGATATATCGTTATGTAATAGAATAGGAGGAAAGTGTGGCTGCCTATTGTTATTTATGTGGCATGAAATGAGATTGAAACTCACATCAGCATGCATGCCATGTAAGGTCATAAATCAAGTCCATAATGTGGACATGCTCTGAACAGTGAACTGGTCTGAGGGAAGGAAGAGGTGCCTTCTGTAAAAAGCAAATATGGACCCATTTAATCAAGAGAATTCAGCTTTTTGACTGTAAATGTTAGCAGGTGTTGAATGATAGATGGTTAATACATATTCCAAAACGTTATTGGTTTAGCTTTTCCTATTCAGTTGCTGTAAATGCTTCCTGCAACAAAAACTGCCTCTTAACCCAATTTCCAGTCCTTTGTATAAAGTAATAAAGCATAATTCTGACAGAAAATGATGGAATAAGCGATACTTTGACTGTTAATTCACAAAGTGGTCTAGATTCTGTAACTCTGAACTGTGCACACAAGGTACAATCAGGCTTTAATGAAACTTTAAATATTAAACTCTATCAAGTGTTCCTCATGTTGTCCATATGGTTTATTTTATGCCTCTGTTTTTTTTAGCTTTGCTATTCACAGAGAGCTCTAGTGCCACAAAATAACTTTTAGAAATATGAAAAATAAATTCTGAAATATTGAAAAGCTGCAGTTCTGTCTTTCACGCCCCTGTAAGAAATTGTTAAGTGTTTAGCTTCCACATGATAACTTTAATCATGTTTACCACTATCACATCACTTGCCTGTTGTGAACAATAATCTGGGAACTATATCATGTTTTGTGCTGTCTTTTGTCAACATGCTGTTTAGAAGAGCTGTCAGATATTGTTAATGCTCAGGACAATCAGCAACACTGTGGTGCAAACTGAATGAGTTGCAAAAAAACTGTGCAACCAAAATCTTTCATTTCCCTTAATGACCTCAAGAGACTAAACTCTGGTGTTTGTGAGATCATGATCTCAATCAGACCACCTGTTTAAATAAAGGATTGAATAAAGTGATAGAAATGGACTCTTTGTGATGTGAAGTGAGTCAGAAGTTTAGCAGTTTACGGTAGAGAAAAATGAATTGATAGTTTTACCTGAATGATGGTTTAAGTTAGCAGACAGTGATGTTTACCATGTTGCTCAGACTAAAAGTTTGCTTATAACATAAATCTACCAATGTTTCATCATCAGCTAAAAGATAGTCAACATAACTCCTACTATTCAGTGGTTTTTTCCTCCCACTGAATACACTGATGAGCACTCCTTCGGTTAGGCTGTACTGGACACATGCACACGTTAAGGTCACTGTGGCACAAGCCCTGATTCTCATTAATGTGCTGTGTAATATCGGTTTTCCACCTCCTTATCTACAATTTCTTTTCATTTCTCACTTTTTCTGTTTCAACAGCACATCAACTGCACACTCGATCATGCACAAATTCTGGGCCAGCCTTTGTCAAGGGGAGGGCTGTTGTACGTGCACACACACACACACACACACACACACACACACACACATTTCTGCCTGAGGTGTAGTGGATCAGAGGTCAGCTGGTCTCAAGACAAAATGAGAGAGGAATCAGGAATATTATCCTGAGCATGTGATGGTGTGTGAGTGCACATGCTTCTCTCTGTCTCGCTCTGTGTGTGTGTGTGTGTGTGTGTGTGTGTGTGTGTGTGTGTGTGTGCTTTACTGAGTGCGTGAGATCACAGTGAGATCACACACTTTGTCAGAGTACGGCCCCTAAAACCGCTCAATGAGAGGGGAGAGAACAGGGGACTGTTGGCTGGGTGGAGGAGAGGTGGAAGGAGGTTTGGTAGAGGGTTAGATGGTAGCACAGAGGGGTAGCAAGTTTCACAAACCTGCAAGCTGCAATTATTTTAGATAGCTTAGTAATTGGTTACTTGTATAAATCCAGATACCTGAAGAGGGTGTAGATTTACTCTTTAAGTCTACTGCAGAAGCCATCTAGGGATCAAATTTGGTTAAATGTGTATTTCAGTGAATCTACTCCTCTGTGCTGCTGTTTCTTGTAAGCTGCGTAGTCTGTGAGGGCATCAGGTTCTGTGTGTTTATCTTCCTGCTGTGGTTAAAACTGGAGCTGCTCTGACTTTTCATCATGAGGAGCCTGTATGCATCTATAGTTCTGCTGCAGCTCATCGGGACTTGTTTATGCCAATTCCCTCGCCCCTGTGCTAACTCAGAGGGACTACGGACCAAAGAGTGCTGCCCGGTGTGGGATGGTGACGGCTCAGCCTGCGGCGCCCTGTCGGGTCGTGGTTTCTGCACTGAAGTGGAGGTGTCAGATGAGCCCCACGGGCCCCAGTACCCACACAGTGGGATTGATGACAGAGAGCTTTGGCCTTTAGCGTTCTACAACAGGACGTGCCGTTGTGCTGGAAACTACGGAGGCTTTAATTGTGGTGAATGCAGGTTTGGTTACTGGGGCTCAAACTGTGCTGAGTACAGGGAATCAGTGCGTAGGAACATCCTGACCATGTCAAATGCTGAGCAACAGAAGTTCATCTCATATCTCAATCTGGCCAAGAACACCATCAGCCGTGACTATGTGATCTCCACAGCAACAAGAGCAGAGATGGGTGAAAATGGGGAGAACCCCATGTTCTCTGACATCAACACCTATGACCTGTTCGTCTGGATGCACTACTATGTGTCCCGGGACACCTTCTTGGGAGGGCCAGGGAACGTATGGAGAGACATCGACTTTGCCCATGAATCTGCAGCATTTCTGCCATGGCACCGAGTCTACCTGCTTCACTGGGAGAATGAGATACGGAAGCTGACGGGAGATTTCAACTTCACCATCCCATACTGGGACTGGAGGGATGCCCAGTCCTGTGAGGTGTGCACCGATGCTCTGATGGGCGGACGCAGCTCCTTCAATCCTAACCTCATCAGCCCTGCTTCAGTCTTCTCCTCCTGGAAGGTAAGAATGTTTGGTTTGTCTCTCTGATTCTGAGTGTGTGTCTGTGAGCCTGCATGTTTGAGTATGGTTAGATGTATGAGCAAATCTTTATCCATTATTAAGAGACTGAAAATTCCTTTCTCCAACAAACAAACAAAGGCCTGTTTTATTTCCACTCTGCCGGTCTGTTGTTCTAAAGCTGGTTTAGACTCTTAATCCAAAGAAATTACAGATTTGGTCGCAAACACACAATTTTTTAAGAATTCATCCTCAAGTGATCCAGCCAACGTAAGGGATCAGAGCGAAAAAGCCTACTTCAGAAGCTTTGTATGCACGTCCCAGAAAATGTATAAAAGACAACAACTTTATGTTATTTAAAGTCACAAAATATTGTAGTAAATTATACTTCGACCAATGATCACTTTCTTCCGCTGGGTTTACATCATGCCATTTGTCTTCACTAATTATATCCATGCTTACACTCCAAAACAAGTAACACACATCAGCCTGCTTCATAGAAGTTAGCATTCCTGTATGAGAGCCATTTCACCAAGCCCATATTGATGAATGGACCTCTACAGAGATCTGTACTTTCACACCACAGTGGCTCACTAAATGCATGAGTTTTTGCACGCGTGTGTGTGTTTGCAGGTGATCTGCACCCAGCCAGAGGAATACAACAGCCGAGAGGCATTGTGTAACGCTACTGGGGAGGGTCCACTGTTGCGTAATCCTGGCAACCATGATCCAAACCGCGTGCCTCGACTCCCCACGACAGCTGATGTGGAGTTGGTTGTGGGCCTCCCTGAGTACGAGACGGAACCCATGGACCGATTGGCCAACATGAGCTTTAGGAACGCCATTGAGGGTACACACTCCCACACACACACAAACACACACAGGTTTATACTTCTACTCTCAGACTGTCATTGATATTGTGCATTCTCCAGCCCCTTACCCAAACCCCTTCCCCTAACCTGAACAACTGACCCAAAAATCATCTGTTTTCCAATTGGAGACATGGCTTTTGGCCCCAGGTAACTGGTCTTGAATCTAAAATGTGTCCCTGAATGCAGCCAAAGTTGTAATATTTTGAACAAAGCATCTTTTAAACTGAGCAACAGAGAAGTGGGGCTTTTCTACAATCATCTGTTCCATCCCTAACAAAATTCACAAATATCTCCTTTCTTATCTTTTTGCTCACCTCCCTCCTTAATGTGCACATCTATCTATCTATATCTTCTCTAATGAACATGTTGTCACTTCTCTTTCCTCCTGCAGGTTTTTCTGATCCAGAGACAGGTATTGCCGTGCCAGGCCAGAGCACCATGCACAACGCCTTGCACGTCTTCATGAATGGCTCCATGTCGTCAGTGCAGGGTTCAGCCAATGATCCCATATTCCTGCTGCACCATGCTTTCATTGACAGGTGTGACGATACACGTAGACTTAATGACACACAGGAAAAGAGCAATATGGTTACAAAATGCTGACAAAGACGTATTCATCTGTTTGATAAAAATTTTTTCAAACTCAGAAGTTGCATGTATGTGTGGCTCTTATATTGAAGATTTCCACCTTTATATGTAATATTTCTCCCTTTCTTTTTCCTCTCCCTGTATTTCTTTGTCTACCTTCTTGGCGCTGCCATAATGTGATTTCTCCATTCCTTTTCTGTCTTTATCCGTCCTTCTCCTCCTCTCTCGTTTTCATCTAATATCCTTCACTCCCCTTTATCGCTCTGTTCTTTCCTTCTCTTCTCCAGCATCTTTGAACGCTGGCTCAGGACCCACCAGCCTCTCCGGACCAGCTACCCACGTGCCAATGCTCCCATTGGCCACAACGATGGTTACTACATGGTGCCCTTCCTGCCTCTCTATAGAAATGGAGACTACTTCCTGTCCAACAAGGCTCTAGGATTTGAGTACGCCTACCTGTTGGACCCTGGTCAGTACAGAACTACAAACATGTTCAGTAAATGAGTGTCTCAGCGGGTTTCCCTCTATGTTAAGATGGCTCATCCTGTGTATCGCCACTACAGGCCAGAGGTTTGTTCAGGAGTTCTTGACGCCCTACCTCCAGCAGGCCCAGCAGATCTGGCAGTGGCTGCTGGGAGCTGGGATCTTCGGGGCGCTGATCGCCACAATCATTGCTGCACTGATTGTTGTTGCAAGAAGGAAGTGGAAGCGTAACCAGAGGAGAAAGAGGGCATCGAGCTACGGAGAGAGACAGCCACTACTGCAAAGCAGCTCAGAGGAAGGCTCATCTTCATATCAGACTACTCTGTAACACGCACAGATACTGTACATACAACTGTATATGAATGTACAAAATATCAGGGACACTTGCATAAAGAAAATCAATTAGCTGAATCCTGGGACAACACTTTGTTATTGATGTCCTGGAATAAATATTTTAAAATGTTTACAGGTTAAAAGATTTTATAAGGTTTTTAGGTAATAAAACACAAAATATCCTTGATATTTTTTACATTCATTTGGTACTTTTAATATTTTTGTGACACCCACACACAAAATTACAGACTTTCAGAGCCATTAAGTGTTCATTTTTACAATGAAACACACTGTTTGAATGAAAGTGTAAAGATATGTACACTATACAGATTATGTTCTCGTGGGTATTTGAACTGTGATGTGTGTCAGGTTAAAGCACTTGCGCTTGTGAACATTTACTCTCTCCTTCACAAGCTACTGAGCAGTCCACTGTGTTCGGATCAGCAGCAAATGTGTGGACATTCCTTCCTGCAACTTTTTCCTCACTGCCCTGAAACACAAATGCATACAAATAATTTATTATTTCATTATAAGGTGCTCTATTTAACTGTGATTCTATTTACATGACACGTAGTGTATGTAAATAGTTAAACAAAATGCAACTGAAATGTCTGTAGCTCAAGAAAATGTTAGAAGGAAAGGAAGTATTTCAGATCAGGCCACATCTGCTATGCTGTAGCTGTAGTGACTGCTCAGGGTATAAAAGTCACATTATTTACCGTCTCATACTGAATAAATAACAACAAATTGGAAGTATTTCCTCTATAATAATCTTTCTTTCAGAATGTAATTTGAACATCTTAATTCTTCAGAAAAACCTGCACTCTGTGGCTTTTCACCTATGAAAAACGTGTATGTGTCAAAATAGATAAGACTGACCATTCACAGATTTCCGTCATTGTAAACAGGTAACAGATACGTGTTTTTGAGAGCAAAACAAAATCACATCACCTCACACTCTTCAGCATTAGCTCTAGTGCTAAAAGACAACAGTGCGCTATCATGCCTGTCATCTTTCACAAGCAAGAAAAATGTAGCTGTTATCATGATGAAGAAAGACAAATGATGAGTTTGTACATGCTGCATTAAAATCAAACAAACAAACATATTTCTCTGTGATTTATTTCCATTGTGTTGGATATTGCAGGAATGCAGTTTAAATGCATTTACCCTGAGATAATCATGCCAGGAAATAATGCATTTTACATATACGGTAACAGAAGTCTTTAGCAAGCCACAGCCTACAGTGCTTGCCTTAATAAGTTGTGCTGTCATTTTGCCTAATGAGAAGCAATTCTTAAATTAACGGCAGCTTCAAGCTATCACTGATGTAGTTGTTTTTGATTGTTAAACATCAAGTTCATATTTTATGGTTAATTTGAATAATAATCAACTTTACACAGTTTAGACATATTTTAATGAATGTCTAATTAATGCCACTGAACACTTGATAAAAACTAACAGTGTTTCTCAAGCGTATGATGTTGACTATGAATAATTGTATATATTTATAATGATATCGCAAATTGTGCAAGGATCAGAAATATTTTCCCACTTACTACGTGCAAGTAATCAAGGTGAAATAAATAGAAAATGTCTTTATTTCAGACTGTGTTTTGTTCTTAAAAAAGATGGCAATCCTAAATAGACTACAGAAATAGAAATACAATATTTAAATAGATTTAAATTTCAAATGCTAAATGAATGGTAGTTAATTACAATTTGAGAGAATACAATTGTTTCAGTCACAAAATCAGAAATATCAAGATGTTGACAGCTGCTGTTTCCAGTTTTGGCATTTTTCTCAAAATAATTGCTGACTCTAAAACAAACTACTAAAAATGTAGCATCAAATTCCATCTGTATGCAAATTTCTACTTTCTGAAGAAATGTAAAAAATAACAAGATACTTTGTGGTGAAATTGCCAAAAGCCCTGCAGAAGTTTTCACATAACATAAAATTACTTTATCAATATAAATAAATTGAAAAAACAGCTAACTAAAAACACTGGCTTGAGGTGTAGTGAAGGTTTGCTTTGCATAAAAACAGATTTTTGCTACACACACATGAACAGGCGACAGATAGTTAAAAAACAAAATGGAAACAAATACTGAAGTGTCCGTTTTGGTTCCTCTTCTTCCCTCCGTCAGATTCAGATGAATGACAGTCTCATAGACGAATCAGATACTTAGTTCTGCCTCGCAGCGCACATACACAGGAAGTGTAAATCCTCTGAGGCGGGACACTAAGGCGACATTTCCTTTCAGGCTGTCTACAAATCCTGCTTCCATGAGTGGGACATGCAGACCCAGTGCTAACCTGTTTACAGAGAGCTAAAGTCCCATCCCCTTTCACTGAATGCCAGATGATGTTTTCCCATAGAGGATTCCTATTATTAGTCTTTCTAAAACCTTAAAACACATTATCAAGGTTTTAATGTTTTTTCTATGCATATTCTACAATTAGTGGATCTGCACTAATGTAAGGGACAGTGAAATTTGAACTAATTGTAATTTTAATCCAGATTCAAACAATAATTAAGGTGGTGTACATCAAGAGCACCCTCCCTTGTGTTTGTGTCTGCATTACTACAGGCTGTAGCTTCTGGATGCTAACAAAACAGTTAAATTGACAAGGCACTGAATTTTTAATGTCCCGTACAGTTGACGATAACCATACTTATTCATAATGGAAAGAAAGGCTAGTGAAACAAAAGCCTGAAGTGGTAGTGGGTGGGGACTTCACTCTCTATAACCAACGGTTTTTGGTCAGTAGAGCTTGTTTGTTGCCTGTTTGGTTTTCAAGTGAAGGTTAAATGAAGTTCGGCTGTCATAGCACTTGGTTAACACAGCTGATTTGCCCGTTTGGTTGCTCTCTGGTATTTACAGCAAGTGTTTCTTTGTTTGTCTGGTCCCTGGTCCCCAATAAAAGATGAATTCCCTCTATCTAATAAGGCTGTGCCTTTCTTCAGGCTGTGCCTTTTTTCCCCTCACATTAGACACCAACATGAGAAAACAAATTCGCTCCACAGAGGGGTGTGTCAGAGAAAAGATGAAACCCAACAGCAACTTGAGAAAAACAGAGCACCATGACTGCGAGAATCCGAGCAGCAAGCTGGTCTCTTTGGTTTTCTCAGAGGTCGATTTGATTGGATGCTGAAGCTCCTGCGGCCCTCAGCTGGGGGTCAGGCTGGTGTGTAGAGAGCAAAAGGCCTCATGCTGCATGTTAATGACTTGTCCTGCTGGGCATTTTGTGACCATAGGTAGGTATATGGCATCTGAAATAGTCATGTAGTCTGTGAATATTCATCTTCTTTTTGCTTGTTTCACTTGTTTGCCTACAGATTCATAGACATATACAAAACTTCAAGTAACCAAGATCAGCCATCAGATATTCAGAAATGTACTTCAAATTTGCCCCTAAATGTAAAAAAATCCATCCATCCCAAAGTTACAGTTTTTGTTACTGAGGCTGAGCTCACAGCGTACAGCCAGCTCTGAGGCCTGATCAGCTGAAGGACTCCTTGTTGAACTCAAAGGTTGTTCCAGAGGATCCGGCTGAGTTACACAGTCTGTGCAGAGTCTTGGAGATGCCCTTTGGTCCGCAGCAGAAAACCCCGACCCGTTTCCTGAAACCACAGCAAGACAGAGTTAACAGATGTAATAACACTGGATTCATACTCCACCCCTGGACATCCACACTCAATACTCACTGCTTATTGGCCTTCCCGATCTCATCGAGCAGTAACTTCCACCTGGGTCGACCAACCAGCAGCCTTGAGGTGAGTAGGCGGTACTTCTCCTCAGACATGCTCTGGAAAAGAGAGTAGATGACAACAACATCCCGGTTTTCATTAGACCTGCAATAACAATAGTTTTGGCCATTTCAGGGCAGCAAAGACAAGCTGTGAACACCACTGACATCACTTTTTAAGTTGATGTGGCAAATTAACTTTCTAGCAAACAGCTGGATGTGAAAATCTAGCAGTAACAGTAAATCATCTCATGTCTGGCCACCTGGCAAATGGAAGTCCAATATTCACTCTCTTTTAGCTCTGATTTTAGTCTCCACCAGCTCCTGAGGGAAACATCTTTAGCTGAGATGTGCTCCACTATGTGCACCAGCTAGTCTGCGTTGATCTGCTGTTTGATGCGGAGATGGTAGTGTACAGTGTAGAGCTTTTCAATGAAATCCGCTGCCTGCTGCTGCCAAAGCTAAACAGTGCTATGAGAGCGATGTGAATGAACCTTATCAGGAAAGTTGTGGGTAGAAAAAGAGCTTAAGCGCACTATAAAGTGGAGAGAGGAACTGTGTCTGAGTGGGTGAAAATGACCATGTTACCACTGCTATCCTGGCTTTAGCATTCATTCATTCATCCATTCATTCACTCATTCATCAGCATTTAAGTCAAAAACATACACTCAATGTACATGATACATCTTATATCTCCTTTACTAAAGACATCTGATCAGCACAGCAGCAGAGTAATGATGCATACAATCTGTTCTATCAGAAACACGCCTGTTAGGTTTACTACTATGCTCGGCAGTTCAAAAAGACCTACAACCAGGACACTCACGCAGGCAGGTCAAAGAAACAGAGAGCTTTAATAACCAAGGCTGATCCTGTCAAACAAAACTGAGGGAGCAGGGTGGAGCAAAATCCATTGACGAGGAAGAATACAAACAAAGAGACTAATAACAAACCAGTATGACACGAGGAACACTAACACCAAACACAGGACCAGGGAACAGACATGACTAAAGCAGGGAAAACACACTGATTAAATACCCAAGAGGGAAAACTAACGAGGCAAAGGTGAAACTAATCTACAATCACAAGGTCGAGAAAGAGACAAAGGCACATGAGGAGAAACTCTTGCAACTTAAAACAGGAAATAGCTAAACTAAAACCTAAAACCACGACAACAGCATTGACATCATGTCAAAAAAACCCAGGATTTTCTCCATCTTCCCCCGCCTCCAGTTCCTCCACTTCTCTTGCTTTCTCCTGCTAACCTACACTTCGCCTGTGCTCTCTCCTTTAAAGGCCTTTAAAAGTTATCTGAAGTGCAAACAGCTGTAGGCAGCTATCAGCAAAGCAAAGCGAATTCAGGGATTGACGAGGTGGGATGAAGCAAATAAATAAAAAAAGAAGCTGCATTGGTTGTTTGTGTATCAGCCAAGTAAGCTACTGATATCATGAACCTTATCACAGTTTAAAATCGAGTTATTTCACATCAAAAGAATTCGATTTGCCTACGGGAAACACGGTTTCCAATATCATTTTATTCTCTACAGTGTGTATCTTATCGTTTCTAGCATTTTATCTGACACAGGTCGGGATATCTCTGTAAAGGGGCAACAACACATAATAGTGTTTTTCCTCCCTCACCAGGGCCTGTCTTACAAACACAGATCAATAAAGCTGGATGTCTGTGCAGAGTAAGAGCAGATGAGGAACATGAAACATAAACGTGGTCAAGAATAAAGCCACTCCATGTAGTTCGTAGCGTAGTTAACTCACAGTAGTTGTGATTCCTCTGACAGGCCTCTGAATCCTGACAGACTGGATTTACAGCCTCTTGTACAATCAACAGTGACTCAGTGAACCAGCAATGTGCTGTAAAAGGTTTTACTCTCCCCGTCGGGGAATCGAACCCCGGTCTCCCGCGTGACAGGCGGGGATACTCACCACTATACTAACGAGGAGTTGTGCACAAAGGATCACATGACCCATCAAATAGGTGTGGGCCACACTTTGTCATTGAATCCGCATAGTCTGATCTGACATCTTACGTAGTTTTAACAAGAGTTTGGCTTGATCTCAAAAGCAATCATTTTACAAACAGGAAATATTTGCAGGTATTTGCAGTCTGATCAAAACTATGTCAAACAATTGATCAAATCAATCACAAGCATTGGATTCCTACAAAAGTTCACACACCAAAACAATGTGACACAAAGAGTCATGTATCGAGAGAGAACAGACAGCAACAGACAGACAGTCCACTCAAGTGTAGACTTTACACTTTAGTGTGTGTGTGTGTGTGTGTGTGTGTGTGTGTTTGTGTGTGTGTGTGTGTGTGTGTGTGCTGTCATATACTGCCCTCTAGTGGGGTGGTTTCTTGAAAGCCCAATGAAGAGATGAATGGGCGACCAGACAATGAAATAAAGATGGACATGAAAAATTACACCGCGTGTGTGCATGCATGCGTGTGTGTGCGTCACACTAACCTGCAGGCTGTCTGTCTGACTGACGTACAGTTTCAGATTTAAGTAGTCCGGTCTGTTGTCCAGCCAAAGCTAAATGACAAACACAGACATGTAAGTTTCACTGTTTAGTGGAGCTATAATGCAATTGGCCTGATAAATGACATTTAGGATGAACTGAAACATTGATTACTGAGGTTTCTTGAAAACAGGAGAGGTAAAATTACTAACAGCCACAAGATGGCGGTATATACAATCAATGTGAAACTGCTAATAGTACGTTAGTCCAGGTCCTTGACATTTAATTTTCCTCATTTTACTCATATCACTGTAAAAACCTAAAATTGTTCAATGTGCTCCCTAAGACACGTATTTCCTGCTACGGTTTCAGTGTTCCCATAAAGATGCTCTTTGAAGGAAATACACACATACAAAAAACAATTGACGGTAATTTCAGAGGTGGAGTTGTGCAGAGGTTGGCATTTTTGATAAATCCATATTTCTACACAAACTTTGCTGTAATGAGACTTTAAAAGCACAGGTGCTGCAGGAACAACTCCCCTGCTCATCTGCCGTCTTTTATGCTTTTAACCTCTGACCTTCCTCTTCCCCTTAAAACCTGGAAAACTTTCTTTGACCTGACTGAGAGCCAACACACACAGGGAAGGGAAAAAAAGTTGCTAACCCCAACAGCCTTTGGCAAGTGGATTGTCTTTGCTGGTAACCTGGTTTGTTTCACTTACATTTTCTGAATGAACGGTGAAAGCAGGGGCATTTTGAGGGAAAGCGGCTCAGTCAAAAAATGCTACTTAAGTCTTTTCAAGCGACTGAATTAAATTCAAGCAACCAAAAACACCAGATGCTGGTCAAAGAATTGCCAAACTGTGCTTATGAAGCACTGTTTTAATTCAAGTTCAATTCCCACATGTTTTAATGAATATAACCTGTAGACCATAGCATGCAGACGTCCTGACCTTGTGATGCACGGCACACAGCAGCTCAGCAAACCAGTAGAAGGACTGGAGCTCCCTGCAGACCCACACAAAATACAACCTCTGCAACCTGAAACCCGTCCAGCCGTCACTGGGCGCACAGCAGGGAGGAAGAAGACAAAGAGACATACAAATACTCAGTACTCAAATTGCGCATCATTTCTCAGTATGCACTTTTTTTTTCATGACTCACAGCAGAGCATGCAGCACGCAGGCGAATGGCGTGACTCCTATTCCACCCGCAACGCAAAGACTGACGTCGTAGTTAAACACTTCCTCGGATGGACTTCCAAAGGGACCATCCACGTAAAGCCTGAACATGTAATGTGGAGAAAGACAAAAATGAAATGAACGTAAGTCCATGTGATGTCCCCAAAAATGATGGAAACATGACCGTGTGTGTGTGTGAGTGAAGAGACAGACAGACAGCTTTTCCCCCGAACACACACACACCCATCATCTCGACAACAGCTGCTCAAACACTTGTGTCATTGAGAAAAACACACACACAAACACAGATACAAACCCACCAACCGGCCTATCCACGGCATTTCTCTGTGTTAATAAAGGACACTCAAATATTCTCCTCAATATGCTCAGACAATGCCAAGAAAACTCAGCACTGAGCCCAGAGCCCAGCTGGTTACGCTCCGGCCGCCTTTACACGCCCCAACAGCCTCCACACGGCCAAGTGAGGTTTGGCTTAGCATGACTGTCACATAATCACAAGGGCTGTGAGCTCAGTGACACCTTTTTTTTTGGCTAATACTATAGACTATAACTGTTTTAAGTGATATTAATAACCAGTACTTTCTACTGCTTTTACTTATAATCCTGTTAGAAAATGACACTGAAAATGAATGAATTTGTGCACTTTGGTGTTAGCAGCCCTTGATCTGAATTTAATGAACAAAATATCCATATACGCTACTTGCAGTACACCAACAATTGGAAATTAACCCTAACCCTTCTGACCGTTAGTGGGCATTGTTGCACGCCTCAGCCCACTTAACAGCAGGAAGGGGTTCAGAAGTTTTGATGGTTTGTTTAGCTCTGGTTTACAGGCCGAAAACAAACTCTCGTTCCCTCCGACCCCACATCTCCCTCTCCCTCTCTATCTCTGCCTATCTCTCTCTCTCTCAAACACAGAGCAGGAAGAGCACGGGGTCAGAGGTCAGGAGGTCAAAACCTCCGACCCCTCTGTGATTCTGAGCCTTCGTGAGAAATCATGTCAGCCACATCACACACACACACATAGAAAGACAGAAACGTACTTGGGGTATCTCCTCTGTTGCACCATGGGAAGGATCTCCAAGTCTATCCTTGGCTCAGGAAGTAACAGCCGTGTGAAGCGCTCTGAGGAGGAGAGGAGAGGAGAGGAGAGGAGAGGAGAGGAGAGGAGAGGAGAGGAGAGGAGTAATTAATGTGTAATTTCACATTATCTAACTCTGGAGGAATGGACATGTCATAAGTATTTTAATGCATAAGTAAATGCCACACGTTTTCCTTACAAAATGTGGTCACGGCAGAATAAGGGGCCAACGCAAACAAACTGACTTCCCTTCCTGTGTTCTGACAGCATGTGTATGTACAGTAGCGAGTGGAAATGAGTGTACATGCTCTTGCACATGTCTCATGCTCCCAAAGGCCACAGCTTCCTGTAGCAGAGAGTCTGTTTCAAGTCTGCTACTTACCAATGCAACTGATGCTGTCAAATAAAGAAGTGCAGGACAAAGGACAAAGGACAGTGTTTTTGCCAGTGGAATGACATCACTGATGTTTGTCTGACACGCCAAATGGGCAGGTAAAGTATGTGTGTGCATGCCTGTAACACGGCGAGCTTTGGCAGCTAAAATCATCCAAAAATAAATTTACTGATTCCAGTTTTCCAGCTCTTTAGTTTCAGTGAAATCTTACGAGCTCTGTAAATGTTAGAAAAACTGTGTACTGTGTGTGTGTGGGTGCGTGTGTGTGTGTGTGGGTGTGTGTGTTTGTGCACTCATGGCATATACAGTATTGCCACCAGACAAAAAACTGTGGGAACAGTGCTAGCCTCAAGTAAAGAAGAAATCACTCACACACACACACACACACACACACACACACAAGAACAAAACAATAAAAACATACACAAATCATGAGACAGGGAGAGACACGCACACACATAAAAATGTAGCTTTTGGGAAATGCATCCTCCCCAGAGAGGCAGACAAGTCAAAACAAAATGACTTCCATCCAGTCAAATCTGATATGGAACAGAAAGTGTGTGTGTGTGTCCTTCCATCTGTCTGCTTCTGCACACGTGTGTGTGCGTGTCTACGTCGGGTGCATGTGTATGTGTGTGTACCCACCAGTCCAGTCTCCCACGACTCGGAGATGGATGCCAAAAGTTTCCTTGTTCTCTGTGGGACACTGCGAGGAGTTAGAGCACAGACAGTGAGTCACAACAACATACACACAAACACATGCGCACATGCGCACACGCACATACACACAGTTGTGTTTCCATCACTTTCGGGGACATTACATTGACTTGCACTCATTTCCTGGAGACTTACCCAACAACTCTCAATTGTTGGAACGAACAAGAGAACACTCACATACACGTGCAACTAACACAAAGACACACACACGTGCGCATGCACACACACAAACACAATACCGCACATACATACAGTACATAGCTACAACTCTTATTAACTTTAACAATGCACACACAGGCACGCACACATACACACACACACATGGACACACACAGCTTTCCTGTTGGCAGACGGCGTTACTAGCCTCAGGGGTCTGTCTGCTCTCTGTCAGTGTGATTCTTTGCCCTTCTCTTCAAAGCTCCACAACACACCAGGCATAGACATGCACAGGGTGTGTGTGTGTATGTGTGTGTGTGTGCGTGTTATTCCATCTCTGTATGCTGTCTAAGCACAAAGTTGTTTCTATGTCTTCTACTTTTGTCTCATACAATCTGGACTAAATCTGAAAACATCAATAAACAATGTGCAACAGACTAACACTGGATGACCCAGCTGTCAATCTCAATGTCAAAAGTGCCAGCCATCAGCAGAGGGGGCGGGATGGAGAGGGAGACAAAGAACTACATGTTCTTTCCCAGGGGGAAGAAAGTTCAAGAAACTGTAAAAACATATGTGTTTGTGTTTCCGGAGTGTGTGTTTGCATTGTGTCATGAGTGAGGAATGTGCTGCATAAAGTCTTACCATTGTTAGTGTGAAGGGATGGTTCTCAAATGAAGAGACACCTGGACAGTTAAGAACAATATACTGAGAGAGAGAGGGGCAGGAAGAGATGGAGAGACCGCGGGATAACACAGAGAGAGGGGAAGAAAGAGAGGATTAGAGAGGGCGCATGTGGAGGGGAAAAGGGGGGGGGGACAAAGGTGGAAGCACAGAAGAAAGAACACATCAGATGCTTAAGAAACACACCACAGCGAGTTACAGCGGCGGAATTCAAAAAACATCACATGATCAAAAACCTGTCCAGGACGAGCTTTGAAGTTCTTCTTCAGCATGCGCAACTCGATGACATCGCAGGGGTGCCTGATGACTGTCACTATGGTAACAGGGTCACAGCTCCGGATGTAGCGGTAGAAACGTTCGGCGCAGTAAAGACAGAGCGGGCCAGACACCCACAGCCACGTCTACAAATGCACAAGAGAAACACAAGTGACACCAGAAGAACGTTTGGGGCTTACGACAGCATCATGCTCAAAAGGCTCATCATGCTCACAGTCAATTGCACGACATGGCAATGGAGGTAGTCTGGTCATGTTCAAGCTTTCTTGGAAGCATTCACACATGCAGGATGGCTGCCCCTGTTGCTTGCATTAAAGTGACACCAGATAAATGAAAACTAAGCATAAATAAAGCTTAATAGCATAAAGCTACATGTTTGAAAACCTAAATTAACTGCATTAGCATTGAAGTTGGACTTTATTTAGATGTAACCGCCCAGTGAACACATCTTAGTTGACAAAAATTGCTACTCAAAATTACAAGTAGGAGGCTTTATTCCCACTACACTGCTCGTAATTACGGTGTACGGTGCAGCATTCGCCCTGACACAGGAAGCTTTGGGTAAATCTTTGGTTGTATCAGTTGCTCTCTATTGAGGCTTTCTAATTGTCCCAACTTGTTTCAGGAAAACACAAAGGGGCTCAGAGTCAAACACAGCCAAAGAGAGCGTTCATGAGAATACAGGGGAAATCTCGACCTTTCTATCACAGTGTGTGGTGTTTCGATTTCTTTCTGTTGCCAGTTACCTGTGGCAGACTAATTGCTCACAGCGCCCATAAAGCCTGCAGAGCACATTCAGGTTTAAGGGGGATTTTATGGAACCAGCTTGTTGCCTAACGACCACGTGCAAACACATAATCATACACGCGGGAAGAAACACACACACAAACGCGGGCCTTGATGAAGGAAGAGGATGTCTGCCCCTCCCTCGTGGCAATAACCTCTAATAAACAGGACCGACTCCCTCCAACACTTCCCAAATCCCAAACACACACGTACAACTTACATTCCCACAACAGCACAGGCACACACTTACGGGCACGAGTAAACGTGCACACAAGTAAATGGAAATGCCAAGATGCACGTAATGTACACACACACGCCCACACACCTGGGGGTAGTGTGGCTGGAAGTGAGCCTCCTCTCTGCACCTCGTCTCGTCATCCTCACCCTGCTCCAGTTCTTCGCCCTGCCGCTCTGAGCCGCTCTGATTGGCTCTGAGGCAGCCAGGAGGGTGGGCCTCTATGTTGGTCTGGTACTTCAGAGCTCCTCTGGTGGAAAAGACAAGAATCGATGACCATATAGTCACAACCAAGTGTATATGAATGTATCCAAAAAGAGTATTTTGATCCATTTTTACTTCCACATACAGACCTCCTGATTAAATATAATATAACTCAACCATACTAACTATAACACAACAAAAGGATGAATGAAGAGAACAGGCATGGACAAGCAAACCCTGGATACAGAGCTGAATGACTGTCAGTGACGCTGAGTAAAGAAATCCCCGCACCCTGATTTCCCTGGAAAACTTTCATTTTATCAGAACAAGAAATGAAATGATGTTTTGTGTTGAGTAAGCCAGTAACACAATGGATGGTTTCTGTGTATAAAGTGTATATAAAGAGGAGAGTCATTTTGTAGGTGAGTCTGAAGTTGTGGACAGAAATTTAGAAATGTCTCCAGCCATCAGTGGGAGTCTCCAATATTTGCTGATATCCATGTGTGAAGCAGACTCTTATCTCCTGGAGGTCGTGGGTGAGGTGGAGACAAACTGTACTGACAGTCCTCATGCAGAGGTAAACCCACATACACACACACACACACACACACACACACGCAAGTTCAGCTCTGCTATCAATGACTTAAGCCTCGAAACCTACCCGACCATGTGCACCATGAGGATGATGTAGAAGACAATGAAGAGGTTGTGTGTGTACCAGAAGATCTCATAGTTGGACACCCTGAAACAAAGTGGATACCAAAGATGTCTTAAAAAAGAGATCACAACCAAAGACGGATGTAAATGTAGAAACAGCGATGTGGTCATGTGATATAAGGAAACAAATGACTGAGGGGCACAAAAAGAGCAGAGAAAACAAGAGAAGAAAGCGAGGTCGGAGTTTGTTCAGGACCAGACGCACAGACTCCCAGCTCAGAGCCTGAGTAAGCAGGACATCAGAGGTCAATAATAAAGGGGTCATTACACACGACGACCCCCCCCCATAAACACTGCAAACTGTGAACATCATCAAACCCTGTATTTGTCTCTTTGACTGCAACTTCTTTCATGTTTCTTTCTTGTTTCTGCACAGGGACATGAGCACCATGGTTCCAGTTAAAACAGAATGTATACGTTCACCTCCGTTAGGTGGCCACTGCCTCAAATCCAGCAACGTGAATCTCAGAAAATGATTTGGAAGTGCTCTTAGATTTGCTGGCTTCTTGGTTAATGAGTGCAATTTTTCATAGACTGGTGCTGCAACTAACAAACCAATAGATTTGGCTGAAAATCCTCTTCCAGAACCCTAAGTTAAATGACTGCAAAAAGAAAAACAGCATGAGGTGTTCTTTTTTCTTCAGTCGATGAAGAGCTCACACACTTCATTCAATGAAAAAACATTTTATGGCCAGCTTACATTTAAATCCCTTCAATTTATAACATGTCAGAGTTAAAGCTGCCTCGTTTGTACCTGGCTTGCACGGTTTCCAGTGGTTTTGACAGGTAGTAACAATGATTAGGTAACCTTTAGCTATTCAGAAAGCGGCAACACAGTACGTGTAAGTCTTAGATAAGTGGAGGAGAATTAATCTCTGGGAAACCTTGCCAAACAAAATAAAGAAGTTAGAGAAACCAGTGATCAGTGAGACTTACTTAATGTTATTTCCTATCTCAACATTTTCTTTGCTTTTGTCTGCTTTCTTTTTTTTAGCATTATGACCGAAGTGAGGGATTATAAACTTCCAGAGATATAAAGCTATTACAGTTAAGAAAGCAGTACAATGAGTGAGAATAGGCCACCTGTTACTCCAAACAAACAGAGGGAAGCTCTACTCTTCTCTCCATTCTCTCATATCAATGCTACTATTAGGAGACAGGATGGGCCAGCTGTCTGTGCAACCTAGTTGGTTAATATGCACACTGCAACTTAAATTAGAATATATTTTATGTGGATTATCACTTAATTTTAGTATAGCTATATATAATAGATAAAAAAATAGATAGAATTGTATGCTACACACTGAGCAGGGGTTGTTTCTCCTGCCTTGGCTTTGAGATGGTCCTATTTCCTCTTCCATAGAGAGGGTAAGTATGTAATACGCAATGATAGTAAGGGGTAAAAATGCTGATGCACAGTCAGGTAATTCACAGAATATATTAATAATGTACGAACATTAATGTGTTAATATCACTGGATCACTGGGACTCATTATGTGGTTTCTTCTGGTGAGCGGCAGCCTTTAACCCACCGCTCCAGCCACTTACCCAAACTCTTATCCAAAGCCTTAAGGGGTCTGAAAAGCCTCTAATCCTCCGTTCAGTTACAGAAGAAAGCAAAGAGAGCACATGCACACTCACTTCATATCTCAACCATCTGCACGAGTTAACGCACACACATGTAGAGTGGGTGACCCACTCTGACCCGAGTAATGACAGAGCTGTGAGCGGAACACTTAGTGGGGATTTGCTCCGTAACAAACCTCCGTTGGCATGTCTCCTCATGGTTTCCAGCTTGCATTTTTCTCTCTCTCACGCACAGAAGACAACAGACACACAGAGAGGCGCAGACACATGCACGTAAACACCAAAACAATGGTCGCATTATGAGACTGGTTGTCAGGCTCCGATATGGCTCCCATTCATTTCAATGACAGTTTCTCACACAGTTAACAAAATGATTTTACACACATAAAAATAGATTTTACAGGATTAGAGAAACTTTTACAAGCTGCTTTCTCTGGGTAAAATACTGCTGCATGCAGCACTCACTAGACTGTATCCACCTCACTTACTGCACAACACGTGACTGGTCTGGTTTGACCTACCGTACGCAGTGGGAGGAGGACGTGAACATCAGAAAGAGGATGAGAACTAACAGGACGCCGGTGACTCCTGGGACTGAGGAGAATCAGCCAATCAGAGAGCAGAGACAAAGTCAATTCAAACATGCCAGACACCTGCATGACCTCATCATCAAGGGGAGACGTCTGCTCACTATGGTATTTGCACAAAATTTAATTAAAAAAATGGAAACAGTTTAACTTTGACTTAATCAGCATTTGAAATAGTGAGAGAAAAAGAGGACTAAACAAACACAGCATGACTTCCTGCTCTCTTCTTGGCATACAGCCACTCTAATCTGGAACACATTTACCACCTTCATTGCTACACATGTAAAAACATACCAGCATACACATACATGCAAACACATCTGGTCTACACACAACACTGTGTAGTCCTGTAGTCCTTCTTACTTGTGGTCAAAATGATCATCTTGGGGTCCTGCGAAGGAAACACACACACAAAAAAAACCAAATAATTGTTTACATCTGTCATCATGTCTATTTTTGTAAGAACTAATTTGAGTTTCAGATCTTGCAGCTGCAGCCAGCCGTGTGCTATGGAGAGGAAACAGTCAGCAGGCTTCATTCCAACCAATCTCTTTAGCAGGTGATTTCATTGCTAATTTCCTGCTCCGTACTTCAATGCATGCTAATCTCCCTGGCACATGGCTGCCCACCCGCTGTTTCACAGTGAGGACATGTTTTGGAAGGTGTAGACGCTCTCCTTACTTCTTCAAAGGGGTGAGTGCGGGTTAAGACTTGAAAGTTGAAGGTCAGAGTTAGGTTTAGGTTGACGGCATCAGTACGCTTCAAAGTAAATGCTTGTAGGATCAGCTAACAGCACCTGAACCCGAATCCCCTGCACCTTTCCGGCTTACAGGAGTACAGGGGGACCATTTTTGCACCTTTCGGAAACAGCACGTCCACTTGCAGCGACTGGTCAGACGTGCTACCCCTGTCATCTTGTTCAGTGGAGTGAAACACCATGAATGGCTCTGAGGCGTTTGTCCAGAGTTATAACCATTTTTACAGCTCATCACATCCCTACTTCTCACCCTCCCTTCAGGTGTTGTCATCAGTGAAGACTATTGCTTTCAGATGTGGTCAGACTACATGTTTCAAGCATACCTCAGCCTTAAGGTTGAGCTAAGATTTGGGGTTAATATATGCCCTGATGGTTGTCGTTAGGGGCCAGGTCATGTCAATGCGGGTCCTCGCAAGTATTAAGTACGAAGGTGCGCGTGTTTGTGTCTCACCTCTCCTCTGTAGCGAGCCAAGTTGAGATCAGGGAAGTCGTCTGAGTAGCTTACACTGAAGTTTACGACGTTCACCAGGTGGGCAGACACGTGCACAACTGCAGAGGAAGAGAAAGCGTCGCACAGTGATGATTTGAAATGCACACAGACACCAGTAGACACACAGCACATCTACTCTGCTTCAAACACACACACAAACTTAATTAGGAAGGTCAAAATGAACTGCTAACGGACACTTGCACAAACATCTCTTTGTCTGTTCAGCAGAAAGTCAGCTAAACATCCTCCTGATTTACTGGCACGCACACACACGCACACTCCTCCCTGACATCATGGACTAACCACGCAGCCCTTAGACAGCTGATGGAATTAGAGGGCGTAATCATGAGACACAAGGGTCCTTTTTTTCTCACTCACATCCTTTCTCACTCCCACTGCTTCCCACCCCTCTCTCTTTCTTCTCTGCCTATATCTCTCTCTCCCACCGCTGCTGTCTCGCTGTCTTCATTGTCATTTGTTCTCTCGGAAACTATTAGAACGTGAGAGCCTTGCCTAAAGGGAAGAAATATGAGTGTGTGTGTGTGTGTGTGTGTGTTTGTGTGTGTGTGTGGTGTTGAGAAGTTAATGGTAATGAAATTATCAACTTTACAAATAATGCAACAGAGGACAACAGATGCCAGCTCTTGCAGCTCTTTTATTAATATCATTCTATTGGCTCTATGGATGGCAATATTGGTTTGTGGGTCAGTAAACCCTTTTGAACTAGACTGAAACAGCTCAACAGCTACTGGATAGGCATGAAACATTTTTATAGCCATGATCCTCAGAGGATTAATCCTACTGACTTCTAGCACCACCGTAAGCTTGACATTTGTGCTTTTTTCTATGCTATGGGATACTATGACACATCCATCCATATTGCCCATGCTAACACACTGAACTACGATGGTAAATATGGTAAACACCATAAGCGCCATATTAAAATCCATATAAACACCATATTTTCATTCAGAGGTGAAAGGTGAAGCCTTTATAGATTGCGAAAATCTGCTCCTTATGGGTAGATACAAAATGTTTTTTCTACAGGCCACACTGTTATATCCCAACACTCACGATCCACTGTCACGATGACACTAGTCAATAGATCTTGAGAACAGAACCGGAGCTCTACGTTACAAATGGATCGCACACAGCATGTGGTTATATGTAGGTGGCTAGTGGTGAGAAAGAGAGCCACGTGTTACTGGACTGATATGAAGCCAGGCATCTCAGAAGTGAATGAATAAGAGGAAGAAGCAGACACACAGCTGTTATAAGCTCCCATGATGTCATGAGAGGAGCCTCAGAAGAGCAACAACACACACACACACATTCACAACTAGACAGCATATACACACATGACCAGCTGCACGGACATCACAGCTGGTACGCCAGGAATGCTGAGCCAGGCTCGATCCATTTATCCACACTACACACGCACACACACACACACACACACACACACACAGAGTGATACACAAAGACATATGAGCTGTGGTGATATGAGAGTTTTTACCGGAGAAGATACAGATGGCAACTCCACAGGCCACATGAAAGGTCTTGCTCTTGTCCAGCAGTCTGCGAGTCTTCCTGCTCGATACCTGCACGAGTGCGCATGTTGCAACACAGACAACAGCATTATCTTTGTGACTGGGGATCACTAAAATTCTCAGTGCTTTCTTGCATTCTTACATCAAATTTCACTAATTTAGCCAATGGAGAACGGTGCATTTCAGCAGCTGATCATCCTGTTCTTCTACCCACCCCCCCACCCCCCATTCTCTTTCTTACCGTGTGCGTTCCTCGGACAAAGGTTAGCAGCGAGCGACACATGGGTAGCAGCACCAAGCTGCAGTTCAGGTTGAGCACAGATGCAGATGCCCTGCTGATGCACAGCCCCAGCTGGAAAAGAAATGCACACACACACACACACACACACACAGGCACACGCACACAAACACACACACACACACACACTTGCACAGTGTTAGGCAGGTTGCTGAAATGAGGTGACCCAGCGGATATAAAGGATCTGGTGGATTAAGATACACACTTTCGAGCCGTTCTTGTTTAGATTTGGACAATTCAGTGTGTGCACTGAGAGCTTGAGGCATGACTTCCCTGCTGTTAGTTAAAGCCATCTTTGTCCTTCTCACTATGGAGAGCTGACAATTGCTCTCTGCTGAGGCTTTGCCTTTAAATGTAACACTTTAGTCTTGTTAGGATGATGACAAATAAAGAATCCTTTGGTTATTATTTAAAATATGATTCATAATATAATTTAAATATCTAAAACGAATGAGGTTAATCTGTGTTATATGATGATCAAAAAGAATCTACAATTACTGCCTTGTGTATGTATGCAACTGCCAACCAGTCAAGTTGCAGTTTCCATCCATGTCTGGATTTCTTGGTGAAACTGAATTTGTCACTATATTGACGTGTATGATTGCAGTGAATAACTTCCAGAAAGAAAAATGCTGTGTTAACTTGGAGACAATTTTTCCAGAGGAGTACAGAGGACTGATAGAGTTCTTCATCACATGGTACAACAACAATCACCTGAAGCTCAAGATCAGCACCCAATGAGCTTATTGCAGACTACAATGTTTCAAGTATGGATGCTGCGGCAGAGAAGCTACAAACTGTAAAATGTGGAAGCGTCACACACACCTTCAACCCAACAGCACAGAAGATCTCTACAATCAGCACAGTTTCAAGGTGGAAACCCAAAATTAGTGTCACCAATCCAGTATCTGACCAACTGTGAAATATGGTAACAATCCCCCCTTCTGTTCCTGAGCTACGGTGTGGAATAATGGCCAGAGAAGTGTTTAGCAGAACGTTATGATGTCACAGTGAAGATGACCTTTTGGATAAAAAATGTTATCACTTCATCATTTCATCCTATGAGACATCTGCCTGAAATTTACTCATAATTAGCATATGAATTCTTGAGTTATGGACAAAAATATGTTTGGTGAGGTCACAGTGATCTTTGACCACAAATATCTAGAACATTCAGTTCATCCTTGAGTCCAAGGAACACTTGCAGAAAACCTGAAGAAATTCCCTCAAGGCGTTCCTGACAGATCTCATTCACAGGAATGGGATAGACAGAAAACCCAACAACATAATGCCACCGTCCACAGCTGTCACCAGTGAAGAGGCATAAAAATTAAATTCTATGTCATTTCAAACATCAGTTTTATATTAATGGATTTATTTATGTTATCACAGCCTCATGCAGAAGCAACTCTCTACTGTTGAATGCAATTAAACTGTGTGCAAAGACAGATAGCGTACATCAGGGAGTAATTTTCTGTTTCCTCCTCCAACAAACCAGGGATTTTTTGTCTCTCACTAAGAGCCTCCCCTGGGATGTTTGACTTTTTTGTCTCAAATACTCACAAGTTTTCAACACTCGACAAATACACTACTACACAGATTCATGGACTTTTATAGAAGCGATAATGACATCCTTGAACAGTGTTAGGCCAAACTACAAAAACAAACTTCCTGTTGTATTTGAACACCATCACTGTCATGTTCACCTCACAGAGTTTCCCTCTAACTGTCGTCTGCCTTTTACACAGTGAACCACCAAATCCTCCTGTCCACCCAATCTGGGCTACTCTGGTTTGAATCCTTCCTCACAGACCAAGCACTGAAAGTGTAATTTCAAGGAGACTCCAAGTGTCAGTTTCTTTCCACTGGGGTACCACAAGGATCTGTGTTTGGTCCCCTGCTCTTCCCAATATACACCACCTCCCTTGGTCTGATTTTTGACTTACATGGTTTTTGTAACCATTGCTGTGATGGTGATGATATTCAGCTCTCTCTGTCCTTCCAGCCAGACTATTCCCACTGTGTACAGTAAAACCTCAGCGAATGGTCCAAAGTGATACAGCACATCGGGTCTCTGACCAGCCAAAAACAGCTCATGTCACTCACCCACTGGCTCCCTGTTACCGCTCACATTAAGTTCAATTCACTAATGCTTGGCCACAAAGTGGCCACTGGCCACTAACTTACCTGAGTTTCCTCATTCAGGTTTATGAGCCTACTCATTCTCTACAATCTGCAAATGAACGACCAGTCATACCATCACTGCGAGGCAGGAAATCTGAATTCAAACTCTTCTCCTATGTGGTCCCTCAGTGGTGGAACAAGTTCCCGGACTTGATTCTGTCAGCAGAATCCCATTCTGTCTTCAAATAACTACCTCTTCCAAGAGTACCTACAAGCTCACCTTCTATACTCTGATCCCTCTCTAGCTCACTTACAGCGCATGCTGCTTCAGGCACATTGCAATCCCAGAGGCACTTGTGTCAGGTGGAACAGGGAACTGAGTATTGAGGCACTTCTTCTCGAAGGCATTCTCGCTGATTTACTGTGGCTTGGATTGTATCTCATTTGTATGATGCTTTGGACAAAAGCGTAAAAGAATAAATGTAACTGATACATTTCTACTACATCTCAGAACATCCTGTCTGGCTGAGGCAGCACCTGACACCAGGATGAAAAGAGTGCAGTTTACCTGAAGTGACATGGGAGGGTTGTCTGCTATGGAATCTGGCTTTACGCATCTCAAGCTGCAGCTCAATAATCAAAGCTGTTTTCATGCGGAAACACTGGATGTACTTTGGGGTCTACTACACTGAGCCTCTGTGAGCCCTGCTGGTGCCATCTCTTCTGATTATCCCGAAGAAACTGAAACAGCTAGTGTGAGAGATGGAGGTGTGTGAGTGTGTAGATCTGAGAAAGAGAGACAGAGAGAGAGAGAGAGACAGAGAGAGAGACAGGTCATGTGTGAAACTTCAGTCGATCATTTTAAGAGATACTCCAGCCCAAAATCTTAAATGTTTAGACTGAAAAGGTGGCTATTGGAATATGTGCTTTGTTGCTTAAGAACTCTAAAGTTAAGAAAATGTCTCCATAAATTTCTCCATTCTAATGAGCATATCAACATATTCCCTATCCTCCATTATGATCACTTCACTCCCCTCCTGGTTATTTTTTAACACTGTTAATATTCAAAGTGTATTTTTTACATTGTGGATGAATGTGCCCTGAAACTTTCTGTAATGTTACCGTAGATTACTAACACATGCCCTCACCTCTTCATTCAGTGTTTGGGATGTGTTTTACATCTTAATTAAGAACTTAACTACTGAAAGTTACAGTAATAGATGTCTGGGGGGCATTTGGGGACCGTGGAAAACAGCTGTGAACACAACACTGACATAAAATCACCTTTTAAGTTGAAGTCTTTAGAAAACAATGCTTATTTACACATCTAGCAGTTGTTGTAGAGTGATGTTTGCATCCGCCTAATGAACGTAAATCCAAAAGTCACTCTCCTTTTAACTCTGCTTTTGGTCTCCACCAACACTTGAGGGAAATGCCTCTCACAGCTAAACGCTCTACTGTGTCCACCAGCTCTCTGTTTCTGTCAACCAAAACAGTAAAGTTCACTGTCACATTGTCATTTGGGAAGAAAATATTAGCTACTTCAGTGAGAGGTTAGCTAAAACATATATGATAACAAACATGTAACCTAATTAATTTGCATGTTAACATACAACTGGTGAAGTTGCAAGTGAAATGGCAATCCAACTGCAGTCCACAAGGACACATGGAACCACATTTTTCTGCACAACTGACTGAAAAATATGGAAGTACAACACTGCAGGGTGTCTGAAAAGTGAGAATCAAAGTGACAATCTACATATAGCAAGTCAAAGTGAACCAAGGTCAACTCTGATACCTTTACCCTTTAAAAACTTCCCACACACAGTCACTCAACACAGCTTCCCAAAGAAAAGCAGCTGACGGCAAAACCACAAGCAGGAGATCTGATATCCTGCTTTCTGTACATCCCCAACGCCCCAAACTACCAACACACACACACACACACACACACACACACACACACATCCATGCACTAACACACCCACCAAACCATACAGGTGAATGAGATGAGATGCTTTTTGAAGTTATATCTGAATTCCCTTCATCAGTGGCATTAAAGCTTTGAAATACACCTCGAACTTGCATGTGCACACACGCAAGTGTGCTCACACACGTGCAGATGCACACACACATACACATAAACTTAAGCCCTCTGGTAAGACATTCAGTCAAAGCCAGCGGCGTGCCCACACTTGCCCCTCTCTCCCTCATGCCTCCCACTGTACAGGCTGTGCATGAACAGCTCACGCATGCTGCTCGCTGCCACATCTTATTTTTCCTCTTATTTCACACGACGCACATCTCTCTTCCAGTCAGACTGTATTTCACTGACTCAATATGTTTTAAAGCCGTCATCTACAAATACTCATAATGTTTTATAGTCACTAAATTCTTAAATAATTTAGATGTGTCTGTGTATGGCCATAACATGTTCTAAATAACAGCTTGTTGTGTGTTGTATGTATGCAATTTAATATTTTTCTGTCTCCACTGCTGCAATACAAACAGTGCAACAGACAGCGTTTGCACAAAAATCTGCCCACATGGTGGCTGCTGACTGATTGCATGTATCTACTGAGTGCTGATGAGTCAGAAGCATGTGTGCCACTGTTATCAACCTTCTGTATATGAGCTGACAACACACATAAGAATTTAAATGGAGAGAAAACTGAAAATTGTGTCCTTGCTTGCATGAAGTCTGCACTGCAACTCATAATCAACACAACCAGAATGTAATTAATGTTTGAGTAAAAGAGTTGTTCACCTTAAATGACCCAAGGTGTAACAGTAACCAACAAGAAGTCAGCTACAGTAAATACAATCACAGGTCTTGAACATTAGGGAGCAAATAGCTGGTGAAAACACACACATACACACATGCATACACACACACACACACACACACACACACACGCCTAACCTTATTCTAACTCTAGCCCAAGTCTTCACCCTAAAATTTAATAATTCATGCTATGAGGTCTTGCGTTTTGTCCCCATAAGGAAGGTGAGTCCCCACAATGTAAACAGGTCTATGTCCACACACATCCACAGATGTACGTGCGCACACGCACACACAAGCACATAGGTGCAAAAACACGAACTTGTGACAACAATTACACCAACACTCACATGAGTCAGCGATCACCAAAATCAAACTCCTGATTCTGTGTGTGTGTGTGAGAGAGAGGGGAGACTAGGTGCCCGGGCTCATGTCATTGTTGGCTGGCACAGACTGGCCAACCTGTGAAAACACGCACGCACACACACACACACACACACACACACACACAGCTAATTGCTGTGACAGCTTAAAGTCACGACTCAGACTCATTAAACCTGCACGTGACAGTCGACCATCCATCACAAAGCCTGCTCCTGTGATATAAATAGATGTTTCTGGAACCAGAAGCAGCAGATTTCTTAAAAAAAAAAAAAAAAAGTCTGATTGTTGTCATCTGGACAGTCACCAGAAGGTGTCACATGACTAATTTTGGGGGCAATGCATGCGTTAGGATGCAACCAGCAAAAATCCAGAGAATCTTTAATATTTCTTTTGTGCGAGTGAGGATGTTTTATTACTCCTTGTGGCAAGTCTAATGTGAGTGCTTTCATGTTCTCTATTTTCTCCTCCTGAAATGTTGATTTTAAGGAGGCAACAGGATGCTGTTCATTGATTTCCCTCCCTGTGAATTGCTGCTTCACGAGTTTGTAATAGTTTCTGTCAACATTTAGACTCTCGGCGAATGTCTCTGTACACAGTCAAATCTTACAAGCACTGATGAGTCAGTGCAGATATTTAAGGCTCAGCATACACATACTGCATACACACCCACACAGTGAGGAGAGCTGTGATCAAGCAGAGTGAGTGGAAACACCTGTGTGAGTGGACCACAGGTGTGTAGTGCAAAAAATTACATACCACCTGACAAATGATACTGTGTCCAAAATCACTCACTCGCTCACAAACGGCCACTGAAGACACATTCAGACGTTTACTCAGCAGTTGGTGGTAAACTGAGATTTCTGACATGTAATTTTTGATTGCAAATATAGTAACTACATAAGGAAAAGGGAGTAATTACAGGAAATATTCACAGCAGAAACTTTTCATAGCAGAAAAAGCACAAGGTAATAACATTAAGGATAGCATGAACAATAGCAGGGCACTGAAACTGAGGCATCTTTCTCATTTAGTAAAAAGCCTTTTTTTTCTTCAGCACAACAGTTCTTAAAGTAAACAAATGTTCCTTTAACACTGTGGTGGCATATCAATATCAAGTTTTAAAGCTTCATCCCAGGCCACAACGTGGCTTTTGAAGAAAGAGGCATATGAATGAACGTGCTAAACAATATGAACTTAATAACTAAATCGTCTGTTCTCTTTTAAAGTGAGACCTCAAACCAAATCATTTTACAGCAGCTTTTGTTCAGTACATATTGATAGGCCAGCATAACATTATTTGAGCATGTTCACAGTTAAGAGGGATACAGATGAAGTCAAACATTTCTTTTCTTTCTCCAGTGATCAGAATTGGACTGTATTTATTATTATTAAAAAAAACATTAATAACTTAGATGTAGTTGCTGAACTCCTGCTCATCTATTTGGAAGTGACAGCAGACTACAAACACACAGTCATTTTGGTGGTCGGGCAAACTTTTACATTCAGATGACAGATTATAAACTTCTGGCTTGCGGTTCAGTGCATAACACTGAATATCATATTATTTTAGGAGGTCAGTTGTGAATTAAGCATTGAGACACAGAAGGAAAATAATAAATGCAGTATGTAGATGTGTCAGGTCTTACCCCGAGCATCTTGTAGAGGTAGTGATACTGCTGTCCGGTGGAGTAGAGCAGGAAGGTCCTCATGAACAGCCAGGTGTTCGCTCCCAGCCACAGCATCTACACAAGGACAGGGTGTACAGTATGCAACAGCCTTATGTTCATTATCAGGACACTGTCAACAAATAAAATACAATAAAAACACATCCCTGATGGTTTTGTTGGGCTAATGGTAGTTTACTGTCTCTAAATAGGCATTTCATCTTACAACAAAACTTAATCATTAGCATGTAATCATTTTAGTATCCTGTATGCATGCAGCATATTAACTACAACCAACTCGCTATGGAGCAGTGACACTGTTGAGATACTACTGAACAGCTGACCAACACTCAATGTGCCATCGTGAACAGTATGCAAGTTGTCTTGGGGTTAAAAATTGTGTTGAAAAACATTCACAAGCAAAACAAACAAACCCACGAAAGGCTTTGAAAAAAAATCTCTTGACAAAAGTTTCCCCACCAGGACCAAATGTTTTCCTCCCTCGTTGGCGACCCAGCTCCGCACCGACACGACCATGATGCCTTCACTGACCCCGGCAGCTGGCCAAACTTTTCAGCAAAGCCTCGGTGTGGCTGAGGGGTGAAGGCTCGTCCTCCCCGCAGCTCTGTCTCTGCCTGTCTGTGTGTCTGTGTGCAGCGTCCGCAGACCGGCCGGTGTCTGCTCCGTCCTCCCTGCACTCCTCCGCTACGCTGCTCCTGTCTGCTCTGAGCGCATTTGGACTTTTCATCCCCCCACAAGTCTCCGCGGTGAAGAGCTGCGTCTGAAACACATCCCAACCCCCCCCCCCCGTGTCCTCAGCTCAGCTCAGCTCACCTCGCGTTAAGTGAGCAGCCAAAACATCTTGAGTGAAAAAGACGCCGAGGCGGACAAAGTTAAGCAACTAACAGGCAGGAGAACAATAAGCATCGCTGCATCGCCGCGCGCTGCTCCGCTCTGCCACTAGAGGGCGCCGCAGGCTATTATCTCCCAATGAGGCGCGCTCATAACTTTCACCTATGATTTTCATAAAGACAGCAAGTGTTACAAGGAACCCTTCATAACAGGGTCATGAGCGCTATTAATGATTAATAAATCAATACTGATGAATAATGCCTTCTAGATCTGTCAAAAGCCATTATTAAAATCAACTTTTGGGATAAATCCCTTTAACAGCTATGAGACCATTTGACCACTTAGTTGTAGTGTAAGTCTAGATACGATTTGGACCAAAATACATTTTCACATCTTATTAAAACCTGCAATTGCTGATTTGATTGTTAAAATCCCTTTGTCAATGACTTGCTGCATATAACAGCAGATTTTTGTTTGGAAGTGAGAGACCAATGAGCGTTTATCAACAGATTGCCAACACTAATAAAGGCCTTAAATGGTATTTTCACAACCTGCTCACCCAAGATGAGTTCAAAACTGATCGCTAGAGTATCAACAAATGATCTAGTAACCATTAACAAGCCTATAAACCCATTATAATGAATGCCTCATCAGAAAGTGGCATTAAAGTGGTAAAGGCAGTATAATATATGTTTCAAAGTTATTATATTTCTGATATGTGTTTATAAGCTTATAAATGTGTAGACTGATTTGATCGCTTGGGGAAATGAACCACTTGACTGCAAGTTCAAGCGTCTCTCTGGGCTGCCAGCGCCACCTTGTGTCATTATTAAGAAATGCAGCCAAAGCTGTGTGAGAGAGGCTTTCTCTCGGACCACAGATTGATGTAAAAATAAAGTATATTAGAAACAGATGTACATACTGGAGGGAGAAAAAAAAGAAAAAACAAATAAAATGAAGTTGTGTCTATATGAACCCTCTGTCCTCTGTCCAAATAAGTCAAGACATCTGGCACACTATACGGCCAAAAGTATGTGGACGCTTGCATCCATGACAAACTCCCATGCATTTTTAATGTGGTTTTCTTTTTAATGAATGGGGCTAGGCCACTTAGAGCTAATATACATTTTAAAAGCTGTTTTTGAAATTTGATCATATCACATGAAGGAATGAAGCTCCAGAACAGCCACTCAATGAACCTTTGGGGGGGTGATTATTTGACCGCTTACAGCTTCCAACTTGTGACAACAGTTTGGGGATGGCCCTCACTCCTAACGGGCCAAAAAAATGGTTTACTGAGGAAGAGCTTGACTGGCCTGTTCGGGCCATAACCTCAATCCTGTCATACATCTTTAGGATGAAGTCGAACGCCAACACCCAACATCAGTGGCGAATACTCCTCACGCTGAATGGAAGCAAATCCAATCCAGCCAGGTTCCTAGATCTTGTGGAAAGTCCTCTTTCAATAGTGCTCAGTAGTCAATTAGTGCCCATAGCTTTAAATTAAATGTTCAACAATCACACATAGGTGTCATCTAGTGTGCTTAGACGACCAAATATCAGATTGTCATCATATGTGATTTACACATGCAGCCACAACATATTAGCACACTGAGAGCAGCACGAGTCTCCTCGCTGGTAACACTTGTCATGATAGCCCCGTCCAGCAGAGAGCAGACTTAGATCAGGACTGTGCCACCTCCTCTATACATAGTTTTTGTGCTTCAGGTGTGTGACGCTCTGTAGTACTTCTTTTTTATGAGCAGCGACCTAAGAGGATCTGTTCAAACCCCCAAATAAGAATTACAAGAATGACACGTTACTCCAGTTGTCTTGGACAAAAGCTGTGTGTGGTAAAAATGTGTTTATGGTTGTTGTTGTTATCGCCAATACAGTGGTCACAGTATTTCTGGACTGCTGTATTTCTCCATGTGGTAATACTCCTCTTGTCTGGAACAAATGCTGAATGAATCAAGCACAAGAGTAATACAAACACGTTCAGTCAAACAGATGACTTTAAATGCAACATTATATTAGTCTGTGTTTACATTTTATCACATAAAATGATGGTCATTTGATCATGTAAAAGCAATAAAGTCCAACATTGGTTTCAGGAGGATGTAATGAAAGTTACCCTCCCCGTGAAGGCTGCCGGTTTCAAAGTGAAGTGAAGTTTTCTCTCGAGATAAACGGCGTGTTGAGGATGAGCCAGAGCTGTGGTCTGTGTCCTCCCCACATTCCTGAGCGCAGAGAGCCTCCTCCCCGCTTCACGCTCCAGCCCACCGCATGAAAGAGCCGTCCTCCACCCTCCACAGCTGCTCAGAGAACCAGGAGAGGTCAAGCACGACCAGGGCCCGCATGTCTTATATTGTGGGAAAATATGCCCGCCTATTTATAGCAATACTACACACCAGTGCTGCTTGAATTTGGTTCTGAACTTAAACTGAGCTGTAAGTGAAGTGAACCAAGTTTTAATAAACTGATTCATGCTGTACTAACACACATCTGTACGATCCAACACTGACACACTGTTAAATGTCCGTTTGTTGGTTGACTAGAAGCTCACTTCAAAATTATGGGCTGCTACATGGAACATTTTAACTGAACTTTAACTAGTAAGTCACAAGTTTAACTCAGACTCAGAAACAGATTCTCTTCATTCTTTAGCAGGCAAAAAAGGAAGAAACCTCAGGAAGAGCAAGTAAGGAGGGATTCCTCTCTGCAGGATGGGCAGGCACGCAATGGGAGGATGATGAGCAACTTTAGATATCAGCGAATATGAAAGACCTGAACCACATGACCTCCTTTCCACCGTGGAGGCCTGGAAGGAGGACAAGCATCTCAAACAGAGGCAGCGCAGCATCCACACAGGAGAGACAAACGCACACATGGGAAAGAGAGAGAGAGACATGATAGCATGCAGATTAAGGAGAGAGGGAGAAAAGAGGAGAGGCTGAATCTCCTGGGGGAGGATGATCCAGATCCAGACGTGAGGAGCCAGGGGAGAGAGAGGAGCCAGCAGGGTCCTGAGCGAACAGAGAGGAGAAGGAGGAGCAAACGAGGGAGGGAAGAAAGAGAGAGACCACACAGCCGGGCAGCTTGTGGGAAACAGAACTAAAAAAAACAGAGGGTTGGAGAAATGCAGTCGTTATCGGAAAGTTTCCAGGTTGTTTGTTTGATATCTGGCCAGCAGGACAAACATGGACAATAAGTACAGAAGTTAACAGATTCATTGAGCTTCTTCACCAGGAGAACGATGGTAACAGGTACAAGGTCTGAGGTGTTGAAGGATGAGCACTAACTGAAAGTTCAGGCAAATTTTTAAAACGTTTTATCTTAGATTGAAAGGCCTCAACACAGACAGGCTGTCTGATGTTGACAGGAAGATTATTCCAGAGAAAAGGAAAAGCAGCCTGCTGACTGTTGGGGAATTTACAATCTAAACAGATGGGACGCAGTTTAAGTGTTTTATGAAGGTGTGCCATGAACCTGCAGAAAAGCTTCAGAGCTCTTTTGTATCAAGTGTCCAAGGCTCTGAAAGTCTACTGAAGGGACGAGCACCATTCTTCCAAAAGATACTCCCTCAGTTGCTGATGTGGGTGGTGGTGGTGGTGTAGAGGGCTGTGCAACATGCTGGTCACATTTCATACACCAAGGCAGTTCAATGTGATTTAAAGGATAATAAGAGGTATAGAAAATCTGAAAGTAAGCTAGTGGTAGTAGTAGTAGTAGTGCTAGTAGCTTAAGATAAAAGAATACACTACATACTACTATAGTAATGTGCGATTAATCTAAATTAAATAAATAAAAGAAAATGAAGGTTATATAAAGCTAAGCTAAGCAGCCCCAACTTGTTGAGCTTTACATCATGTGTCCAAGAATACACATTCATTAAAGTAAGTGACCACAAGACGCCTTTTCCACATGCGCTCAGGAGCTGCTGACTCCTCCTGACTCCAGCTTAAACATGCTTTTGGAAAAGCAGTCCTCAGAGAGGATTCTTGGCCATCTCATTTCAGGTTGAGTAATGCTGAGTCAGCACTGGAACGACCAAGGTGCACAGTCATCAGCCTGGCTGGCCGAACGCAGCACTAATGACTCGCTCCCTCATTGTACTCCTCTCCAACTTTTCACTCCCTGTCTGTTTGCCACTGACTGTCACCTACCCCCCTCCTCTCTCTCTCTCTCTCTCTCTCTCTCTCTCTCTCTCACCCTGCCAGGCCCCCACAGTGCACTACTTAAACAAATTACTCTCTATCTCTGCGAGCTTGCTCTGCAGAGTCGGGCTTGTCACTGTGTGGGAGCCTCTGGGACGTGCAGCTTTAAAATGAGAAAGGAGAGCAGGTTGATCCGGTGGATCTGGTGGATTGTGGTTGTGATCGCTTTGTTCTTGTGGGCTGGGCTGGGCTTCATCGTAGGTAAGATCACACAGCAGACACTGACACCGGACAGAAAAGCAAGTCAGTAATCCACATGTGATACTGAATTTAGCATTGTAGCAATGCAAATAATCGAATAGCTGACCATGATAAGTGTGTAAATGGAAGTGAAGGCAGTTACTTAAAAGTCATCAATAGATCCACAGTGTAAGGTGATAAAATCATGTTTTTTTAGTAGTAGTAGTAGTAGTAATTTCTTTAGAATTTCTCTCACATCAGATCTTCTCAGTGCTGTGTGCTGTTGTGTGTGTGAGCTTTAGTTTGTCACTACTCCGACACATTTCACATCTGTCTGCTCACGGCAGGTTAACACCTGCTGTCCATAACCACGACTCTGTTTAACGCTTCTATCATAATAGGATGTTTTTGTGAAGATCTGACACAACTGGGCAGTAAGCTACATGTAGACATGTCTGTTGCTTTATCCAACGTTGTGTTTCTGTAATTTGTTCTTGGAAAAGGGCGATTTGATCCCATCATAAGGTCACACAGTCTTCTTGAGAGAACTTATGCTGTTGCTGAACTGACTGTCTGCATGTCCTGTGTGTGTGGAGTAGGCAGGTTTACGAAGCCCACACATGCAAACACTGCAAACAGCGCTTCCAGCAAGTATCTGAGGGACTTTCTGGATGAAATGCAGCCAGACCAGATCAGGGAGCATCTAAGGTAAACATCACCACCGACTCACTAAACCTGTCTGTACATCAGGAGAGGTAATCCAAAGTGTATTTACAGTGGTCGTCCTTCCGAGGGGTTTCAGCAGGGGAGAAAAATGACTTCAAAATCAAAATCTCACGGGGAATGTGCTTGGAAAGGCAGAAAGTTGAAGAGGACAGCTCAGACACAATCCACCAACAGGCCAAACTTTTCACTCGAGCAGCAACCCCATTCTTGACGTCATGCCTATAAAAACATGAACCCCCCATCAACCGCTTAAATCCTGCTGATCCACCAGTGGGTGAGACATTGCAAAATCACGCTGCGCAGCCAAACATTGTTCCAATGCACAGAACTTAATTCTGAATTATAGCAGCAGTCCCACAGTTTGCAAAGATACTAAATATAAAAAGCATGCCTCAGTGTACTGTAAGCATCAAATGGCTTCAAGAGCTGAAATACACTGAAATATACAATAATAGTGAATTCAGACATCAAGAACAACAGCTTTGCAAGCAGGCAGACTCTCTGGCCTCAAGGCATTCGTGTTCTGTGAGCAACTGGTAGCCCCATCATTAACTGCTGACATCCCCTCCCCACAGGAAATTTACACGACTCCCCCACCTGGCGGGTACAGAGCAGAACCTGAGATATGCAGAGCAAATCAAAGAAGAGTGGCTGGAGTTTGGTCTGGACTCAGTGGAGATGGTTCCCTATGACGTCCTGCTGTCCTACCCCAACAAATCACGGCCCAATTACGTCTCGATAGTTGATCAGGTTGGCAATGAGGTACGGCACATACACACAGAAGCCATAAGACACAAGATTATCAATTGTGCATGAAACGTACATCCGGTCAAATGCACACAGACTGAGAAGGACAAAGAACATTAAAGCTAAACATATAATTTCAACCTCCCTGCAAAATACATGTCTTATGAAGAGAATTGTCATTATTGTTTGCTCCCATCTATTATAGCATTAGGGTGGCAGTCATACCCTGTGGGCCGGTTTATAACACAGCTACCTGTTCTATCATTTTAAATGACTATTTGCATGCCTTGTAGTCACACTGAGAATCACATTTTAATGCATGCTTGTGTTTAGTGGTTGCCAAACATTTTGTGATACTAGCCTATTTTACCGCTCCGAGCACTCTCCATTCTCCACGCTCACCCTCCTGGTGATTAAAATTTCAAAGGGACTGTGGTTTTCTCACGGACATGAACAATAACACTAATTCAGTCCAAACCGCTGACTGCTTCTCAGTCTGTTTGGGGAGATAACAAAGCTGCAGCGTGCCCATGGAGATCACACATTGAAAAACACCCCACTTCTCTGCTGTTCGTCTTCCCCACAACACTGCAAGACAGCTCATTCAAGTCCAAGGTCCTTTTATAGCCTTGTTGTGAGATAACCCTCTGCGTGTCTTATAAGTAGAGATAATGATCCAGCACAGAGGCGACCAAGAGAAAACAGACCAGGGTTTACTGCTCGGCTATATTGCAGCTTGCTGCTCAGATGCATTTAGGAACATGTCAACTAGCTGAGTAATACATTTCAGCTGAACAACAGCACACAGACCCACAGGCCTGACTTTATGCACAGCAGATACCATAGATAAGTCCATTTTCCAGCTGCCGAGCAGAACAGGATCAACTGATGTCTGCAAATAATTCACAGAATGAGTTTTGCTACGTAGGATCACTAATGATAAAATGTCTAAGCATTTACAGTGTGATCCCTGATTGACAGTGGTGGAGCAAGTGTTCAGATCCCTCAACACCACAATGTGAAAAAACTCCATTGCAAGAAAAAGTCCTGTATTGAAAACAATGCATAATTAGAAAAATGTACTGAAAGTAGCAACAGTAAAAGTACTCAGCACAGAAAAAATGGTAAATGATTAAAGAAGCATTATCCGTTGCTATTTGAGGTGCAGCTAATTGTTAACCATTTTATATAGGTCTGCAAATAATGATTGTTTTCATTATGGATCAATCTGGCGAGTATGTTCTGGATTCACTGATTGACACAGTGACTCCATCACATTGCTCATTTTACTAAAACTACAAAAATAAAACAAGATAGTTTATTATATGTATCTTATATAAATAGGAATTATTAACATATTTACAAGGGATAGAAGTAAATCCTCACTTTGGAAAAGCTGACACCATGAAATGTAATGGGGTGAAAGTACAATATTTCTCTCTACTTCAGAACAGCACTTGAATAAATGCAGCTTCATTCTGCAGTGACGGTGGATGTACATTACAACCTTTGAAGCATTTACTATTGAGAATAAAAGGCTATTTCCTCTTTCATCTGCAGGTTTTTAGCACTTCCTTGGCTGAGCCAGTTCCTGAGGGTTATGAAGATGTTTCTAACATTGTGCCTCCATACAGTGCCTTCTCTGCAAAGGGACAACCTAAGGTACATTCATGCTCACACACACAAACAACCGCATCATACTGACCGGAAGACTGTGATGTTTAAATACTTTTTCACTGCAGTAGCAAAAGTAGTTAACATGGATTTCTGATAAACAAGCACCTCAGACGTCTCCACCTTCCGTCTTTCTCTCCAGGGGGATTTAGTGTACGTGAACTACGGTCGCACAGAAGACTTCCTCCAGTTAGAGCGGGAGATGGGCATCAGTGTTAGTGGGAAGATTGTCATTGTCAGATATGGGAAAATATTCAGAGGCAATAAGGTAGGAAAAGGGCTAAAGCTGTGAAGCTGAAGCTGAAGCTGAAGCTTACATCTCAACAGCAGACTTGTGCGCTTTGATTTCCAACTTACCTCTGCAGTAGTGGTGCATAATTATTAATTAATCAAATTGCAACATTTCAAATTATTTTCTCACACATCAACTTTTGTACAGCATCAAAATGACCCACTGCTGTCTCTCGCTCCGCCAGGTGAAGAACGCCATGTTAGCCGGAGCGAAGGGGATCATCATGTTCTCAGACCCAGCAGATTACTGCGCTGCTGGAGTCCAGGTACAATATTCTCAATGCCTTTTGCATTTTTGTGAATTTTGTGTGCAACAGCCATTGTTGATGCAGCAGAGGTTGACAGAATGCAATCACTTCTAACTCTGAGTGTGTGCATGTGTATGTGTGTGTGTGTGTGTGCCTGCACAGCCCTACCCTGACGGCTGGAACCTGCCCGGTGGAGGAGCTCAGAGAGGAAATGTCCTCAACCTGAATGGAGCAGGAGACCCACTCACACCAGGCTACCCCGCCAAAGGTGTGTGTGTCTGTGTGTGCTTGTTCGTGTGTTAGAGCCTGTGTGAGTTTGTTCATATGTGTGTGTGAGTTCATGTAACACAGTGCTGTCTCCTCACTCGCAGAATACACCTACAGATTCATCCCCAAGGATGGAGTGGGACTTCCCAAGATTCCTGTGCATCCAATCGGCTACCATGATGCAATTCACCTGCTAAAGTAAACTTTTCTTTCTTCTTTTCTTTTCCCCGCCTGCTGATGTGGTTTTGTTTCCTATAGTAAATGCAATCATTCAGAGAAGGGCTATTTTAGCAATGTCAGCATGCCAACGATTAGGTCACGTTAAGCTTAGTCTAACTTGTTAATGTATTTGTAAAATTTGGTGCCGATCCATCCAGTTCATGGCTAAAACTGTTTAATTTGTGCCTTGAATTTAGGGCAAGAAGCTACATTATTTTCGCTGCCCCTCAATGAAATGAGCCATTAATTAATTCATTATTGACAGAATATATGAATTATTTACCATTCAACAGGAACATGGGAGGGCAGATTCCACCCAACAACTGGAAAGGAGCTCTGAACGTCTCCTACAGGCTTGGTCCAGGCTTCAAGGATGAGTTCAAGAGCCAGTAAGAGCTGACGCTGAGCTTGTTTCTTTGTCCAGTGATCACTTGTGCCCACTTCACTCCATGATAACGGGATTTTGAATTGTCTCTCCCCTTTTTGTTGCTCATTTTCTCTTGCTCAGCTTTAATGACCCAGTGGCAAGTAGCCAACTGAAGCACAATGGACGCCTTTGTAGCTCTTGTGTGTGAGAGACATACATAAACATCCACACACATACAAGCTACTACAGGCTTAATGAGCAGATAGTATGGATCTGTATGCAACCACAGCAATTAGGTACCTTTCTGCTTTTGAACAACAGCAACAACCCCACATATACTGACATTTGACAGGGTGAGGGTGTCTCTTTTTCTGGCCTGCATTATAAAACACCATTTTGTCAATGTTTTAACTTTTTCCTGTTTTCTTTTCCCAAATTTTCTTTCTGTGTATCACCCCTTCTTTAATCTGTCTGTCTCAGGAAGGTGCGTATGAACATCCACACTGACAACCAGGTGACCAGGATCTACAACGTCATTGGCAGAATTAGAGGAGCTCTGGAGCCAGGTACAGGCCAACGTGATCTAATCCTTCATTAAAGCTTTCAGCAGCATTTTACGCACAACCAACACATGCAAGCAACATTAGTAATGTTATTATGAAGACTAATGTTGATGTAAACATAATAACAGGTTAGGATAGGAGAACAAAATCATTTAAATGCGTTTTGGCAAGAAATTTTCAGAAAAAACAGAACTTTAGTGGCATTACTGTTTTTACTGCAGCAGTTTTGATCAAAATTGCTATGTTTGTGTGTGTGTGTGTGTGTGTGTGTGCAGACAGGTACGTGATTCTGGGAGGGCACCGGGATGCCTGGGTGTTTGGAGGAATTGATCCCATGTCCGGTGCTGCAGTCGTCCATGAAACCGTCAGAAGCGCTGGCAGGCTGCTCAGGAAAGGTACGTCTCTGCAAGTGAGTGAGCGAGTGAATAATGGTGTCAATAGTCAGTACTCAGTGTGTGTGTGTGTGTGTGTGTGTAGGCTGGAGGCCTAGGAGGACTATAATATTTGCCAGCTGGGATGCAGAGGAGTTTGGACTGCTGGGATCCACTGAATGGGCAGAGGTACACATACACCCACTCATATCTACACCAAAGTCTGAACCTTCAAATGTCCGTTTGAAGTGGAAAACTGGACAACACGTCCTCACGCAAAAGTCCTGACCCTGTTGGTTAAAAACCCATCTCGACAGGATAATGCCAAGCTGCTGCAGGAGAGGGCTGTGGCTTACATCAATGCAGACTCTGCCATTGAGGGTGAGTGTGTTTGTTCATCATTCTCGGTAGATTTAAGACAACGTTGAGGGTGAATTATGTTTGATGTGGCTTGTGTGTGGTGAATGTGTCTATTTGGATTCCAGGCATGTACACGCTGAGGGTTGACTGCACTCCGTCTCTACACACTTTGGTGTACGACCTCACCAAGCAGGTGAGAAGATATACTCACACAAAAGGAATGGAAGGCCGGAACCTAATTTTAGAAGATTTTATTTGTCTTTCATGCTCACTCTTGTGCTTCATTCATGTCATTCCCTCCCTGTCTTTCTTTCTGTCATGTCTCTCTCTTTCCTTTTAATGTTTGCATGTAGATAACCAGTCCAGAGGAGGGAGAGGAGGGAGTTTCTCTGTACGAGAGCTGGCATAAGAGGGACAACTGGACAAATGACCGTGATGCACCCAGGTACAGTGTAGACAAACTAGAAACAAAGCCACACAAACAATAAAATACACAAGCTTCAAAACTTCAGCAGCCACGGGAGAAATGCAACCAGGTCACAGCTGAAGATTACTAATTCTTCAATGCTGCAGTTTGGGCACACTTTGCACGATGAATATAGACTATTAAAAACCCTTAACTCTAAATCTTTTGTCTCTGTGTGGCCGTGTGTGTTGGGTTTAAAACAAGCCTTGAATGGAAACTGTACTGATCAGTCTTAGCTAGTCAGTTAAAGAAGCCACTGAACCTGCGTGTCCTCCCCTCTTGTGTACTGTAGGATCAGTAAACTCGGGTCAGGCAGCGATTTTGAGGCCTATTTTATCCGTTTGGGAATTGCTTCAGGCAGAGCCAGATACACCAAGAACAAGGTGAGAACCGTTGCACTGACAGCAGAATCTGCAGAAGCATCATTTATTGTTACTCATGTTCAAATATTACTATCTGAGCTTAATTATCTTTGTGTGTGTGCCTGTTTGTGCAGTGAGCGTACAATGCAGGGAGGAATTCTTTTGACTTGAATATATTCAGTGACTCATACAGTACAATAAGTGGGATTTTTATGCTTCATGCTGTCTTGTGTACAGCTTCAGTGTGATATCTGCATTGCTGTGTCTTTATTCCTGTCATCATTGTGATCCTGAATCATTGTCTCTTTTGTATGCTGCAGTGTGGAACAAATTTTGGATTTAAACAAGCTGCTTGTCTAATCAAGGTTATTTCATTGCTCGTTACCCTGCATAATCTCAAGCTTCTGTCTTAACTTAAGGGTTGAGTTAAGGTGAGAGCATAGTTAAGTAGAATGTGAGCAAAGTATCTGTATGATAAAGGTCACTGTGGGCCTCCAAGGACTCTGACTTCGTGTGTGTGTGTGTGCATTCAGAGAACAGAGCGGTACAGCAGCTATCCAGTCTATCACAGTGTGTATGAGACCTTCGAGATAGTAGAGAAGTTTTACGACCCTTCCTTCAAGAGGCTTCATGCAGTGGCCCAGGTGAGAGGGGGCCTTATCTACCTACTGGCTGACTCCCAGCTCCTCCCGCTTGATGTCAACCAGTATGCAGACTCGCTGAGGAAATATGCACAGAGCATCGCACAGCTGGCACAGAAGCACCCAGAGGAGATGGAGGCGTATGGGGTGTCGTTTGGTGAGTTGATTTTGGTCACGGTGGGTTCCATGTGGTGCCGACCAGCAGACGTTTCCAAGAATGTCTTTTTTCCCTCTATTTTCAGATTCTTTGTTTTCTGCTGTGGAGAACTTTACAGTTGCAGCCAGGGGCTTCCATGAGCGCCTGCAGACTCTCAACAGAGCAGAGTAAGATTGTGTTTAACATTTCAAACATTTCAGCAAATGCTGAAACATGTTGGTGTGAATGCTCTAGTAGGAGTCATTCCTATGTTCCCACGATCCTATATTCTCGGGGTCCTATGTTCCACGGATTTACACAGCACATAATGGGAATAAAACAAAGGGCCTGACATTCCCAGGGTCCTATGTTTCCCAACTCTAAGGTTTGGGTTTGGCTTATGTGACCCAAACACAATAGCAGGGTTAATGTGTGCATGCAGAATATTTAACTGGGGAACATACGTAGGAGGATGGGAACATAAATACGCTCCTCTCTAGTTTATTATGCTTTCAAATGTGCACTCAGTGGCTTTATTGGGTTCACCTGTACAATCTAATGCACTCCAGTTCTGACAGAAATTATTGTTCATTTTTTGTTGACATGGTCAGAAACATGTAAATTCCTTCATTCTTATGTTTATTACTGAGGACATCGTTAAAGCTGGTGTTGTGCTGGACTACGAGAGGTGTTTCTAATTATTTGTCCTCCCTACTTACAGACATGAGTGGGGAGGAGTGTTAGGAAAGCCTCTGAAGATTTTTTTTCATGTTTTATTTATTTATTATTGGTTAATTTAACAGGGGGAGTGCACATTGAGATTTTGCAGGTGTACCTAACAAAGTGGCCACTCTGTGTATGTTCAGTCTGGTCAAGTGTGTGCGAAAGTGTGTGTCACGTTTGTGTGCATCAGTCCTCTGCAGGTACGTGTCGTGAATGATCAGCTCATGTATCTGGAGAGAGCCTTCATAGACCCCCTGGGCTTACCTGGCAGACCCTTCTACAGGTTAGTCACACAGACACACACACACACACACATGCATGTAACGCAATTTTCATTTGAATTACATGCTTTTGCAGGAGTGTCATCAATCAGTCAAACACTTGAGCACAATGAGCACTAAACAGCACTGTATTTGACCTGAAGATGAAAAAAGACTCAGAGTTCACTGAGATGATAAAAGTCTGAAAAATAACTGGAATTTTGCCTTTTCACAATAGCCCTTTTAACGTCATTGAAGGAAAAGCGTGCATTACTGATAACATTAATAATGGCTTCGTTGTAGTGCATCAGTAAACCACGACCGTGTGACAGTGGGCCAATATGTGCAATGCCAGGACCTTGAAACTGAAGCAGCTAAATGGAATTCAGCCATCCTTAATTTTATTATTTAGGCTACATGTGTGCTTTTCCTACTGTCAGAGCATTTCAATGGGCTCCACAGATTGTTCAGGCCAGCTTATTTATAATACAAAGATATAACATCTATATTACCTCCAGTGCATTCCATAATATAACACCGTCCCTCCTCTCTGTTTCAGGCATGTGATTTTTGCTCCCAGCAGCCATAATAAATATGCAGGAGAGTCTTTTCCTGGGATCTACGATGCATTGTTTGACATCAAGAACTCGGCTGACCCAGAAAAGTCCTGGGAGGAAGTCAAGCGTCAAATCAGCATCGCAGCATTCACTGTTCATGCTGCCGCCATGACGCTAACACCACCCGCATGAAGCAAGCTCTAAAGCCATGCCATGGCGCTATCTATTGACAATTACAACAGCAGAAGGTGAAGGGAGGAAATACACCACCTGCAGCATGGACAGAAATGTACCATCCCTGTTTTCAGAGCCAGCCACGTTTCAGGAAGGTCCAGAGCTCAGTATTACAGTGACTCTCCAAACCACACCTCTGGAAGCTAGAGAACTGGCTCTTTGCTCTTCTGTGGTTTGATGTGTGTTCTGTTATTTTGTGTCAGTAAAGAAATAATGTTTTTAATGCTTTCTTGTTGTTTGATTTTGTACTAATATTCTCTGTCCACAAGGGAGCCAAATAAAATCAATCCACCTGGAAACAACTGATATCTCGTCCATGCAAGATGACAGATACGGCACTTTTTCCAAGCTATGTTTACATTTATGTTTATATATTTAATAAATTACTTTACGTAGTTTCCTTAAAGGTACAGTTATGTGCCACATAAGTGGCAAGTGGCAGGGAATGAAGCTGAACAGTTATGAAAATGAACGGACAACTTTTCATTGTAGGTTCTGTCTTATATCTCAGCAGATTTTCTATAAAGATTGTGTGGTGTTCTAGAAACTACAGGAGTCATTTCACTATTCCTTTTAACATTCATTTTCATTCAATATTGGTGTTCTGGGATGCTGATTTTTGCACTTTTCATTGCACTTGTACTCCCTTTGATATAATAATAACCACCTCATCGACTTCACCTTTTTTTGTAAATATCTGCTTATTCAGAATTTGATGCAGCATCATGTTTCAAACAAAGTTGGGACAGGAGGAACAAAAGACTGGGAAAGCTGTGGAACGCTCCAAAAACACCTGTTTGGATCATTCCACAGGTAAACAGGTTGATTGGTAACAGGTGATAGTATCATGATTGGGTATGTAAAGGAGCATCCTGGAAAGGCTCAGTGGTTCACAAGTGAGGATGGAGCAAGGTTCAACACTTTGTGAACACATGACTGTTTAAAAGATATTACTAGAGGGACACTTCATAAAACCGCTGTCAGTAAACACAGTTTCTTTGCAAGTGATTGTATTCTGTTTTTATTTATGTTTCACACAGTCCCAACTTATTGGAATCTGGGTTGTAAGTAATGAATGCAGGCACATGTTCATTATCATTCGTCCAACTTAACCTTGTCCTCTTCTTATTTTTGTTGATACATGTTTAGTAATAATAGTGTCAACGTCATGACCACCCAAAAGAAATCCAGAGTTGAGGATGACATGACTCCAAACCAACACGAGATGTACCAAGGAAATTACTGAGACCAATTTCAAACGCTGTTGTTTGTAAAAGTGCAGGACGACAATATGTGACAAGAATTAAACTGAGAGAATTTAGGAAGCACCAGTCCATGAAACTTGGATATATATCATCCGTTTTCACCTTATCAGTGGTATTTACCTGATATATTTGTTCAATATAATACAATCACTTTCTCAAACACACAAAGCCTTAAATGTCCCTTTTTTCAGAGAAGACAAAAGTCTTCAGTGTCATCTTTTCACAGAGAAAAACACAATTTCACTGCTGGAATTCACCCTGTAGTCACTCTTATTAGCCTACTTATGTGTCATGTGGTAGCATGTAAACAAGGAGACAAACAAATATACACACAGATGCTGAAAGACTTGCTGCAAAAAAAACGTAGACAGAAGAGCCAATTTCTAAATTCAGCAAGCATGTACACATACACAAAGTGACACACAGACACATACGTACACAATACAATAAAATCCACATTCGCAATAAAAAATGACGGCTGGATGAAGGAAAATCTTCAATAGTGCTCATTGTAAGACACGACAGACATGATGTGGTGCTGGATAGAGTCCACTACTACTAACTAGTAGAATGCACAGAACGACATTCACTGTAATTGGTATGGTACAGCAGCAACACTACTGACACAGACTCAAAAAATAATTTGTATCAAATTTCATGTTATCAAAGGCAATATCACACAGACTTGACGTCACGTTGAGTTCAGTTTAGGGTTTTCGGTGTTTTGAGCATCACACTCCGATCACTCGTTCTATCGCAGAGATCCATCGAATCCGTATAAAGTAAGTTTTATTGATGCACTCCAAGCCCGACTCACTCATCTTCCTGGGTCATTTCTCTAAGGCACTCTTTCAAGTTTTCCACCCGGTCACTATTGTTCTCTTGAGCATTCTGTATCGTCTGCTCCAGCAGCCGCTGCACCTCGTCCAGTCCGCTCACCTTCGGCGTGTTGTGGCGGTAGAGATACCCGCTCAGCTGATTGTCGTGGCAGTCCGGGGAAAGAAGGCCGCACAGAAAGCGCAGGAACATGTCGTAATGACCCAGCGGGGAGCTGAGGGTTCGCTCCACGGCACACTGGACCACGCCTGCTACTGATTTGGCCTGATCCTTGGGTGTGAAGATCTTGGGCATGTGCAATACCCCGGACTCCAGAACGTTCTTAGACTCCGAGCGGAACATCATGAAGACGTACAGAGCGGCCATGAACTCCTGGAGGAGAGAAGACACAGGGTGGTTTCTAGATGACTCCTCTGGTGTATCCTGGTGGTCAGGGAGGCTAAGAACACGTCTCACCTTTTTTTTGTTATTAAAAGCCAGTTAAACATAAAAATATATATTTTTTAAGTTCTAATCCTGAGTCCCTGTGCTAATTGTTCTGTTATCTCTTGGCATATATCAAATATATGTCACACATCATTTTTGGAGTATTTTCACATCAAAATGCCTCTCTTTTGGCCTTTTGTTAGGTTAAAATATTTCTGATTACATGTCTTGGTGTAAAAATACCTTAATCAAATCAAATCTGATGTGGAGCAACTAGCTTAACCTGCCTATTAAATAAAACACTCTTGACGTCATGGTTCATCGTTGTGTGTTTGGATCTCAGGTGACAAAAACTTGGACTTCACGACCAAAAAGTCTGTTTGAGGCTCATTTTTCCCTCATTCCTCTCCTCCTGATCCAACCACATGGGTGAGGGAGGTGTAGATGGAGGCTCTGTACTGCTCCATATTCACCAAGTCACACTCAATTCTAAGCCGTCCAATTAAATCTGAAGATTTTAATGAAGTTCCTCACAAAACTACTCTGGCCACATGTTGTGTTTCACTCAGGAATGAATACATCACATTAGCTAAACTAAAGATGCTCTAGCTTCCATTTCACTGTGACTTTAAGAGTGGCAGCACCTGTTTTGTGCAGCAAACCTTTGAGCACTTCAGTTTCAAAGTCAGCTTATGTCAGAGGAGGTGGGATTTTTACATGTGCTTAGAAGTCAAACATTTTGTTAAAAATAAAAGCCCAATAAAACCCCAAATTACACAAACAAGAAAAGAAACAAATAGACGATACCCAGCACCTCACATCCGCCCTCATTTCAAAGATTTCACCAACATCCAAGTGAGGTGTCAGTGTATGTATGCTGTGCTTTAAGTTCTAACACCAAATCTCTGTATGTTGCATATTTGACCATGACTGGATCCAAAATCAGGTGTGATGATACAAAATTATGCTCATAACTAGACGAGTTCAACTCACAACTTAGGGTGAGCACAGAGAAACATTCAGCAGATGCATGTGAAAACAGCCTTCTAGTGTCAAACTCTGCGAGATGGAAAGAGTTTTACCTGGAAGGTCAAATGTATAAAGCAGAATGTCCTCCTCCCGGTTGAGGCTGTGGGGGGGAGCTCAGTACACATGCCGGACAGCGCTGCTACCTCCATCAACTTCAGACCGCACTCCTTCACGTCCTCTTCAAAGAACACGCTGGTATTCCTCTCCAGCATCTTAAAGGCCATCTTCCCCATCTTTGTCAGCAGGTGCTTGTCGTCATTGGACCATTTCTGAGTGGAGAGAGGATGTTGAAATGACAGATACTGCCGTTGAAGTGAAGCTATTCATTTTTTTGAACATTCATGTCATGATATGACTTAAACACATAAAAGACAAAAAAGCCACAGACAAACAGACAGTACCAGGTCGTTTTCTCCCTTTCCATAGTAGAATTGCAGCCTGCGGTTGGTCTGGACAATCAAAATGTTGACGTAAATTGGTGTCAGCCTGGGGGGGTGCACCCCATAGCCCCGATAACGGAAGCGGCGCTCGAACACTGTGGCCACAATCCAGCAGACAAAGGGTTGGCAGGCGAGTATACTGAGCGTCGGTAGGCGCTTGTAATGGGCCACGATCTTTGCTGCTAACTCGGCGTCGCCAAAGCGTTTGGTCAGGTAGGCGTCTTTCATCTCATCACTGGAGAAAAGAGGGGAAAAACAGATTAAACTGGACTGAAACTGAAATTTCTCATTAATCAGTAAATACAAAAACTAAAAAGGAGACCGACATACGCATGCAATCAGACAAGACAGACATCTACACACACACCTGAAGCCCTGTATTTCTGTGACAGCGTCTATGAACTGAGATGGTATTTGCGAGACAGCCGCCCGTCTCCCCAGGATCCAAACACGGGCACCACGAAGCACAGTCCCTCGGATGATATTTACAATCAGATCATCAGGATGTGCTTGGGTGTAATTGTCATTTATTACTGGAGCATTCTGGATAGAAAAAACAGAAAACCATGAGAAAGTTTCCATTTTGCACTTGAAAAACATGCCAGCACTGTCCTAATTACTGGATATTTTTAAAAATGTTGCTGGGAAAACATCAAAACATCCCTCTTTCTATGAGTTACAATTCAGTATCCATCATTATGGTGTGTTCAGTGTTTGTTCAGATTCTAGATATGTTTTACAGTTAGAAATGTGAAGGGGGCGCAGGTGTGTGTGTGCAGACTTGATACCTCCCAGTCCAGAGGAGCTTGGTAGCAATCAAATGAGTCCATTATGATGAGAAATTTACAGTCCTCCTGCTCCAGGTATTTCATGTCTTTGCACTCCGGATGATAATACTCTATCACTTCCATGATGGACATCTTCTGTGAAGGAAAGGGGCTTTTGTTTCGCAGAGACCAGAAAGTCCGGAATGAAAGTTTGATGACAAACTGCAGATCCTGAGCAAAGGTGGACAGACAAAATGTGTCAGTCACAGAAAATTCAAGACACAACAATTCATGAGACAGAGCCATTTGCATGTTTCATCTATGACTTTTTACGTCAAATTTACAGTTTAAATATTAGCACAATAGAAGAAATGAAAATCTATTTACCAGTAAATTAATTTACACTTTCTCTTGTACTTTGCTGTGTAGGCCAGTCCACAGTAGATATAAGATATAAGACGTTGAAACAAATGTAATATATTTGTCAGGGAGTGGGGACTTAGGGGAACTATGAAGGAAACTATGGGTGGAACCCAGATGCAGACACAACAGGGAACATAGACTAACACGCAACACCGGGAACGAACACACATGTACACAAGACACAATGGAGCTGGGGACAAGACTAAGGCAACACAAGAAACTCACTAACACACAAGGCAAGACTATGGACAATACAATAAAAGGGAAAACTCAATCAGGACAAGAACACAGACAAACCAAGGAATACGCTAGATTCAAATTAAATAAATTTATTAACACAAAGCTAATTCAACAAAACCCAAATCTCTGGGAAAACACAAGAACTAACTTGGAACAAGACAACTTAGGACACTGACGAGACTAGCAACTGATGTTAACATAAAGCATGGCACGACTAAGACAATGCAAGAGACACACATACATGAAACATGGCACAACGACAACACTACGGTTACAAAACTAGCAAACCAAAAACGCTCCTGAAGGAGGAAAACTCAAAGGGCTATGAAACGGAGGAATAGGAATCTAAATAACAAGAGATCAAACAGAAAATCGCTCTTAAACGAGGAGAATAAATCGGCTACGCTATAACTATGACAAGAAAACCGAAACCAAATTATAACGTTACAAACAAATATCACTATGGAAGGAACAGGGCATGGAACATAAACTAATGAGAGAAACGCAGACAACACTAAAGACAGGGACCCTACATAAATCAAGACAAGATCAAAGACAAGAACAAGGCAAAAAACTTATTAGAACTGTGGACAATAAAAGACAAAGATGATACAAGGAACAACTCAGACCTGAACAGAAACACGGGCATCAACAAAGGAAACGCAACAAGAAACACTTACATGAAACATGACAAACACTTACTAAGGGACTATGGCTTGAACTATGACTGTGAGAACGTAGACAGCAAGGTTACACAGACAACACTAAAGAAACATGCATACTCAGACTATAAGAACAACAAGAGACAATGACAAAACTAGAACCAAACTTACATGGAACACGATGCGGACATGACAAGGAATCACACGACAAACACTTACTATGGGTGCTAAAGCAAGGGCAATAACTGCGGCAAGGGGACAAGGTAAGGTAACGCTCACGACGACCCGACAAGGACAAAGGGAAGACACAGACTTAAATACACTAGGGAGGAACACTAATGACACACAGGTGAAACACATCAGACAATCACACAGGAGGGAAAACACAGGAAGTAAAGTAACACAAAGACACATGACATGAACCTTCAAAATAAAACAGGAAGTAACCAAAACCAGGCAAAGACAAGACACAATGGGAAACTTAACAAAAATACCAAGACAGGGCAAGGGTAGAGAAATAAGACAATACAGAACTCTAACATAAAACATGGCATGACTATGAGGACAATATGGATAACACAGACTTGAACAGAGAAACGAACATGAACAAAGAAGACACTACAATGAACACTTACAAACTGAATGAGGCAAAATCAACAAGAGAACACTTAACAAAAACCGGCGTGCAAGGCACGGGTCATGACAATATTCATATGTTCCCCAGTGTTTTCAATGTATCAAGCATGTCCCTAATTAATCCAGGTTTTCATATCAGTCTCAGTTCGATCAATTGGAGCTTTTAGCTCCCACTGTTATTTCATTTGCTGCTGCTCCAGCTCTGTAATTCAACTTTAAATCAGCATGAATCAGTTTTGGCCAGTTGAAATTAACAATGTAACATCAAGGTAAACATCACACACACTATTGCCACATTACAGCCCTACAAAGTTAATGTATTCCTAATAGTTTCCTATTTACACATCCAGCAGACTCTGAGTAACTTTATTATTTGTTTGGAGTACCTCATCTTGTGATCTGATGAATTTAATCCCCATATTAAGTCTCCTCTTTAGCTCTGTTTTGGTCACCTGCTCCTCAGAAATACACAGTATCTGGCTGTTTGTATTGCTAGATGCTCCGCTATGCTCACCAGCTAGTCGCTACCTTCGTTTGCTGTTTGACACTGGGCAAGAAGTGTATTTGCAATTTATAACTAAAATTTGTGATTTGTAATTGTAATGTCAATCGTTTTTTGTTGAATCACCTTATTGGCGCGTAGTTCTGCCCAATCCAGGCAGAATTTCCCCACAGAGACAGTCATGCCAATTCCTGGAATCCCAGTGGTCAGCACCGTCCTCACCGGTTGGCCATCGTCCTTCTGTAGTCGGAACAGACTGTTGATGCCAACGAAGGTGTCGGCACTGGGGACCTGGAGAGGTGACGGGGGGTGGGGTCGGAGCTCATGGGAGGGGTGAACTCCTCCATAACCACAAGTGGAAATCTGGGGCTCAACGTAGACGGTATCTAGAAGATTCTGCTTCCCGGCTCGAACGACCCCCTCGCGGATGACTTGGTGTTTTCTGATCAAATGCTGCGTCAGGTGAAAACGGATCAACGCTGGTGGAGAAAGAAGAGGAAAGTAAGAAACCCATTTATGGTAGTCTCATGCTTCTGCACACACTGTCACCAGAAAAGACACACCATGATGCATCAATCAATGCATCCACATCCATCAGAGTAAAACATACATCTAGTGTGCCTTGCCCACGATCAGTGAGTTTCAGGGTTTTTAGAATATCAAGTAAACCTGAACCTGATTCCTTTACAATTGCCAATGCAGCCATAGTTCTCGACTGGGAAAGAGGCAAAAAATATATGGTAGGTACTTTGCGGTGGAATTTTTACTTTGGAAATTACACACATAGCAGATTTGCACAGGATTAAGATCACAGATGGCCCCCAAAATGATTACAAAGTACTAGAAGTCCCCAGGTAATTGTATTGGTACTTGCTGCTGTGAAAACAGGGCTTTAGTGACCATTAGACCCGTTACACACCTATCATCAAAGCAGTCAATGCTCGAAACAATGTGGATGGCAAAATGTAAGTCATGTAAAAAAATGCAGCCACAGCATTCAGAGTTAATTAACATACCTCAGAACAATCAAATTTCTATTCAGCCAGTGTCGGGATAAAACCAGCGTTCACTTGCCTCTCTTGCACTGATTCTGTAGTTTGTCTGCCTCTGGTTTCTTGTTGATACTTTCTAGGGTACTTATTGTATGGAACAAGGAACGGTCCTGGCCTGCAAAACAGAATTTCAATACAAACATTTTCAATACAGAATAAAGATAGTCAGCAAAGGCTAAATTTGTTTCTCTAAATGTTGAGCTCTATTAACACGGTGTGTACCATACGTAGCAAAGCTTCCTTACCAAGGATCTCCAGGATCCTGTCCACAAAATCAAGAATGTCTCCCTCCATCACCTGTTGCAGGGTCATGCTTTGTTCCCACTGGTAAAACCTCATCTTAAATTTGAATAGCTCTTCCTTGGTGAGGCCTGTCACAGTATCCTGGATACTCTGCAAACAGAGGAAGTATAAAACACAAGTTAACATGTTTACCTGCAGAAATGATGCTGGCACCATTTGGGCAATATTAACATTTAACAATTACATTTTTATTATTCATTAACAAACTTGAGAAAATTAGCAAAACAATGCATAGTCATGCGTCAACTTTTAAAGAGTTTCCTTTGTTACATAATAAATGGAGAATGTGAAGTTTGTTTTAAAAATAGAGTTAAACATACGTTTGAAAATGGACAGTTACTGGGATGTATGACAATCACATTATTATATATGTTAAAAATGCATCATCAGGTCACACAAAGTCCAGAGACCAAAACAACCTTGAATATGTGAGGCAGGTCCTGTTCTGGGTGCAGTCTGCCTGGCTGGCTGTTCTCATCAGTCTGCATTATGTCATCTGGTTCAACTGGCTCTGGTGGTTCTGGGGAATGAGTTACCAAAAGTTCATCCAAATCCTCCTCAGTGTCTTCTGACAAATCCCCCGGATCAGACAACCTGAGAGACAACAGGAACCCCGGAGCGAAGGTAAGGAAGTGTACTGCAAAGATTTTGACTCATGTCAAAGACAGCCATGTCAAAAATGGCATACAACATATAGGCTAAAATCTTTTTCCAAACCTATTTTTAGATACTTTGTAAACATGGTAAACGCTTGTATAAACAAATAGACCATATTTAATATATCTATACTCTGTTAAGTCGCATCCTTTCATTATTTTTCAGACATGTACTCATATATTTTTGTGTCAAATCTATGCAAGCATCAAATTTTTGAACAATGGTTAGATTTCCATGGATATTAACAGCTATATTAACAACATATGTTATAAATATTAATTAAAATATGTGCATCAACAAAAAAGCATAAAGAAAACAAAGTTATTGCTTTGCCTCTCATTGACCAGATTTATAACAGACAATTGTGTGAGTGTGAGTGTGTGTGTGTGTGTGTGTGTGTGTGTGTGTGTGCGTGAGCATCGCCCACCAGGTGTCAATGACGGCAGCCCCGGGTGGTTTGGTCTGCTCTGTGGTCATGGTGTAGAGGGTCTCTGGAGACTCTGAGCGAACCATCTGCAACCTGGCAAAGAATTAAGGACGACATCCACCTGGTAAGACCCGGTAACCTCCTCCTTAGCAGTTTCTATGTCACTGAAAGCAACTTTGAACTTTAAAATATAACACAATGGACCATTCCCACCATTCGAATTTACTAAAAAAATTATTAAGGTAGAATATTGCCATTAACAAGTTGATCCTCCCCTGAACATGATGCCTGATTCCCAAAAACATCAGCATTGAAAGCTGTTGATCATGAAGCTGCCTGGCATTATACTTCTGCGCCTCCCAGCAGGAATGTGAAGCTTTATGCCATCTGTAGTAAAATACCCAAAACACACACACTTTGTGAAAATGATTCATTGTCAAACCAAGACACATTACCCTGTCCCCCCACAGGCAGTCGAGTCAGGTAGTACTACGGGAAACAGTGAAGCACAGGCCTCTGCAACCTCTTCATTCCACTCCTGCTCCTTCTCCTCTTCCTCCATCACATCACTGTCACTCTTCATTGACCCATAGCTGGAGGGAGGCCTCTTCCACTTCTTCTTCTTCTCCTCCTCATCCTTGTCCTCACTCCTCTGCCTTAAGATGCTGAGGACAAGATGGTGTTAATTTTAATGAGTCCAACAGGTAATGAATAAGAAATGACATTTCACTGAATACATGTCAAAGAACAGAGATGGACAATCTGATCAATCAAGCAGATAATCAAACACTGACAGGTTTGACAAGATGTTCAACTTCTGGCCCAAAAGAGACCGCTAAACTAACTCTATGAGATAAGTGAGTACAAATATTTAAATTTACCTCCATAAGTGATGAGTAAACAACAGAGCTAACTACTGCAAAGCTGGTAAATTTAGAAACAACTAAATTAATAAATTATGGATAATTTAGTTAATGTGAATAATCTTAAGCGACGAAACGTAAGTTTAATCGTCCAAACTGAGTAACAGAAAGATGGCAGCTGCCAAAAAGCTGTGTGACAACACCCACCTTTCAACTTCAGTGTCCGGGTCCATGTCTGTGGTGGGAGCAGACTACAGCACAGCTGTACAGTGGACTTAAGTCTCACTTATCGCAATATATTCACACCCAAAACCATGAATCCACCGTCCACACGTTACTGTAACACACAGGCTGTCCCTCTCCGCCGTTACTGTTATGCTAACATTATTACTTAAAGCAACATGGTGGGCTTACGAATATACAGACGCGTTAGGAATTAATGCTTCCCAATAAATAATTTACACGAACACTACAAACTATAACCTGTACTGTCATCTCACCAGGAAAGCATTCTAAGTTCTTTGCTGTGCGTTTTCAGCCTAACTTTCGGTTTCGAGTCGGTTTGTGTCCGGTCGAAAGTAACAGCACGACTTCCGGGTAATATCCTTCAGAATAAAAGCACGATCTCCAAAAAACGTTAACGCAAAAGTTCTACATGAAAAAACACTACACTCACAATCAGTCATTGTCGAAATTGTCCATTGTAAAAATATTCGTTAATGCTCCAGCTGGCCTGAACTTTAACCGCTTGTCATTTAATATGTAGTTTACCAAGCAAAAAAAAAAAAAAAAAAAACTTCAGGGGTCAGTTCTCAAAGTCAGCCAAATTTTATAGAGTAAATTATTCTAATGACTTCGTCTTCTCACAATAATGTCACCATTGGCAAATGTTTAAAGTTACATTATGCCATCAGGCCTATTTTAAAAGTCTGGTGTGTGTGTGTGTTTCCTATATAAATGACATCATGAGCAAACAGGTTAGGCCAGGATTATATAGACATATTTTGTGCATTAATTGTTCATAGAATATATACTACACCCTCACTGACTAATTGTTTAAACCAAGAATCAGTCGTCTGTGTTTTTGCTTCTGATATGTATGGTGATGAAACGGAAATGACTATAAAAACAAACAAGGGAAAGTCTGCTTTTATTCTGAAGGTTTGAGGCACACACCGGAAGTGTACCAGTTGCGCTTGAAGTCAGGAACCCGGGTGTTCCATTCATACGCCGAAAGACCATGGATTTGTATGTTTTTGGACAACCCAACTGAATAATAATTTCTAGTAGATCTGGGGATCTTCATACCACTGAGCATTTTTCTGTCAAGCTTTATCATCAGGCTTCAGAAATCTTTGTTAATGGAGGTTAACGCACCTTATTAACATGTAATATGCTTAAATTATGATGGCTCATTCTAACAAGTATGCAAAAGGACCAAACACAAATCAATAAGATGACGGGATGAGCAACCTCATCTGAAAACACTTTTATCATATTTACAATTGATCCTCAGAAAACTGTCAGAATTAATCAATTGCATGATCACATTTAAACACAACGACATTGCCTTGAGTTGAGTCTTTCAGACAGCCCAAAGTGGCCATTCTTAACCAACAGTAACATACATCTTTCATTTATAGAGATAGTTGTGGAAAGGCACAGTCTGGGGAGGAGGTGCTGTTAAAATCCATGTCAGTATCAGTGGTGTTTACTGAATATTCTGATGTCCTGGGAGATACGTCATAAAATCTGACCCTGTCCTTGTACATAAGGTGAAACTATCTCCTAAGAATATCTGGACCATCCATGAGCTGCATTCAGGGTCACTCACAGACTGAGAACTAGTAAGGACTCAACGATGAGGCATTCCCACAATTTGTCATTTGAACCTTTTTATTAAAAAAAAATTTAATATAATACAAAGAAAAGAAAAAGAAAGGTTTATTCATAAGAGACTGTAAAAAGTTGAAGGAAAACAATACATTTTAATTACATTTGTGAGGAAAAAGAAATTATGATCAAGTAGACTCCAAAGTAACTCCAATTTCATCACATCTTCATCCTGCTCGTCTGTGGGATAAAGAAAAGAAAAAAAAAATCTGATTAAACCGATGCTCACAAAACTTTGCAATACAATAATGTGACATTTAGTAAAAGCTGAAGACCATTGCTGCCAGTGACACGCAGACATGTAAAATAAACACACTGTGAGTCAGTATGGCTTAACATGGGAACCAACAACCAGCCAGTATGAACAAACAAACCCTGTTAACTAAATTAAAATAGCTTTTTACTAAACAATATTGACTTCCACCAATATTGCCTTCCTTTATAGAGACCCGTGTCCGAAAACAGTTTTCAGAATCAGCAGTTATTGATGTGCAAATACCTGTTTTTGAAAATGAATTAAATTGTGAAGATACTGTATCAGTCAGCAAGTACCATGTATCAATTACATAAATCTGTTTCTGTCTGTAAATGAGTATGTATAAGAGTTTTGGATCAACAGCAGTGCTGTTCTCATGAGTGGATCCTTGTATGGTTTTTGTATGTTGTTCTACCAGGACACACACACAGTTCAAGAATGGAGGTGACATGATGTACATGACTGCTGGATGGCAATGTGCAACAAGTGAATGACCCAACAGAATTGTAAACAGTGCAGACATTTACATCTCTTGTGTTGGTCTCTGCCAACACATTGTGAAGGCTTTTGTGGCATCTAATGGTAAGGTTGCAAATTGCAACCAACTGAATACCCTTCGCCTCACCCTCACCCATGGTGGCTGCTAAAAATGCGAAAGGTGCGCTCTAAAGCCAGTGAATGGTTTGTCTATTCTGGATTACTGTAGAAACATGGCGGTGTGACATGGCAAACTCTATGGAAGAGGACCAGCTCCCTCTGTGATATAAAGAGCTCATTCTAAACTAACAAAACACAACAATGCCTATTTGCATGGGATTATACACTAAGGAAAACATTATTATGGTTATTGTATTCCATTTCTACCATTAGATCCCCCTAAATCCTGCACAGTGGACCTTTAAAGCCATAACGAGATGAAATTCAAGTTTACCACAGCATCTCCATTACCTGCTGCTGTTTGATTATCAGCTGAATGAGATTCTACATCATACCTCCTGCCTCCAGTGCTGCACTTCAGCAGATTTCCCCACCCTTGCCACTACACAGCAAGACCCCACGCTGGCACAGGCAAATGAAGTGCAGACAGAGAAAATTCTGCAGGGTACCTTAAAAATTATTATTATTAGTATAAGTGTACCCTTTCAAACGCTGAATGGGTCTGTGTGCGTTTACCTTGCGAGCACTAGCCATCAGTCCAGGAGACTTTGCAGTCCTGCTGGTGGATCGTGGAGACTGCTTTTGTGCTTTCGTCGACACCTGGGATGATTTAAAGCTGCTGATGATACCTGCTCGTCCCACTCCAGCACGAGAATTTCCCGTAGGCATATTTTCCTGGCACCTGCGCGCAGATGTCTGAGCGGGGGACTTCTTTGAACTTTTGCCTGGAGATTTCCGGGCGGAACTGCGTAGTTTGTTCAGCCCTTTCTTTAGGTAGTTGCTGTTTTTAGGTGTGTTGTCAATCGAGAACATCATGGACTGCCTCCTCTCAGCCTGAGAGGATCATACAAGTGAAACTGTTAATGAAGCATGCAAAACATAATGCGTACAATTGTGTTTTATGTCAACATGACTTAGTTTTGTCACTGTCTCTGTTTTCAACAGACCAGAAAATCCTGTGTGTGTGTGTGTGTGTGCGCGCATGTATTAAACTCACTGGACTGAGGGCAGGGTGAAGCTGAGCAGCGGAAGGTCCACTGATCACGTTCTTGTTTTTGGGAGTGAGTGGACGAGGGAAGCAGCTGGCCTTCATTTTTTTCTGTCAGATGGAGACAGGGACAGACAAGTTAGGAAAAAGACAAAAGGATTCAGGAAGTTACATTTATGACTCAGGGTCATTTTTACATTTACATACTTTTGTGACTGTCCAGTGAGTACGACTAAAGAGCGAGCTTTGAGATTGCCAATGAAATAAGTAACCAAAAGCCTGACCACTTTTTAAAAGATACTTAATCATGCATCAGTCGCTACTTTTCTTTTCAGACACTTGTGTAACAAACATTTTTAACAAGGATTGTTTAAATTTTTTTTCTTTAAAGTTCTAGCAAAGACATGAAAGGATACTTAACAGCTGATCAATAAAATCGACTGTCACAGATGGCGTAACACAGATTGAGGAAACAATACATTTCGAACTACACTTTAAGAAATTACATTACATCTAATAAATTAAAGAGGAATACATCAAGGAAAACATTCAAGTTAGATTTAAAAAAGGCCAAATATGCATAAAGTGTTGCCATTTATCTACTGGCTCAAACATTAAGTAACCCTTAATGTAACAAACCAACCTCAGGCGAAGTCTGATGTATGGATGCTGTAGATGAGGTCCGCTTCGTGCCTTTCGGGCTTCTCAGCTGAGAGGCGCTGACAATTTTTGATGGCAGCTGGCCTGGCATCAAGGACAGGCGATGAGAATGAGTACTGGCTGCAGCACCTGAGTGTCCCATCATGATGGAGAGCCGATGGGAGGAAAGAGAGTCTTGCAGCTGGCCAGGCATCATGGACACCCGACGGATTGTGTCAGATGGGTCACCCATACGGAGCTCTTCGTCTGTGAAAAAGAATGCACTGCCACGGCCAGTCTAGACAAACAGACAGAGTGGGATTTTAGAAAACTACTGCAAAAAGAATCAGGTGCAGAAAGTACAATAATAATGTACTTTGTAATGTAACACTCAAATCACTTTTTAAAGTTGCCGTCAAAACGCTTAAACAATGGGCAAGATTGGGCAAACATTTCCATATTAGTCACTGTATTGACTACTAACTAAACAGGTCTTTAATGTGTATGTGCAACTGTGTGTGTGTTGTGTTCAGTGTGTGGAAGTGTCCGTCTACTAACATCAGACTCCACAGGGTAGCTGCTCTTTAGATGAGGAAGGCAGGCCTTGTTCCTGGCCTGGAGCTCAGCAATCCTCATCCAGTCTTCAGGGGCACCGTCTGGCTCGTTCTCTGCCCCCACGCAGAATGTATTAGTGGCTGAATACAAACAGATACAGAAAAAATGAGTTACATACACAAATCTTAATTGTTGACAACTGTAACTGCAATACCTATCTGTGACCAATTACCATTAAACTAAATTAATCAGCATGGGTTCCCCCTAAATATCAATATCAATTTGAATCATTAGTCTAAAAGTCCCGGATAGAAATTTGAAACATAGCAGCCTCTCTTATGTTTATTTATTGCTATGGATTGTATACACCAAAAGATCCATTCAATGAGAACACTAATATGATTATATAATTTGAATGCAAAGAGAGGGAGAGAGAGAGCTCAGTTCGTAGGCTTGTCTCAACAGTAACGCTCTCTAGGCAAGATAACAACTTTTTATTGTGAGGTAAATGCACGCGCCAGGTATCTACTTACGCTGTGAATGGATGGTGCTCCGTCTGTACCCTGGAAGACCGGCAAGCTGGTCGTTGGCAGCGCCAGTCATTCTCGCAGGTGTATCAAACAGTTCCACAGACACGGGTCGTGCAGAGTGAGCGCTGGAGAGGTTTGGATGGGAGCGAGCTGAGGCCAGACTGTAGAAAGTCTCATCACCTTCACCACCGCCTGGGGTTTTCTGCAGATCACAGTTCAACAATCAATTACGGCTACAATAATACTGCAGTGGGAGTATGGGGATGTTTTGAAAGGGCAAGTTGAAACAATTGGGTTCAGCAATTTGAGTGTTTTTTCTACACCACTGGAGTGTACTGAGAGCAGTGTTCCCAACAACTCCCAACAAGGGTTAAACAGAGCTCTTTAATTAAGGTTGTTTCAGTGCAATGGTTAAACACTAGGACAACATTGTCCTTGTCAGTAGCAAGTATTATTTACTTAAGTAATTTACAAGCTGAACCCACAAAGCACACAAAGAATTCCAACTTCATCATCACAGGTGTATTTGAGAAAGAGTGAGACAGAAACCACTGTGATTATTAAACTGCGCTGTTTGTGTTACTGTCAAAGTGAAAAACGTGCAGTTAATGTGCAAGTGAGTTTCCTCCACCTTGGTCATGGTGATGTTAATAACCTGCGTGGTCCTGCGTCGTTTGACAGATGAGGATGGATTTTTCCGGGCTGAATCCAGTTCCATTTTGTGCTCTTTGTTGGTCCTGGGCGATGAAATAGGAGGGAGGATCTCAATTAGAGTATGGCGAAAACAAAAGATTTTGGCAACACTAAAATCAGGCAATACAAAACAGATCCCACCAGATAATGAGCTTTAGATAAACTGCAGCTTAAGTAACACAGTATTAGTTGCTCCATGGCGAAAATATGACTGCTGGAGTCAGGACAAATATTGCCTCGTGTTTGTCACATGATTATTTAATAAGCTATAGTAAAATTTATTTAAAAGACTGTAAATTACATCATACAGGTTCTCACAGTAATACAAGAAAAGACACATCTTCAGTACCCTATATAATGAAAATAACTTAATGAGAACTCTACTACACACACCACTTTCACTTGAAAAAGCTTCCTTAAAGTAGCCATTCTGCAAAATATCAAGATAGCGCACCTGTTGTTTATAGGTGTGAAGTAAAGGGTTTCCAGTGACTCGGCATGTAGACCCCGGCGTTTGGCTGCCAAGCGCTCTGAACTGCGAACAAGTGGTGTGCTTGATTCATCAGGGGCTGAAAGTTTCCTGCAAAGGTAAGAAACTGAATTTAGTGCATGTTTACAATCACAGTAAATTCCCACTGTACTTCTGATGTAAGATTTTTCAAGCTTTATTTCTGCCTTGTTTACTCTGTTGAAGCAGGGGAAAAGGCAACTTTCAAGGGTGTCATTAACTGGGATGAAATGATAGTGTTTTGAGCAGTTTAAAACCACAAAACTACACTTTAAGAGGCATGTTGGACTCACAAAAGGTGGCAGAAACTGATCCAAAATGATGCACAGCTCGGTGTAACATAAGTGACTAATGTTATTTTGGACGTTTTGAGGTTCACTTGCTCACGACAGTGTGCAGGATATTTTGACAGCTGGCTTACCCAAAAGCAAAAAAAAAAAAAAAAAATCAGAAAATAGCCTACTTTCATATAGCCAATACAGTCCATCTAAAAACAGAGCCAAATAATCAATTCAAATAAAGTTGTTGCAATCCCACATGAGATATCTGCAGCCCTAAACAATTTCATGCTTCTTATCCGAGATAAGGTATATTACCTTGTGGTGTTCAGGGAGTCTTCCAGAGAGCTCTGGTCAAGGCTGTCAGAGCTCATGGTCCTCTTCACTTGTGCTATAGTGTGAACACTTGAGTGTGCGTTGGGAACCTCCAAGTAACAAGACTCTGTTGCACCTCTTTCATTACCGTGAATCTTATTCTGTAACCGCAGGCTTTGGTCAGCAAAGGCCAGCTAAATTAAACAGATGAAGTGGCAGAGATCAGGGGTGAAATGCAGTAAAAATGTGCTATAAAAAACATTGAACTCAAAAAGTTTCCTTCTGTTTTACAGTAATTGAAATGACAGCATTTCAGTCTCAGGGAGCATCAGTATTCAGGTTCACTGTATTCACTTCATGTCATGCTTTGAAATACAATACCAACCTGTGCCTCCAAACTGGCCACCATGCTCACAAGTTTCTTCTCATTGGTTTTGGCCTTATCCAAATCCAGTTGAAGCATCTTGTTGTCCGTGGTAACACGTACTACTTCATGCTCTGAGACTTCTAAGGAATGCTTGAGTTTAGCCACCTCCTCTTGGCTTTCCTGGAGCAGCTGCTTCTTGCCATTGTAATGACTCACTGCCTTCTCCATCTGTGCCATTGTGATAATGAAAGAAATATCTTGGTATAAGATCAGTTGATGTTATTGGTCAATAAGTAACAAACAGAAAGGTAAAGATCTAAATTAACCGTTTTTGAGTAAAAACTAAGCTGAGATATACAGAGATATAACTAGTGAAACTGAACTGTGCTATTCTCTGTGGGGGTTGTTTGCAGTCACACCAACCTGTGTCTTGTAGTGTTCTGCAGCCTCTGATTTAGCTGAGAGCTGTTCCTGCAGATCTCCCTTTAGAACCACAGTTTCTTCTCTCTCTTTCAAGAGTCTCTCCTTCTCCATTTTCAATATATCCAGCTCCCGCTGTAGCACAGATTCCAGTTTATGGGAGGCTATGTTCTCTCTCTCTATGGCCTGCTTGGCTTGAGTAAGTCTCTCTTTCTCAAAAAACATGGCTTCAAGTTGTTTCTCTAGATCTGTCTGATTCTTTTCCGCTTGGAGTATCTTGGCCATCAGTGCCTCTTTTTCATGAACAAGAGCCTCCTTTTCCCTTAAAGTGTCAACCTGCAACTCCTGTGCAGCTAGCGTGTCTGCATTTACTGACAAAAGCTGCTGCTGGAGGAGGTCTATCTGCTTCAAGTTCTCCTCTTTTATCTCAGCCAACATTTTCTCACTGGCTTCAGCTTCCTCTTTTGCCTTTTGAACCAAGGCAGCTTGGGCAGCGACCTCCTCTCTGAGAGTGTTCAGATTCTGGTCTTTATCAACTATGAGTATGCTGATGGCAGAGAACTGAGTCTGGAGGACCTGAAGCTTCTCCTCAGCCTTGAGATGGAGGCATTCTGTCTCACAATGAGATTCCTTTAACTTCTGAATCTCTTCTTCTTGTGAATAAATCTGTTTCTGCAGAATTTCCACTTGTTTGACTTTCTCCTGTAGGCTTTGGTGTACCTCCCTCTGGTGAGTATTTTCTTGTTGTTGTTGAACCAATAGATCTTCCTTGGATTGCATATCCTCCTCAGCATTCCTCAGTGAGCAGCCAAGAGTCTCCACCTGCCTCTTTAAACTTTCAATCTCTTGGGTTAGCAAATCTGACTGCTCTGAGCTATCAGTCTTGAGCAATATCAGCTGCTCCTCTTTAGCTTGGATCTCCTCTTTCATCTTCCTCACCTCGTCCTCAGAAGCTGACAGCTGTTGTTGTAGGAGCTCTGTCTGATGAGCACTCTCCTGTTCCTGTTTGGTGAGCATAACCAGCTGAGTCTGAACCTTCTTCTCAGCCTTTGTGAGAGAGTCACCCATATTAGCTAGTTGGTTTTGAAGACGTTGGATATCTTGCTGTAGCATGTCAGAATGGATGGAGCCCTCTTGTTTTAGTGTGACCATCTGTTCCTCTTTAGCCTGGATCTGCTCCCTTAGCTCTCTTATCTCCCTCTCAGAGGTTGTTGTCAAGTTTTGAAATTGAGAATTTCCCTGAGAAATCTCCATTTCCTTCTGAGTCAGTAGGCTTTCTTTGGCCTGAACCTGCTCCATTGTAGTCTTAAGAGATTCGGTCAAATTTTGCACTTGGTCCCTTAGAGTCTGGATCTCATTCTCCAGCACTTCTGACTTCTTGCAGTTCTCAGCCTGTAACATGTTTACCTCGCCCTCTTTAGTTTGGATCTCCTCCCTCAACCGATTTACGTCCTCCTCAAGAGCTGCACTGCGCTTTCTAAGGTCCTCAATCTGCAAAGTGCTCTCCTGCTCCTGCCTGGCCATCAAATCTTCTTTGGCTTGAACCTGGTCCTTTGCCATCTCAAGAGAATTGTTCATACTTTTGATTTGTTGTCTCAGACTTTCAATCTCCTGCTGTAGCAACTCCGAGTGTGTAGAGGTCTCAGTCTTCAGCAGAGTTAACTGCTCCTCCCTCACATGAATCTCTGAATTTAGCCTTTTCACCTCATCTTGAGATGCTACCATCTCTATCTGGAGTGCCTCCATATCCTGAGTGCTCTGTCGATGTTGTTCAGCAAACAGATTTTCCTTGGATTGCAAATTCTCCTCAGCATTCCTGAGTGAGGAGCCAAGACACTCAGCCTGTTTCTTTAAATCCTGGATCTCTAGATGTAGGAGTTCAGACTGCTCTGAGCTATCAGTCTTGAGCAATATCAGCTGCTCCTCTTTAGCTTGGATCTCCTCTTTCATCTTCCTCACCTCTTCCTCAGAAGCTGACAGCTGTTGTTGTAGGAGCTCTGTCTGATGAGCACTCTCCTGTTCCTGTTTGGTGAGCATAACTAGTTGAGTCTGAACCTTCTCCTCAGCCTTTGTGAGAGAGTCGCCCGTAATGGCTAGTTGATTTTGTAGACGCTGGATATCTTGCTGTAGCATGTCAGAATGGATGGAGCCCTCTTGTTTTAGTGTGACCATCTGTTCCTCTTTAGCCTGGATCTGCTCCCTTAGCTCTCTTATCTCCCTCTCAGAGGTTGTTGTCAAGTTTTGAAATTGAGAATTTCCCTGAGAAATCTCCATTTCCTTCTGAGTCAGTAGGCTTTCTTTAGCCTGAACCTGCTCCATTGTAGTCTTAAGCGATTCGGTCATATTTTGCACTTGGTCCCTTAGAGTCTGGATCTCATTCTCCAGCACTTCTGACTTCTTGCAGTTCTCAGCCTGTAACATGTTTACTTCGCCCTCTTTAGTTTGGATCTCCTCCCTCAACCGATTTACGTCCTCCTCAAGAGCTGCACTGCGCTTTCTAAGGTCCTCAATCTGCAAAGTGCTCTCCTGCTCCTGCCTGGCCATCAAATCTTCTTTGGCTTGAACCTGGTCCTTTGCCATCTCAAGAGAATTGTTCATACTTTTGATTTGTTGTCTCAGACTTTCAATCTCCTGCTGTAGCAACTCCGAGTGTGTAGAGGTCTCAGTCTTCAGCAGAGTTAACTGCTCCTCCCTCACATGAATCTCTGAATTTAGCCTCTTCACCTCATCTTGAGATGCTACCATTGCTATCTGGAGTGCCTCCATATCCTGAGTGCTCTGTCGATGCTGTTCAGCAAACAGACTTTCCTTGGATTGCAAATTCTCCTCAGCATTCCTGAGTGAGGAGCCAAGCGTCTCCACCTGCCTCTTCAAACTTTCAATCTCTTGATTGAGCAAGTCTGATTGCTCTGAACTTTGTTTTTTCAGCATGTTCATCTGTTCCTCTTTAGTCTGGATCTCCTCCTTCATGCTCCTTACGCTGTCTTCAGAAGCAGAGAGTTGTTGCTGCAGGAGCTCTGTCAGATGAGCACTTTCCTGCTCCTGCTTTGTAAGCCTAACTTGCTGAGCCTGAACTTGTTCCTCGGCCTTCCTGAGAGAGTCATTCAGACTTTGTAGTTGGCCTCGTAGACCTTTAATCTCTTTCTCCAGTGATTCAGACTGTAGAGAGGTGACAGTCTTTAGAGTAACAAGCTGCTCATTTTTCTCCAGTATCTCTTTGTTTAACTTCTGAACCTCCTCTTCATAGGCTACAATCTGTTGCTGGAGCGCATCCCTCTGTTGGATATTCTCCTGTTGGGTTTTAGCCAGCAGGTCTTGCTTAAGTTGAATCTCCTGCTCAGTCTGTTTGACAGATGAGCTGAGGTCTTCCACTTGGATTGTTAAAGTCTCAATTTTATTATGAAACATTTCTTGCTCATTAGATTTTTCCAGAAGTAATTTGGCAAGCATTTCCTCTTTGGCTTGAATTTCATTTTTCTTAATTTTGGTTTCATCTGTGAGAATGTCAACTTCTTCTCTGAGACTGTTAATTTGTTGGTCTTTATGAGCCAAGAGAGAACTGGCAGCAGATAACTTATTCTCAAGATCTTTCACCTTCTCTTCAGTCTGGTACAGAAGGTCTTGTTTTTCTTTCTTAATTTGCTTAAGATTTTCAACTTCTTGTTCACAAGCAGCAACATGCTGTTGTAGTCTGGACATCTGCTCAGTTTTCTGCTGCTCCACTTGCTCAAGTCGAATCTTAAGATCATGGATCTCTTGTTGAAGGACTGCTCTCTGCTCAGTGATCTCCTTTTGCAACTTGTCTATAATTTCATCCTTTGCTTGAATAATTTCTTCAGTTTGGGACTTCTGTTGCGTCAGGAACTCTTTCTGTTGTGCAATTTCTTCCTGATGCTCTGCCAGCTGCTGTGTTTTAGCCTGAATCTCCACCTCAGTCTTTCTCAAGGAGCAAACTGTGCTCTCCAGTTCATTCTTCAAACTGCTGATTTCACTCTCAAACATTTCTCTCTGTCAAATTAAGAAGAAAATTAGTAACCAAAAAAGATTTTAAACACTTCTGAATTCAATTTCATCACACAATTGTCAGCTTTTATAGAATTATGGACGTTACCTCCATTACAGGCCCCATATTCTCTCCGACTTCTTGCTTAGTCGCCCTGCCTATTTCATCCTCCAAACAGGAAATCTTTCCCTGGAGGATCTGAATTTGTTCACTCAGTAACTCCTAAGAAACAAGGAGATTAGTAAATTAATATTAATTGGAGTAGAACCCGTAATTATGTAAGTAGAGTAATGGAAAGATAGAACAATTGATTCCAATAAAGATAAAATTCAGACAATTGCTCTGCTTTGTGAAGAGCACATCAGAAAGATAGTCAAATATTTTAGTGTGTGCTTTTATTCCTCTCCATTAGAACTTCTTTGTGTTTTTATAGTTTTGCCATCAAAGTCAAAATTATGTTTATCTGACAGACCAATAAATCAATTAAGGGCAATGGGGCATCCCTGCACATTAATGATTGTTTCTGGAGTGGAGGAAGAAAAATCTGATTTGTCATTACAGGAGAAGTGACACATTTTGCAGTGTTTTTGTAACACTGACACAGCACTGAAAACCATAACATAATATTGTTATATAGCATAGAGTTGATTTTTTTTTTTTTTAAATGTGTAGTTCTAGCAGATATGACCCGAATCATTTACAGACTGAACAAACCAAAAGCAGTTGCCAATGCAACTTCTGTTAGGAACATACCTTTTGAGCGGTAGCTTGGCTGAGCTCAGACTCTAGATGACCTGTTTTGCTTCTCCACTCCTCCTGAGCAGATGTGTGGGTTTCCGTCAGCCTGCCAACTTCTGCCTCAAAGATGACCAGCTGTGAACACACAGCTCTCACCTGCGTGAATATTAAAAGAGTGTTTTTACAATATGTGTTAAGTGAAAGTATTGATTTCAACATTGACACATGTGACTCTGTAATATGAAAGGGTTACTTTTACTGCTGAACCCACTGAGACTTGACACCACCAGCACATTCGCATGATCGGGTGTCAGAGGAAGTCTGCTCATGTTCAACATTCAACGTGAGCAACGTAAGAATTGTGCAAGACTGTTATACACAATTCAGATTCCAAAGAGGCTGGGACTCTTTTTGATTGAGTATATATCAAAAAGGATCAGCAAACTATCTCATTCTGTTTTATTTGTGTTTACACAGTGGCTCATCTTATACTAATGATGCCCTAATAAGTGAGAGGACAAATAGATTACATTCAACAGAGGGAAACTTTGCACATGTCATTACCTGGGAAGAAAGTTCACCATTTTCTTCTGTCAGCTCATCCACTTTGCGCTCCATAAGGGAGGAGTTACTCTTGAAGTCTTTATTTTGCTTTAACATCTCATTAAGACGCATTTGTAACCTAAGACAGAAAAAAAGTTAGCAAAAGCAGTTTCCTTTATCCCCTTTACAGCAAATTCTTAAAGTTTTGCATGGATTTAGGTATGAAAACATTTTCTGTGCATACATAATGTAAGACACATTAGAGTTAATTTTCTATTTGCATATGGAAACAAATCTTGCAGTAGTCAGAAGAAACTAACATTTTGTAACTTTTAGGCTATTGTTCTAGTCTGTTCCATTTCAACCGATAAGACAACAGTAAGACAATCCTTCATGTATTACTGATAATGAACACGGGAGGCATCACGGCCTGTAGACATAAATACTCCTTCAAAAATGTGTTTTGTCTGTTCTCGGGTACTTACGTGTTGTTCCTGGTTTCAAGCTCATTCATTTGTTCCCTGGTAACCTGTTCCTGATTACCTCGATCTTCTTTCAGCTTGTCCAAATGGTACTGTAACTGGTTAATATGGGTTTCTGGGGGGGCAAGTATAGAACAGAGTTCAATTTGAAGATTAAAACAATAAAAACATAAATGAAAAGCAGGATAAAAACGAAAGGGTTCTATTTCAGTAGCACTTGGAAAGGAACATTACTCATAATAGAAATAGCAGAATAAACAAAAAATGTTTTGCCTATTTCTCTTTTCAACTTAACTTCCATCTTTTTATCTACACACAAACACCTAAAATGTGCTACCTCTCTGTGCAATGAGAGCAATCTTGCTGGCCAGCTCCCTCTCCAAGTTATCTCTGTAGTCTCTCTCCTTGATCATTTGTCGCTGCATCATCCTCATCTGAAATTTAGGGGTGTTCATGATATCCTGCAGAGGAGACACACTGTGGGAATAAAATTAGATTAGGCAAATTAAGAATATAATCAAAATGTTAATCTCTCATGGACTTGCATGCATTAAAGGATATGGAGCGGCTAATATATAGTGTGTATATTAGACAAAGTTTGAGTGTTTTGATGACGCAACCTTCTATCTCATAATGCTTGTACATGAAACATATTTCAAAGAAATGATGTAAAGTTTAGTGAAGAAAATTGCCTTCTTCATATTTCCTGAATATGACCAGACTTGTGATGGATAAATTAAAATTCACACAGATACCTGACTGAGGAAGATGCCACAGTTTGCATGTCAACAAATGTGATTTTCTTTGTGCGGCGGAAGACGGGAGAATCGTCATCTGAGAGTGAGGAGATTGTCGACACATTGGAGGTAGAGGTGCTTGCCGATTGCTTGAATATTTCACGGGAGACAGACAAACCTGAAATTCATGTAGAGATATGTTTTGACAAATTTCACAGATTGCATTTTAAACCAGAAAGCTAATGCTATACAGAAACATTGTGTGTGTGACACTATCGCTTGTTGATATGGAACATCATGAGGTAATGGAAGATAAAAAAACATGTGACTTACATCTCTTTGCCAAATAGGCATCCAGTCCATTGCTGAGATAAACATGGCCCTCGCTCTCCATCACATAGGAGCCAGCTAGGTTGGCTATCTCTCGCTAACAAGTAAGAGAAGGGATATATATGAATTGACACAGAATTAAAAGGGTGGCACAACACATGATGAATGAAATGTGATGCATCTCAGTGGTGGACACAAGACACCTGGCAGCAAATCAGAAAAACAGCACTCTGCTTACCTCCACATCGCATTCCAACATGTTTAGAGTGCAGCGGTCATTCATCATATCATGGTATACCAGCAACAAAAGCACCTGGTGATCACAAAGAATAAATCAGAATGGGTCGATGTCGTCTTAATTTTATTTTTTTTCCCCTCTGTTTTATACCTTTGCAATTTCTACTGTTAGATTGATGCCATCTCTTATGTTGTCCCAAGACAATGAAGCTCCTTTGTTTGCAGTAAATCTGCAATCCCCTAAGAAACAAAACAGACAGGGAGGTTAACTCTAAAGGGACAGCAATTTTCAACATCTGTCTGTTTGTAAGAGTAACTTCATATAAAGTAAAGACTGTGTTCTTTACACCCTGACATCACTGCCTGGCTTTTCAGATTCAGCAGGTCCCATTCCAGACCACACCCAAGCCTCGTGCAGGGTGTGGTCAAAGGCAACAGATTTGAAATTTTCACCAGAAAATGTCAGAGAAATGGTTCCTTTAATCTGGGAATTAATGTCCTCTGAGCTACTACAATGACATTTTCAGAAATACAGCATGCTTTTTGCCGACTTAAGCATAGTCAGATGAGAAAATCAGTATCAGCACAGTGACAGGTCTGGGATATGTTACAACTCTCCTTTTACAAAGACTGGAAATGATCTGGCATTTATCAGTCTCAGATTGAATTGGAGACATCATTACACCTTTTTAGCAAACATACAGCCTGGACTAAAATCACACTTGAAAAAAAAGAAGACGCAATATTTGAGGGTATGTTAAAATGTTAGAGAAACTCACTTTCCACAAAGTCTGCAATGAGCTTGAACCGATCCTCACTGGAATTACTGAAATCGAAGTTAGGTTCCTTTTTCCTGAGATGACACAAAGGTGAACCAAAAATAAAATTGAGGTTTACTGCAAGATATTAGCATTTCTAATCTTTCAAGAAGCCACTAACAGGGGAAGCATGTTTAAAATGTAACGCTACTTCAACAGTCGTTGACCTTCCCTTGTTGACACAGGCCAAGCATTTCAACACACTGGTCCGACTTACAGCATAGAAACAACTTTCAGCAAGATGGTCCCATCTTGTAGATCGTCGATAGTTATTTCTTGGTCGGACAGTTTTATACTGTTAACCTGGGAAAAGATAACGTTGGATTGACAAGTGCATTAAATAAAACAGCAACTATCTAATAAGCCTTACTGGAATCAACGTCTTTGCACTGACTGACGATGCAGTCAACTTACCCAGCTGAGAAGAGCCTTAACACCCAAGTTAATAGCCATCTTGGCTGACCCTTTATCTCAAAAGGGATTTCAACCTGGAAACGAAGAAACAAAGTCTGAACAGACGTAACGTTATAGCTAGCCAGCTAGCGTTGCCGCTATCGAATGAGCACATATTAAGTTAACCTAGCTGCGGTCATTAACGTTAATGTATCGACAACTAGCGTTAACTAGCATGATTAAATAATTAAATGTAAATTAGCTACAGTGGGTTTGGTTACAGAATGGTAACTCGGTGTTAGAACGATTAGGTTAACGTTAAGTTAGTGTCGCTTTTTTCGTCGTTGTTGTAACGCTAACTGTAACTTAGCGAGTGTTATTTAATTCTTAAAGACCGACCGCAATAAAATGTCGCTTCCACGCAGTGACTCACCTTAAAAGCCAAAGAACACTTTTCCTGTATTGCAGTTAATGGTTGTCTGAAGAGAAATGCGACCCTTTCGTCTACATGGGGTTAACGATACTGCTCCGAAATAAACAGTCCCACGCGATAAACACAGAATTCAAAAAGGGCTGCTGAAGATTGAAATAGCCAATCCGCTTTGACTAGTCTGAAATCTGAAAATAGGCGAAGGTGATTGGTTTAAAAGCCGGAAGTCACCTAAGCGTTGTACTCCGGGTGTTTCGAGGTAGGCGGGGAAGGGCAGCTAAAATAAAGTTCAAAATGCAAACGGGTTTCATAATTTCTCATCATTATTTTGAAAAATGTTTTTAATATTTTCTGCGTCAGCAACAGTCAAGGCCATTTTAATATTAGTGCAGACTGCAGACCCGCGAACCCGGATGAATTTCGCCCATACGCCGGAATATAAATCGAAAAAGATTTTTCTAGCAGGCTAAAGAAATGTCCTGCGCGTACACAGTCGCACAATAATAATAATCGTAATACTAGTATTAATAATTATTAATAATAATAATAATATGTTGCAAGTAGCACATTAATTGTTAGTCTGTGTTTGTCACTGCAACGAGTCTAACTACAACTCCCATTATGTACCTGTTCGTTTCCTTGGAAACGAGTTGTTGTCTCTTCGACAGGTGAATGCTTAGCTAACGTTACTACATTGAAACAGGAGTTTCCAGGTCATCGAAGCTAAGAACCGTGTTGCTGACATAGGTTATTGTACTTTGATGGTAAGTGGATGATATTTGTGATAGGTCAACAACTACCTGAGGTAATTCATTAGGTAAAAATAATTGAAATTAGCAATTTGGGATTGTGTGGCTCCATACCAGAGAAATGTGTGATTTGTAGCCACTGCAAAATATACTGTTTGGGAATACATGATACATAATGTAAGCAAATTCATCATAACTAAGTTGTTTGTCTTTTTTAAAACTGGTTTAATTACTGCTATTTGATGGGTCAAACAACGACGGCACTGTCCTCCCACAGGTGAATCTAATACTAATGTGAGTATGTATGGAGCTCCAGTGGATTTATCCTTTAAACAAATCAGCAGTTTGGCAGGTAATACATTCTATCTCTCGCTCAATCCTGTAAGGCTTTTCAGTCTTTCCTTATATTGCTTTACACTATTGTGTAATTTTACTAAAGTAAGGTTTTATATGCAGGACATTGTGGGGTATTTGTACATTAACTTAACTAAAGGATGATGGTACTTCTTCCACCACTGGCAGTAGTAGCCTATCATAATAATGATAACAATAATATATGAATTATTCTTCTATAAAATAAAAATATAAGAATGTGTAACCAAAACAGCCCAAGATAACTTCTCATATTTCTGTCTTGTCAATGCCATATTAAGTTGAATGGAAACCTGTTGACAGCAATGCATCATCTTTAATAAGATGATGAATAAATGCAGATGCATTGGAAACGGCGTGCCATGAAAAGAATATTCACTGTATTAATATTCCCTGTATTTATTTTATTTGCGGTCTCAGATGCATGGACAGAGGAACCAAGCAGCAGTCTAAGACCTTTAAAGAAAAATTCAGAGATGAAGTACCAAAGCCGCTCCCTGCGTCTCAATAACAACAACATCACAGACCTTCTTGACCTCCAGAAGCCTGTTAGCCACTTCCTGGCTGAGCCATCACAGCTCGCCTGGCTGGACCTGTCCTTCAACAAAATCTCACACATAGATCAAGTAAGCTTCCTCTCCCCACGGCTTGTTTGCATGTTTGTTGTGCAGCGGCATAGCGGCCTTTCTTCTTCCTGTCACAATGACCTTGCAATATGTGTGTTCTTGTGTTCCAGGCTCTGTGTGAGCTAAGTGAGCTACGTGTGTTGTATCTTCACGGCAACAGCATTTTTATTCTGTCAGAGGTGGACAGGCTGGGAGTGCTGCCGCATCTACACAGCATCACTCTGCATGGAAATGTCATTGAAACCAACAAGGCTTACAGGTGGACCAAATGGATCCCAAACACTATCACATGCACACATCCTAATTAGCTGTAAAATGTTTGGATGTGACACTCTTTTACTTCTCAGCCATTGTTTTGTGGTTCTTCATAAAAAATGAATGTGAATGAGTGTAACAACCATAAGCACCCAGCAGTGACCCACAGCTGCAGGTAGTTTGTGGAGTACAGAACCAAATACAAAGTCAGAGTAGAGTGGGGGTCTACTACAAGAGCGCAAGTACATTGCGAACGTGTGTGTGTGTGTCTGTGTAAGACAGGAATGCTTGGCAAGCACGTAGGTGCACCACATTGCAACCGGTGCTTAAATTCAGATCAAGCTCATATTACATACCCTAGTCTGCATTGCAACACCAGTTACACACACACACACACACACACACAGAAAGAGGGGCTGTTGAACAGTCTGTTCCAATAAACTGATTTCTTATGAATCAATACAGCTTTTTGATGAAATCCAAATAATTTGTAATACATGTGCAGCAACAGTAGATAAAAGGTCAACTTTTCACACTTTGCATAGCTATGGACTTCTTCAGTGTTCAGTCTAGATTTTCTGTGTGTATACACTAATGTTTTTTTCTGTGCATTTAGGAATCGTGTGATTTCTGTTCTGCCTTGGTTAAAGACAATGGATTTCAGCGCTGTAACACGCCAGGAGCGAGTCATGGCAAAGATTTGGCATCAGAGCAACAACCGCAGCAGAAGCAGCAAGGAGACTGCTGCTCATCTCCATCGTGGTGTGTTGAAATAATGGTTTCACCCCAATCTTCTGAACTCCACATCCTCTGCATGAAACCCTCTAAAATCCCAAATGTATTGTGTGTGTGTGTGTGTGTACGTATCTGTGGTGTAATCAGCAGGTTTAATGATTACATTTTATTTTCATCAGATGAAATTACCTGTTTATTATTGGATAGTCTGAAAAAAAAAATCTTCAGCCATCCAAAAGAGCCATTCAGTTTAAAAAATTTAAACAGTGAGGCAAGTGTCTCTGAACTACCCTGAGATACTGGATCTGACATACTGTACATATTCATCATTGCAAACATGGGTGGGGGTTATGGAATATTTAAATATTGTTATGGATAATTTAGCTTGAACTAAGTTGCGTACCAGTTATTAATGTTACTGTCTTTGTAGCATGACTGAAACAACTACTTCCCAGACATGAGCATGTGAATGTTCAGATTTAATAAGACATGAGTGCGTATGTTGAAAACTTTTAATGAATTAATTAAACCAAAAACAAACAAACAAAAAAAAAAATCTTAAAACTTTTTGGTACTAGCCTAAGATATTACAAACATCAGGTAGTATAACACATTTGAGTAACAAACAAAACAAAAAAAAAAAATGCCAAGAACCCATTGCAGAAAGCTCAAATCAATTGCGTGGTTGAAATAATCACAGCCTTGCAGATCATCCCTTTACAGACTCAAGAGCGGCTCACCGTGCTCCCACGCATAGTCGCATGCTCTCCTCTGAAGAGCAAATATACATTTTAAGAAAAACACAAATAAATTATCACAATAAGGTCTCGGATCATTTTATCTGTGGTGGTACATGGATTGTTAACGCTCTCCCACACAGCTACAACGGTTAGTTTCTGATTAATATGAACAACTTGGTCATATTACAATCTGCAGCGAAAAGCTTTGTTTAAAAGCTAACAAACGCAAGCCTTCAAAGTGTTCTTGCATTTCATAAAAACTTTTATCATCACCACAAGGTCTGAGCCAATCCTGACCAATGAACTCTCTGCAAAAAGAGGAACTTCATACAATCCATCATCTGTTTTTATACTCAATCAGAAAATTCTGTACAAAGGCGATGCGAATACAGGATATCTGTCCCTGCACCCTCCACACACCCACCCCCTTCATCTCTGTATGTCTCCACTGCTTTTACATGTGTGAATTTCTGGGATTGGATTCGATAAAGAGTCTGTCAGCTCATTTTGTTAGTGCTAGAAAACTGCAGAGGACACAGTGCCGTCTGTAAACTCCAGAGCCTGTGCCCGAAGAAAGCTCCATCTTTTCATGCCCCCAGTGACATTAGTAGGCCCACCCATCACTCTCCCCTCACCTGCTTCTGTTAGCATCCTCACCCACCAGAGGACACCAGCCATGGACCAATTACTCATGATTTGGCCTCAACTGGAGTAACAGATTGCACTCTGGACAACAAATAACCCACCAGACCTGTTCTCACTGTATTTTTAAACATTACAATGAAATCTCAATGAAATTTAGTCAAGTCAGGTTGGTTTACTGGTTCATGTTTAGGCTGTTGTGAGATATGGTTCTTGGTGCAGTGTGCCACCAGATTACTGTGGGATGTTTGATGCAGGACTTTAGTTTTTACAACCTTGTAAGTTATAATGACATCTTATCCTTAAGAGAAAACATATTCCCTTGTTTTTGGCTGCAATTTTGAAATTTTTTTGCTGTGCAAGGATTGAGAATAGGCAGTGTCATCCTAGGATGTTAAAGACACGTGAAGGGCAAACTTTTAAGCCATGTTGCATGTTTATCCAGCTAAATGGCTAAAATACTCGACCACTGCACTTGCACATATGGTACTGTGATCATTTAAATTCTTGCCTGCCAGAGATTACTCATTTCTCCTGTTCCAGTGGAAACTGTATCAAGTATATACACCAATAGCCAATGGTTTGTGACAAAATCCTACAGCTTTGTCCTAGGTGAATACACTGTACATTCTTCTATGCCTTTGGAGAACAGTTGGCCGTGTAGAGCTAGCTTTGCTTGCCTGAGTACACAGGCTTGGGGGGAAAAAAAAAACAAAAAAAAAACAAGATACTGAGACGGCTCTGAAAACCATTAAAAAAAGATAAGAGAGATCATCAAGAAGGATGAATGATGATTTTTCCACAGCTGGTTCTGACAACGCCTGTGATCCGCACATACAGAGGAGGCTTTGTTATTGTACATAAATATGAGATAACATCCCAGTGGCCCATCTACAGTAAACCATCTTCCATTTCTCATGATGACAGTTAGTCACTGACCCATAATTAAGGACATCAAATGACAGCCATGGGGTGCAATCCTACATCATCTCTGTCTTTGTAGCAGTTAGAGGCATAACTAAGAAGCACAAGGACCAAGATGCTTTAATAAAGGCTGGGCTGGAGGGTGAGGATGCAGAAGTGACAAAGAGAGAGCGGGATGGGAGGAACAATACGCGGGCCAGAGTTGCAGAATCAGGGAATGGCAAACTGGACCACCAGTTCTTCTTTAGCATCCACTTTGATTTGAGAGATTGCACTGTAAGCATAAGCTGCTATCTTGGACACCTGCAAATGAAAGAGGTAGACAGTAAAGAGTTTGTGTGGAGTGTGCACAAAAAAACCCCCCAAAAAACCTAAAATTTATAATTTCACTGAGTACTAGTCAAAAGGAAAGCATTAGATATCTCTAAGATCTATTTTAAGCTACAAATTTAATCACACACCCCTTCATACTGCAATACCACACAGCTACACCTGTTACATACTGCTTGCAAAAGAATATCTCTTTAATTTTAAATGCTGCCAATGAGCAAACAGCACACGCCAATGCATCTTCCATGTGTGCTAGTGTATGATTACCTGCTGAACATCTGAGTATGGCACCAGGTCACTTGCAAGCACTTGGTGGGGCTGGCTGGTGAGGGAGGGGAGCGTGAGGGCTTTCTTCTGTGGCAGACTGTTGCTCAACACAGCCAGCTTTGTACTGAAACAAAAAACCCACAAGCTTACTGGGGCCATCGCCCTGTCATTACCTAAGCTGCAGTTTACAGTTTAAGTTTAAAACACTGTTTGTCCTATACACATCACCTCGTCTCTTGTGTATTGTAGCCTAAACGTAGCTGCAGTGTTATTGCATCTGTAGTTTAAGGTAAAGTTTGTTGGAGGAGGTCTGTCCTGTTGCAATTTTTTAGTTGAATCACTTCCCCCATCACCTTCTTGAGTCGATGGGTTGGTGTAGAAATTTCAAACGTTATTTACAGCTTCAGTTTCTAACCTACATTGAGGCTGGCATCAACCACAGGTGTCACCACCAACTAGTACATGGTTTTAGACATATAGCTGGCACACTTTTTAACAGTGTTTAAGTCATCTGAACATCTCTTTCCCATAAGCGATAAGAAAGCACAAAAATGTAAAGTTTCATACAACATAAAATTAAACACAACATCTAATCAACTAAGAATGGTATTATAGGGTTTAGCAACTAAAACACCCATGCTATCTGTATAATTTATAGGCTACCTACATATATGACTCAGCTGGTTAATGATAACTATCATCAGATAAGTGCAAGACTGATTCACCTCATTTTAAAAGTCAACTCTTGTCCAAACAGAGACCCACACCCTTCCCTTGAGAAAACAAAACCGAAAATTGCAGAAGAGCAACAACTTTCCACAAAAAATATGACACAACCGCTCCCCCACTTACCTGTATTGCCGAGCTTTGTCCATGTATTCATGCTGCTCCATCATGACAGAGTCAGCTGCTGAGACATCAATGATGTTCCTGACAGAGAGGAAATAATGGCAGATATATTAAAAGGACCACATGAACACATGCTGAATCTGACTCATCTGTGGTTGCATGAAGAAGTGTCTTACTGTGCAGTCTTGGTGAGGATGGATGTAAGGAGAGCCTGTTCATCTGTCCGCGCTGAAGGGACACTGGTAGTGATCCAGTCGGTCCCATTTGGGGGTTTGCTGACAGGGTTTGGGTGGGGGATCAGCGGCTTACGTTCATCAGGGTCCTAAAACAGGTTGATTGGAACATAAATAAATGATACGTTTTTGGCTCACTGCAGTTTAACAAGTTATGTTACCACTGTGTAGGAAATCAATACAGCAGAAATACAGTAAGTACCAAAGAATGAGCCTTACCTATTATTTTTTTTAATTCAGCATAATAAAGCATGATAATTGAGACTAGGATTTGAAACAATGGAGTACTGTGTGACCCATTAAAAGTGGTTTCTCCACTGAATACCAACAATTCAAGTATTATGTTACAATACAACAATTAGATGCGGTGAGGAAACCTTGAGGTATCAGCTCAACAACCGCAGTGATGCATTTTTCAACAACACAACACTTATGGTAACACATATTGTTGCACTCCTTACAGGCCCTGCTCTAAGATCAGTTTTGCCAATCTTCCACACACAGTAAAACCTTAAAGGGAGCAAAAACATTTGATGCAACTCCCCGTAATCACCAAATTTAGCATCTGAACAGCTGACAAAACCAACATCAATCTGATCTGATCCTACACTAGTTACCTTGTTGACAGTAAAACTGGACTTCTAACTGAGTCACTAAAACTACTCAAGGTCACACTGACTTGACTACTTTACAAATAAGACAAAAGTTACATTTTCAGACCAATACATGTTTTTTAGGTACAACACAGAGAGGTTAGATATGTATGTCAACTGTATTTCTTGTGCTGCTGTTAAAACCAGAGTAGCTGCATATGAGAGAGGCTATTCCGCGTGAAGCAAGAACTGACTTGTTTCCGCAAACTAAAAATACTTCGGGATCTTGAGAATCATATGACATAAAACACATCAAAGACCATGGACCAGAATGTCAATCACTTCTGTCGTTGATGTGCATGTTTATGTCACAATTGAGTATTTAGTAATTTACTAGTAATTATGTTATTTACTGGTTTTCTTTAAAACATTTTAGGTTCAGGAAAAGATTTGAACTAGCCATAAATTATTCTGTCTCGCTAACCTGAAAAGCACCAGTAAATATGTTGCCATTAGTACACTCTTCTCCTATACGTGTTTATTTGCTTTGAAATCCGGACAGCTCTGTGGTCGTATTTCATCTTTGCTAACTTCACAACCTTCCTTGGGCAAGGCCTTTCCCGAAGGCTTTAGCTAGCAAGCTAAAGCTGCTTTTCAGGTGTCACTTTCACTTTAACTACTAAAAAACCGACCACTTAATAGCGTAGTCACACATTACTCAACTGCTTGTTACGTAAGAAATATAATCGATACATAAATTAATATCACTGACATTGTTTCTTAACAAAAAACATTGTATTTATCGGGACAGTTTTAGCCAGCTAGCAGCTAACTACCTGCTCTGTGGTCTCGTTCTCGCTGCTGTAACAGCAACCCATGACAGCGTCCAAGGGGCGAAGCTACACAACCCCAGCTTCCCTGTTGTCCGTCAGAAACGAGTCGTGTTTATCTTCTCCAACTAACATTAAACTTCTCTCCTGTGTGGTTTTACTTTAGCTTCATCTAAAGGTAGGAGGCTACTGTCAACAGCAGCTCCTCGGACGAGCTATCACATGACAGAGGCTCTAGTGCAACAACACAACGACTACTTCCGGTATTTGAGCACGGGTTTGAGAGGCAGCTGTGGCCTTCGTCACGTGACGGGGGGATTTTCAAACGTGGTGTTTGTCATGACAAACAACAACAAATAAAGTATAAGCAAGAACATAAACATGCCTTATTAAAATTAAATACCAGGTTAAAAACTGCCACTTGTGGAAAAGGAAATACATATAAAATACTTGACTTACTCTGAAAAGTAGTCAGCTACAGTTGTTTGTGTGACATGCAGTAATAACACTCTGCACTTTTATCAAGCACAGAGCCATTCCACCTGCACAAGTAGTGTTTTCAAATCAAATTTAGTGAGATTTAAACATTGTCGAGTTGTCTTAATTCAAAGGACAACTATTGAGCAAAATCCAACAGACAGCAGGAGGAGAAGGGAGCAGGACGAGGCATGTTTCTCCCTGGAAAAAGATGAAAGAGTCTCTGACACCCTCTGGCTGAGTATGATGACAGAGAACCACACACACTGCTTCTCCGACACACTACAGTTTTAATACAACAAAATACAGGCAGTTAATATTTTTCAAAGCTCTTCATACACCCAATCACACGGCAGCCTATTCACACTGTTTTTACAAGAAATACTTTACATGCTAAAAATGTTCAGTTTCTTGCAAACACATGCAAACTTTATAGGCAAGTGTACTGTCTATTTTACATATGTTTACAGCTATTTAAATATTTACTGCATTACTTTTAATCTGTGTATTCTGCAATAAATATCCAAAGTGAGAAAAGGGTTCATATACCCACAAGCATAACCATGTTTTTGTTGCAGAATTTCTGACTTGGTTTGAAAAATGGTTTGACATACTGTGTAAAATGGGATTAATTAGACCTGATAGTTAAAACAAAAGAAATAGAAACAAGAAAAAAAGAGTAAATGACTGCTTCAAATGTGTGCAAACACCTGGATTCTGGTTCTGCACAACTATTCAGGGGACAGAGACGCGTGATCCTCAAGATTACACAAGTAGCATTAAGAACAAATGTTCAATTTATGCAGAAGTCACTATTTGTAAATTATGTTATGTTAATTGTATGAATGGCAAACTACCGACACAAACAGTCCGCTCCCGCTGGCACTGTGAAAGGTGGAGGCAGACAGCAGTCTGATGGGGTGGGATGATGACTGGGAGGCGCCTGCCCTCTCATTAACCCCCCGTTTCCTCCACACCTCTTTGTTTACACCTACAGGCCGGTCAAGTCCAGGCAGAAGTGCTGCAGCTTCGTAGACTTCACTTTGTTCTTGCTGGAACAAAAACAGCAATGTTTGTTTCTGCGCTCAGCTTCATTTTGCTCTTAGGAGCTTCTCGTGCTTCTGACACCGTGGTTCCTGCCCAGCTCGGCCCACCGTCGCTCAGGTTCCGTTCCTCGGTCCGCTCGGTGTGCAAACCCATCCCGAGCACTCTGTCCCTGTGCCACGGGATCGGCTACAGGCACATGCGGGTCCCCAACTTGCTCGGCCACGACACGCTGAAGGAGGCCCAGCAGCAGTCGGCGGCATGGCTGCCCCTCATCTCCAAGCTGTGCCACCGGGACACCAAGAAGTTCCTGTGCTCGCTGTTCGCTCCGGTGTGTCTTCCGGAGCTCAGCGGGCCGGTCAGCCCCTGCGGGAGCCTGTGTGAGGCCGTGCGGGACGGCTGCGTGCCCGTGATGAGCGCGTTCGGATTCCCCTGGCCGGAGATGTTCAACTGCACCCGCTTCCCGCGCGGGACCGAACTCTGTATCCCGGCAACCGGAGAGCACGAGGTGCGGACGGCGGAGGAGGTCAGGCGCGAGGAGGCGTTGAAAGGTCAGTGGACGGGTTATTTAATTTGCACTCCTCACTACCTGAGAAAAATGATGGCAGACTTGCTGCGAACTGTCAGCTACACACTCTCCTTTTCAATCAACAGCATTTTAATTGTGACACTCTTGAGAACATGTTTCATATATATGTGTATGTTTGGGCCTGTTGTATATTCTATCTATGTAACTATTATTGTAGCCTAGGTATAACTTGCATTACCTTCTGCAGTATGGCCCATGAAGCCACAACAGGCCTACTACCTCAATTAGATTCTTCAAGTGCACTACACCACTATTATTACCCCTGCACACATATTTTTGTATAATGCACAAATTAGATGCAACAGGTATCAGCATGCCACTCTCAACACTAGCTTGGCACAAACATTTCAGTATCAGCGCTTATTTCTGCTAATAATCAAGTCAAAATGAGAAATATGTGTTTGAATTCATTTGGAAGGGGTTTTGGAAAAACACATTTTGTAATTCTCTAATAGCAATATTGGTATCGGCTCAGCGGTTCATAATCAGTCAGGCCGTAGCACAAATCATGTATGTATATGACCTAAGGTTTTGTGATGTATTGTAGCTTTTGAAAGAGATTTTATTATTTTGTTACATTTGATTTTAAAACATTTCATCTATTTCCTAACTCTTTGGCCTGTTTTTTGTGCTGCTGTAACAACTAAATGAAGTTTTATTTTATCCAATCTAACCTTAAAGTGGTTTGCACACCATTAAACAACGGCCGTGCCACCTTTCTGAGTTTTTTTTACACCCCATCTGAATACATTTAATCCACTCTCTTGTCCGTCCCCCAGGAAGTGTTATCTGTGATGCTTGCAGTCTGGCTGCTGAAGGAGAGACTGACATCCAGGAAAACTTCTGCCACAGTTCATATGGTGAGAACAAACTGATTTAGATAATGTAGGTTACAAAATACATCTTTTTTTCTTTTGAGAATGGAACATGTTAGCATAAATGTCTGCATTAATATACAATGGAGAGGTTGTTTTACAGCGTGTCTGAAATGACACCTGAAAGAGTATTCTTTCTGTCTCTGTTGCAGCATTTAAAATGCGCCTGGGCAGTGTGTCAACGGTGGGAGGGGACCGTCAGCTGGTGCCTACGGCCCGCAGCCGCATCCTGAGGTGGGCAGGGGGAGGTGCAGAGAGGGCAGAAGGGGTCGGAGGCGCAATGGCCCACAGTGCTTTGTGGCTGCATGAGGGAGGCACCTGTACTTGTCCTGGCTTAGACTCTGCAGAGACAAATGAAGACAAGGGATTAGAGGATGAACCGATGGATAAGAAACAAGAAAAGGACAGGGGAAAGGAGGGGAATGGGGCCCGGGGTGGATGGTACCTGGCCCTGGCTCAGGCTGAAGAGGGAAGACTGGTGCTGACTCGACTCGTGAGGTGGACCAGGGGTGACAAAGAGCTGAAGAAGTTCATCAGAGTCCTGCTTAAACAGTCTTGTCCAGATCTGTAGACAGGGAGTTATCAGGCATTGTGGTCCTGCCCCATGGACAATGCTTTGTGGCCAATGCAGTGTGTAACTGCAACTTCACAGAGTTACCAAAAATGAGTAAGGAATAGATGTTCAGCTAAAAATTGGTTCCCAAATAACACTGAATAAATCACTCGAGTGCAGATTCTTAGATACTATGTAAATGAACCAGTACCTAAAGATTAGTTCATGTGTAAATCTGCATACTGGCCACTTTCTTGATAATTTGTTCCTGATTAACTCTGAATAACCAATCAAGTCTTCCTTACTAAGTACACATTATTTTATGTACCATATTATTAGTCCATGAATAACAAAAGATAGAGCTACAAATTAGCCAATAATTCTGGAAATCTCACACAAACAGTGATGGTGATCTTTATTCTAAAAGTTACTGCACATACAAAGGTTGATATAACTCCAACTAGGGCAATATTTGTGTGTGTTTTTTGTACTTTTGTGTACATTTGTGTATATAGAGGAGACAAAATGTAACCCTTTATTCAATGTCAAGGTGTTGAGTAGTTTTAGTCGTGGTTTCAGGGGTGATCTCATCACATATTTGGGATGAAGCAGTGTAACTGTTGTTATTTCTGTAATGATAAAATATTTTCTTTCATATACATTAAGCATGCACCATAAATATAATAGACCAAGAACATTATACACATGTTAGGATGCTATAATCTCATATTACATCAAGCCACATCTGCAGAGAAGCACTGAAACAAAAGAAAGGGACTGCACATAGAACATTTATGTCCTATTGTTGCATTTTATGACATTTATTTGTACAACAACAACACGATTCTACTGTAGGTTTTTAAATGCTTGTTTTTATTAAATAAGCTTTGATAAACACGTGTTTTATATTGTGTTGAGTTACATGTGGGAATATTACATAAATTAGCTTTTTTGTGTGTGCTTTTCTTGATCTCTCCATCATGACTCTGCAAAGAGAGAAATTTGATTCCACGCAGACACACACCTGTTGATGTTAGCCTGATATATCACATGTCAGTTTCACACTGCCTCTCTCTTTCTCACTGTTTCTGCTACTATTCACAGTGTCGATCTTATTCTAAACATCTGGACAAGAAGCGATCTGTGTGTCTGATCAAAATGACATCTGATGTTTAAGAGCAACAGAGCTATGTATGTTACTGTCAGTGTTTGTTATTTGGAAATAATTACAGGACATATACTGTCATGCACGTGATGCATAAATTATTCATACCCCCAGGTCTCTTCTCTTACACACACACACACACACACCTCCATCTTTCGGCACTCGTCTCAGCTGCCACAATCTTCTCTGCGATCATCGGTGCTGCTGCTTTCTCCAAACTTCTGAGAAAACAGGTGAGTATGTCTGTTTCATGGGACAGGAAGACAGACTTTATTTTGCTGCAAACGTTTTGTTAAAGCACCTGCTGTGTGTGTGTGGTGCAGAAAGCCTGTGGGGTCTACAGTTACCGGAGAAACATCTAGAGAGGCTCAACACTTTCCCCACATCCATAACAGGACTAAAGCAGAAGATGATCTCATGTTGCATAACTCAAAACTAGGAGGGTTTGTCTCAAAACGTGTGTGAAATTTTGTTATCTCAGGTAAAGATTATTCCATTATTAAAATTGTTGCTACTGTTTTCGACTCATAATGACAATGTTTTGCATTCCCAAATGTACCTTACCATGATGTATACTTCTTTGCATTAATTAGAGACCTTTGGTCAGTTATGTGTGATCTTTCTGTATTTTTTCCATGATGAATTCAGGGTTTTGACCATTTAACATATGGAACATTATAAGAGCACCTGTAGCTGCAGAGCCTCAATACTACAGAAAGTTACATTCATGAATAACTGCATGTGAGAACGGTGAATTTGCCTATTTAAATGTCGATAAGATGTGATGATCGACAATGGAGTTTAGCTGAAATGTCAAACAATCTTACTGCAGTGGACTACGAATATGGAGTATTAATATGATAATACAGTATGCGACTGATAATTAGATGAACTGGCTCGAGTATCAGGAGGAATTGGATGAAAAGTCTTGCAGCACTAATGAAAGGTTGAAAAAAGGGTTTGAGACTAAATACTGAGGATCTTACTGCACCTGGCGGTCTCAATAACAGAAGGCAAGAATAGCAGTGTGATAATGGCATCCCACTTTTGATATACCAAGTTGATATAAATAACACTTCACCTCTTTTGTTATTGTGACTTATGAATCTACTTGTGTGTGTTTTTCTTTCGACAGGCTAAAATGGTGTCTCCTGCCATCGCTCTGGCCTTCCTTCCCCTCCTGCTGACACTGATAATCAGGTACCGCTACTACTTTGTGCTGTTCTATCGGGCAGTCCTGGTCAGGACATGGAAGGACTGTGTTACTGGTCTGAGCCGGGAGGAGCGTGCGTACCAGTATGTTCTCACTCATGCCACCCCTGGAGACGCTGACAGCATCCTGGAGGCCTTCGATGTCTGGTGTAGCAAGGTGGAGTACATCAGCAACATTGGGCCTAAAAAAGGTGAGGATGGAATTAACTTTAAGCAACAACTGATCTCCTCATGAGCATGATTCTTACATGTTTGACCCTTCTGGCTGTAGGAAAGATCCTGGACCGGCTACTGATGGAGCAGAGCCCTCTGACAGTGCTGGAGCTGGGTGCCCACTGCGGGTACAGCACAGTGCGGATCGCCCGGGCTCTGCCCCTGGGCGCCAGGCTCTACAGCATCGAGATGGACCAGAGGAATGCTGCCATTGCTGAGAAAATCATCCGCCTGGCAGGGTTTGATGATGACACGGTGAGAGAGCAGACATATTTAACCTATGTACAACATTTTACTGTATATCCAAATGCACTCCATGCACTATAGGCCTTTTGATAAAAGCCACAAATGACCTACCTACTGGCCATCAGCATTATTTGTTTTTACGTAGATCCAGGACAGTTGTGTTAAATGTATTGAATATGAAGAGTGTTATAACTTTAAATAATCCACGCTGCCTGTTCTCCAGGTGGAGCTCATCGTGAATCCATCTGATGAGGTGATCCCTCGGCTGCGGTCTGACTACGGTTTGGAAAGGTTGGATTTTGTCTTCATGGACCACTGGAAAAAATGCTATGCCCCTGATCTGCAGGTGACGATAATAAATTATTAGAAAGTACATCCACATATGCATTAAATATTTTTTTTGTAGTTTATTGTCCTGTCTGTTAGATGGTTGGAAATAAAAAATAATATGAGCATGTAAACTGGCCTATGCCTTCAGTTCTGTGATATGGCCTTTGTGTGTTACAGATGCTGGAGGGCTCTGGTCTGCTGGGAAAAGGGTCAATGATCGTGGCCGACAATGTGCTGTTCCCAGGGGCTCCAAAGTTCCTCAGATACATCCGTAAGAGTGGCCTGTATGAGTGGAAGGTCCACCGGGCCACGCTGGAGTACAGCAAAGGCATCAGGGACGGGATGGCTGAGCTGGTGTACCAGGGAATCAAGTAGATCACGCAGACTGGGATATCACACACAAGTGGCAGGGGATGGCTTGACGATGTTCATGTTCATTGAGATAGAAAAGATAAGTGTGAATGTAAAAGGTTGCAGTCACCTGAAAACTGGCATCTCAGTATCTAGGTTTTCAGAGATGCATTATATCTACCTGCCCTCTCCTGTAAAAAAAATAAATAAAAAAAAAGGGGGGGGGGGGGGGGGGTTATCAGGAAAAGAATCATGTACCAATTTAGTAACCCCATGTGCACAGCACCAGTCACTATAGCGGAATAACATCCACCTTTTTATTCCTGCAGGGGATCTTTGTTACTTGTCACCACCCCTGTTATTGTCTTCTGTCGAAGTAATAAAAGCAAAGACAACCAAAACAGTAAATTCATTAACATGGTTTAGGTTTAGAATAAATGTCTTCTATGTACAGGTTTAATAATGAACTGTTGTACCTGTTAAAATCTCTCCTGATACGAAATGTTGGCCTCTCACTACCATGTTACAGTTTTCATTTATAAGAAATTAAAATGTATAAAAACTGAAAAACATGATTTCATCAAAATAATTTAATTTAATACAAACAGTCAAGGCTTTAGTTCATTTCAGTACAAATAAGCAAAGCCTTGCCAAACAACCCTTTCAGATAAACATGGATGGACAGTGCGTGTGTTCATATTTCAGTTCCATTATTCAATGGTTGCTTTTGTCTTTGATACAGCTAAAGAGCACTTCATTGCATTTCAACAAAAAGCGATGCACTGTGTAAACACAAAACCTTTTTACAAGCTTCTGTAAAAATTCTGATAGCTGTAACAAAAGATTAACAGCATATACAATGCTGCTATGAAACAGAACTGAATTACATGGTGGTTGTACTTCATAAGTAACAAATTATTTAGCTGACTGGAGTGTTGTTTGCCTCAGTCAGCAGTCTAGAGAAGTGGCACATGACTGATCATATGACAAAGTCAAAGTTTAAATGACCCATCACTGTACTGATGCCTACTGCTGCCACTGTGTGGGTGTGTGCCCCACTGGTCATAAAACGGTAGGAGCATAGTAGGAGTGTGTGTGTGTATTTGACAGGTTCACACATTGCCACTAAAAGAAAAGACAAGCATATGTGTGCAGGAATTCAAACATACATCCGAACCAGTATTTAAACATGAGAGTGTTTGCCAGGTAGCAACACTCAAATTGTGCTGGTTTTACCCAACCTCCCTCTGAAGGACATCAGGTTTTGTTTTCCAAAAAATTAAAATCTGTGTCCCAGACTGAAGGGGCAACAGTCAATGGGGAGTGGAAATCCAGGGCCGGACAGTTTGATGGAGACCAACATTCTCTTTTGTCTTAAATCATCCATTGGTCTTGGTCTTGATCTGGTCCCTCCATGTCCACCTGACAGAAAGAGACAGATAAAGAGTAAAGAGTAGGACTTCTCTGTTTGGAAGAAAGGAAAGAATTTTTAGGGTATTTTAGATATCTAGTAACTATGCCCTCAGTTAGAAAATGTAACTTAACAAATGAATTCCTTCCTTCTCTTAACAACATTCAGCCATGTGCTTGGTCAGGTTAATGACACTGTGGCAAATGTTACTCTGTGATTGGTCTCAGTCATTTAGCGCACTGCTGTGCCATCAGGGCAAAGATTTTCTACAAATCAGACATTGAAGCACCTCATGGATCTCGCCATCATCCGGTGACTCGTTGTAGTCATTCATCTCATCCATGTCCTGCATGTCCTCTTCATCTTCAGAGTCTTCCTCGCTGTCCTCCTCGTCCTCGTCATCCTCCTCTTCTTCCTCTTCATATCCCGCCTGCGTCACAGTAAAGGGAAATTGCATTAAATGAATGAAATATCTAACCATTGTATGTGTCACATTGCGGCATGATGAAACTCAGCCTAAAAAGTGTGTGTTGATTGTATTACCTCAAAAATAGGTTTCCCAATGGGCATCAGGTTGTTGTCTTTCTCAGCAATGCTCTGCAGCTGAGGCAGAGACAGAGCGCAGATATTAAACAACGAACACGAAAAGAGTAATAAGGAGACCGTGTTTCTGCAGAGGCGTTTACCCAGGTTTGGTGCTGCTGCTCCTGCTGGTGCAGCTCGGTCTCGTCCACACAAGGTCGGTCCAAGTTGAACCACAGTGACTCCGTTATCCGGGGGAAGAGCGAGGGAAATAGCGTGGACATGTCTGACGGGACAAAAACAAATACAATGGCAGACAGCAAGCCTGTGTGTAGACTGAAAGGGGGTATGTGCAGGTTTTACACAAAAAATAAAGCGCTAAAGCCCGGGTTTTCATGAAAGAAATGGAGCCATAATATGTATGTTGGAACTACGCAAACACAGGACTGGTGGAGGAGCACGCTACGTGAACGTTACACCGTTAAAATACGATTTAAAGTCCTCTGTTTCTCTGACATACAAACCAAAACAAAATGTCACCACCGCGAACCTTCAAGGTAAAAATATCGTACAATAATATGAACGTTTAGACGTCACCCATAGAGATATTATGCCGTTAGTGTACCTTTTCAATTTAGCATTCAGCATTCAAAATTTTCAAAACAAATTTAACCGGAAGCTGCTGGTGTTCACCTGTGGAAATTTCCGGAGTCGTCTTGAGACACCTCACAAAGGTTCCGCTTAGATGGCAGCAGTCCAGCCAGGAAAGTGAATATAATAAATATTGTGATATTGATGAATTTCCTCGCCTAGATACCGATAAATATCTGAATCAACAGCGAGGGACACCTGATGAGAACCATACAAAATGACTATTCTAACATTTTATCGTATTTTAATATTATAATATTTCAATATTATAATGTGTCATTTGTGAAACTCACTCTTGTACTTTAAAGAGATATGATCATATGCTGCATTGCCCCATCAACAATTATATTATATATGTCCTATACTCTTTTTTTACACAGAGTATAGAGAATGCAGTCGGTGCCTTTTGTTTCCCAAAGACAAAAACAATCAGCAATAAAGTTACTTAAATACCGTATGTAATTTTGAAATATTTGAGTATTGCGTCATCTCCTCTTAATATAAAACCAAATTTAATCAAATAAATACTTTATCAATCATTTCACTCCTTTTCGTGCAAAGGAGGTTGAACTCTTTGGCCTGTCCCTCCCTTTGATATTTTTACAATAGCAGGACTTCTAACTTATAAATGTAGGCGACATGCTCAGAATTTCACATTCAAATACTGTGATCTTATTCATTAATTAATATTTAGAAAAAAAATAGCAGTGTCCCCCATGTTCACATCAACCCAGTTATCCATTGAAAAATAATGGAATTTCCCAAAGACAGAAGTTAGGAAAAGTTAACAAACAAAAATAAAAACAAAAAAGGTGTTGTCCGACAAACCTCTATCCATCCATCCATTGTCTTCCGCTTATCCGGGGACGGGTCGGCAGCAGTATCCCTAAGCAGTGATGACCAGACTTCCCTCTCCCCAAATACTTCCTCCAGCTCTTCCGGGAGGACCCCGAGGCGTTCCCAGGCCAGCCGAGTGACATAGTCCCTCCAGTGTGTCCTGGGTCTTCCCCGGGGCCTCTTCCTGGTGGGGCATGCCCGGAACACCCTCCCAGGAAGGCGTCCAGGAGGTATCCGATAAAGATGCCCGAGCCACCTCAGCTGGCTCCTCTCGACGTGGAGGAGCAGCTGCTCTACTCTGAGCTCCTCCTGAGTGACGGAGCTCCTCACCCTATCTCTAAAGGAGCGCCCTGCGGAAGAAACTCATTTCAGCCGCTTGTATCTGAGATCTCGTTCTTTCGGTCATGACCCAAAGTTCATGACCATAGGTGAGGGTAGGAACGTAGATTGACTGGTAAATCGAGAGCTTTGCCTTTCAGCTCAACTCCTTCTTCACCACGACGGACCGGTACAACGACCGCATTACTGCAGCCGCTGCACCGATCCGCCTGTCAATCTCATGCTCCATCCTTCCCTCACTCGTGAACAAGACCCCAAGATACTTGAACTCCTCCACTTGAGGCAGGAGCTCTCCTCCAACCCAGAGGGGGCGAGCCACCCTTTTCCGGTCGAGAACCATGGCCTCGACTTGGAGGTGCTGATTCTCATCCCAGCCGCTTTGCTCTCAGCTGCAAACCGCTCCAACACATGCTGGAAGTCCTGGTTCGAAGAAACCAACAGGACAACATCATCGGTAAAAAGCAGAGATGAGATCCTGTGGTCCCCAAAGCAGACTCCCTCTGGCACTTGGCTGCGCCTAGAAATTCTGTCCATAAAAATAATGAACAGAACCGGTGACAAAGGGCAGCCCTGCTTGTCCAACATGCACTGGGAACAGGTCTGACTTACTGTCGGCAATGCAAACCAAGTTCCTGCTCCGGTCATACAGAGACCGAACAGCCCGCAGTAGAGGGCCCTTGACTCCATACTCCCGAAGCACCTCCTACAGAATGCCACGAGGGACACGGTCGAATGCCTTCTCCAAGTCCACAAAACACATGTTGACTGGTTGGGCAAACACCCACGAACCCTCGAGCACCCTGCAGAGGGTGTAGAGCTGGTCCAGTGTTCCACGACCAGGACGAAAACCGCATTGTTCCTCCTGAATCCGAGGTTCAACTACCGGCCGAATTCTCCTCTCCAGTACCCTGGAATAGACTTTACCAGGGAGTCCGACAAACCTATGTATAGAAATTCAAAACCTTTATTTTCATTTGTCAGGTTCAAACAACCTAAAACATCATTAAACACAAAGAGAGAAGACACAGAGTTAGAGTTTTTACTCGCGAGGAGAACGGACAGAGACATATACTGTTACAATCTCCAATCCGCTCTGAATACGAACCGCCGAACCCTCTCTTTTTATTTCCTTAGGCTGCCCTGGTTACATGACGATGAGCATGACTTAAAGGAAAGGGGAAATGGGTCAGCTCATCGTGGCTACTATCATGCCCTCATAAGGTATCAAGCTATTAATCATGTTCTTATAAGGTATCAAAACATTAATCATGTTCTTATAAGGTATCAAAACATCTGCTCTTAATAAACTATATGTGTATGTGTTATTTATGCAGTCTTCATTGTCAGACGGAGGTTGTTCCTCTTCTTGGCACACGGTACTGAAACCAGACGTGTGTTCAAGCGCACAGCACAAAACAGCTGAAAACAGTAAGCACAACAGCCTGCATACTATCACACACATATACAACTTTCAACTGAAACGGTAAGTAAATGTAAAATTACTTCTGTGTGCAGTATAACCAAATGTAAGATCACTTCTATGCACAATTATTCCAACATCATTACTCATCAATGCAATCAAACAGTATTGTAGAAAAGGCCCTGAAGTTATAAGTTAGGCTCATTAAGTAACGTTCCCCTGTTGTTTCCTGTCTAATACGGCTATGTTTCCGTTAATTCAGTGCCACTAATTCTATTGGGTGACAGCAGTGTGCTCCATTGGCTCAATCGAGTGAGAGACTGCAGTCGTGTGTTTCACTATAAGTCATCTGTGCGTGAATAAAACGAGTGAGTACTTATCTGCTGCATTACTTTTATTACTGTACTTCTTGTTTTCATACATCTATAGTTAATTTCTGTTCGCCAATGTAGATGATACTTTGGAGTTCAACTGCTCGCCATGTGATAACCACGCTAATTACATCCGGTTTCATGCACGCTAGTTTGATATAAACTCGGCTCGCCTGACTCAGCGCGTCAGATCGTAACATGTCATGTCGACTTCAAAGCAAGTTCATACAATCATTACCTGTTGTTAGTACTGTTAAGGGTTTTTTTTGGTTGAGTTAAAATACGAAGAGTATTGTTACCTGTACCGCTATTGACACCTTGCAAACTCCGTAACAGGATATAGCATGCAGGGTTTTCATAATAAAAGCAGCCAGCCTGTTCGTCAGTGGGAGAATGTAACACGGACCATGAATAACAGGAAGTGTTATGTCGACATTAGCGCTAACTTAACACTGTGTTAATATGTACAAATTCCATGCAATGACTGTTTGGGAATACTGTGTGAATGTAGATGGAGATAAATGTAATTGTAAGCATTTGATTACTCTTCGGTTTACAGTTGTTGGAGTGTGAGAGACATGTAGTGCAAATGTCTCACATCTGCAGTTAAATTTTTAGTTCAGCAGATTAATAATTTTATGGCTCCTACCTCTAGACGCTCTTAAGGCAGAACTGATGTCTGCCAGGCTATTGTTTTGCACGTGATTTATTTAAAAAAAAAAAAGGCACCTCATTAAGATAGTACTGAAAAAGAGAACAGAAGAAAGAGTGACAGAATAATTGAAGGTTATCAAGTTTCTAAAGGTCTATAAATGTTTTGAAATTAAGAGTTGTGAATACAAGACATACATAAGTGCATTTATTTATTGTATATTATTTTCTCCTTTGCATCATTTCTCAAGGATTGGTTCCATGAATAAAGCCCTGTGCTTTAACCATGATCTCGTGCCTCATCGCGTCTATTAGTGGAAGACGCTACATGTAGTCATATTTGCATCACTCCTGATTTTGTTTATAATATTCCTGCATATAGGTGAAACTAATATATACACGTTATCCTTCACTCTGGTGTATTTTGTTAATATCTCCTTATAGAAACCGCAGTCAGACAAAAACACAGCTGTTATTGTCCCGTCTATGTGTCTGCACAGTGAAGAATTAAACAGCATATCAGTCATCTCTCAGATCCTCATTTCATACTCTGGAGAATTTGTCCTTAAGTGGTGTTCCACACTGGGATGGACATAGTGACAAACACTGACCCCTGTCTATGTGTCTTCACCTTAAAATTTAATGATCTATTCCATGGGCATTTGTGTTTTGTCCCAATGAGGAAGGTGAGTCCCCACAATGAGTGTGTGAACAGATTTTTGTCCAACAACATGAGTAATACACGTCCACATTTACACATATAATTGGCCACCGCTTCTTGTAATGTTTAAAGTTTGAGTTGAATCAGACCAACAACACCGATGCAGCAGAAACCTACAAGTATCTTAACTACCACCTTTTGACCCTTGTTATTGCCTTGAAAGGTCACAATGCCAGTTCACACAAGATGTCCATGGTGTGTGCGTGTGTGTTTGCGTGTGTGTGTGTGTGTGTGTGTTTGTGAGATAGAGCAGGGTAGACCTTGAGATAAAACAAACCTTCCTCACAGTAAGACGTAATAAAACAGATTATCACATACACACTGCCTCTTTCTCGTCCCTTCTCTTTATCTCAAACACTCTCTCTCACACACACACACACACACACACACAGAGCAGACTTTGGACTTTGGAGACATATTAATTAAGAGTATGGCAAGTTGTCGCAGTTTACTTGCATTAGGAGGAACGTTATTTAAGTCACACTCCACTCACACACTCATACACACACATTGAGTGAGTAGAGATACTGATTTTTCTTCAGGAAGGACTAACAAGGAACGTCACAAGGTAAAGTGACTCTGTCCATCATGTTTTGTAGAAACCTAATTGGTTTTTCAAAGAGTTGCCACATATAGTAGGTGTTATTTTTCCTTAATCATGTGTTTAGTTTGTAGTAAAAGATTCTATTTCTTTCTAAAGAAAGAAGAGACTGTCCACCAGCTGTTTCTGTATACATTTACATGCACACATCTTTTCTAGTTTCCTTCCATTGTGCTTTTCTTTTTAGGTTACAGGTTCAGCAGCACACGTGTGGATATAGTTTATTTGTAACAGTGTCTTCGCCGTTATTACCACATTTTTGACAATTTCAATCATTTGTCACAAGTTAGCAAGTCACTTGCTGTATTAGGTTTTACAGTTTTATATGTGATTCTAAAAATGTGAGAATGGGAAAACAAATGTGTGGAATTGTTAAGCAGACACAGTTTTCCTTTAAATTGAAATAGCAAATGTAACACATCTCTGTGACTCTCATGTCCAAATTGCCACATTCTTCATGTGAAGACTGTCATCAGTTTGAGTTGTTTATTTCTGCCAGATTGTACCGTGTGTTGTGTTGCTGATTGTAACTTTCATTAAGAATGATGAACTGGCCAACCTGTTGTAACCTCCATGAAACCACAGGCCTCTACGCATTCTGGATGAGATTACCAGTTATTTTAATATCAACAGCTCTATTTCCAGTAAAACAGCCCAACACAATTTTACAGTGGAAACTGCAAAAGCAGAAAGCACAGACTCAGATTTTTGTGTGTGGCTTTGTAAGTATGGAAGTCATATTGGGAAGGATCAAAAGACACAGCATAGATTATGTCTATAGTCTAGATCAGGCATGTCAAACTGATCCCATAAAGCGCCATGTGGCTGCAGGTTTTCATTCCAACCAAGGAGGAGCACACCAGGCTGGAATCAATCAATCAGCTGATCTCAGTCTTCAGCTGATAACTAAGTGATCCCTTGATGTTGATTGGTTGGCTTGGTGTGCTCGTCCTTGGTTGGAATGAAAACCTGCAGCCATACGGCCCTTTATGGAATCAGTTTGACACGCCTGGTCTAGATAGTATAAAAGTGACTGAGGTGAACAAATGTGTGTGTGTCTACAGGGCATCCCCATGACAAGGACGTAACCTTTAACCTTGGTACTGTATTTTGGTTGTCTTATTAAGTACTTTCCATTGATATATGTTAATGCCTTCCTGCTGCAGAGCCATGTGGGCTGTCCTGGTCTTGCTGCTAGCCCTCTCCAGTGGCGCTCTGTCCCTGGACCTCCTCAATATGTGTATGGATGCCAAGCACCACAAAGCTGAGCCTGGCCCTGAGGGACAACTTTACAATCAGGTGATGAACTCAAATGTCCCCCAGACAATGCTTCTTTTCTCGTCTAAAGTTGCTGATCCAGAGACAGGGCTGAAACAAAAATGTGTTCGGCTTAACAGCATAAAGTGACCCCTCTCGCCTCTTCCTCTTTCCCAGTGTGCTCCGTGGCGTGACAATGCATGTTGCACGGCCAACACCAGTGAAGAAGCCCATGCTGATAACTCCTACCTCTACAATTTCAACTGGGATCACTGTGGTGCCATGAGCGAAGAGTGCAGGAAACATTTCATCCAGGACACTTGCTTCTACGAGTGCTCACCTCACCTGGGACCCTGGATACAAACAGTGTGTATTATGCATTTGTGCTCTCATTCTCTCCTGTATGTATGCACTTACAACACTAGATGGCAGCATCAGAAGTTGAAAGGACGACTAAGAGATCTTACCAAATCCCCATACCAGTATAGTTTGTTGCCATTAATCCATGTCATTATAGCAATAAAAAGATAACAGGCTGAGTTGACATTTTACAGACTTTATAATGTGTTTGATTTATGGAGACCTTTATAACTCACCTGACAGATCACCTAAAAGACTCACAGTGTATTGTATCTTCAAGGTCAAGGAGTTCAATTCTAGAAATGTATTGCTTGTGTTCTGAAATCATTGATCAAACAAACGAGTTAACTGTGAGTGTGGGTGTGTGTGCGTGTGTGTAGGTGGATCAGAGCTGGCGTAAGGAGCGTGTCTTGGATGTGCCTTTGTGTCAAGAGGACTGCCATAGTTGGTGGGAAGACTGCAAGAATGAATACACCTGCAAGAGTGACTGGCACTTTGGATGGGACTGGAGCTCGGGTAAGAACGAAAACACACACACACAAGCACATATACATGCACATGTAGACCGGTGGGTTCATACGGACTTGCTCACATTTTTTTGTAACCACAGAAAACAAATTCACACCTTTGCACACACAACCCACACATGACTATATTCACACAAAATGTAGTAATTACTGCATCTTATACTTGAAAAATAGTTGTGACTGCGATTTGGGACTCTTTCTAATCCTCTGCTCCCCTACAGGTATAAACAAATGCCCTGCAGGCAGCAAGTGCAGAAAGTGGACCGAAGTTTACCCCACACCCAAGTCCATGTGTGAGCAAATCTGGTCCAATTCCTACATTTATACCACCGACACCAGATCCTCAGGCCGCTGCATGCAGCACTGGTTCAATGGGTCAAACCCCAACAAGAAGGTAGCTGAGTACTACCTTAACAATGCACAGCAACACCAGAGCTTTGCCTTGACGATGCTATTTTCCCTGGCTTTCACATCTTTCTCTGTCATGACGTACTAAAATAATGTCTGTAACCTGTCCTGTATCACCTCGGAGGTACCAATAAAACTGAATTTAAATGCTGTCATGTTTCTGGTGCTTTCCTGTGGTCTTTTGAGTCACTGAGACTCCCAATTGATGGCAAGACCCCTTTAATTTGCATCCTACCGAACAAAGATATGATCTCTGCAAATTGTCCATGTGGGCACAGACATGGATTGTCAGCTCTCCTTTTTGGGAATATGCAGTACACTGTATTTTCCGTCAAGACAAAAACAGCAAAACTTGAAGAAAATACAGGAGCAACACACAAAAAACAAGATGATAGTTTAACTATTGAAATGTGAAAGTGTCCAAAATCAAGGCAGCACAGCAGCTTTGTGTCTAGGAAAGTTTAGTAGATTTGAAAATCTGTGTGGGTAAAAAAACAAAAAACAAAACAAGAATAGTAATAGAACAAAAATAAACTTGTGCATCTGGACAGGGCATGAAGGGACGTGTCACATATTGCATTGCTGCACAGCTCTGGGATCACATTTCTCTGCGCAAACTATGGATAAGTTTAATAACCCCTTCATAACCTCAACCACCAGTGATGAAACAGGAAAACTGACCCAGGATCTGCGCTGAGGCAAAATGCTTCTCTATACTGGGCCCCAGTGATCACACCATCACATGACCACTCTGGGCCAGCTAGTGGTTAGTGGGCTCCACTGCTTGGTAATTATGGAGTTCCAGTCCCCTGAGTGTGTGTGTGTGACAGTGAGGAAGAAAAGGACAGAGGGAAAGAGGGAGGGAGAGCAAGGGTGTGTTAATGTCTTTTACTCCCTCTGTGTTTAAGGGTGTTTTTGTGTCACTCAATATCTGTGCATGTTTGTGTGTGTGCATGTGTGACTGTGAGGGGCATGTGTTTACAGATGTGTGTGTGTCGATGCCACATCTGAATATGTTCAGGTCTTTAAATAAATCTTGTGATTGGTTAGGTAATGTGCCCCCAGAGGACCTCAGCTGATCAGAGATAAATCTGAGATGTATATTTAGTGCACTATGCACTTTAATAATCAAGGCCTGAGATAACTGATCTAGCAATTTAAAAAGACATAACTGATGCAGTCAACAGTATCTTAAAATGCTGAGAAAGCAGTCCTACCGCCTGACAGAGATCAGACATATCAAAGTGCTGCTTCTTTTCTGAGGCTGATAATAATATCTTTCCTGTTGATACCGCTGCATAATTTAGCATTGTAAGTTCAGCTGTGACCAGCAGGCCAGTCTTTCTTGTCACTTTTCTCTGCATGAACTATATGCATGAAGCTCCTATACAAAGAGATGTGTGGCCTTGGATAGGACTGTCCCAGTGCAGACGTTTGGTAATACTGGAGCAATACTCAAGCCATTATTCAGACATGAGCAGATATTCTGTTAAGACCTCAAATAATGCTAAATCTGGGTTTGAATAAGAGAAGACGTTTCAACAAACACCATCAGTTTGTCATAACCTGTCCTCAATTCACACAATGCAGTTCCCACTTAACTCTAGTATGAGATCTACAGATGCTGACTGCAAATGTTCCTTATAACAAGTGTAGTTCATACGCTAAAAGAGCAGTGCAATAATGCTGAGCTGCCATTGTAGGATTTGGGTTTGTCAGGGCAAAAATATTGTGCCTTTACTGATTTAACATTCAAGTTTATAGCTATTTTGGGATGATGGATGCTGGCTGATAGCATCCATGATAGTTCACTTTCAAAATACTTAGATAACATTTAGCACATTCATAATATTTTAATATATCAAATATCATGAAGAAAGTAATTATCTTCTTAATATTTACAAGTTAGACCCCAATCCCCCCACCCCCAAAAACAAACAAACAAAAATCACATAACATTACATGATAAAAGTTATGGTAACATGATGACTGTATATGTAGCTATAGGTATACAGCTGAGTCTTACTGGAAAAGGACAGCTGAGCCTTAAAAAGTAAAGCAAGACAAATAAAAGTTGAGCCAAGTTGTAAAGCTGGGCCTGAAAATCTGATTCTGAGATGTCCATAGTGTGGCCTCAACACAGTGGCCTAAAGCAACCCTGCCATGGCTACTGAGTCATATAGGAAGACAAATAGGTTGTGTGCTGTATAATTAACAACGTGGCTTGTTTTCTGACCTCACCCTCAGGCCCAAATTTACAAAATCTGAAGATTAGCAAAATTATCTATCCAATGTTCATCCATCTAAATATTTGGTTTTGGGGTTTTGTGAGCCTCACTGTGCTTTTGGCTTGGTTATAGACAATTATAGTGAGATGCAAAAGGAAAAAATGTGCAAAATTCGTTATTTTCAAGTTGAATTGCTGACAAAGTAGTTTCGTTATGATGTGACATCCTGCAGCACACTTTTACGGTCCCTGCATGCAGACACATTGTTAAGCCGCATACTTTTACAGTCTTTCACTGTCAACTCACACACGCAGACACACACACAGGCATACACAGTGTGATGCCATAGCCAGAAATAGCTTTGGGATGGCTGCTGTCCATGTGGCTATTAATACTCAGCTTTTCTGAGGTCATTGGCAACGTACACGACCCTGCCCAACTCTCACCCTCTCTCTCCCTCACTTTAACTCTACCTCTCTCTTGCTTTGTATGTGTGCGTGTGTGAGTGTGTGTGTGCATATATGTGTATCCATACCACTTTTTAGGAGTCAGACTTTTTGGGCAAGTTGAGAAAAAAAATAATGGCTGAAGTCACAATAATGTGCAATGATCTCTAAATGTCGGGTTGGCAGATTCCTGTGTTTTGCCAGTCTGACCCCTAGGTGGACTGCTACACCTTGTGTGTGTGCGTGTGTGTGTGTGTGTGTGTGTGTGTGTGTGTGTGTGTGTGTGTGTGTGTGTGTGTGTGTGTGTGTGTGTGTGTGTGTGGTCTGGAAAAGAAAATGATTGCATAACTGGGTTGGAGCTTGTGTTGAGAATTTATTGCAGCCTAGCCTCCGCAGTGGCTGCAGGTCACACTGATATTCAAAGAGAGAGCCCTCTGGCATTAGCGAAGGCTTTGCCCATGTAGGCTACAACTTAGAGCCATGACAGAAGAGTTGAGAGGAAAATCAAGAATGATTCCTTTTTGAAAAGTTGTACATTTTGAAGAGAGGGATATTGGTGGCTGCAATATCTTTTAGTTCACATGAGTAGCTTTTTAATGAGTGAAAAGTGGCTTTAATTTGCAAGAAAATCTTCAGTTTATTCTAAATGCTGTAAGACGACTTAAAGCTATAAAATCACAGAAACTTGAGGCCATGCCAAGCAGGCCCACAGGATATAGTATTGGTTGGTACTTCAGTAAAGGGGAAACTGAACTTTATTTCCTCTCTTCAGTGGTGGAAGAGGTGCTCAGATCCTTTACCTTAAAAGTTCTGCATTTGAAGTGTTACATATGTAAAAGTACAGGAGTATAATGGGAAAAATGTGTTAAGTATCAAAAGTAAAATCAGGCCTACTTATTTTGAACAAAGGGCCATTTGAGTTTTTAAGTATTGAATATTATATTATTGGGTTGCAATTCAAGATGCATTAGGTGTACAAAGTATGTTAATGCTGTAAGTGGTCAAGGCGCAGCTAATTTTAACTACTTTAAACACTGTTGGGTAGCTTTGTTAAAGCTATAACAATGCATATGCATGCACTGAACCTGTATATTAACTAGTGGCTAAAGGTGTAAAAGGTACATTTCCTCTTTAAATGGAGTAGTAGTATAAAGCTGCATAAAATGAAAGTACCTCATAAATGTACAATAGATGAGTACATGTTTACTTTCCACCTCTGTCCCTCTTCTTTATTAGTCTCTTCTTCTTCTTCTCTTCTTCTCTTTCTCTCCATCCCTCGTTCTCTCTTTCGCCATTTATCCACCCCTGTATCTCCTTATCCCTCCATCTCTCCTTCCCAGAAAGCTCTGTCAAGCTAGTTAGAGACAAAAATAACAGGAAACAAACTTTGCCCCTGAAATAAAATGTCTCAATGTACTTTCGTCCGTAACCTACTTTATTTTGAAAATTCCAACAGGAAAATTATCACATTGACAGCATGTCGGGATTGACGTGTCCCCACTATTGCTCCCCGGTCTCCAGTGTGGATTTACATACCCTGATTTCCGTGGGACTGGGAAGCGAAAGAGGAGGGTGGTGAGCATTTCAGGAACTGAGGAAACAGCCGCAAGCAGCGTAATTTAACAAATGTACAACTTTTAGCCCCGTCGTTGGTCCTCTCCCGCCTCCAAACCTCCGTCGGAATAAGCGTTTACGTTACTTTTCTCCGCTTCTCTTGGCTCTCAGCGGCTCCCTCACTGGATTATTTCTCTAGTCTGGAGGAGGACTGGGAGGTTTTCGGAGAAGTCTGGAAGCAGCTTGAGCTGAACCCGGTTTGAAGGGCTGTGGCCATGGCCGGGGGTGGTGGTGGTGGGGTTTCTCCGTTGGGGCCCGCGCCGCCGATGTGGTATCACCGGGACCTGAGTCGAGCGGCGGCCGAGGAGCTGCTGGCCCGGGCCGGGAGAGACGGCAGCTTCCTGGTGCGGGACAGTGAGAGTGTCAACGGGGCTTACGCTTTATGCGTACTGTAAGTAACTTTATCGCAGAAAAAAAAATGCTTGTTTGGACACTTAACTTGTGTGTGCGGCCTGGTTTTGCTTTGCCCACTGGGAAAAGTTATGGCTTTGCTAACGTTATGGTGTTAGGGGTTTTCTTTAAGTTAACCTGCTAGCGCATGCCTTCAGGGAGTCTCGGGTTTTGTGTTGAAGCCACTGCCTAGCCTGCTGTGACTCTGCCAAGCTGCACAAGCTCTTCTAAGTTGTTCATAAACTTTCCTGCTGCGACAAACTGGCATTGTATTTGAAGCCTACGTAAGCCATCGTTAAACAAGGTTTCAGCCATACGCGTTTGTTTACTTTCTCCTGGGAGTTAGTGAGTGGGAGAGGGAGACTGTCTGTCTGCCCAGCAGTGAAACTCCAGCATGGCACACAACTTTAGGGCTGTCCCTGTCTGTCTTGTGTCTGATGTGGTCGCCTGCAGCGCCGTTTTTACAGGGCACTGAAACTGAGCGATGGTGGAGGTAAATATAAGCATCCATGGGCTGGCGAAGCCTTGCTGATGTTTTAATTTGAGGCTCATGTAAGACCAGTGCTGTGGTGAAGCAGCTGGCTTAGCTGGGGAGTCACACATGCTATCCCCTTTGCTAAAAAGAAGTGGTGAAACACCCACCCTCATTTACACAAGGGAGATTTTGCCACCAACCACGTCCACGGTGCTTCACTTCACAGACAATCCCGACAACATTGTGTACACTGGGCAATGACTCAGAAAAGGGAAGTTAAACTTACAAATGACCAAAGTGACTCACGTTCCCCCAGTGCCCACGCAAAGTTGAAGAGATGCATGGACTACTGATTGTGCAGATGCAGGAAATAAAGGGCCTATGCCATGTGACATGATACTCTGACATTGACTCGACCTACATCCCCTATCTGATTGCTTACCTCATGCTGAGTTCAGTGTGTGTGTGTGTGTGTGTGTGTGTGTGTGTGTGTATGTACTGTTAGACAGGCACACTCAGGCACACTCTCATGTAAACACGTTACTCCCTTTGTCATATAGGAACCCATAAAAAAAAATCTGCAACCCATTTTGGCCCATTAAAAAATGAAACATTTTTCCCCCATTGCTGGATACACTAGTTATTCACTGGGCCACTCCATGACCGACAACATTCCTCACATCCATGCATCATCCGTTTCCGGATTTATTCCCGCCTCCACCTCTCCCTTCCTCTCCCCTTTCACCTTTCACATCATGGACTTCAGAAAGTTTCCCTCATGATGCCTGGAGCTTGTTATCACCGGGTTTTAGCCAAACTGTGCTTTACAAGCATTGTTGCCCTTGTTTTGCAGAGAGGTTTGAAGTGGTCACCTTTACCGTTTACTGTCAATCTTAAACACATGACCAGTGTTGGAGTACTCTCATTATTCTGAATATTAGCTGGCACTGGATTTTGTGGTTACTTTGTAGCAGTCATGGGGCAGAATTATATTAACAACATGGACTGAAACTGCCATAATCTTCAAATATGACCATGTCATCGTTCCTCTTATCATGCCCATCATTTCCTTCATTACCTGTTAGTGATTATAGGGCGCTGTACGCCTAGTAGAAGCTACGATTCAATGGGTTAACTCAGTTTTTATGTTGATATTTAGAGAGACACATACCTTGGATGTATAAACAAAGACAGAAACTGGATTTTAATGCTGGTATCTAAAATTTAGCTATACAGTTGTATATTTCAATGTATAAAACAACAGAAACACCTACATACTTTAACCATATTTATGCAGCTTTTAAATTTCAGTGATTGTTCAGTGATTAGGAGGTTGTTCAATCCTGTGATTTGCTCTTGATACAGTTGCTGTCATTCAATACTCACTCTGCAATCCAGGCTAAATTCAGTCATAATTAGGATATTATTTATGTTGATCACCTTAAGAGAAGGAGACACATCTGCAGACAGGTGAAATAAAGGTGATTCCAATATGCTGTACATTGTGCCATTTGCTGTGTTAATTTTGCATTGTCAGCTGTGAATGTTTTTGTATCACTAACCAGAGGGCATGTTTGAGAAATGGTAAGCTTCCTTTCTCCCTCATGACATACAGTTTTCTCTGTTCAGAGGCTCAATATGTGTGACTTTTTATCCACACAATAAAAAAAAAGATCACAACTATGGTCATTTTAAATTTAAAGTTGAAATTTACTGTATATATACATACAGGATAAACATCAGTCTAGGGGGCACCAGTCTAAAATAAGATTTAAAACTCTGAAACTGACAAGCTCATCAAGCTGTCTAATTGAGTTAGATTATTTATCACAGTTCAAACAATGTAAACAGTAAGTGTCAAAGTGTTGGTCTGTCTTAATACCCAGACAGAGGTCATGTGGGCGTCTTTTGTTAGATCAGTATGACAGATACGGTCTCTCTTCATAAATAATATCTTGAGGTTTTCCAGTATTTCCCAACAACCCTTGAAGCCACAGAGGAAAAGATGATATGTTCAAACAATCTCATTCTTGTCAACTTGTGATAAAGTTGCTGCACAAAAAAACATTTATTTCCAGGAAGTACAATCTGAATCACCAGAAGTGTGAAAAGATTCCAGACTGCTGAATGGCACTGTTTTTAGTCATGGCTGCAGTCAGTGTGGCGTGCTGGAGGCTCAGGGCTGATGTCAATGCCAGGTCGTCTTGATGTTGAAAATCATCTCTTTTGTCTCCTATGCTTTAATCTTCTAAACCAGTGGTTCCCAACCTTTTTCCTCAAGGTACCTCTTCTCTATCAATGAGTAAACTGATGATGGGTATTTTCTGTATATGTGAAGGCTCTGTAAATTGAGCTTATGTTCAGGTCTACACCATGAGTTTATCTTGTGAGATTTTGTTTACGTTTATATTGTAAATAATCTAAACTTTTGAAACTAATTTAGCTTTCTTCATAGACATGAATAGAGTGTGGTATGGGCCCACTGTATATTTTTTCAAAAGGTTTTCTTACATCCCTTAAAATCAAGAAGGCCTCAGGACCCGCTGCAAAGCTTTGGCAACCCCTAATGGGGGTCAGAACCCTCAGGTTGGGAACTGGAAGTGTTCCAAACTGTCTAAAGTTGGGTTTGTTGAGCGATATCCATCTTCTTCTTCTTTTTTAAGGTTTTATCATTTCTACAGTCCTGTGACACATGATAACAGTTTGTTTTTCTGCAGTGGAAGTGAATGATCACAATGCTCACAATGATGTCAGTGTGGTGATAGAAATGAGCTACTTTCAAACCAGATGACCTCTTTTAGGTCCCTGCCACATACATGGCAATTTTTTTAAATCTGAAAATGGCAACGACACATGAGTGCTTGTTGAGCTTGGCCTATAGTGACCAATGTACACAGACGTGTGTACTTCCTTTTTGAGTGCTTAGAGGCAACAGTGTTTCCTCTCTGCCGTTGTCTGAGAATAGACTGGTGTGAAGAGTGTTTGTGTTGGTGACTTTACAGAAGCTGTACGAGTTAGGGACCAGGGCCAGTTTGTCTTTAGGCCTTTTCCTTTCACTTCCTCTGTGTGTACATTTGTGTCTGAAGACTTTTGGCTTTGTGTCTGCATGCAAGTGTTAAGATAATGCTCTGATTTTTGTAGATGGTGACCACTTTGACCAGTGTACTATTTGGCAATGAGATGAACAGTTATAGCTGATCGGTTTCTGAGTTAGTGTGAGGGTGTGTGTGTTCAGCATTTGCATGCAATAGATGGTGCAGATATAATATCCTGAGAAATATGGAACATGTTAAAGCTTCAATATTGCGATATTTCAAAAAGCAAGAAAATTTCACTTATGTGCCCAGTTATAGTTCCACTTTTTTAGATTCCAAGGTGGGGCCATATGTTCATCAAGCTTGTGGGAACACATCAGTGTGACAGCTACAGAGATACCGAATTGTTTACTATTTTCTGTCAGGAAGATGTTCTTTAGTATCAGGGGAGCGCGTCTAAACATGTCAGGGTTCAGGCATAGCCCTGTGTGTTTCTGTGTGTGTTTGAGACCCAGAAGTGTCTGTGAAAGCATTCCTCACCAGGTTGTTAAAGCGGTTGTTGTACCTACAGTCTTTCCTAGCATTTTTGCTGTGATCTCATTTTAAATGTGTGAAAGATCTGTGATGGTGTAGACAGTCGTAAAGCTAAAAACTCCCCCTGAAACTTATCCATTCTTCTCTTTACCTACATCTACTTTGTAATTGGTATTTATGAATAAGACTTATCAATAGGGAATAGTGGCTTTCACTTGGATTCACCGCATCAGTGTACTTGTAGTAACTTTCCCTCATATTTTTTGCTTTTAGTATACTTAGTAAGTAGTAAAAGTAAAAAGTAGTCCTGCATGTGTATGAGAGGCTAGAGCAGTGAGGCACAACACATGTTTAATAAGTAGCATAATGATTAAAAAGCAAAATATAGGTAATTCATATATAGCCTATCAATGGAGTGTGCTGATACACACACACACACATACTGTTAACAGTGCTTGTGTAGTTTAAATGTAGGGACTAAACTGACCTGCCGGACTTCGAGGCAACGGAGACTGGACAGAAGAGGGGGAGGTGGCACTCAAAGCCAACAGGACTGTGGGGCAGTCATTACCCCCAACAAGACTATTGTTGACAACACATGCACACTGTATGCTTTGGGTCTGTGTGTATCCCATAATAAACCTCTCTCGTTCTGCGTCTCTCTCCCCCTGTTATAACTTAGCTGCTACTGAAACAATAGCATTTACTCCACAGACCCACAGAGAATCTCATCAGCTGCCAACAGGAAGACAAACACTCACTGACACACACACACACACACACACACACACACACACACACACACACACACACACACACACACACACACACACTACTGTACGCGGCAGTGCCTCTTGTATATGGATTCTGTGCCCCTGGCCCAACCATTGTGTTGTTAGGTCCCGACAAAAGGAACAGTTCACCTCACTCACGGTGTTTACTGCTGCACCTTGAATGGCAGTAAGGAAAGGAAGTTTATGTGTAACCAGCCACTGGTGACATGATATATGGAACTATTATTGGCAACAGTCCGATAAATGCACTGTTCATAAGTCAAGTCTTTTAACTCTACCACAGTTTGTCACTATGGGTGGCACTATGGGTGTCTGTCCATCCGTCCCCCAACCTTTTCCATGTGTGCTATCAAATAAAGGCAAGAATACCAAAAAAAGAAATCTTTTATGTTATGGTATCAGAACCGCCACAGTAGGAAACAATGATAAGCAACCCATAAAAACATAATTGCCAGGAAATAGTCCAATGGTTAAAACACAGTGAGAGCAAATTTAAAATGCATTAAATGCATAATTTCCAGATTTAATGTTAGTGATATTTAGGATTCAGCAAATCGGCGTCAGACCTAGGTTGAGCCTTAGTCAGGATCAGGGTCATGAAGCCAGGTTTTGATGACCTGTGTTGACCCATTCAGACAGACAACAAGTGCAGGTTTATTCCATGTGACTGTTTCATGTGACTGTGCCAGTGGGGTACAAGTAACTCCAATTAAATTTGCCACTTTTGCACCGTCAATCTGGTGTAGCTTCTTATTAAGTTTATTCTGTCCAACTGAATTAAGTTTCCTGTGTTATTTGGGATGATAAGAGGCAATCGCCTTGCAATTTGTTATTGAGCTATTGTGATCCAGTCCACGTTTTAGTTCCTGTGGGACACTGACCTGGAAAGACCGGACAAACAGCTGAGTGGACAGGGTGGGATGAATTCCTGACATGGATTTATCCCTCCATCAGTTTATACAGCATATACACATGCGCATACTGTGAATAAACACAGTGTATGCACAAGCAAAAGCATTAATTAAGTGTTTTGCTTAGGCTGCCGTCCCAACACCCACACTTCTAAACAGATGCACAACCATGATACACACATACAGTATACACCCCAGCAGATGTAAACCACAGCATTTGCTTGGCAAATTGAACATTTTGCGTCCGGTCCACTGAGCAGACATGAAGTGCAGACATGAAAATCATTCAGCTCCAGCTTGTGGCTGCAGGCGTGTAGTCACGGCCGTGCAATCACAATGTCAGTGCATTGATCTGCAATTGGTTGTAAAAGAAAAAAAAAGAGAAAAGCTGATTATATTAGAAATACAATTCGGCCTCTAAAGTTTGTTACGTACTGAAAGAAACACCATAAATTCTGGGAGAGAGAAAAGACAAGCTGATTTTCTTTTAATCTTTTCTCTATTTCACAAATGATGTCCTTTTTTTGTTTCTTTTATTTTATACCACCATTGTGCCTTTATAATGAATAAACACCAGTCTCAACTTTGTTCTGCTCTACTGTATCATGCTACTGTAAGGATAAAGCCCGCTCACAACTGTGACAGACAGCAACAGGTTGAGGCTCTCTGCAGCGTCTAAACCCCCCTCACTCCCATACGTGCACACACACACATACACACACACCCCTATCCACTGAGGTCAAGTACAAGAGTGTATGTGTCAGATTTGAAATGTTATTTTTTGTTGAATCAAACAGTCGTCTCAAAGTTGTCTCTTCTCTCACTTCGCCCTGCCTCTGTTTACTTCAACCTCTCCCTTCGGTCTTCTTCTTCTCTTTCTCTGGTTCTTTCCTTCCCTGCAGGTTTCAGAAGCATGTCCACACTTACAGAATCCTCCCAGATGACGAAGGATTTCTGGCAGTACAGGTACAGAGAGGACACAAACACTCACCCACACACACACTCTCTCTCACACACACACACACACGCACACACACGCACACACACGCACACACACACAGAGTCTCCGCTGAGGTTAAGTGTGTGTGCAATGTGTACAGCAAAAACTGTATTTGCTTCAGTAGCAGCTGGCAGGCAGAGATGCTTTTGTTGGCTCTGAGCTCTCTCTCACACAAACACGCACACACACACACACACACACACACACACACACACACACACACACACACACACACACCAACAGCAGCCTCTTTGTGCGTTGTGCCCAACAGCTGTGAAGTCACCACCACACACACACTCGCTCTGCCTCACACGCACACGGACAGCATGGTGCTTCAGCCTATCGTGTGGCCACATCACAGACATCTGTGCCCCTGCTGTATGATTTTTAGGGTCTTAGCTGTGACATTGAAGAGAGTCTAAAAGCCTAATTTTGCTTCCTGGAGCTGAGTATGTTTGGGAGCAATGTTTACCAAAACATCTCTTCCTGGTTTGAATTATATTTAGACTACTGGGTCATATTTGCTTACACAACATTAAATTTGGAACAATAGAGGCCACCAGAGATTTCTGTAACATGACTACTTGTAGCCAAGGAATTGTTATGTTCATACCATGTGGAAGATAGCTCTCCTTCTTTTTCACTGTCTCTTCCTTCCCTGATTGTTTTCCTCTGTTGTTCTCTCAGACATCTCAGGGCGTGCAGCCTAAGCGGTTTAAGACGTTGCCAGAGTTGGTGTCGTTGTACCTGCAGCCCAGCCAGGGTCTGGTGACCACGCTGCTTTATGCTGTGGACAGAGAGGAAACGGTCATCAGCGATGACAGGGACTATTCAGGTATCTCTAGAGCCCGTACAGGCACATTTACATCCTCAGTGATTGTCCCCATTTTGTCACATGTTAACTCTCCTGCTCTGTATTTCGTAGATGGGGAGGATGAGAAGCCACCCCTCCCACCTCGCTCTGCCTCTGCCTCCACTCCACCTGGAGCAGACACACCCACAGACAGGTACAAAGTCTATTTTAGGATTAAGTTCATTGTTTACAGTTTACAACAAGATTACATAAGCGCTGAGAATCAAATCTGCAAGGCTTCTAAACCGACATTAACCATGATCATGTTAAAACATGATCATGTCACGACACGCACACAGAAGATGAATGCGTCACAATTCAGTTCTGCTCACAAAAATAATAATAACAAACACACGTCCACACAATCACCTTCACTCTTAATTTCACACACCCACATCATGCTGTAAAAATTGTTACTATTAATACATAACATACACTGGTGTTCATTAGCAGACAAACGCACAAACATGCACATATAGATATTAATAACCTCATGTTCACTGAGATTCATTAAATTCTCAAGACATTACTTTTTCATGTACCCTTGTACACTGGTTTGCAGTTTTTGCACATTAAAAACAACGTTTGGTGCAGGAAGACTTATACAAGCCTGATTCTTAAAAAGTTGGGACGCTGTGTAAAATGTAAATAAAAACAAAAGGTAATCATTTGCAAATGAACTACATTTACTGACAGCAGTTTTACAAAGTGTTCCTGTTCCTGAGCCCATGTAGTAACACCCTTTATACAATCGTGTTCACAAAGTGGTGAACCTCGCTCCAAAATTCAGGTAATTCATAGCCTATCAATGGAGTGTGCTGATACACACACACATACTGTTAACAGTGCTTGTGTAGTTTAAATGTAGGGACTAAACTGACCTGCCGGATTGGGTATGAAAGGAGCATCCTTGAAAGATGCTCCTTTCATACCCAATCATGATACTATCACCTGTTACCAATCAACCTGTTTACCTGTGGATAGGGTTACACACATGACTTGCAGATATGGTCACTGTGAAGTCCACAACAGTTTTCTGATACAAGGGTTGTAGTTTGTGCCATAGAACAAACCAAAAATATAGTAAACGATAAAACAATGGAAACATACAACCGAGTGCAAGAAAGCTTTAGGTAGGACTTAAAATTGAAGTAAAGCTTGATTTATTTATTGTTTCCTTGTACTATAATCTGCATTATTACGCTGTGGAATTATGTACATGTAGTGAAGATGGATATAAATACTCACTGGACTTCATTTGAATTTGTTGCAGTGCTCCAGCAGCTAATGGCCTGAGCACCATCTCACATGAGTACCTGAAGGGTAGCTATGCTCTGGACCTTGAGGCAGTCAAACAGGGAGCCTGCTCCCTGCCTCACCTCAACAAGACACTAGTGGCCTCCTGCAAACGCCTTAATGGGTAAGAGGGACACAGCAGCTCATCTGTCGATGCACATATTCCACAGACACACACTCGCTTGTCCATGCATGTTCTATACAGAGCTGTTCTTTTATATATGTGTGCTTGTCACTGCACTGAGAGAACATCTATGTAAGGATTTACAGCCCGCAGAGCTGCCTCAACTCAACTCATCTCTTGTTTTGGTCACAGTGGCACCTGTTGTACATTCAAACAGAGAAAAATTGCATTAAAAACAGGCCTAAATTAGAAATTGTAACAAATATAACTGAATCACATGGTTACTAATCATCTATAATTCATTGTTCAGCCCTAACATGCATACATAAATATAGTCCAGACTATATTTGTTTCCCAGTAGATAGATTTAAATAAAGAGGAAGACATGAGAAGGATTTTTAAGCTTCGAGACAATGAAGTTGTCGATCTGTCTCTGTTTCCCTAAACAGGGAGGTGGATAAGGTTCTGTCTGGTCTGGAGATCCTGTCGAAAGTCTTTGATCAGCAGAGTGCTTTCATGGTCTCCAAGATGATCCAACAGGTACACATCTTTGCCTCTGGGGTTGTTCGTCCAACAGACGTGTGTCGTTGTGTTACACTCTTGTTAATATGAGATGTTTATGAGCAGAGTTTCTCCTTTTTATGTGGATTTCCATAATAGAGAAATTAGTAGAAATCATCAAATATTCGTCACTTCAGCAATGATGGATTGGCCACTGTGTGTGTTTTCAACTGCTGTTTGAGTTACTATTGCAGTTTAGTATTCCTAACACTATTTTCTGAGTTTAACAGCCTTGCTGATAATTCATGATTTAGAACGTATTTATGTGCTGCACAGAGACTAGATTCGATGCTACTTCCCTGAAAACTAGGGCTGCAACTAACAATTATTTTCATTATTGATTAAATTGCTGATTATTTTCACTATTAATCAATTCATCTTTTCGCAAATGTTTGACATTTTTGCTATAAAAATTACTAGAACAATTAGTCGATTATCAAAATAGTTGGCAATTAGTTTTCTTTCAATCGACTAATCGATTAATCACTAATGGTCGCAGCTCTGTTGAAAACCTTCTTAATTTATGACTGCTGGCGTCAGTTCAGTAGTCACTTTTCATGTTTGAATAACACTGATTTATGCAAATATGGGTAGACTAACAGCCTTAAGAATAATCTGTGTTTGCTGTGTAATTTTACATGCACCATTTGTTTCAGTTGAAAGTCAAGTCAAGTTAATGAAATGCATCATTTCTGTTGGCAGTTTACAAAATCCTAATCATCATTGTCCTCCACGAGAGCCATGTTGGTGAAGCTTTCATACGATGGTAGCAGGACATAACATCTCATCCTCTCTGTCTTACGTACGCCGTTTCCTAGTTGTTTTGTTTTTTTCTCCACCAGTCAGTGAATCAAGGTGGAGACCAGGAGTTGGAGAACCTTGTGACCAAGCTGGCAATTCTCAAAGACCTGCTGTCCTCCATCGAGAAGAAGGTACACACATGAATTCATGAAGTCATGTGGAGTCATGCACCCTCACACATAATCACTTCTGCTCCCTCTCAGTCACACGCACATGCACACACGCACACACACACACACACACACACACGTATATATACACATACACACAGACAGCTGCTAGTTGGACGTGGTTAGTTTGGATTAACCCTCCCCATATGATGGATCATCTGTCCAGAAGCCCTCCTGGCTGCACGACGTGTTGCAGCATGAAGACTTCAAGCTGGTGTGTGTGCGTGTGTGCGCGTGTGTCTGTGTGAGATAAAGAGAGACAAAGTGATAGAGGGCCCCTTCTCTTTTTGGAACCTGGCACATAAAACATGTAAGACATCTAGATGGAGAGGATTGGGGTGACTTTGTGTCAATTTTGGACAGAGCAGCCAATTGTCCTGCTGTGGATCTAAGCCGTTAAAAGTATTTGCATCAGGTGTAATATTAAGGGAGCCAGATGGAGAGGGTGTGCCATATAGGTCACAACAGGGAAGCATTTAAAGCTAAATTATTTGTTTTTCGTCATGTCTGACATTATTTTCTAGCACAGTAAACCTCACCAATTAGTCTTTTTGCTTTTTCCCCTAATTTGCAAGTACAGTTCGACCAGTTCTGCCTTGTTAACAGGTCGCACCATTTTTGCTTGGACTCCATTTTTTAAGGAGGCGATTTAGCTGCCTGGCAAGGAAATGGCCTCAGTGCAATCAAGCTACATGTCTTCACTCATGTGATGTCACTGACTCCGCCTTCTCTGCTGCTGTTGTATCACATCCAGGAAATGGGAAACCGTTTCCTTGTTGACACCAACATAGAAACTGAAAACAATACAGTACATACAATTCATCTGTTTGTGTTTGTGTGCTCTCATTTCTCTTTTCCTCTTTCATTTTTGTCTCTTTCTTTTAATTTTTTCTCTGCCCTTCTCTCTCTCTCACTCTCGTCCCCTTAGGCTCTGAAAGCTCTCCAGGACATGAGTTTGTCCTCTCCATGCTCCCCTCCTCCTCTCTCCATGCGTCACAGCAAAGCCATCCCTGTGCAGGCCTTCGAGGTATGCATGTACATACACACGCACACACACACACACACCTCTCACAAACGCACACAAATTTTATTCATGGCTGTCTCTCTGCAGGGTGATGTGAGGTCAATACTAAGGCAGTTGCAATGATGTCATCTGTTTCTAGTGTGTGGCCTTTCCAGGAAGTGCATCAAATAAAAACTGAAAGTGTTTGTGTTTTATTTTATTATAAAACAGGAAAGATAAGATAAGAGAACACCATATTAATCCCATGCTGGAGAAATTAAATTAGGGATCATATGAGCAATCATCCGAGTGAACCTAGACACTCAGTTTTCTAAAAGCCAAGTTGTCCCTATGAAACATTCAAACTCTATTATCAGTGTAGTTATGCATCTTCTAAATCTGTAATCTTTCATACTTCCTGTTTTATGACAGGAATAGGAAGCTCCAGCCAGATAATTTTAATTGCGGTGTTTTCAGCTGTGAGGGAAATCTGAGATCTTTTGCAGAGTGTCCAGATTCGATTCATTAAGTGCTACTATTAGGGACAGACTGAACCTGAATTACTCTGAAAACAGGCTGAGAAGTCATATATTCCTCAACACACTGCAGGAGGTTTGTCAGCAGAGCTGATGTGAGACCAAAGGAATGTTTGTAATGCACTTCCTGTTGCATCATCTGTGTCTTTTTCACAGTATAATAGTATAAATCACATTGGTGTCATATTCCCACATATTTTATTAAAATTATAGTTGGTTTATTTTGAAAGTGGACCGACAACTTAACTTATAGAAATAGGAAGGAAGCTTTGTTGAGAAGTGGGAGAGGAAAAAAAAAAGGAAAAATCAGAATAATGTCAAGGTAAGAGACACTGGGTGTGAAAGGTACAGAGGGGGAAAAGGAGTTGAGAAAAGAGGAAAAGTGTGAAATAGAGAAGGAAGAAGAGATGAACGATCTGAAACATTAACTGTCAGCCAAGTCTGCATCCTCTGTGGTTACCTCCTTTCAGCAGCTTCCTGTTGCACAGGAACAGAAATATACTTATGATGTGGAGGTTGGTTTAAGATGTGGCACCTGAATCGCCCGCTGACACACAAACGGACTCCACTGAAGTTTTACATTCAGAATGCAATTCTGTCTTCTTATGTCGTCCCCCCCCGAGTAATTATGAGCTTTATGGTCCTTAGAGCACGGTGCCCTTTTGTCGCATAACTGTCAAAATATTTCTGAAGAATGCGATAACAGTAATTTTTTGAACTTGCTGCTTATAACTGACTTAGATTTAACACTCTCACAATGCCTTAGAAGCAGTAAGCTTGTTTTGTATGTGGTCACATTAGAGGGAGAGAGTGCTGACAATTCCACTACTCTCACTTTAGAGACCCCTGGTGGTGTGAAAATTTGATATGATTTGAAAGCTGTAGAGACATAAGCTTTTATTAATGCACAACTCTGTGCATGCATGCGGCGTGTGTGTGTTTAATCCTCCTCCTCTTCTCCCCTTCAGGTAAAGCTGGATGTTTACCTGGCAGAGCTGACAAAGATAGGAAAGAGTCAGAAGTACACTCTGTCTGTGGATGTGGAGGGAGGACGACTGGTAGTGATGAAGAAGGTGAAGGACAGCCAAGAGGACTGGACCACCTTCACACACGACAAAAGTGAGAGTCACACACACACTCCATACACAATAATGCCAGTATTTTCGGAACTGGGAGATGAGTAATCAGTGTTTCCTTCAGGGAATTATGGGGCAGAAATCTGTTTAACAGAGATAGTGAGCCACCCAGCTAGTGACGCATCTTGTCTTATGATCAGTTTAATTTGTCAGTGGCAGCCTAAACAATAGCCACATTCATTAGGTATATGCAATTTGCTGTTTTCTGTTAAATGCTGCCTCTACTGTTTTACCATACCTGCCTCATCTCCCGACTCCATAACACGAGATTAAATGTATGTATTGATCCAAGCCTGTAATAACATGATATTCTTGGTGGTATCTGTTTGAGACACAGGTGAAGTAAAGACAACAACTTTTTTCTTATAATTTTGCCTCCTATTACATTTTTTTCATGCCTTTTCATTGTTCTTCTTCCTCAACTTTAACCTTCTTCTCTCAATCTACACCTTGACCTTGCCTTCCCTCCCTGCCTTTCTCTCTCTCCTCGTATCTCCAACCTCTTGTCTGTCTCAGTCCGTCAGCTGATAAAGTCTCAGCGGGTGCAGAATAAACTGGGCATTGTTTTTGAAAAGGAGAAGGACAAGAGCCAGAGGAAAGACTTCATCTTTGCTAGTGCCAAGGTCTGCACACATGCACAAGCACACACACACACACACACATACACCCACACACACACAAGTATGTGTCACCCAGTCATTCAAACATACAAACACCTACCTACATTACAGCAGTATACACATTCACCTTCACACTGACAAGAAAATACTCTCACATGTCTCTTTTATATTTATATTCACGATCAGACGCAGGACACTAACAGGGCCAGGATTTGTGGCACAGACCCGCACACACACCAATCTCCTCTATGAATTCATTTTCCACTGAGACTTTTCTTGTAATGTGATTCTCAGCTTAGCATTGTTTTTCTCCTCAAATATTGTCTGTAAATAAGTGAGCTGTTAAGAAATAAATTCCTATATATTCAAAATATTTCAAGGTTTCACAAAACTTTATATACACACTGATTGTTAGTCAGCTTCTTAAAAACAAGGTGCCCTTTTGTTGCGACCTCCACTCACTGATGTGTGCGTTTCAGAAGCGGGAGGCATTTTGCCAGCTGCTGCAGCTGATGAAGAACAAACATTCCAACCAAGACGAGCCAGACATGATCTCCATCTTCATAGGCACCTGGAATATGGGTTAGACACGCAAGCACATTTAATATTAACTGTCTTTAGATTTGTTTTTTTATTTCAGCATAACCTGTATTAACAGCTCCACATACTGACGAGTCATGTACTTTCATATCTTGCGCTGAAAAGTCCAGAGTGTGACATTAGCATTTTGGATGAGAATGGACCAATGTGGTCTTTGTCTGTAGGCTCAGTGCCTTCGCCAAAGTCTGTGGCCTCATGGGTGCTGTGTCGCGGCCTCGGGAAGACTCTGGACGAGATGACGGTCACCATCCCTCATGACCTTTATGTGTTTGGAAGCCAAGAAAACTCTGTGTGTGATCGGGAGTGGGTGGAGACGCTACGCGCCATGTTGAAAGAACAGACAGAACTGGATTATAAGCCGGTGAGGAAAGCGGTCAGAAACACTAGGTTTTAATTATAGAGCTTTTAGATTCGGACCGTTCAGGTACATCTCACCTCCTTTGATTACATTAGTCTTATCATCCATTTCAGTTAAGTTTTTGTACAGTGTGAGCGCAGTTTGGGTGACTCAGTGTTCCTCATTGTCTTTTGTTGTTCTTGGAAGTAGATCGCAGTGCAAACTCTGTGGAACATAAAGATTGCTGTGTTGGTGAAACCGGAACACGAGAACCGGATCAGCCACGTGGGGATGTCCAGTGTCAAGACAGGCATTGCCAACACACTGGGTAACAACAGTTTCCAGTGTCTATTCTTCTCGTGATTTACTGGTCACCTGGTCAGAAGGAAAATATGAACAGTGTATAACAGCACAATCAAATTTTTTTGTGGAAACAAAGGGGCAATTCAACGGGTTATTAGGATTTTATTACTGCAACTCTTGTGCTCACACTTAAGGCAATTAATGAAATGCAATAAGATTCATTTAACATCTATAAACTTGTTTCTGTGTTCTTTTTTAGGTATAAAGTAATGCTTGTCATTGCTCTGTTACTGCCAATCATTGTAATAAGTTTAGTTTTTATGTTTGCTTTGATGGTTTGTTAGGTAACAAAGGAGCCGTGGGTGTGTCCTTCATGTTCAACGGAACATCTTTCGGCTTTGTGAACTGTCACTTGACATCAGGGAATGAGAAGATTGCCAGGTACGTACCGTATTCTTACACGCACACATTCTGTATAACTGTTTTATTTCAAGCTCTTACGTCATTTCAAATTTTATCTTGTGAGGACAGACTAAAGTTTTTGATGATATGCTTTTACAGTGCATCAGAAAACATCACACACAACACACATTATTAACCTCTTATTACTTCTGATACTTGTGACTCTTGACTCCTACAGGAGGAACCAGAATTACCTAGACATCCTACGCCTGCTCTCCCTAGGAGACAAACAGCTGAGCTCCTTCGACATCTCGCTGCGCTTCACACACCTCTTCTGGCTGGGAGACCTCAACTACAGGCTGGATATGGACATACAGGTAAAGTGTTACACAGACGTACACAGAGTGATGAAATGCGGCAGATTTAGAAGTCATTTGATGGCCCTGTTTCTTTTGTTTCTGTGTGCAGGAGATTTTAAACTACATAAACAGGAAGGAGTTTGACCCCCTGCTGAAGGTGGACCAGCTCAACCTGGAGAGGGAGAAGAACAAAGTGTTTTTACGCTTTGGTCAGTACGCCCATGTTTCTAGCCGACCACTGTTTGCCTCGTCAATGGAACAATGGAATAGATCTTCCTGAAATGTTCATTACTAAGAGCAGGGTTTGTTTCAAATGATGAGTTAAAATACCTCTACGTTAGGAGAAGGTCACTTTGCTTAGAATGAATGTAAACATGACAACTTTAAGGATTCAAGGGCTGTATGACAAAGATTCAAGGATAGGTTGGATTAGATTAAAGTTTAATGTCATTACACAGTGAGTGCTTAGCTAATGAAAGGCAGTTTAGTACTGACATTTAAGTGCAGAGTACATAAGTATTGGATAAGGAGGTTGCACTTCAACAGTGAGACTCTCAGTGGAGTGCTGTTTGGCTCTAACAAGCACATAAAGATGAAACTTGAGCCATTCAGATTCCATATTACATGCTGCTAGTAATCATCCCAAATATCCCAGTTGGACAGTTTTTTCATGACTTTTTTAGTAAGTGTGGTCAGTGTTTAGGCAACTGCTCAAGTCTTGGTGATTTTAGCATGCCAACACCAACTCCCACTCCTCCTGTCTAATACGCAAAAAGCAAAGATTTCAAGCTGGGCATGTTTCTCCAGGACAGTCAGTGGAGGACTCCTGCAAATCCCCACTGCTCCAGGAGAACACCCACAATTAAAGATATTGTCATGTCCAAACATATGACTCAAATAAGACCACATGGCTGACAGCAACTGGCATATATAGATGTGGTATATCCAAAATCATTCAATTATCCCTACATTGGGAGTGAAATTTCTGTTCTTGTGCATCACAAATACTGTAAATGTGTCAACACAAGCAGCAAACAGCAGCCATTATGTATGTTCATGTTTTAAAACAGCCAGTCGGTTAGCTCTGCTTACAAAGACTATGCTCTTTCTGTTGATCTAACTGTGGCCTGGTGTTGTTTCAATGTTCCAGTTAGTCTCTCTGACATTAGAAAATGCTACACACAAGATCTAACACGTGCACGTGTGTCTGCTTGCTTACAGCGGAGGAGGAGATCTCGTTCCCGCCCACGTACCGGTATGAACGTGGCTCAAGGGACACATATGTCTGGCAGAAGCAGAAAGCTACAGGGGTATGTTTACATAACTCAAACAACATCACAGCCAGTTCTGATGAATACTCACACTGTCACACACTTTCTTTTGTCTGTGAGTCGTCCTGATAGCTCTGCTGTGCCTTCTGCTTTTTTTGTCTGACCCCAGATGAGGACTAATGTTCCATCCTGGTGTGACAGGATCCTGTGGAAGTCATACCCAGAAACACACATTGTCTGCAACTCCTATGGTGAGACAATCAGTCAGCAAACATATGTTTCACTTCGGTGTAACAGGGGTCCTTTTTTGCAATTTCACCTAAACACTGTGAAGCTCGATTTATGGCGTATACTGCAATGAATGTGATTGACCAACAAGGAGACTCACATATATGTTCTGTTGTTTTCCAGGTTGTACAGATGATATAGTGACCAGTGATCATTCCCCTGTGTTTGCTACCTTCGAGGTGGGCGTGACCTCTCAGTTTGTCTCCAAGAAAGGTACAAGTGGATTAATTTTTCTTTGTTCTCTTTGTGTATTTTCTCTTGCTGTCAATAGCTCCCACTCCTGGTCTGAATCTCTCTCTCAGGCTGCAGATAGCCTACATGATTTAGCCATAATGGCTAATTTTCCCAATAAAGTGGGCGCTGTGCATGTTTTAAGAACTAAATGACCACTTTTGTTTTCCTGCTCAAATCTGGACAGCTTGTGATGGACTCCTGTAGCCTGGTCAGTGACTCACAGCTGAACAGAGGCTTGAAATGGGCAGTGAGTTGAGCAGAACAGAGGGGAAAGAAAACAGCAGCCTGATACTTGTTCCATGTCCATTCATGCTTTGCAAAATGTCACATTTACAAGCAAATTACTGTGTTTCTGTCCTTTTACATGCAATTCTGTGCCACCTACTCAGATCTTTGTCTGTCTCTGTTCCTGCCCTTCTCTTACTCCCCCCTCATCCCCCCTGGCCACCTGTTTCTGCATAGGTCTGCCAAAGTCTTCAGAGCAGGCCTACATTGAGTTTGAGAGCATTGAGGCCATAGTGAAGACGGCGAGCAGAACCAAGTTCTTCATCGAATTCTACTCCACTTGTCTGGAAGGTGAGGTGAACATCCACCAAAATCCGCTTGGAGCTAGAGCACAGACAGGGTGGATGCATCAGATATAATAAAACTGTATCTGTTTCTTCTTTTTGCGTCTTTCTCCCTCCCTCCCTATCTTAGGCAGTCAGTATACCTTTAAGCTAGACTCCATTTTTGACCTGTGCTGACCCCAACTCCTGTCCACCATGTTCTCTTGAATGAAATGCAATAGAAACATATCCCTCCTCTTCTTCCCACCTCGTTCCCGTTGTCCTCTCTCCCATCCCCCCCCCCCCTTCTCTCTCTATCTCTGATCTGTAGAGTTTAAGAAGAGTTACGAGAACGACAGTCAGAGCAGCGACAACGTCAACTTCCTGCGTGTGGGCTGGTCCAACAAGCAGCTAACGACGCTCAAACCTCTTCTCTCAGAGATCGAGTACCTGCAGGACCAACATCTGCTGCTCACAGTGAAATCCCTGGATGGATACGAGTCCTACGGTATAAAGAGAGTGTTCATGTTTGCGCTGTGGCTGTGCAATTCTTTGAAATTGACAAACAATTGACAAATCTTTCTTATTTACGTATGACAATTAACCTTGTCTGTTTTTTTCCTCATGCTAGGAGAATGTGTGTTGGCTCTGAAATCTATGATTGGCAGCACAGCACAGCAGTTCCACACCTACCTGTCCCACCGTGGCGAGGAAACAGGAAACATCAGGGGGTCCATGAGGGTCAGAGTCCCTTCTGAGAGAATGGGAACCAGGGAGAGACTCTACGGTAACACAATGTATATGTATTATATGTAACTGCGTGGTGATAGTCTGATGTAGTGTGCAGACAGGGACATCAGTTCCTTTTAAAGAAACAGTATTTCTAACCAGAGAAGAGGGACAATGTAAAGTATGTAGTTGAGACAAATGAAGCAAATTTAAGCCTTAAGAATGTGCAGACAGGAAAAATGATTCACTTTGACTCACATCTCACATGTTTAATTTTAGAACTCTTTCTCTTTCTCTTTATTTCAGAGTGGATCAGTGTGGACAAGGATGAGACAGGCGGACCTAAAGGGAAATCCACTATGGTATCCAGAGTGGGACATGAATACGTCAAGTCAGTACACTTAAAAGTCTTAAAAAAAAGGACAACTAACTGAAACAACACAAAAATAACTAAGATCTAATAGAAATACATGTATACAGTATGACAGTATACAGGAAATTGTATTTAGTCTTCGTCAATTTGGTCAGATTTGTCAGCAAAACAAGTATGAGGAGGTGCTGGTGCGTATGTTTGTTGAGACTGGGACGTCTCCATGACTGTGAGTCAGTTGCCCTCACACGGTGGTTGTATTGTAATACTTACTCTGAACTCCTTAAATCTCGTCCCTGACAAATACCCCAAATATTATAGTAAAAAACACTAAAACTAACACTGAAGCTAATAAAGACTGAACTAAGACCAAGCATTTTTAAACAATAAAAACTAAACAGAAATAAGCAAAGCCACTCTGGAAACTTAAATGTCCCTATAATCCAATTGAAAATGAAAACAATACAGGTTTGGACATAGACAAAAAATACTAGTTTAGAGACTATGTTTTACTCCAGTCCCATTCATAGGTCTTAAATTCAGTATTTTAAAAGGTCTGATTTGTCAGTCATGTTATTCTTTTTTTTTCCTCTTAACTCTTCATCAATCTTCAATCATTGTGTTGTATAAGATAATCTTGAGATTGTCATGAAAAGGCTGATTGTTCCCTGGTGAGATTTCTCTTCTTTGGCTGTGTGCTGACAGAAGCAGGAAAAACATGCTGTTACACTGAGGAACTGATACATCTGTAACATACAACATCCAAGTCCAAGTGGCAACCTGTTTTTGTAAACTTTTGTAAACTCTGCATTCTGTATATTGTAACGGAAGAAATGGAGAGTATGAAAGCTCCCAAACCTAATTGTTCTGTTTTACCTTTAATGAATGCACAGACACCTCTCTGCTGCTAACTTGTTCGAATGTGTTCTCAATGCAGGCCGTCTGTGGTTCGTAAACAGCTCGGAGAGCTGGGCAAGGTTAGCGAGGAGGGAGAAAGGAGCAGCAAGGAGGAAACGGCCGCAAGGTATAAACACACTCGTGTACTTAACACACTGACCAGCCAATACACACAATCCTCAAGTTAGCCGCACACAAAAATTCAACCACTTTGACAGATTTTTGTGTCAGTGAAAACTGAGAACCATCAAACATAAAAAGGAAGGCCATCAGCCCTCTGTTCTGTTGTGTGTAGGCCTAAACAGGACGCACCGGAAGCTGATCCATCATCCATCAGCAAGAACAGCTACAATAACCCGGCCTACTACATCCTGGAGGGAGTTCCCAATCAGTCAGCAGCTGCCCTCTCACCTGAGCTGCTCCCATCTCCTACCTCCGCAAATCCCCAGGTAGCTAAAGCCCCTCCGCCCTCAGCCGGAGCTCGAACCAAACCCCCCTATGTTGGCTCAGGGCACTCTCACCCACGCAGACCCATGACGGGGCTACCGGTCCGTGCTATTAGTGAGGAGGGCTCCTCAGAGGACGATGGAGGCGCTTGTGTAACAGGAGCGCAGGGGGGTGGTGTCGGGGCAACAGTTGGAAGCACACTGAATCGACCACCTCCCGACTTCCCCCCTCCTCCTCTCCCTAAGGGCGCCCTGGAGATGGTTGCAGAGGTCCCCTTCCCCAAACTTCGCCCTCTTTACCCAGACTTAGCTGAGGTCAGGATCCCAGCAGCCAGTCCCGCTGCCCCGCTGGCCCTCGGAGAGGGATTTAGACGAGGAGGAGGAGGAGGAGGAGGCGGCGGAGGAGGAGGAGGAGGAGGAGGAGGAGGAGTTGGAACGGGTGCTTTGGATGACCAGTCGTGTTCTGTGCTCCAGATGGCAAAGACTCTGAGCGAGAGCGAGTTCCCTGGGCAGCCTCCGCGCGCTCCCTCTGCGCCACCGCCCCTCAGAGGGCAGCCGGTGGGTTTAGGTCTGGACGCCTGTCGGACCTTCCCGCCCAGAAACCCCATCACAGAGAGTATCGCAGAGGACATGCCTGAGGAGGTGAGAAGTTCAGCTTAATTCACTTCAGTTGCTCCTTCAAGCAGGTTTTTTAAAGGTAATGTAATTATCAATGCAGCTGCAGCTACTTTTTAACATAAAGCCTCTGCTGTTCGTACAGCCATCTGTAAGACTTTACACCAGGATCCGTTTTGTCTTAAATTTTAAAAGTTTTAGTGCTTCCTTCTTGAGGTGAAGAAAAATAGAGCCCTTGCTAAGATAGCATATTGGATCATTTACTGTCTTGTTTTTAGCTTTTAGTTCACCCTGTGTTTGATACCCCCTGTGTAGGCACTTTGGGGCAGCAGCAGCTCATCGTTGTCGGTTGGGGAGTCTTCAGTGGGGGAGTGGCTGCAGAGACTGGGACTGGAGAGGTATGAGCAGGGTCTCCTACACAACGGCTGGGATGACCTGGAGTTCCTCAGGTACACGCACCTACACACTCAGACATGTTGCCATTCATGCTCCGTTGCATGCGCCAGCAGGTGAAAATAACAGAACTGTTGAGGTAGTGAAAAGGCGTGAAAGTGAGGTGTCTCTCACATCATTTTTCCAGTGACATTACCGAGGAGGACCTGGAGGAGGCGGGAGTGCTCGACCCTACGCACAAGCGAATCCTGCTGGAGAGTCTCAGGCAGCAGCAACAGCAGCAACAGAAATAAACTGTCTCGAACTGGTCTGTGACTGGTCCAAACCGGCCTGATGCCTCACCAGGTCCCAAGAGGCCAAATCTCAGCTGAACTGAACTGAACTGAGCTGGAGCGTGCCAATTGATGCCAGACTGTGCCTTCTGAGAGAAATTGCACTCCTTTTGTACTTTTCAAAAAAAAAAACCCAACACTTGTTGAACCACCATACTTTTTCACATGTACTGTATGTGTGTTGTCATTGTAGAGGTGGCCTTATTTAATGAGAATCATTTCAGTCCTTCAGGCATCACTACTTAACCCTCTGCTTGAAACCTAGTGAGAAGATACAGGATGAGCTAGCATTAAAAGCTTGTTGTCCTTTGTTTGTCCTCAGAGGCCTTAACTGAGGAGAGACAGTGTTTAAGACTCCTCAGAAATTACAGACTTTTTGAAGTTTAAAGCAAAATAAGAAGAGGGCTTTTTGTGGGGAACCAGAGCCTTGAAAACACGCTGCCCGTGTCTTTTAACAACGTTTTCTTCTCTGAGTCTCAGGTTTTTCCACACGAAGGGTCACAATCGGCAAACTGTGTGGGAATTGTTAGAGAGCATTCATGGGTAATGTCAGCACAGAGCTGGGGCAGTGTAACCCCCTCGCTGGTGCAATGCAGGCGGACAGGAAGTGGTGACAGGAGAGGAGCTAGCCCTGACTCTTGTCAGGCTAAAGTGAGCTTAACTCGCATTTCTCAGATTTTGTACTTATGTGACAAAACTAGGGCCACTGTTGTTTAAATAGTGGCATTTATTGTCTCAGTGTCTCTGCATGTATTTATAGTTTTATGTTTGTTTGTTTTTTAATGATAAAGGGAATATGGAGCAAACCAACCAAACCAGTCCTACTTGAGCTGAAAGTGCATATTTCACCTTGGTTCAGCATTTAACTGAGAGCCCCTGATGTGTGACATAGTCGCAATCAACCCTGAAAACATCATCTTTTCATTGACAAATGACACATGCAGCATACGGATTCTTGGTGCAATGGTTGGTTGATACTTGGTTGATTGGTGGAGAAAATGAAGTAGGTAAAGCAATAAAGTCACAAATGTACATGAGGCGATAATGATGCACCAAAGTGAAATATCACTTGTCCCAGCACATTTCTCATTCTCACCCCCATTTATCTGTGAAGACATTTCATTTTCAATTTACAGATGAAGACAAATCTCATTTTAGCACCATAAGACCCAGGTGTAATAGGTCACATCATTTCATTTTGAATTGTGTAAAGGGAGCAATGTGTTAGTTAACATAGCCAAATAGATTAACCAATGGTTATTCTACTAAAGATTTACACAGCTGTATTGTCGTTGTTTCGGAGAAGCCATTTATTACCAAAACATTTTTTCCCTGTTATTAATTCTAGATTTGTCTCATTTTGCTGATTTTATTTGGTGCTTTTGTTCTATTGCTAGAAACATGTCACCTCTCATTATACATTAAAAACAGAAAAGTCAGGTTTCTGTGGGACACAGGTAGTTTGAGGACCGTTGTTGTTCCCTGATGTAACCAGCAGGCGGTGCTGCTATTCCATAAACCTCATCAGTAGATGCTGTCTGTGGAAACTTTGGGGACAGTCGTGTTCAGTGAAAGGAGTTATACTTTATAGTTCTGCTAAATGATGTGTTTATATGTTGTACTTAAGCAGTGTTCTGTTAGCGTTCAGTCTGCCTTTCTTCATTTGAATCCTGCCTCTGACACTACAAGCTGAACCAAGAAGCCAGTGTTCAGTCGTTTCAAGAGATGCTGACATAGATTCATCTCAACACACCTTGCACCCTTTCTTTACCAAGGTGGATCACACAAGACCGTTTTTCCAGTTAAGCACACAACTTGCTTTTGCTACTAAAATATAATGTCAGATATTTTGCCATGTCAGCAGCTCATGATGAGAAGGCCTCAAACGTAGAACTCTAAACTCTAAGTGAATTACAGAATTGGGACTAAAAGTCATGAGATCTTTTCAGATGTGATTGTAGCAGTTTCCTTTTTATTTGTCATGTCTGAGAAAGATTCACCTTTTCCCCTCCTAATTTTCTGTGTGATTCATTGTGTTGCTCCCATGCAACCTTAGACTCGGCCACTCGGGTTACTGTACGTGTTGTGCAATGTGTCTAACTTTCTAACAGCCAAACAACCATAATGCAGAATGTGGATGTGCTGTTCATACACGTTAAATCTAATGTCTTTTTAAGCCTTTTTTGGCCTGTCAGTGTTCTCGGTTATGTGTGTGTGTGTGTGTGTGTGTGTGTGTGTGTGTGTGTGTTTGTGTGCCTGTGCATGAATGATAAAGAGACTTTGCCATCGTTGTTTTCTCTGACACACTCCATTTTATCTTCATGTAGTCTTCTCTTGTGGTTATGTTAAATTAATGTAAGTTGTTCACCTGTGTCATTTTTTTTTCAATTAAAATCTAATATCTTTCCTTATGTCGTAGACTCACTCGTTTTCTCATTTTTTTTGTTGTCTGCAGGGAAAAGCTGACAGGATGAGAGTTTTGGCCTGTGAGTTGTAGACCTGCCTCAATAGGGGAGGGGAAAAAGTGAACGGTAAAATTATAATATATGACAGTCATTTAAGTTTTTATTTAACCGTCCCACACCTCAGTGTTTGTGAAAACAGCCAAGTCTGATTTTGCACATAACACCCACACTCTCACCACTCTGTTACACACAAGAAACCAGATCATTGAACGCGTCATGTAGTGCTTCCATAATGTAGATTTATTAGAATATTCAGAGTAGTGCTATAACTTCTCATTCACTAGAGCTTCTGTCGATTCATAGTTTTCATGGACGTGTTGGTCTATTAGACAGATGCTCTGCAATGAAATAGATCTGTAAAGCAACATGAGAGACATAAACAAAAGGCTACCTAATATTTATATTACTAAGTACGGAATTTACAGTCACAAAATTTCATGGAGCAGTTCAAAGAAATGTGTGGATTTCTTACGGACATAATAAAGAATGTTAATAAATACATGTTTTTTTTCACCATTTTGAGTAGATTTCTAGAGTTAACCCCTCCCCCCTCCCACAATGGAAAAAAAAGCTCTGAAATTAGTCTTGTTTGAGTGATTTGCAACAAAATAAAGTAGGGATGATACACAAGCAACTTTGCAGGGTGGAACATACAAACAGCTGCTTTTTTTTGCAAAAAAAAATAAAAAATGGGGGTCATCGGGAACAAAATCTGGGTATTAATGGACACACAGTAGAAAACTCCAGCAACTGTCTGCATCTCTGTCTATATTGCCAACATTTGACAAGCTTGCGTTGCATTTCTGAGAAAGATCACCCCACATTTGTCAGCTGTGGCAGAGTTAATGAAAGTGATTAAAGAGTCAGAGCGGGTTGTGAACTTCCCCTGGAGTTGGTGCCGCAGACTGAAGCACTGCCTGCTGAGCAAACTCATTCTTTCCCATCAATTCAGCAGGAGGAATCATCTAAATCTCTTCAGTTGGTAAGAAACCAGCAGTTGTACCGTGACACCAACAGCAGAGTATAGTTAAGTTGACGGATTTGGAGGTTTCACTCTGCTCTGTGTGTGACTCCTCATCTCTCTCCACCCGAGTAACAGGGCAGGAAACTGATCTCAAGTTGTCCCTCTGTTTCCCTGGCTGAATTTTAACAAAGTGCCCACTGTTTGATGGAGAAAGGCAAGATGGGACAGAGAGAGTGAAGAGATAGGAGGGGTGGTGGTGGTGGTGGGTGGGGTCACATTGAGGATGAGAGTGGGGGAGTCAGGACTTGATACTGTAAAGGAGGAGGAGGGGATGAACTGGGGAGGCGTCTGGTCTGGACCCGTTTGTCCTAATTGGATTTCGGGGTGCTCTGCTCTGCTCGGGCAAAGAGATTTAAGGGGACCCTGTTCTCTTCTGGTGGGAGTCTGTGTGTCGTGGGGCTTAGAGGAAGTTGTGCTTGAGGGTAAAAGTTTGTTTCCCCAGCAGAGACTGGAGCATGATGTTTAGACTTCTGCTTTAAACTTGTACCTGACCGCCATGCTCATCAGAGCCGCCACTGTGCACGGCGGGCTTTGCTACAGTGCAGTGAGGGTGGGAATGTGAATGTAAGGGTGCAAGAAAAGATGGAGGAAAAGAGATCGTGTATGCATGTCTAACGTGGTCATCCGTCAAAGCAGTTCTGATGCGGTACACACAAACATCCTTTTGACACTGGGAAGTTTAAGGGCCTGTATATGAAGACAACGCTTTTAGTTTTATCTGAGTAGGTGTGACTTCTCAAACTGTATAAACAGCTCAGATCTGAGGGAGAAAGTGAGGAGCTTTGTAGGTATAATGTGCCCTTGCATAATATTTTAGGGTGAGAGATGGTGACCAGACCTTTGACCTTATTATCTGAGCTTTGACAGGATAGTTTTCTTTTTTAGAGGAGAACCGAGGGCCTCGCTGAACTACAGCAGACTACACCAGTGAATTCAGCATTATTTTGGACAAGTCCTGACTCTCTCAACAAAAGCTGGACACTCCTCACTGCTGCGGCAGACCCCAGAATGTCTGTTTCTCATTTTCTCTTCCTGTGTGCTTCAGAACAGGTTCGTCTTGATGGTGGGGTTGGGTTTTCTGTGGAAGGAGGACAGGACTCCAGCAAAGGGCCCGGTCATACTGTCCGCCGGCTGCCAGGCCTTCAGAATCTCCTGAGTCTGGGCAGCGGGCTGAGCCACGGCCGGGTTGGACGGCCCCAGGCTGGACCAGCTGGGCGGCTTCAGCCCCTGGAGAACCGGAGAGCTGGAGGTGTTAGCGTAGCCGCTGTTGGCAGGGACCGGGCTGGGGCTCAGGCTGGCGGGGCTGCCCAAGTTCCCGTTGGCCGAGCCTGGCAGGGAGGCCGTGCTGTCAGGCGTGGGGCTGCAGGTGGATTCTTTGGACTCGTCGTCGTCCGATGAGGACCTCGGCTCTCCGCCCTTTTTCCCGCCGGAGCTGCTGCCGCTGGTGCTGCCCGAGGTGCCACCGGAGCTGCTGGCTTTGGCGTTGGCTGCGCGCTCCTGCTTACGAAACTTCGCGCGCCTGTTCTGAAACCACACCTGTTCAGCACAGAGGTCAAATCACCGTTAGACTGAACTCACAGCGACAGATACGTGGAAATTCATGGACACATGGAAAGATACAGTAAAATGACAGATATCACGACGGCGGAGGAATTGTGTCAGAGCAACGACTTGTTTTTTTCCCAGGTAAGAGAGATCAGAGGAAGCGCTCACCTGTACCCGGGCCTCGGTCAGGTCTATCTTCAGGGCCAGCTCCTCTCGGGTGTAGATGTCCGGGTAGTGGGTCTCGGCAAAGACCCGCTCCAGCTCTTTAAGCTGGGAGCTGGTGAAGGTGGTCCTGATGCGCCGCTGCTTCCTCTTCTCGTTCAGGCCGGAGGGGTCCGAGAAAAACTTGTAAGGGACTGAAAGAGGAGAAATGATCTGTTTAGTGGTCCGCTTTAAAACAGCCACACAAAGACATGCAGAGGGGCCTTGAGTAGTTTTACCTTGTTGGATTTATTTCATTTTATTATTTTAACAACTTTTAAATGACGTTATCTGGAAATCTTTCACAGCTCCATAAACTATAATCAAGTGTGTTTGGTCACGCGACAAGCGACGGTTTTTGTGCAGCAGTTTCCGGGTTGTGGACGGCGGATTAATTGATTGATAAAAAAAAATATATGACCGCTCCACATTGTGAGATTGTACAAAAAGGCTGAGGGCCTGTAACAGGCCACATTTACAACAAGATACTGGAAGGAAATATCCAGCTGTAATTCATTCTTTATTATTATTATTATTATTATTATTATTATTATTTTGCCTTAAAATATTTCTCTGTTGTATGATGTTGGCCCGTGTAATATCCCGATTAGGCCTACTCGAATTAGTCATAGGCCTAAATAAATCTGTTAATAATGTTTATTAAGCGAATTTATAAAACGTTGTAGCCTGCAATAAAAGTGTAGCCTCAGTCAGTATAAACAGAAATTGACTGAGTTTCTGCTATTTAATTTGATCTTGGTTATTTTAGAGTTAGGTCACGACTCACATAAATTTCACAAAGCGAGTAAACCTGCCTGAATCCACCGAAGCGCAGTCAGAATTTCACTGCTCTAAGAAAAGAAAACGAACAAAACGGATAGTGAGTTTAAAATGTTCAATTAAATTTAGATTTAAGAATGGGGCACAATTATGGTTGCAGGCAAATAAAGAATAATCACACACCCAAACTGTTGTACGTTAGGTGGGCCTCGTGGCCAACAGGTGTGTGTGTGTGTGTGTGCGTGCGCGCGATTCCTTAAGTTTGATTTTGGCAAGCTGTCAAAGTATCTTTTTTCATTTTTAGAATAATAATGATAATAATAATAATTATTAATTATTGCTATCATTATTATTGCTGTTGCCATATAACAGGCCTGTGATATATTGTAGATTTCCGTATTCATATATTAGTATAGAGGTAGTGTTTCGCCTTTAAAATTCTCTTTTATCATTAACGCATGGTTTTAATGGTGACATTAAAATCGAAATTATTACACTGATTTAGAGTCTAAATGTCTCTCCATAAATTAACGTTTTGCAGTGATTTTATCCATGTAAATCAGTTCAGGCCTTAAACTGTACAGGTGGCCAGGTCATCTATAACGAAAAACAGACTTGACTACTAAATATTTCCTGTTCTTCTCGTTTGTTTGTTTGTTTTTTTCAACGCGGTGTTTCAGAAACTCACGTCCGATGGTGGCGAGTAAATGTAGTATATATTTTTTTTTCTCTCCTCGCCTTTTTAAATGCTTATCTTCATGAATTCCCTCATCCTTCAACCTTTATTTAGATACCTGGAGACCTTCGGGAGAACAGAACAGAGGCTCCTGTACCTGAGGAGTAAGGTGTGGGCTGGTGCTCTCGCAGGGCTCCCAGGGTGCAGCTGGCCGTGCTGAGCGGGGTGCAGCCCGGGTTGGAGAAGGGTCCGCTCCGGATCGGGTTGTACTGGAAGGAGCTGGCCTGGCTGCACGAGCTGAAGTCCGCGTAGGCCGACGCTTCCATGGCCGCCATGCAGGAGTCATAGGAGTTCAGGTAGGAGTAATCCATCTTATACATGGAGATCAGCCGGTGCAAACACCGGGCTGCCTAAGCAACGGCGAGGGGAACTTCGAGCAGAGAGGTTTCGGGGGTGTTTTTAGCCGCCTTTTATTTTATGGGATAGAGCGAATATTGTTGAAACCAGACAGAACTGGTCTGGATTTCCAGTATCTCCAAAGACCGTTGGGTCACCTGTCCAAAACTCCTGTCAGCTTTGTGGTCTCGGCTGTATCTCACTGTCACGCGGCTGTTTTTCGTTTGTTTGTTTCTTTTTCTTTTTGGGGGGAAATAATCCAGATGTTCTCGCTTTTCTCTCCTCAGCTTCGCTCTCCTTCAGCCTCTCCTGTTCCTGGCTTTCTGTCTCTGTCCGTCACTTCAGTGCTGCTCCCGGGGCTGCAGTTCGCTCCGCTCTCGCGCTCCGTTTGACAGCGCGCTGCGGCTCGCGCGCTGTTTATAATAAACTTGGCAGAGCGCGAGACAATAGCGAGGCGGTGGTCTAGTTTCCATGACAATGCCACCAGAGTGAGAGTGGACGCGGACGGCCCTCCCCTCCCTCCGCACGCTGCACCGCCCACGCGCTCCAGAGCATCGCGAGCTCGCAGGTGTCAGCAGAGTTAAATCACGAGCCTAAAAACCAGCGGCTTCTTCATTCAGAACAGTTAGCTTATAATGTCTCCTCTCTGCTTCCTTTATCGGACGTTTCTAATTCTGGTGAGTCAGTTCTTCTCTCTCAGCCCAAATACGACCAAAATCAAGCGCCACTGCCTCAGTTCTACAGAAAGTGAGTTTAACCAGCCCACACACTCTCCAGGTAGAAATGTGACGACCATTTTCAGCCGAGACAGATGCTCTTATGCTTATACCTCGCCCTGAATTTAGGCTTCGTTGCTACATCTCCTCTCTTATTCCACTACACTGAAGAGGTGCGTCAGCTACGATTCAAGCCTCTGCGCCATGAAAGTATATCCCCGCCTGACAGCCTGTAACGCTGCTCATAAGCTCTGACCCGTGTAAAGTGTGCTTTATTTATGCTCTTTTATTCAATTTAGTATAGCCTTGATTGGCCCTGACTGGGACTTTTTGAGTATGAACGCCATGATAAGAATGAAGCGTTAGGTGAAATATCACAGCACAGGCCTGTACGCCTGCAGCCAGTTTTAAAAGTGAATATAAAGGAGCAAAACGTTAAGTGAACCGGAACTGAAATTCGTCCGATAGCCCATATATTGGACGCGTCTACAAAAAATATAAATAAATGAATAAATAATAATAAAACGCAGGATTGACACCCTTTTGCTCCTCTGGCATGATTTTGTCTGATTATTTTTGTGATATTATACACGACTACAGTTTAATTAACCTATTATCATGTGACTAAAATGCAGCTCGTGAGCCGGTGCAGGTTAAGCCCTGAATGATGCTCCATAGCCGGCTGCAGCCGCTTCACTGCCCCTCAGACGGCTCTTGGAAACAACCGCAGCTCAGCCGCAGAAGTCTTTATGTGGGGGGAAACGTCCAGATGTGACGGTGATTGCTGAGATTAAAAGCTTTGATTTGATTCCGATCACTTTTGCAGAGATGTCACCGGAGTGAGCGTCAGTTTGACGTATAGGACGAGAGGGGGAATTGGCTGCGGAGACAACTGAGCAACCACGACAGGCTAACCATAAACGCATTGACGCTTCAGAAATTGGTTTAAGTTTATTGTTCGGTGTCATACAATGTGATAAGTCATATCCCACACGGCCCCCATTGCGCGCGCGTGTGCGCGCAATGTGCGTGTGCACACACACACACACACACACAGAGCATGAAACCGGCAGATAGGCGTGCAGCCTCCTAATCTAGTGCTGTTTAAAAACATGATGGCTCATCAAATTAACAGGCTTTTTATACCGGATGAATTTCACCAAATAATAAAACCCACAAACCAAAAACTACGCATGCGAGTAATTAAGTTTGGCTTGTGCGCGCGGGCGCGCAAAACGGGTTCAAAGCGCGCAATCTTATCTCTGCCTGACCAGAGGCTGCATGATCATGCCCCTTTAACGTCATTAACCCACCGAACACGCGCGAGCGTGTATGCGTGCGCGCACGTGGTGCCCTGTACTCACTTAAACTACAAATGAGTATAAATAATACGATTTGTTTGAAGCGTTTGGTTTGGCTGGTGAGAGCCGGCGGATGGTTGGGGCGGGTCGGCACGCGGAGCTCCGTCTGATGCAGCTGTTCATCTCGTGTTGATGTCGCAGCGGTGGTTGAACACCACTCACTCGCTCCAAGGCCAAACACAAGAGCTCTGACATCCAAGATGCACTGAAAACGATAAAACAGACGGTTTGACGCAGTTTTAGTCGGAACTTTGATGGTGCAGACTCCGCCAGGTGAGCTACCTGGGCAGCCGCGTGCACTCCTCTTTTAATAATACCCAAGTTAGAAACATCGGCGTTAATGCACCCCGCCTGCAAAGATTTGTACACCTGCGAGTACAAAATAAAAAGTAAAAAAGCTTTAGGCCCAAAACGTTGCGTAAAGACTCGCGTGCTTTATTTTGTCATGTGTTTGTAACATTAGTTTGCAAACATTACGAACACGTCACAAGCTCATAAAATCACACAAAAACGATTCCTGAATATATCAACTCATAAGAATGTCGGCTGCAGTATACCGCTGATTTCTGTGCACTCTCCGTGAATACACTATATTCTTTACGACCACTTTTTTATTTTCATTATTATTCTTTTTTGGCTTCCACATTAACCCGTCAGCTCCTGAAACACGCCGTCTGTTGTGCGTCCGGGTCCCGTCTGATGGGTTCAGAGGTGAGTTTACCGAGAAACTTAAACTGTTTCAGAGTGAAACTCTCCAAGCCGTTTCTGCCCCCTCCTAAAAAAAGAGCAGCCAGGAGCGACCCTAGCTCTCCCGCTTTAAAGCATTTAAAATTTAATCCCTTCAAAGAGGGGACCGGTCTCCTCCAGGCCGCTAATCCGCCCTATAGTGCTCCAGCGCAGGGGGAGACTTCTCCTCTGCGGAGGCTTTAACTTTGGACTTTTACATTCATGGGGCGATTTGACGGAAACAGTAACGGGGATCTTTGGCATTCATGACGTCTGAGTCAACAGTGGGGGACACAATGGTCCCCTAGAGGCTCCTGAGGGCCCCTGAGAGAGGAACACCGACTATAGGGATTATAGGCCCATGGAGGACTGGGCTGTCGGGGAAACTCTTACGGACGCAGTTAACATATGCTGTCCATTTCAGGACAGTTCCGTTTGCGTTGATATTAAAGGATCAGTTCACCTTTTCAGTGATCATTTGTGCGTATTTGGTTAAAAAGATAAAGCTACATTATCCGATATTAAAACATTAGATCGTAAGGACAAGACACAAAAACCGTAAATGTGATCAACGCCATTAAGCAATTAACCACAAACTCCCACATTGGAATAATGAAGCACCGCCTCGGCCCACCACAGCAAGTATGAAGGATAATTAAGAGGAGCTATACTGAGTATCTTATTATAATAAAACTCCATATAATGTGATTTATCTTTGTTTCGTCGTCAAGTTTCCCTTGATTAATGGATTTAAGTTCTCTCTTCAAACGTTAATCCGCCCTGTTTAATGACCCTGGTTCATAATAAATAATTGTATGTATATACATTTTTTGCTGAGGGACTGATTTTTTTTTTCTCTTTTTTTGAGCTGTGATGGCGAAATTGTTCTAGAGGGGAAGCTGCGTCGCACTGGGCCTTCTGTTCATTAGCTGTCATGTCTGGCCGAGCTCATTTCTAGCACGAAAGGGGCATGATCTGTGCAGAAATCCTAATTCAATTCCCAGCATTTGTCCCCCCTCTGCTCCCATCTTTCCTGCCACTGTAATTGTTTGTGATGGTCCGAAGACACCGGCTGGAGATCTGCGGGGCTGCATGCAGATCGCAACTCAACGACAAAACTTGTGTTAGGTGGTGCAGGGGTGGTGTGGGTGGAAAGACTGGCCACTGTGATGGATGGCTGGATGGTCTTGATGGAGAGATGGAGAGGCGTGTGGACAGAGACAGCGGGATAAGGCATGAGTGAAGGATGGGACAGGGCCGACACCGGCTCAAAGAAAAGCCGCGCGGGAGGCCCCATTCCGGTATCTGTCCGAAGACACGCGGTGGTGGTCTGACAAGCAAGTGAAGCTGTCAGTCAGACAGAGAGAGCCTGCCAGGTCCATCCATCACCAAAGCTGGAAGCAGAGCATGTCCCGTGTGCCGAAAGCCGTTTTCCTGCTGAAGACTGGGGCACCTATTGATCCTCAGGTCTGGATCGTGTCCTCCTCTTCGGCGGATTTGTAAAACGGGCTGTTAACACGCACACACATGCGTTGAGTGTTGTCTTTATGTTTTCTCCGGAGTTAATTGAAGTCAGCTGATTGTTACTGTGCGGCTGACAAGAAATACAACCAGGTGGCAAAAAACAAAGAAAAAACGAAAAGAAAACCCATAAAAAACAAACAAAACAAACCATGTGTGACCCTGGCGTTGAGTCTTTTTGCGGATTTAGGATTTAACCCTCCACGGCTGCTCGAGTCCGTCTGCAATTATTCACTTCATGTGACAATACTTAAACAAATACCCACATTTTTGCGTTTTTAAAATCATATGATCAGTTCTAATAACTCAGGTTACTAGTAAATAAAAATCATTTTTTATGGAGACTATGCTGTTAATTATTCTAGATTTCATGGCTTTCCTATCTTGATTATTAACAGTATAGTCTATAAATAAGTGGGGAACATTGTTGGAATTATGTTACATTTATCTATATATTGTGTACATTGAGTCATTTGATCTACAGCCAATCAAGATGGATGGGACAGGGATGGCAAAACAGCGAAGGAGTCTGTTTTCGGCGCACTGTATCATATTATTAATGAGTCCATTAATGCTGATTTCACATGTGCCTATTTAATTTTCTCTCTCTCTCTCTCTCTCTCACACACACACACACACACACACGCACACACACATGCTCAGTAGGTATTCTCTGCACTGTTATAAAATTTCGAGTCAGCATGTGTCCATAATTTGATCCTCGGATGTACTTTTTAATCGCCTATCAATAATTTATATTTTTGAGAGTCAACCCATACTTTTGATATGTGTAAAGGCTAACTGCCCCTATAATTTAATAGTATTATTAGGACCCAGCCATCCTTCTTTCTCATTTGCTCCAACTTCGTCCTCAACTCTGCTGGCTGTGTTGAGCCCACCGGGCCGGTGTGATCCACACAGCCCAGCAGCTGGCTCTCTCCCCTCCTGCAGTGTCGTTAAAATGTGTCGTGTCATCGCCCCTCTTAAGATCCTCTTCCCTCGGAGGTGGATTTGATTGCGCATAAAATAAAATCAAAAATCACAGATCCCGCCGTTAACATCGGCCTGCGTCTTCACGGCAGCAGCGGAGGCTGGCGGCGCATTTGATTTGCCCGGTGATGGATGAGAGTCGGTGGAGGAGGGAGGCGGTGGTGGGCCCGAGGCTGAGGGGGTCCCGTCGGTGCGCCTGTCCCCGCATTTCAATCCCCAATTACCAGAATGCACCGTGACGCACCGGCTCGAGACGACGGCGCGCATCTAACCGGGTTAGAGACTGGAGCAACAGCACCCAGTTTCATTCAGCTCCTCGCTTAGCCACTGCTGATACACATGTTCAAAATCAGCTGGGGGCCATAGCCCACTCTATAGGCGAAGCAACGAAAAAATACAGGCCCTGTATCAGTTTATTTTTCAGTCAGCATCATATTCTGATGTGTATGTGAGTCCTAATCTGGGCCAACGTGCATCAAGGAGAAGATGTAACGCACACCTCGTGTAAACAGCCGGATGGAACAGGACAGAAGCAAAATCCCCCAAATCATCAGGACATGCAGAAGAAAAGCAGAAAGAAATTCCTCGTTTGTGCTTTATGAGACGTGAAATCACACCACGTTGTACCTTTTTTCATGACCAGCGTGGTTACACGTTGTGCGCAAAATGTGCCCACAAATTCGATAAAAGCGTCCTCACCGTTTGCCTGAATGCAGTGATGAGTTTGCCCCAACGTACGTTTACCCATAAATCCACAAATCACAGCATCCTTTAATCAGACTGGATCAAATATGGAACAAAACCAAAGCCCAACACGGTCTAATTAAACAAAAATAACTGTCCAGCACAAAGGCTCAGCAGGCCGAGGTTTCGTCAAGATTTCGTTAAAACGCAGCCATTATTTTCAACCCATCAAATTACACTCATCCTAATTGAAGTCCACTCTAACATCAATTCAACATGCGTTCACCTGCCAGAAAATGACGCAGAGCAGCTGCGGTTATTCACATGCTGCGTAGCTGCGTCTCTCCACTGCGGCAGCAGACCTGTATTATCCTAATGGACAACGGCATGTTACTTAAAAAAGAAGCTTTTTAGGATAAAAACCAGGTCCCGGGAGACCACAGTACACGCACGCACACACGCGCGCGCACACACACGCACGCACACCACAGCTGGAGCAGCGAGGGATGGCCGCGCGCAGGAGAGCTTCTCCAAACACGCTAATTAGATCTCGGGCTCTGGCCCCGCGCTCTGAAAGCAGCCCAGCGGCGGGGCGCGCGGAGCTGTGGAAAGTTAATTGAATTAAATTCCCTCTAAACTAATTAGGCTGCAATCTGCCACGCGAGCTGTCCCTGAGCAAGGTTCGAATTAGGCGGAATGGATTTGTTCCTTTTCTTTAAAAGAAAGGAGGACAGACTGGCGTGTTTTTGGTGGGGTCCTTTATTTGTCTTTTATGCTAATTTTCCCAGGGGACTGTCACGTGATTGCCTTGCGGTAACCGGGCGGTATCCGGTGTGTGCACCCGCGTTCCCGGTCCTTTCTCGACTCACAACAAAGCCACCATACGTTAACACGAGGGCAAAGAGTCTCATTTGGCCAAATATGTAAAAAGCCAAACAGAAGCCTGGTGCGGGCTGTGATGGCTGCAGCATGAATGAGGAGCAGCTTCGGGCTGAGGGCGGAGAGGAGGGAGGTAATGGAGGTGAAATCGATCGCTTTCCTGGGGGAGCACAATGAGAAAAGACGAGGGAGGGGGAGATGAGAGGAGCGCAGAGGGACACGGATGAAAATCCCCCGTTAAGAGCAGGGACAGATATGATAATGGGAGAGCCTGTAGTAGTCGTTCATCATTCACCACCTCCACCTGGCTGCTGCACCTCTCTGAGCCGCTGCTGCTGCTGCCTGCACACCACTGCTCAGCGACTGCAGTGAAATCAAACACACCCAAACTTCTTACTGCATCTTTGCATGTAGAGAACTACTCACAGGCAGCAGAGCACATGAGCCAGACGCACACAGGAGTCTGCAAAAAAACAGCAAACCCTGTGACACACAACACACCTCCATGGGAGTTTCTGCAAGTTGTGTCATGACTTGCATGAAGTTAAATGTGCTCAGAGCAGGTACCTTCTCAAACCTGGCCTGATGGACAAAGAGCTGCTGCTGCTGGGTCCTGGTCTTTGACCACGGGGCAGCTCTACCTGCCTTTCAGTTCATAGTACTGTTGTCTTAATACAGATGTTTTTGTGCTGGTGAAATGTGTGATATCTTTCTGGTCCTCCTTTCCCCTCTTCCTGTCACGTTTACCCTTCAAACCTCCCTCCTGCTTTGCCTCTCTCTTGCACCTTGAACTCGCCTCCATTTTCACCGGCAGCAGAAGGTGGAGGAGACACACCGGGACAAGGAGGGACAGTCAGACAGATGGACAGCAGAGGAAGAGGTGGAGGAGAGAGAGAGAGAGAGCAGGAGGCAGAGGGAGGATGGGAGGGGAGAGAGTGAGCGAAATGTAGCGAGATAGAGTGAGAGGGAGGTTAGGACGATGGAGGGCCAGGTTTCTGTTTCTCCATAATCTAATCAGAGAAATGGCAGCAGTCAGAAATAGCCTGACGGACAGACTAAGAGCCTCTTCTCTTTCTCCTCCTCCTCTTATTCTTGTCTTCCTCCTCGGGGAGGGTAAATGGATACACACATGTGCGCACACACACACACACACATGCGCGTGCCAGATTGACTACCTACAACCATAAAGTGTAGATGTGTTTGAGGGTTATAAGAGGTGGGAAAAGTCGTGAGGAGCCGCAGCAGGCCAGATGCAGCCGCTTCAAGAGCCCCACCTTCAAAAGCCTCTGCTGCTCTGCTGCTCCTTTCTCTGTGGCCGTCAAGAGCTTACATGCACATGATATTTCAAGTTTAAGACAGTTAGTTTAAATTGCAAACTGCAAGTAGTACAGCCACAGAGCAAGTGTAAGATTCACGAGCAGACAGATATCTTCCTGCCTAGACTGACGAATAACAGGGCAGTGGATGGCGAACGAGAGGAATAGTTGAGAAAATCTGAACTTTCCCTTCTTTTCTGTCCCCAGGAAGCACATTTAATGATCACACAAGCTTTTGATGGCGTACTGAATATCAAACAAAGCAGACAGTGCCCAATCCACAAGATTTAATGCACTGTGCTTTATTGATTTACATTATTAAAACTATTATAATCACTAAAACTGGATTTTTCAAGGAGTTTTTCAAAGACATCTTGAGAAAATTGGGGCTGCAACCAACAGTTAATTGCATTGCTGATTCATCTCTTATCTTATATGATTAATAGTTTGCATAATGAAATGTGAGAAAATACTCAAAGGTGGCCATCGCAAGTTGCTATATGCCCAAAATGATGTTTTTATATCGCAGTTTGTGTCAGGTTATCAGTGGAAAACACAGATATTTAAACTAGACTCATTTAAAACAGAGTATAGCAGAAAAACCTCAGGTTAAATCAAGCTGGAACCAGCACATTTGGCATTTCTGCTTGAAAACCGACTCATTTTCTGTTGACTAATCATTTCAGCCCTGCAGAAAATGATTCCTACTGAATATCTGCTGCAACAGGGAGTGATTTTAAAACAGCGCAGTGACACCTCCTCCACACGACAAAGCTGTGACTCTGTGATGTGAGTAAAGCAGAATATATGTGTGTGTTGTTGTTGGGGGGTCCAGGAGGAGTGCAGTCAGAGTGAATGTGTCTTTTTCCTGCATGCTAATTCCTCCCTATAGGGAAGGCATTCCTGCCGGGTGTGTGTGTGCGTGTGTCATGTCCTCTGCATTCCCTGCCAGCGTCTGACACAGACCCCCACACAGAGCAGAATTCCAAGGAAATTCCTCTGTCATGTTGTTTCACAAGGTGGACAAGCATTATTGTTGCAGAATTCCCACCCAGGCACTGCTCTCTCTCTCACTCACTCACACACACACACACACACACACACACCCACACACACACACACACACACACACACACACACACACACATCCATCCATCAGGAGTGTCAGTGCAACACAAACAGAACAAAAACACAGGAATTCCCCTTTTTGTTGTGACGACTTTATTTACATGTTGAGACACAAGGATGAGAAATGTCGCTGGATTACATTTGGCGCCTTGTCAACATGCTGTTCAAACATTTATGAGACAACACTTTGAATATTATTTCTTTACGACTCTAAATTTCTCTGAACGTCACACACTGTACAGCAGCAGAGCGCGCTGTCGTGACAGACGAGACTTCTTCACATCAACATGCATCAATGGAGACAATTCACGAGGCAGTTATATTACCCATCATTCAAATGGGCTCGACGTCTCTGCTTGGTGTTTCTCCGCTAACACATCCTTCACTAAAACGAAACGAATGAGCAGGTTGTTTGCAAACATTCATCACTGAAGTGAGATTAAAAGTGAACAAACAGGCAACAATCTTTGGTCATTAATACTTCCTCTTCCTTCACAGCAAGCGGACAAAGCGGCTGTTACTCACCCAACTTTGGCAAAACAGTTGTCATTTTTTAATCGGATTACTTGGTATTTAGGAGATGAAAGTTTCGCTACCAGTTAATGTCCTCCGATCAATATCCATTTAGATCGTTTTCCATGTGACATCCCTCGTCTCTGCCAAATCATGCAACAGCTCAACCGCCCCCCAAACTGCCATTCATCCTCAGTGTACCACTATTCATTGCCATTAACTTAACGTACATAGATCTTTAATAAATATGAGAGATTTTGGCTGCTTTCAGTGTCCTAACTACGAAGTGAACATTAGCTTATCACAGTGTCACAGCTAAGTTGCTGCTACCACTAACATAATGCAGCAAAGCTTTGTTTTTTTTTCAGCTGATGCGATGCTTCAGGTGACTGATGATGAGATGTTTGATGTTGATGATGCTGATGAAGTTGTTGAAGCTGCACAGGCACACTGAAGCCACATATACAACACATTTAGTCCTCTTGATAATAGTCCCAGCTGATATGAAAGTCTGTTGTAAGAAACGTTAAAGGTCTAGTTGGATGATTTTCCGTTTCCGGCTCACTGTTGGCAGATAGTGGACTGCATATCGTGGAAAAGTTGGCATGTTGTTACTGCATGTGTGTGTTGAAACAGAGAGGCAGTGATGTGTTTATCAAAGGTGTTTTTATTTGTACCAGCCATCAAGAACCATCCATCCTCCTGACACAGTGATGATGATGATGATGATGATGATGATGATGATGATGATGATGATGATGATGATGATGATGATATGGTGTGCATACACATCTGCATATATCCTCTGTGTTTCTGTGCACTCTGTCAGTGTTCAGGACTGAGCGGTGGACGGATGTCCAGCGTTCTCGATGAGCTGTCCTCTCCCACCACTTCGAGGCGCAGACTGGGTGCACTCCGCTCCTCCTGGTCCTCCGATTGGACGGACAGGCGCAGGGTGCAGCCTTTGGGCAGCAGCTCCTGCTCGTACGCTGCGGCTAACTGGTTGACGACCCGGCGCTCAACCTGAGGGATTGGTGACAACATTAATGGTTGATATCAGACATTTTTTTTACTGCTGTTCGCTGCTAATAGGACACTTTTCCCTGATCAAATATGTCTGACAGATCAAATATGTACACATTGAAAGAGTATTTTACAACGGACACATGAATATTAATGTCAGACTTCATTATGGATTTATCTGCTTATTAGTTTCTCAATTTATTGACCAATTTATTGTCAGAAGATGTCAGAAGAAAGGAGGATAGATAATATTAAAGCCCTTTTAGGCTTTTCAGACAACCCCGTGTGGCAGTTCCGGTATTACCTCGTGTTTGATGGAGCGTGCTCCGTAATGCATGTTATACCCGCCCGCCAACAGGTCAAGGACTGTGCGATCCCACTGAAGAGTGATGTCATGGCGCTGCTTAGCCTAACGACCGAGGGAAAAAAGAGAGAAACAACAGGTTAATTGGGCGCGATAGTGACAAGAGCTTCATAAACAGTCCAATCAGAAATAGTGGTGGCAGAGGCGGATAGGGACGAGCAATGAGTAACGAGATTGCGAGAAAGAGACAAATGCCAAGAGAGAGGAGATACTGTCGCGCAGCATGTCTGCCAGCGCTAATCAACAGGCCCTTAATGCGCTTTAATCAAACACCAATCAATAGTAGTGATCAGAGCCGCTCATTTAGCTGCTGATGTTAACGCTCCATTCGATAAATACAATGCTAATATTACAACATTACAAACATCATATTAAGGCAACAAGGATAGCAGCAGACATTTCATTTATTTAATGTAAGTGAGTGACAAACAAATGGCTCGCCAGGATTCTGTAATAATGAGATTCCTGCTGTAAGCACCGCTGCCACATACGGACGAGTTATTACGAGATCAGCCCACTGAAAACAGGCAACAGAAACAAACAGATGACACACGAGAACGCACATGCCACGCGTAGCAGCGTTCAAAAGACAGACAAATGCAGAGTGAGAGTCATGAGTCAGGCCCCTATCAGTTGCCTGCAGGGCTCATGTTGGCTGTCAGGACGCCAGCTGTAATATTAATAATTAAATATTGATGAAGGCTCCACATGTTAAACACTGTAATCACATTATAGTGAGTAGTAGTGGCACATCATATTGATCTGCGTGTGTTCCTGCACAGCTCAGCAGCTGCAGGACGGAGCGGGTAGGTCCCTCCAGTCCCACTGGAGGACAGGCCTCTGGATCCTTCTCTCAGAGACACGCAGTGTTGAGCCTGCTGTTGTGTCAGCCATTTTTTCGTCTAAGGTAAGGTTCTAAGTCTAAAACCATCATGCGACTGATCTGTTTGGAGCTGTGCTACGTGTTATGTACCTTCTTGGCCCAGAAGTTGAGCTCTTTGCTGACCAGCTGTAGCAGCTCTGAGTGACAGAATGGCAGGAAGTATACAATTTCATTGATCCGACCGAGAAACTCGTCCCTCCGGAAATGAGCCTGGGGAGGAACCAAAGTATTAACAATGACAACCGAGGCCTCTCAGGTCAATTACAGTAAACTGCTGCAGCAAAGCAAACAATTAAACGGCCAGATTTGTCTGTAATTACACCAAAACAACGTGGGTTTTATCTCTGTGTGAGTGCATGTGTTCATGTATTTGTGTTACCTTCAGGATTGGTCGAATCACTGATTCTTTAAACTGTCGGGAGATTTTGATGTCATCCCTTTTCTGTACATCCTCTGGGGGAAAGAACATCATCACATTAACTTCAGTTTTGATTTTGTTCACCTGACCTTTGGTCACCTGATGGCTCTATGTGTCTTTATAGAGTTGCTTCAAATCAACACAGTTTGTGTTTGCAATGGCTAAAATGAAGGCCCGACTGTAAATTTAGACAATTGGACAAACTAAATTATTTAGCTTCACATCATACCATCGTGCCCATCTTAAAATACAGCAGATGAAGAATGGAAAATAAATGGTCAGAATGGGTTTAAATGGGTGCGGATGTGGGTACTAATAAAAACACAATTGATTTTGCAGCTGCAGTGTAGAATGGCCGTAACAAATAAAGTCAGTGTGAGAGCAGAGAATGTCTCTTACCGAGGTTGTCGGCCAGCTTTCTGCGGCTGACCTGCTCAGCTTCCTGGCGAAGCTGCAGTGCGTGCTGGGCGATGTCATCGCTGGCAACGTTTGATGTCATGATGAAGATTGCATCTTTGCATTCAATGGTCTTCCCCTTTCCGTCTGTGAGGCGACCCTGAGGGAGACAGCAACAGACACAGACAGAGGATGAATGTTAAATACAAAGGTATAATATCTGTGCCTGTTTCTGTGTGCTAGTGTTTGGATACATACCTCATCAAAGAGCTGCAGCATGATAGTCAGGACATCAGGGTGGGCCTTGTCTACTTCATCAAACAGGACAACGGCGTTGGGACACGCCTTCAACAGCTTGGTCAGCTGACCCCCTTCCTCATGTCCTACGTATCCCGGCGGGGAGCCGATGAACTTCGCCACCTGACAGAGGGACAGACGGTGCACAATGGGTCAAGACAAGTTTAACACAAAAAAAAAGTATTTAGCCAGGATCACAAACTATAATTCTTTCTGTTGCTGCAAACTATTCCTCAAAAAGTTAACAATGAATAAAAACACTGAGGTGAAATGATTAGATGTGCTTCTGTGACTCTGATGCACAGATTAAATGTATTCATCACCAAAGCTTCACTAAGAAGAGCAAAATAGGGCAAAAACAACATTAATTTTGGTTTATGCATCCATTATGAGTACATGAACAGAATTAATCCAATGCGTCATTGCAGCAGTGATGCAACTATAACAGAAAGCCTCTCTTGAAATAAATGTTCCTCTGTTAGAGCAACACGTTCGACACAGTATGTGTGAGTCAGACACTCAAACACTCTGGCTGCTTCCTGACTTCACACTCGTGTACCTGGAACAGGTGAAAAGTGTCTTACCTCGTGTTTTTCCTGGAACTCGGACATGTCCATACGGATGAAACCCTGCAAACACACGATGGATTAACCTCCCCAAGAGGTACAACAAGCTTGTCTGATGCTGCTGTGTCAGTGTGCATTTTGTGTTGAACGTGTGGTACTAAGAGTAACCATGGAAACCAACACAAATTGAATTCTCTGTCATTTCTCCACTAAATTAAATGGCTATGTGTTTTCTATCTATAAGAAGAGCTGTTTTCCACCTATTGACCAAATGTTAAAACACTGGTGTGTGTGTGTGTGTGTGTGTGTGTGTGTGAGTGAGAGAGAGAGAGAGAGAGAGAGAGGGAGAAACACACTCAGTACACAACATACCTTTTTGATGTCCTTGTGCATGTAGCGGGCCACCTGTTTGGCCAACTCTGTCTTTCCTGTGACACCCGCCATCCACCGGTCAGACCAAACAGAGACATCATTTAATTATTCTGCCTCAAACAGGAACTGCCTCCATTTAATTACTTTGGTTTTAACATTAAAAAACAAAAAACAACCCCTGCTTTTTTGGAACACATCAGTATGCAGAGATTTCAGGAAGTCAGGGAAACAAACACACTCATTTCAGACAGAAAGATGAGCTCACTCCTTCTCTGAGTGCTGGTCTAAACCCCAGTGCCTCCCCCTTCTGTGAAGCTTTCAATCATTTCCTGCTCTCCAGAAGCACACATTATGTTTGTCGCTAAAATATTCTGCATATAAATGCTCATATATGATATTGATGTCTTGTGTTTGGTATGCATACGATGCGTGTGTGTGTGTGCGTGCGCGCCTGTGTCTTGTTGCTGTGTTTAATATTGATGTCTCATGGCCACTGTTAGTCGCTGAAGGCAACAGAGAATATGAAGACTGTCTCCCCTTCATCCATCTCTCTGGCCTGTCATTTCACCATCTCCCTCTTTTTTAGCCATCCATCTGGCCCTTAATATCGCTCTGTCTCCCTCTTTCCTTCACGCTAACACACACACACACACACACACAATCACACTTCATCTTGCAATTTAAGCCTTTCTCCAGAGATGTCCTTTAATGTTTGAATATCTGCTGATATCCAGCTGATCTAAAACTCCACAGTACAGCTTTAATTTGACTAAAACAATTCACTTTCGATATTCTAAAAATACACCCTTAAAGATCATTTTTGCCTTCATCCTGACACGCTGAACAGTGTGACATGCACAGACAGAGGAGTTTCTATCTGTTGGATCTGTTGTTGCACAAAGGTCCAGACAGAATTGAGACAGTCTCAATTCATCCCCACCATCCCCAGTGGATATCATTAATTGAAACTGCTGGCTGCTGTTGTTTTGTTACTGTTGCTCTGAGAGTTGTTCGCTCTCAGTGCTGTGGGTCAGAAAGAGGTTCCAGTGTTTTAAAGTGCAATCAGCTGTTTTTGACAGCTGGGGTACCCGCGGCTCAATGGGCTGCAGTAAACAAAAGGTTAGAAATGGATGGAGCTTTGCAGAGCCAAACATGATCAATTAAAAAAAAAAACGCCTTGATCTGTCCGGAAATCAGTCTTCCAGATCATGTACACACACAATTCTGAACAACACCCACTGCTTTTCTATGAACATCTTTGTACATGACTGTGTAATGATATGCATATACACATTAACACAACCAGCTCAGTTCCAGACCTCAATCACTGCCCAGTTCCTCAGTGTTTTCTGTAGTTTCACTGGTTGGAAATTGATTCACTGCTCAACTTTATTATCCTCTAAGTAAAGCTGTTTGAGAATCAAGTGAGCCAAACAGAGCCTTTGTGGGTGGGACTAAATTTGCATCAGACGGGCTGTGACATCCAAAATGTTTGCAGTTGCTCTCATTAAAAACAGCTCCTGATATGAAAAACTGCATGTAAGCATAGAATAAATTCACCATATTAATGATCTCACTCTTTTCCAACCCAATTTTAACTCCTGTTCACTGTATTAAGACTAGAAAAATCAGAAAATAGCTGACTGAGGGAGTGAACATGAGAGACATTAGTCCTTCTTTTTTATCTTTGAAATAAGAAAATCAAGATTTTTGCAATTCAGTAATCCAATGGGCAGATGTGAGACAGAAAAAATGCTGGTTTAAATTATTCTTCTTTTACTTCACATGCTCCATTATGACACTTGGAGACAAACTCATTTACTGAAAACTAGGCGTGGACGTGACACGGGTGCTTTTGTGCTCTTGTGTGTTCTGTTGCTTTTGAAATCAGCAGACTGGCCGGAGGAAAATACTCCATTCAACAAACTTCACATCCTCAAGTGTTCTGTTTATTTTGGCCGCTACTTTCAGGAAACTGAAGAGGGTTTTTTGATCAAACTAGAAAGGAGGTGCTGGGTGTGAACGATGAGAGAGTGCTTTACCAATTCCCGACGAGCCGAGGAAGAGGAATACGAGAGGATGCTCTTCATCGTACCAACCGTTCTCCTTCCTCCTGATGGCTACACAGTGCAGATAGAGGGAGAAAGAAAAGCAGGACTATTATTTCACTCATTTGCATTTGTTGACTTTGCTTTCGCATTAAGTTTCACCCAACTGAACCGAGTTGACCTGAGGGCGGCGGGTATCCCAGAAACTATGATAAAAGAGTGACAGAGCAGGGATGAGAAAAGGGTCAGAGACATTTGGTGGAAAAAAAAGGAGAAAGAAGAGAGAAAACAGAGCAAGAGAGCAAGATGAGAGACCTCCAGAAAGCTACCCACGATGCCTCTCTTCCCCCCTCAGTCAGTGGGGCCATTAGCCAGCGGTAATTGTGTTAGCCTCCCTGGCGCGGCCATGGCAAAATCAGTTTAGCATAGATCGCAGCCTCACACACACACACACACACACACACTCACACAGACACACACACACACGCTTGCTTAAAGAGGAGTGCCTACCCAACCCTGCCATCATCCCAGCAACCACACACACACACACACACACAAAGACAAGATGATGAGGTGGGTCGGAGGGGAGTAAAGAGTGTATTTGGCCGAGGTTTCAGCCACTTGACGAAGAAGCAGACTCCAGCACAAACTCATCCAAATCCGAAGCTGTTGAGAGGCCGGGGCCAAAACCAGAGCCATAGATTTTAGAGCGGGGGTTTGGCCAGCAGGAGCAGAAAGGCTCTGGGTTTGATGCCGCTGGCAGGCTGAAGCCTATCTGTGTGGACTCACTGTGGCAGTGTGGGTTTCTTCTGGCTGTTTTCAGGTGTCCTCCCACAGTCCAACAACAAACATTCTAGATTAATTGGAAACTCTAAATTGCTCAAAGGGCTGATTATGATTGTATCAATGTTAGCCTTGAGATCGACTGGCCCCCTGTTCTCAGTGTCACACACCTTTAGGGGCTGGGACGCTCCGGCACAGACATCAATAAGCAGGTATAGAAAATGTATGTATTCTGTTGTACAAAAAAGCTGTGTGACAAGCTGTGCACCTTAAAACCTCCCAGTACAACATGCTGCTGATAGACCAGAAGTCATGACCATTTCTGACTACCGTTTAGTCAGTATCTTAATGTGTTTAGACAAAAACCTTTATCAGCTCCACCGTAAACATAATGCTCTGAGTACTTTTGCTTTAAAGCTCTGTATTTGAAACACAAAATATTCAACAGAATGATGCTGTTTAATAAATACTAAGTGCATTACAAGTATGGCCAAATGCTCAGTAAAATTATGAATATATTATGGTTGTTTTATTTATGAACCTGTGCAATTTTTAATTACAGTGTTCAGTGCTGGCCATGTTAATACTGCCACCTCAGGCTAGTTTTTCTCAGCCTGACAGAACCCACACTTGGTCCGTCTTTGGCTTCTACTTAGTGACTGTGGATTGTAAATTAAAGTTACATAATAAGGTAGGTACTGCATGTCTTTCGCATGTTGAATCCCTGTCCATTTGAATCTGACAGAAGAGAACACAACCCGGAAACACTTGTGCCACATTTTCTTTTCTTTCTGTGTCGTTTTTTTTGGTGGCATATAGTTGCGTGCAGCAATACACAGAATCCATGTATGTGGCATGTCACGCAGATGGCACATGGCTTAATCAGATCAAAGACAAAACCGCCATTGTGTAAAGATGACATGTACTGCACTTTAACACGGGTCCTGAACCCAGGTCCCAGTGAGGCACTGGGTCCCAGTTGAAGACATATACTTCATTTTTCATACCCAACATTGTCTTTTGGCAAACTTTTCCTAAAGACGAGTTCTCGGTGTAAATATTCTATACATAGTTAGCGACTCTGTTTGAGCTAATGAGCTTAAACAACGTGACACAGAGGTGTCAATTTCTTGGCAAGCCACTGAGTGCAGCCAGAACAAGATAAGTGGCAAGAGAGCGCTGAGGAATCAAAATTTCAGTTTAACTTTCCATAGCAGTCAAAGTGTGTCCAACAACAAGGCATCTTTTACCAAGACGATGAGACCCCTCCTGCTCACTCACTGCGATCTGCAGCTGAGCGAAGAGGCTCTGTGTGTGTGTGTGTGTGTGTGTGTGTGTGTGTGTGTGTGTGATGCAGTAAAGCTAAAATACTTCACGACAGACATGAGATCTGAGTGCTAAACTAGCTACTAATAGCTGATAATCATAAAGAGCAGATGCTTGGCAGGAGAAGAGCAGGGGAGGCAGGATGAGGGAGGCAGAGAAATGGCGAGATGGTACAGCAGAGAGGGAGGCAGCAGGAGCAGCCGAGATAAGGAGAGGAAAGAGGAGTAAGGATGTGGAGGGAGATAAAGAGGGGAAAGAGAGAGGAGTGATGGAGATAAGGAGACAGGGAACGAGGTAGAGAAACAAACGAGTGTGTCAGAGATGGACACGGAGATGAATAGTGACAAGAGGGGCTCCAAAGCTCCGTCTGCTTTATCAACAGCTGTGTGAATGACAGCGTAACCTTCTGTGTGTTTGTGTGTGTTTTAGCTGATTGAGACCGACTTTGACAGAAGGGCACATTGACATTTCTCAGAGGACCCTGACAACAACAAGGAAAGGAAGGAGCCACAAAACAAATGAAAGCTCGCTCGCTCTTTCTCTCTCACATGCATGCACACACTCACACACACACACACACACACACACAGTCAGAGCAGTGTGTATTGGGCAGGTCTGGTTGGCTCTAACATGATTATAGAGGGATGATTCTCTTCAATAACTCTTAGCCCTGAGAGCTAAACCTGGATCAATCTAACCTCCTTCCTGTGCATGTTTGTGTGTGTATGTGTGTGTGTGTGTGCACGTCGATGCGTATCCTGCTGCAGGCCAGCTGTTCATCATGGGGAGTTCAGGTGGAAGCAGCCAACATGATGACACACCAAATTCAAACTATTAATAAATAAATAAATGAACACGCAAAACTTTTTCTAGTTCTTTCTTTTTCTTTTTTCTTTCTTTTTTTTTTACTTCTGATTGTTGTTTTTCTACAACAATCACAACATCCATCCTTTTTGCACTACATATACATCTCGTAGTACATATTCTGTCGATAACTAATCAACTGAGGAAGGATAGAAAATTATAAATTCAATTTAAGTAGTTAATCAAGAAAAAAACGCCAAATATTTGCTATTTCCTGCTTCTAAAATGTGAGGGCTTGCTTTTTTTGATCACTGTAAACTGAATATCTTTTCTTTTTGGACTGTTTCAATTTCAAGATGTCACCTTGGGCTCTAGGAAATATTTGCTTTTTTTTCTAGCATTGCAGCGTAGACACAGGAAACATGGAGAGAGAGAGAGAGAGGGTGATGACACGTGACAAAGGTTTCCGGCTGGAACAGAACTGGAATCGTTGCAGTCACATGTCTTGTGTTTTAACCACTCAACCACCAGGCCGCCCCTGTCGTGGACATTTTCCACTATTTTCTGGCACTTTACAGACAGAGTGATTAATAGAAATAATGCACAAAATGAGGGATAAAGAAAATAATCAGGAGTTGCCGTTCTATAGATTGCATCATTATAAGAACTCAAATAATAAAAAAATACGTGTTGTATGTGTTGCTTCTGTGATGACATAATCTGGTCATGTGCAGCTCTCTCTTCTCTCTTTATCCTCACATCCTTTTCTCATTTGTTGCCTCCTTATCTACAGTATATTGCTTCCTCTCTTCCCGGATCCATCTCCTCATCTAAATCTCTACGTCCCCTCTCTGATTCTTTGGCTGATTCCTGCTCGGCTCACCTTTGATTAAAAAAAAAAAAAAAAAAAAAAAAAAAAGCCAAAACAGCAAAAAGCATAGTATTAATGTACAGAAGATTTTTGTCTCAGCACATGGATCCTCTGTCTGCCTCTTTTTCTGTCTGCCTCTTTTAGGCATCCCACGCTTTCTCTTGCTCACTTTCACTGTGTATGTGTGTGTGTGTGTGTGTGTGAGATATATTCACTGTAATACTTCTCAGAGATCAATAAGCTGTTCCTTTATCACTGTGGCGACGTCTTCTATGGCTTTCAGGACAATTTGCCATGATAACAACAATCATTCATCACCTTGCCAAAGACTACAAGTCCCACGATTCTCTCTTCCTTCAAAGGCTCCCAGCAAAAGCTACGCTGACGCTTCTAACTACCACCACAGCGTCCCCGTTTGCATTTTGAGTTTGCAGAAATCTATAGTTTGTATTTAAAGAAATGTAGTTATGCATCTTTTTTTTTTTTTTTTTGATGAAGTCTTGAGGCGAACACCCAAGTTGTTCTCCTGTTGGTTATAAACTCTCCAGTATTTGCTCTCACAAAAACGTTAAAGATTATAATATCCGCTCCTAGCTTTGGGAGTAAGTTGATTATTTTCACAAATCTGCCCAAGATCATAAAAATAATACACAGCATGTCTGTCTTTGCTGCAGAACCTTTCTGAACACACACACTCTCTCTCATCTGCGGATCAATACATGGCCTCCATGGATGCCTGGTGTAATATCAGCTCTTTACTGTCTGCTGTGTTATTGTGCTCTAACTCATCCTCCCTCCTCTTCTCTATGCATTACACTCGCTCTCTTTGTCTTTCTGTCAATGCTCCGAGCTTTCTGCTTCTCTGCTATCTTCTCCCATCAGCCTTCCCGTCTCTTTTTTGTCTCCCATTGCCTCCATTTGTTTTACCTCTGTCTAATTTGTTTTTCTCTTCCTGTCTCCATCATTGTGCCTTTCGCCTGCCACCCCTGACTCTGTACGTTTTGAGGAGGCGAGAAGGACGGCGCAGCATGGAGACCACGATGATGGAAAGATGCAGAAGGTGGAGAACACGAAGAGAAAGTGGGGAAGGACAAAAGGGTGAAGGAGAAAGAGTGGGTGTGATGAAGATCGAGGGGGTTGAGAGAGAGAGATGGAGGGAGAAACTGAGGAAAGGAAAGGGAAGAGAGACAGAGGGGGGGAAGCAGGAAGAGGGAGAGAAAAGAGGAGGAGGGGTGAGGGGGGGTCTGTAGTATGTCTCCTCTCTCTGTAATCGTGTTAACTGGCGGCTCCAAGCCTGGCCTCAGCTGTCACACACAAACACACACAAATGCACACATACACATACATACACAGGCATACACAGCACCTGTGTATGCCTGACAGACAGCTCATTCATCACAATTAACCAATTACAGCCTCCGCTGGTCTGTCTGAACCCGCCTACTGCGGGAGGGAAGGGAGGAGAGCAAGAGAGAGGAAAAGGAGGGGAGTAGTAAACAGAAACATGCTGAAAAGAGAGAAAGAAAACCCTCTGCACCTGTGTGAGAGTGTGTGTTTACCTGAGGCCACAGTATTGATGGCCCCCTCCTGTCCGATGATATGCTCCTTCAGCCTCCTCTCTAGGGGGAATCTCCTCCTCTCCTCCGCCTCCCGCCGAGCCTGCGCCTCCTGGAACTAGATGGAGGTAAAAAGAAGACAGGGAGCAGATGAGAAAGGAGACGTTTGCTGGGGAAAAGGGCAAAGCAAAAATCAACTCTGAATACACGAGGACATGGAAGAATTTCCAGGGCTCACCTTTACCACCTCATCCGCACAACAAAGACACTGACACAAGTAGTAGTGTGTGGCCGAACACACCCTTAGACTGTTATGAGAGATTAGACTGTTCAGCTATGACTGAAACCACATAACTCAGAATCCCTTCTAGACGCAACAATAACGCTGTTCCTCCATTTTTTTTCTTTAACCGAATCAATGTCCAAGGCACAGACGGTGTTGCATGTCGTACAGACCCTTGATGGATATTTGTGATTTGTGGCTATTTAATAAAACTGACCTGACTGGACTCTTAACATCAAGCAAATTGTCTCACAAAACGCTTGAAAACGATTCATCACAATCTCTTAATTTGTCCCTACAGGAAATGCTGTTTTTGCTAAAATGATGTCATATAAGAAAAGCAATCTCTGCACACAGGTGACCAGTAATAATAACAAAAATTAGCTCCCCTACTCTGTCAAAAAGATTCTGATGAAGTTACTGCATAGCCACATTTCAGTTAAGCAACTTTTTTCACTGACTTTGCGTGACTGAAACAGATCTATTCAATAATTTTACCAGCGACCTTGTAAAAATTTGTTAAATTTAGCTAATCAATAAATCTTTACTGTATGCAGGACATAATTTCTGTTACAAAGATTAGCTGCTAAATAGTGGAAATGATTTTATTTTGTACACAAAGCCAGGTAATGAATGCAATCTTTTTATATCAACGATCATTTTGTGAGATTAAGTGTCACATTTTTTAAAATCTTCCTCTCTCTGACTCACATTTCCTCTTTTCTGCTGATTTGATCTCTCTTGTGCTCTTCTTCCCTGCGCAAAATCTTTTTCCCCTTATTCTCCTGCCTCATTCCCCCCCTCAGTTTCCCTCCCTTTCTTTCTTGCAGTCGCCCCATCACTCATTCATCCTCTCCTCTTTGTCTCCTCAGACTGCAGGTCTTCACCCTGCAGTGGAGGCAGGCTGTTTATTCTCTCTCTCCATCTTGCTTAGCTCTGGCCTGCTGTCAAGCTGGTAAATAACTGCGGATAACTCAAGTTTTATTTAAGAAAACAGCAAAGCCCAGTCCTGCTAATACACCCCCTGTGAAATACCAAGAGTCCCTTCAGTCAGCTGACTGTGTAGCTTTGTTCACCTCCAACCTGAACTAGCCTCATTCCCTCCCAAATTTACATCACATTTTAACAACGGGAGCATGAACATGAAACACGAACTACAAATCAAAGTATGAGACAAAAGAGAACTGGATTTTTTACAGTTTGTGATGATGTGAATGACCTTGCATGTGCAGTAAGTGCTGAATCAAATCTCTATGCTGGTTCATAATTTCAAATATCTTGATATTAACAACGCTGGAGACAACTGGAAACATTAATTGTGACTGCTGCATGTTGAGTAAGGGCCTCTGCTTGAAAAAACCTGAGCATAATAAATAATTAAACTTCCGCACAGTCTTTCTTTGACTTTCAGTTAATGATGTTGTAGTGCATTGATTCATTTTAATGTAAATATAATATTAGAACAACCACTCCAGGTTATATGTAGGATGATAATATCAATAAAAAGTTGATATATAATCCAACTTTACTCTTCAGCACATTTTTAACCCCAGTTAACCTCCACCAGCCTTCACTAATCTAACACTCAATAGCACCTGTCACTCAGTCACCAGACGCTCACAGACCCCCTGAGGAGTGTGTGTCTGTGTGCATGAAGGCAAGTAAATGACACAGATGTCTGCTGAGTGAATCGTGCTGAATCATTCAGACCAGACCACAGGAAACAACTACAGTATCAAAACATTGTGTGTGTGCATGGAAACCGATGTTGTTTTAATTGCTTGCAGGTTATGGACAGCTTGTGTGGAAGCACAACAAAATTGTATTTGCATGAGTGTGATGAGTGTGTCATACCTTGCCTTCCCACTCCTGCAGCACTGTGCTCACGTCTCCCTCCTTAGCATAGGCCCGTGCTGTGTGTCCCAAACCATTGGTCTGCAGGGGGTTGGCACCTGAATGCAAGCATGCAACACACTTTAGAAAAAAAAGCTATTTGTAACCTCTCATAAAACTGAAACTAACAACAGAGCCACATCGTCTCTTTTTAGAAAAATGTGCTTTTTCGTTGCAAGTACCAGAAGAATATGCACACACCACCTGAGCAGGAGGGTCAACGCGTCGATCAAGGGACTGAGGTTAGAGGTCATATTGGGTCAGGGGTCACTGAGACTAACTGCAGTGAAGCAGGAGGGCCATGCAATGACCCTGTAGGGGGTATCATATCTGCAACGCGTGCCGATAACACACACTTTGACCCCTACTCCCGCACGCTAACACCCTGCATTATTATATAATCTATACACACTGCAGGTTGTTGCAGGTTGGGGGCCATTGAGGCACACAAGAACAGACACTGCCTCACAGCAGGAGGGGTCAAATGGAGGAAAAACTTTGTTAAACGGACTATCTTTAAGTGGCTAGAGTATAAATGGGGGAGATGAATAATGTCACAGCACGTATGAAGTGTGCCAGGACTGGAGAGTGGTGGGCTTGTCAGTGAGGGTGGTTAGCAGTGCCTTCTGCCCTGACCTGTGCCACCACTCTCTACACACACACGTGCCTCCACATGAACAAGAGCACGTCTCCATGCAATAAATAAATAAAGGAAGGGTTTTTTTTTTTTGGAAAATGTGGAAATGGCTTCTTCTGCTAAGGATTGCAAAGTAACAGCCATCACACAACATACACATACAAATGTGGAGCTTAGGTCTGAGGTAGATTCTCGACAGCCAACATGTGCCCATTTCCAGGCAAGACTTGTCTCAAACCTTCGTACCTTATGGTTGCGGCTAAAAAGTGCCCACTAAACCGATCGCCTTTGTTTTGAGAATAAAACTTAAAGTTTGTTAAAAGCTCTATTGAGTCTGGCACCATCACAAATTCTGATTTTAGTATGATAACACATTTTGGCTTAAAGCCTTTGTGCTGAATGCTTGATTTTTCTACTTATTTTTTGGTGAGACAGTCTCTGATTTTTAATAAAAATCTTATAAACGGTATCATCTAAGCAAAGTTGGACAACTTTAATCATTTGAGATGCTTGGATTTTTTGTTAAATTCCAGAGATGGCAAATAATATTCAAAATTATGTTTCCATTACTGTACAATCACCTGAAAACAAGAATCACTGTGTTTTTGTTACCTTAGAACAAGCTCTTTATATCTACAGAGGGAGTGGCTCCTCTTCCACTGTGTCCACTGTGTCGCACTGTCATGTTTCTACAGTAGCCCAGAGCAGACAAAACAAATACTACTATAGACTTCACTGGACTTACTCAAACCTTACTGGCACAACTGGGGATTCAAATGGGTTTTGTGACGAGTCAATGTGCAACAATCTTTGGAGAGCCAGACTGAGGCCATAATGCAATTTAAGGCACTACAAAAACACAGCAAACTCACTGGGGTGACATGAAATGCCTCATTTTATGATGCATCAATAATACAGTGATCCCTCTCTGATTAAAATAAACACTGACATAACTCCTTAAAGATATATTCAAACTGGATCTATCAACAGCATATTACAGGCACTGCAGCCTTTCAACTAACAAGGGTAGAAATTTACACCAAATTAACAAATAGTGACTACTCTAAAGTTTTTCTGAGCGAGCAACAGTGAAAACTGTAACAAAGTATGTAATCAATACAGGTGCTGGTTGATCCTATTGCTCTGAGCACCGACCGCAGAGACTGTGACGATTATCGATAAACCCCTAAATTTTGTGACCTGCTCATGAAACTATCGATCCTGAAAACAATACAACACTAACCACCCGCCCCCCTGCCAAAAAAAAAAAAAAACATGAGGGAGGAAAGCAATAAAGTACCCCCACACACACGCAGACACACGTGTACACACACACACACAGAGGACATAATAAATAGCATCATTTAGGGCTTTAATATCAGGCCAACCCTCTGGGCCATAGCACTTTATAACAGGATCAACACTAACGACACTCACACAAACAGACACACACACCACAGCTGAACATTCTCACACACACACACACAGACACACACACATACACACACTCGCATACACAGGATCCCTTCATTAGGAGTGCTTTAGTTATGCCTATTAGGAGTCCCCTCCTCTTTCCCATTTCCTCCTCCCTCTCTTTCACTGCAGCTGGTGGGAGAGAGCCCCTGCTGCTCTTTGTGCACGAGTGTGTCCTTGTATCTGTATTGTGTGCGTCCGTGAGCATGTGTGTCTCTTCTGGCCTCCCACCACCTATGGAGCTGTCCATTACAGAGCGCCCCTGGCCACGGGCCTGATCTGGAGCCTGGGGAGGAGCCAGAGAGCCTCCGCAGGTAGTGTGAGGGACTGTGGGCCGAGGAGAGGCCCGAGGGTGGGCCTGGAGACTGTGATGGATGGAGATGTGAGTCGAGGGCCGGCGAAGGCCAAAAGAGCAAACCCACGGTTAGCAGAGTAACATTGATGCACACAAACACAGGGGAAATAACAAGGTATAGGACACAATGCACACATACATGAAGGGAAGATGCCACAAACACACACACACCCCCAAACCGACACTGATGTCCCGAAGCTGTGGCGGTTTATAAGATATTTTGTGATTATGTTAAAAAAGATGGATAGGAGGCTACAAAGAGGAAGTGGTTTAAAGAAAAAGACAAATGACACAAACTTTGTCGAGAATAATAAAAAAAGGCATTAAAAACTTGTACAAGAGGCTTTAATTAAGCGTCCATTCACATGGACAGTAATGTGTTCGTGATTGAAAGTCTGTGATGTCATGATTGTTATTGGCCTTGATGGTGGCGCCAACCCAGCAACGGCCCAGTCGGGTGAGGAACAGCCCACCACGCCTTTAATGTGATTGTCTTAAAACAAATGTCTCTGCTTTGTGAAATTTCTTACCTTTTTAATTCAAAAATGCGTCTGCAGAACATTTGATTGGATTAGACAAAGTGATTTGTTTAAGCGTACAGTGTGCTTACAGACGCAGGGGTGAGACGGGAGAGACAGGCAGACAAGAGCTTTGGATGCACCATCCATCATAAACATAAACAAGACATTAATACTAGCTTCTGTGTGTGTGTGTGTGTGTGTGTGTGTGTGTGTGATGGTGGTGGTGGTGGTGGTGGTGGTTGGGGTGGTTGGGGTGTTTGATCCAAAGAAAAAAAAAAAAAGGACTGTTCTTAGATCAAATACATATCAACCTAAAAAGCAACATCTACAAATGTCCCCCAGGTTAGGACTAAAAAGGCGTGTAAAAACTTGAACATATCACAAGGATGAAAACATACATGAATATATTATTATCTGAATAAATAAAATGGAAGCTGGAACGCACAAACACACACGCTCTCACACACATACACACTCACAAAGACAAACACATCCTGTGATTGTGGAGTTACCCCAAGGGCATGTTCTGTGCGGAGGTCACAGTTCAACTAGGCCTCGCTTGTTTAAGAGCTGCTCGCCTGGAAACTGAGGGGGATATTCTGCCCTGAGGGTCTGTGAGTGTGTGTGTGTGTGTGTGTGTGTGTGTGTGTGTGTGTCGGTGGAGCTGAGTCAACGACAGGTGCGAGTGTAATGGGGGTGAATGGAGAGGGGGTATGAACAAGTGATCAATTTCAAATGAGCTTTGTAATACTGTTTATATTACTCGGGGGTAGAAGCGTTAAGATGATGATGCATGGAGAGCTTTTTAAGGCTGATGGAGATGATACTGCCTACAGCTCTGAGGGCAGAATGAGAACCATTTAGTTTGGATTGCAAAGATTAAGGTAAGGAGCCTGGTGTGTGCCGTGATAAAACTGGCACTCCTGAATTGGTCATTTGTTTCCTCAAATTAATCAATCACACAATACAATAAATAATTGTGCATGAGCTAGCAATAGAGAAGCAATCTTATGCCATAAAAGCAGGGTGTCAAAGAAAACCCAAACTTGTGTATATCCATGTGCCTCTGTATGCAAAACCAAAATCAAATCATCATCTGTCGAGTAACAAACAAACAAACATACAGGACTGAAGACATAGCCTCCTTGGTAGAGGTATTAAACCAGCATAGCAGCTGGCAAATATAGACTGAGCATTACCCACCCTAACAACAGATAAAGACATTGTGTTAAACCACTGGGACTATTTCCTTCCGGTGGACAACATAAGTGAGTTCTGTCAGTTTGTTTTAGCCGAGACTGACACAGTTCAGGTGACAGCTGGGCTTCAAAAGAAAAAAAATTAACATTTTTTTACCGCATGAGGGACGGACGTCTAACTAAGAAAGGGGGCGCAAAAATCCTCCAAACTCTTTCTGCCTTTGTCTGCATTACAGATGGATGGAGAGTGTCAGTAGAGCCACAGTGAAGCCGAGACTAATTACTGACTTCATTTTAATTAGAAATGGATCCTACTTTCATATCTCTAAAGATTTTACTCAGGTGTGTGTTAGAGAATCAACTGCTGCCATAATGTAAAACATCAGAGTTGGTATGCAAACTGTACACAAGAACAGCTAATAGTCTACGTGTAGATATCTAGACTCTCAGAGGTGGAGTTAGGGATGAGGTTGGGGGTGTGACGTACCGGCTTCCAGCAGCATGCGGACGGTGTGCGGGTCATCAGCCAGCGTGGCGTAGTGAAGCGCCGTGCAGGCGCGGAAGCCGGCCCTGCTGCTGAGCCTGCTGCTGAATTCGTCCTCTCTGGACACGAGGACTGCAGGAGGGGACAGAGAGCAGCGCATGGACAGACAGGAAAGATTAGAACAACAGACTGCATTTTCTATTGCAGAACAGGGAAAAAACACACGCACGGCACAGCAAGAGGCCTGCTGGGAAGATGGTTCATTTGTAGGATTTTTACTGAATTTCATGTTAAAAGTTCTGACAAAAATAATTAAAAAACAAATAAAAGGGGGCATGTTTAGACTCAAAACTGATTTGATAAAACACTAATTCCTCAACGATGGAAAGAGGACGGGCATGAGTTCAAGCAGTATACTTTGTGCAGCTGAAGAGAGGAGTGTGATGAATTACAACTTCAACTGGAAATGTTTGAGCCTCTGAATCTGGAAGAACTTTCTTTAATCTATTCACAGTCGATGGTGAGAATCCACAATGTGTGACAACGATAATGTCTTTCCTGTTTCCAGCTTTACGAGAGTTGTTCATTTTCACAGATTTAAGCTAAACTGTCCAACATGATAAGAATAATATGAGTTGTGTTTGAGGGTCTCCTTTGCTGTGCTCCTTACTAATAATACAGATAGTCTATCATTCTCTCCTTACTTCTCTCTTTCATAAGAGCACTCATCTCGTGCCACTCCTCCGTCATCCATTTTTATTTTTTCCGCCTCCTTCCTCTCCTCCTTGGTATCCATCACTTCCTTTCATCACTTGCGCCCTCTCCCTCCCTCTCTCCCCCTCCCCGCTCCCTCTATCCCAATAACTTTGTCTCATCCATTTCCTGACTTCCTCTCCCTCCCTCATCATCCCACCCATTTCCTTCAACCCCTCCCTCCTTCTATCACCCCTCCAAACATCCCCATGTTCTTCCTTCTCCTCCATCTTTAACCTCTCCCTCACTCCATCCATTGCCGCTCCCTACCTTCTACCCCTCCCTCTGCTTTCTTTCACTGCCTTCCTCCTTTTATTTTTCCTTCCTTCATCAGTCTTTCCCTTCCACCATCCATCCCACTCTTTTTCTCTATCTCTCTGGCAGTCTCTTTCTGCAGTGTGTGTGTGTGTGTGTGTGTGTGTGTGTGTGTGTGTGTGTATGTGTGTGTGTGTGTGTGTGTGTGAGAGAGAGAGGAGAGACAGGGCGGGATAATCATAGCTAACCCAATAAAGCGTCGCACAGGCCCCCCTAGCCCATCCATCAGCGTGCGTCTGGGAAACGCTTCCCCACGCTACGCCGGCCCCACGTGGACCCAAACCTGACAGCCATATAAATGTCTGCAATATACATATCCCATATAAATATGTCTGCAGAAACCCAACACACACTGCGGGGGGTGGGGGGGGGGGGGCAACGTGTGTGTGTGTATGTGTGTGTGTCTTCCTGTGTGCCATCTTGTCTGTGCATTTGTGCGTGAGCTCGGAAGAAAAACAAATAAAACACAGACTACTTGTCAAGGAACATGTAAAATAAATAACACAAAGGAAATGAAACATGTACATATATGCAAATCTTTATGCAAATCATCATGTCTCATAATATCTGGTTCAACATTTAGGATTCATATGTGTAATATAGCAAACACACACACAGTCACAAAGCGTGTTTCCTGTTTCTAACCTTCCAGCGAGTGGATGCCCTTCTCCCGTGAGGTGTCGTAAACGTTGTTGAAGTGATCTCCGGCATTTGGGTCGGCGCCGGCTTCCAGCAGAACCTTCACCACACTGAAAAACAACAAAAGACACACACATTTAAATATGTGCAATAATCCTGCCTGGAAATAGTTTTATAAAAGTGTAAACTTGCGCACAAACAAGCCTTCCCACAGTTACCATTCATTGTTACAGCCACCCGTGTTTAAAGATATTATCAAGTCTACAGGTCGGTGACAGGGATATATTCTACTATCTATAGAAACAGATATCTGACATAGCAAATTTTCATGAAGACAACAGGATCACTTTGTTTTCCTCAGAGTCCAACCAAAAAAAAACCAACACAGGACACCCTGCATGTGTTTCCAAATCTCCATTAAGAAACGATCCACACCACTTTAGAAATAAGAGGGAAAAAAGCAGCATGTTGAAGAGGTGATGTGAAATTGTCATAATTCTATATGGAGTAATAACACAGTTATTGCTTTGCATTAACAAGTAACTACGGAAGTGGTTGGTGTTGGAGTAGAAGAATATAGGGAGAAAAAGCATGAGTTCATTCATTCATTCAGTCTACATGGAGACACGACAGCAGATAGAAATTCTTTAGCACGTGTTGAAAAAACGAGCTGCGTTGGTATCATGTTATCTTGTTTCTACAAAATAAAAGAAACTGCTCAATGGAGGTGACAACAGTATTTCTGTTTATTTTCATATGAACACACAGACAGTAGGTAGATCCAGTCAGCCTCACC